>NC_134858.1:98534150-99264150 GCF_049852395.1 Peromyscus maniculatus bairdii | reverse complement strand
AATTTTGCTGAACAGCCACTCATCAGGTCTCTCTACAAGAACTACATTCACACCCTGGACCCCACAACTGGATGTCATTGTAGAAGTTTGTTCCTGGCCCACTTGTTTATTAGAACTCTTTTCCAAAAGGCATCAACCCAGACCTCCTCTCTTGGGTCTCATGTGTGACCTCAAAGACTGAGGAGGGCGTGTGGCACATGTGATTGATGCTGTTGTCTGTGCATCTCAGTGGCCTTCACTCCGCTGCCACTACAACTTTCCTTCTGGCCATGTTTGAGGTCACTCTTCTCTGACAGAAACCACAATATCATCTCATTAGGTGCACAAAAGACCTTTAACAAAATCCAACATTCTTTCATGAAAAATGTTCCAGAGAATGTAGGAATACAATAAACATAGCCCCACATCATAAAGGCAGTATACAGCAGCCCACAGCCAGCAGCCCACCATACAATAAACATAGCCCCACATCATAAAGGCGGTGTTACAGCAGCCCACAGCCCACAGCCCACATCCCGCCAGATAAAAGCTCAAAGCATTTTCACTAAAATCGGGAACAAGACAAGGATGTCCACCACCAGTCATGTTCAATATAATGCTTAAAGTCTTAACTGGACCAATAAGACAAGTGAAGGAGATAAATGGAATACAAATAGAAAAGGAAGAAGTCCAAGTATACTAATCTCCAGATGATATGGTTTTATATACAAAGACTCCACCAAAGACCTCCCATAGTTAATGAACATGTTCAATGGAATAGAAGAATATAAAATTAACACACAAAATTAGTGGAATTTCTGTATGCAAATGATAAACACAGAGAAAGAAAGTGGGAAAGCAACCCCATTCACAATAACTTCAAAATAATAAAATAGCTTGGAATAAATCTAAGCAAAGAAGTGAAAAACACACACAACAAACATTTTAATATGTTGAAAAAAAAGAAATCGAAGAAGATATCAGAAGATGAAAAGACCTCATATGTGGTATTGTATTCCCCCAAATATTGTGCATGCTAATAAACTTATCTGGAGTCAGAGACAGAGCAGCCACAATATCAAACATAAAGGATAGGCAGTGGTAGCACATGCCTTTAATCCTAGCATTCCAGAGGCAGAAATCCATGTGTTCAAGGATACAGCCAGGCATGGTGACTCATCATGCCTTTAATCCCAGAAAGCAAGCCTTTAATCCCAGGGAGTGGTAGTAGAAAGCAGAAAAGTATATAAGGCGTGAGGACCAGAAACTATGAGCAATTTGGCCTGGTTAAGCATTTGGCCTGCTTAAGCATTCAGGCTTTTGAGCAGCAGTTCAGCTGAGATTCATTCTGGATGAGGACTCAGAGGCTTCTAGTCTGAGGAAACAGAACCAGCTGAGGAATTGGCAAGGTGAGATAGCTGTGGCTTGTTCTGCATCTAATCTAGCAGCATTCACCCCAATAACTGGCCTCAGGTTTGATTTTATTAATAAGAACTTTTAAGGTTCATGCTTCTCTCATATGTTCATGAATTGGTAGGATTAAGATTGTCAAAATGTCCCTCTTAACAATAACAATCTACAGAATTAGTAAGCTTCAACAAACTCCCAATGCTATTCTTCACAGAAATTGAAAAATAATCTTAAATTACATATGGAAACACAAAAGACCCAGGATAGTCAAAACAATTTTGACAATAAAAGAAGTGTTGGAGGTATCACTATCCCAGATTTCAAGTTATGTTACAGTGCTATAGTTATAAAAACAGCATGGTATTGGCATAAAACAGACACAGTGCTCAGGGGAGTAAGGCATATTGATCATGGGAATAGAATTAAGGACTGTATTAATTTTATTTATTGCTATGATAAAACACATAACCAAGACAACTTATGAAAAAAAGAATTGGTTTTGCTTTAGTTCTAGAGGGTAAGAGTTCATGATCCATGATGACAAAGTAAAGCATGGCAGCAGGAACAGGAAGCTGAGGGCACACATCTTGAACTGTAAGCACAAAGCAGAGAGAAGGAATTTGAAATGACTTCCAAAGTGGTTGTACAAGCTTGCATCCCCACCAGCAGTGGAGGAGAGTTCCCCTAGTTCCACATCCTCTCCAGCATAAAGTGTCTTCAGTGGTTTTGATCTCAGCCATTCTGACAGGCGTAAGGTGGTATCTCAGAGTTGTTATGATTTGCATTTCCCTGATGATTAGGGATGTTGAGCAATTCCTTAAATGTCTTTCAGCCATTTGAGTTTCCTCTGTTGAGAATTCTCTGTTTAGTTCTAAAGCCCATTTCTCAATTGGACTGTTGGTCATTTTGATGTCTAATTTCTTGAGTTCCTTATATATTCTGGATATCAGTCCTCTGTCAGATGGGTTGGTGAAGATCTTTTCCCATTCTGTAGGCTGTCGCTTTGCCTTGTTGACTGTATCTTTTGCTCTACAAAAGCTTCTCAGTTTCAAGAGGTCCCATTGATTGATTGTTTCTCTCAGTGTCTGTGCTACTGATGTTATATTTAGGAAGTGATCTCCTATGCCAATGTGTTCAAGACTACTTCCTACTTTCTCTTCTAGCAGGTTCAGAGTAGCTGGATTTATGTTGAGGTCCTTGATCCACTTGGACTTAAGTATTGTGCATGTTGACAGATATGGATCTATTTGCAGCCTTCTACACGTTGATATCCAGTTATGCCAGCACCATTTGTTGAAGATGCTTTCTTTTTTCCATTGTACCCTTTTGGCTTCTTTGTCAAAAATTGTATGTTCATAGGTGTGTGGGTTAATGTCAGGGTCTTCAATTTGATTCCATTGGTCCACATGTCGATTTTTATGCCAATACCAAGCTGGTTTTATTATTGTAGCTCTATAGTAGAGCTTGAAGTCAGGGATTGTGATGCCTCCAGAGGTTGTTTTATTGTATAGGATTCTTTTGGCTATCCTGGGTTTTTTGTTTTTCCATATGAAGTTGAGTATTATTCTTTCCAGGTCTGTGAAGAATTGTGTTGGTATTTTGATGGGGATTGCATTGAATCTGTAGATTGCTTTTGGTAAAATTGCCATTTTTACTATGTTGGTCCTGCCTATCCATGAGCATGGGAGATCTTTCCATTTTCTGACATCTTCTTCAATTTCTTTTTTCAGGGACTTAAAGTTCTTGTCATATAGGTCCTTCACTTGCTTGGTTAGTGTTACCCCAAGGTATTTTATTTCATTTGTGGCTATTGTAAAGGGTAATGTATCTCTGATTGCCATCTCAGCTTCTTTGTTCATTGTATATAGGAGGGCTACTGATTTTTTTGAGTTGATCTTGTATCCTGCTATGTTGCTGAAGGTGTTTATAAGCTTTATCAGTTCCTGGGTGGAATCTTTGGGGTCACTCAAGTATACTATCATGTCATCTGCAAATAGGGAAAGCTTGACTTCTTCCTTTTCAATTTGTATCCCCTTAATCTCCTTATGTTGTCTTATTGCTCTGGCAAGAACTTCAAGTACTATATTGAATAAGTATGGGGAGAGTGGACAGCCTTGCCTCATTCCTGATTTTAGTGGAATTGCTTTGAGTTTCTCTCCATTTAATTTGATGTTGGCTGTTGGCTTGATGTAAATTGCCTTTATTAAGTTTAGGTATGTTCCCTGTATTCCTGATCGCTCCAAGACTTTTATCATGAAGGGGTGTTGGATTTTGTCAAATGCCTTTTCTGCATCTAGTGAGAAGATGATGTGGTTTTTTCTTTGAGTTTGTTTATATGGTGTATTACATTGATGGACTTTCGTATGTTGAACCACCCCTGCATCCCTGGGATGAAGCCTACTTGATCATGGTGGATAATTGTTCTGATGTGTTCTTGGAGTCTGTTTGCCAGTATTTTATTGAGTATTTTTGCATCAATGTTCATGAGGGAGATCGGTCTGTAGTTCTCTTTCTTTGTTGTATCCTTGTTTGGTTTAGGAATCAGAAATGACACAAGGGTTTAAACTCTCAAAACCTACCTCCAGTGACATATTTCCTCCAACAACACCATACGTCCTAAACCTCCTAAACAAAGCCACTAACTGGGGACCATGCATTCAAATGCCCAAGACTATGAGGTACATCTTATTCAGACAATCACAAGGACCCACATTATAAGCTTATGCCCCTATAGCCACCTGATTTTTTACTAAGAGACCAAAAATACACAATGGAGTGAAGACAGCATCTTTAACAAATGGTGCTAGTCAAACTGTACAGCTACTTGTAAAGAATGAAACTAGATTTCTCACCTGCACAAAACACAACTCCAAATGGATCAAGGACCTCAACATGAGACCTGACACCCTGAATATGACAGAGGAAAAGGCAGGGAATATGCATGAATTCACTTACACAGGAAAGGACTTTCTGACCAAGACTACAATAGCATAGGCATTAAAAACAACAATTAACAGATAAATACATGAAATAGACCTCATGAAGCTAAAATGTTTCTGTATAGCAAAGAGCGTTATCACTGGGCTGAAAAGTCAATCTGGGTTAGTATCTAGAATACACAAAGAACTCAAAAATCTAAACTTCAAGTAAATAAATAACCCAACTAAACAATAGGGCATGGAACTAGAGAGTTCTTTAAAATGAAATACAAATGGCTGAGAAACATTTTTTTGAATGCTCAACATCCTTAGCCATCATGGAATTATAAATTAAAACTACTTTGGTATTTCATATTACCCCAATCAGAATGGCTAAGATTAAGAGCACACATAATAACAAAAGCTGGCATGGATGTACTGAAAGGCAGACAATTATTCCCTGTTGGTGGGAGTGCATAATGGACTTGATTCTGCCTACATTTGATTACCATTCTAGCACACTCCACCGGAAAAAAAATACAATGCTGTGCCAGCTCTTCTTTTCATAGCCACACCCCAGAGACCTCTCCTCCACCCGCCTCTGGATGCTCTCCTCTCCAATGCTTCCAGCACCAGCTCTCCATCACTGCTCTACTTTGGTGACCCACCTTGTGGATGAGTCCTAAATCTGACTCCTTAGAATCTGGCTCAGTGAGATCACCAAAATGATAATCAATTGTTCTGGTCTATCTGGGACCAGTAGGATTCCAAAACCACAAAATTTACAGAGCTAAAATTAGACCATTTCAACCAACCAGGATGGTCAGTGAGCAGATGAGGTCAGCTAGTAAGTGGAAAGGCTAGGACACAAACCCGGGCCTTACATTCAAAACCTTTGTTCTTTCATAGTGTTGGATCATTAAGCACCATATGCAATGTGTTCTATACACAGAATCAAAGAATAATAATCCAGTGAGGCCCATTTTCCTCAGAAGAATATGATATGTAGAGTAAGCCAATTACACAAGCTTCTGAGAATTAATTGATAAAGTCAATATATCATCTTAGAGTAACCATATGTCCTGGTATGCCTGGGACACTCACGATTTACATCTGTTCTCTGGGCATAATTATTAACAACACTCTCTTTTCCATCTCAAAGTGTCCTAAATAGGACAATAAATTATATGGTTGCCCTCGCCACCATATCCCAGAGCCAGCTGATTAGGCTCTTGATTAATACAGTCTTTCCCCAGAACTTTAACTAAAACCCAGCATGACTTCCCCTGCCATTGACAGGGCAGGCTTGCATGGCAAACCAGTCACCCGCAAAGTCTCATTTCTCCAGCCCAGCTCTCAGCTCATAGGAGCTTGCACAGCCAATGGAGTAGTCCCTGCTCTGGCTCCTTAGCAGAAACCAGCCTGAGGAATCAGTGCTCACAACACTTCAAAGAAGCAGTCCCAGCATTAATTGGCACTCTGCAAAGATTTATGCACCATCCATCATTATCTCCTGCTGAGAAACAAGACAGATATAGGCCATACAGCAGGTCCTTCAGAAAAAAAATGTCTTGACAGATCTTTGAACCTAAAATGCCTTAAGTAATTGGGACACCCACTCAGGGACATGCAAGATAAATGACCTGGTTTGTAGAGTACCCACGCCCTTGGATGCTGCTGACCCCTCCCCTTCTCTGTTTCCTCCCCTTCTCCTAACCCTCAGCCCCCAGTCTTCCTAACAGTCTCCTATGGCCTTCCCTGTTCATTAGTAGCTCCATAGAAAGACAAATTGGAGCAGGAAAAAGAAGGCCATATTAGTTACTGACAGTATGTTAGATGGGAGAAGAGGTAGAAATGAATGGCTGGCGTGGAGTTTGATTATATGTGTGGAGGCATTACCAGTCAATGCAGTCTTCTAGTTACCAAAAGCCTGTTATTAAGCAGTCACCTGGAATGGCCATAATCCATAGATGTAGGCAACAGCAGTATGGAGACCTGTTGGGAGATAATGACATTGCAACCAACATGCCTACCATAAAACTGTAAGATCAGAGGAGCTCCTCTAGTCAGGCATGAAGGCTACTCAGTGCCCAGTGTCCAGTTCACCTAGTTTATCAAAGCACTCAGAAGAAGGTAACAAACCCATCTATATCTCCTTCATTCCACCCCCTACCTCCTGTATATACATCATACACACACACACACACACACACACACACACACACACACACACACACACTTCAGCCCCAATAGCTGTTTGTCTCAGACAGTTTAAATGAGATGGGAAAAGGGACTTCCTGTACTGTGTCCATTGTAATTCAGTAACTATTGGCCATCAGCCCTTATGCACAGTATACAGAGATGACAAGAACGGCATCCCCCACCCTTCGGAAATAGCCCATCTAAACTCATCTAAACTCATAAAAAAGTGGTAAAACTAAGCAGAGAATGTCATGATGCAAAGGTAGAATGCTCCTGAAGTAAAAGTGGTGAAACGTTCAAGAGACACCACTGTCTTTGTCAAGCCTGAAGACTTGTAAGAATGAGCTTGAAGAAGAGTAAGCCAAATTCTCGAGCCCAGGATTGAGAGCAGAAAATCACGATTTTGTGTGCATTTGAAAATTAACCTCTCAGATATCACTACTTTTAACTTGAAAGATAATGTTTTCAAAAAGAAAGGCCCTTGGGTGCTTCCCTGATTCCAAGAGCATCTTTTACACTGGCTGAGTTTGTTATAATTTGATCAATAAGGCCAGGGTCATAGGTCAATTATCACAAGGTTGATAAATAAAATCAACTTCCTGTAGCAATCATAAATTATAACTTGAAAGAACTAAGTTCAATGTTCTACAGCAAATACTCTAACATTCTAAGACATATGTAGATGTATCTCTCAAGGTTTCCTGGTGTTAAGTCAACAGACCTTGGAGCTATCAAACAAACCTTTTCATGTATGAAAGCAAGCCTTTGCTTCCCCTGGAAATAAACTCATTTAGGAAATCAATTTTTATGCTAAGAAACAGATCAGCTTAAACTTTTGGTAACTGCTACATAAGTATTCATTGCTTTTCAACTTCCTAAATGAAGAATTATAGCTTATGCATTGTCATCTTGTCAAAAACCCAACTCAACGAAGAAATGTAAAACAAAGCTGAATCAAACATTGGGGCCAGGATGCTGTCTATACCAGCTGATTCCCTTATATAAGACATCTGCTCATGTGCCTGGTCTCTGCTTCCTTTCCCTGAGTTGGAGATAAATGTCTGATCTTTCCACTTTTGAGAGGAACTTGAAATGACCCAACATGAGGAACTTTATAAATTGCTACTCAGCATATGAACTTGAGCCATGACTCCCTCATCTCTGTGTCTGTGCTATAAGTGGGGGGAATCCTCTGGTCACTGAGTGTCCACATTCCTGGAGCCTGAGCTGATTCATCGTTGTCAAACTATACAAACCAGAGTCTCCTGGGGAAAAGGACCTTCAATTGAGAACTTGCCTCCTTCAGATTGGCCTGTGGAAATGTCTGTGGGACATTTTCTTGACTAATTATTGATGTGGGAGGGACCAAGCTCTGGGGGTAGCACCACCCTGGGAAGGAGGTCCTGAGTTCTAGAAGAAAGCAAACAAGTGAGCCATTGGCAGTCTCTGCTTTAGTTCCCACTACATGATTCCTGCCTTGATTTATTCCCATGGTGAACCTGTAAGCCAAACCAACCCCATTCTCCCTAAGTTGCTTTGGGTTATGGTGTTAATCACAGAAATAGAAGCAAACTGATACACAGCCCTTGTGTATTTCCTAACAATACTGTTGCTCTCCTCTGTCTTCAAGTGGCCAAACCTCCAGCCCTATCTCTTGGGCCCCCTGGTGTATGAATTCAGTTCTTCTCAGTGTCCATATGCTAACAGCCCCCAATCCTTAGAACTTGAGACCCAGTTTCCTGGTGCTTCCAGTACCATCCTCACCACTCACAATGGGGCAGAGCTGGGAATCTGTGCCAAGATGTGATTTATTCCTATAAATACAGTGCAGAGCCTGAGAAATTCTGCAAACCTAGAGAAATGTCCAGGTGAGAACACTTGTTTCTCAATGCCTTTCTACAGGTCTTTACATGCAAGACCAATGAAACTCATCAACACTACTGAGTTCACTTGATCCATGTAAAAATATCACGACCCAGTCAGATATGCCATCTAAGTTGTGTGTGTGTGTGTGTGTGTGTGTGTGTGAGTGTGTGTGGTGATAATCTAATTGTACTGAATTATTATTTTGATTGTATGTTAATAAATAAAGTTGTCTGGGAATCAGAGCTATTAGAGCCATAGCAAGAGTGTGGCGGTGGTGGCACACGCCTTTAATCCCATAGATATCTGTGTGTTCAGGGTCAGAGCTATTAGAGCCATAGCAAGAGTGTGGCGGTGGTGGCACACGCCTTTAATCCCATAAGATCTCTGTGTGTTCAGGGATACAGCCAGCATTGGAGACATATGCCTTTAAGACCTAGGGGGCTGTACATTCAGACAGTGACGAGGCAGTCATGTGTTTGGGTTTACAACCAATGAGAAGGCAGAACAACATACTTTAAAAAAACGAACCGACAGGAAGTAGGTCTCTTTTCGCGAAGCTGGGACAGCAGGAGGAAGGGTGAGATTTTAGCTCTGAGCTCTGACTTCTCGGCTTTCTCTTTTACATTGTTTCTGTGTTTCTTATTTAATAAGACGGTTGGTTACATCTACATCTGGCGCCCAACGTGACAAGAATCCATTAAAAACCGCTTGGCTTGACGGCAGGTCCGCTTTCCCGCAAGGGCGGCAGGCGGTGGCAGGCGGCGGAGGAAGCGGCAGGAAGCGGCCGGCGTCTTAGTCCGAGCTGCCGGCTTCCTAGTCCGGGTAGCAACTTCTAGCCCGGGCCTAGGTCTGTGAGCAGCTTGCCTAAAGCCGGTGCTACAAACAACTCAGACCTGCCCTGCCGAACAGGGCCCTGCCTGTAAAGCCAACGCACGTGGTCAGAGCTTAAGGAAGCTAGACCCAAGCCTTGACTCGGCACAAGAGGGAACACGTGGCTGCATTTAAGCTTTAGCCGGCTACGCTTTCTTGTGCGTTCTCTCTTTCCTCTCTCTCTCTCTCTCTCTCTCTCTCTCTCTCTCTCTCTCTCTCTGGACTTACACCTGGGACACTAGGTGGCTGCTTTGAAAATCCCCTCGGATTTCTACTGTTCTACGCAGATTTGGTAAGTCATAATATATCAGATATTTTAAAGGAAACTATCTAAAAGAGAATTTTTTCCACATTAAAAAACAAATGGGTTTTATGTGTACATTGGAAGAAAATTGGTTTTTGTTCGAAATTTTAGGCAGTCTGGCAATGGAACAACTATATAATATTAGTATTGGTGGAATTATGCACCTTATCACTATAATTATCCACATTTTAATATTTAAAAAGATAGTCAATTTAAGTGCCAGGATAACAGCTTTAGAAGAACTTGTTAAACCTGTAAAAATTCAGACAGAAGAAATTAACAGCGAAGTTGTTTCAAGTCAGGATCATAAGGTTGCAGAAAGAAAGCCTGTTTTCACACAGTCACCCTTAATTTATCCTGTAACTGTACAGCAGATGCCTGATCAAATGGCTACACAAAATACTTGGGCTCCAATTGAAATGTTGGATTTAAAAAGGTTTAAGGAGGCAATAGTATCTTATGGCATGCATTCCCCATATGTAAAGCAAATGTTAAACACTTGGTCAACATATAATAGGATAGTACCACAGGACTGGCGGGACCTCGCACAAGGTGTTCTGGAACCCAGCCAGAGACTTCAATTTCTGACTTGGTTTAAGGAGGAGGCTAAAAACATAGAAAAACAATGGAGGGATAAAGGAGTACAAGTTTGCCAGGATCAGCTTATGGGCGAAGGCCAATATGCTTCAGCACAAGCACAATGTTTATATGATGTCCAAACCCTAATTTTATGTCGAACGGCAGCCTTGAATGCATGGGACAAAGTTGAGGAACCAGGAAAAAAATCTGAGTCATTTACAAAGGTGAAGCAAGGCCCAAAAGAGTCTTTTACAGATTTTTTACAAAGACTGGCTTCAGCAGTAAAGAGAACGGTCTCGGATTCAGAAGCTGGTAAGGCAATAATTGAATCTTTGGCCTTTGAGAATGCGAATGCAGCATGCAAAAGAATAATCAGGCCATTAAGGGCAAGATCTGCACCTATGGAAGATTGGATTAGAGAAACAATTAATGTTGAAGCTGATGAGCATGATGATACATGGGTAGGAGAAGTAATTTCAAAAGGTTTGAGGAGTGTTAGATGTTTTGGATGTGGAAAGCAAGGACATTTGAAAAGGGACTGTAGACAGGTCATTTCCAGAAACAATGTTTCTTCAAGGAACAATGGCAACAGAATGCCCCTTCCTTCTGGAGTATGCAGAAGGTGTGGTAAGGGAAAACACTGGACCAACGAATGTAGATCAACAAAGGACAGACAGGGTAATCCTTTGCCTCAGTCTTCGGGAAACTCCCAGAGGGGCCTCAGGCAGGCCCCCAGCGCAAATCCAGTTCAAACCTTTCCGGCAGCCATAGAGGAAATGCCTGCTCTGGAGAGCGATTAAATAACCAAATGCCTATTGGAATAAATCATGCTGGTCAGGATGATGAAACAGAGAGAATAGAAAATTCAGGAGAAAACATGAAGAAAATTTTTTGGCAAACTTCTATTAATGAACAAAGACCAAAATTAACAATAAAAATAAATGGTGTTTTGTTGTCTGGTCTGGTAGACACAGGTGCGGACGTTACCATAATTGCACCAGAATTTTGGCATCCAACTTGGCCTCTTCAGGAGGTAAACGTTCAACTGTTAGGAATTGGGACATTATCTCAGGTGAAACAGAGTGCAAGATGGCTTGAATGTATAGGTCCAGAAGGACAGAGAGGAAAATTAAAACCATATGTGGCTAACATAACTATGAACCTGTGGGGTCGAGACTTGTTGCAACAATGGAATACTCAGATTAACATCCCTCCAATCTCAGAAACAAATCATAAACTAGCACATGTTACTGAGAGAAATATTAGAAGATATTGTTCTAATGAGTGGTCACCAGCCATCCATATTATACAAGAACAGGGCACAATAACTGATGATCTTCCAAAGACACCAACAGCTCTACCTTTAAAATGGTTAACAGACAAGCCTGTATGGGTCCAGCAATGGCCTTTAACAACAGAGAAACTCCAGGCTTTAGAAGAGCTGGTAGAAGAACAGTTAAATGCTCAGCATATTGAAGAATCAACCAGCCCTTGGAATTCTCCTGTATTTGTTATTAAAAAGAAATCTGGTAAATGGAGAATGGTAACAGACCTTAGGGCAATTAACAAAGTAATTCAGCCAATGGGTTCTCTACAATCTGGGATGCCTTTGCCTACTCTGTTACCAAAAGGATGGCCTCTCATAGTTATTGATTTAAAAGACTGTTTCTTTTCAATACCCTTACAAGAAAAAGACAGAGAAAGATTTGCTTTTACAGTGCCTACTTATAATAATTCTCAACCGGTTAAAAGATTTCAATGGAGGGTCCTCCCACAGGGAATGTTGAATAGCCCAACTCTGTGCCAATATTTTGTACAACAGCCATTGGAAGTGATACGTAAAAAATTTCCTAAATCTATAATTTATCATTATATGGACGATATTTTACTAGCTGACTCAAATGCAGATACTTTAGAAATAATGTTTGAAGAAGTAAAGAAAATTTTGCCTCGCTGGGGATTACAAATTGCTCCTGAAAAGATACAAAGAGGAGATTCTATTAATTATTTAGGATATAAAATAGAGCTACAAAAAATTAGACCCCAAAAGGTGCAAATTCGGAGAGATAGACTACAGACTCTTAATGACTTTCAAAGATTATTTGGAGATATTTCTCATCTACGAACTATTGTTGGGGTAAAAAATGATGAACTGACTAATTTGTTCAAAACCTTAGAAGGTGACAAGGACTTAAATAGTCCAAGAGAATTATCACCTGAAGCTGAGAAAGAATTAGCCTTGGTAGAAAAGAAAGTGCATGAAGGACACGTGAATCGTATTGATCCAAAGCTGGATTGCATTTTGGTTATCTTACCTTCTAGGCGTTCTCCTACTGGAATATTAATGCAGAGGGAAGATATTATATTGGAATGGATATTTTTACCAAATAAACCAAATAAAAAATTAAAAACTTATGTGGAAAAAATCTCTGACTTGATTTACAAAGGAAAAATGAGACTTCGTCAATTAGCAGGCATAGACCCAGCAGAAATTGTCGTACCATTAACTAAGGAGGACATTGAAAAATTATGGACAGAAAGTGAACCTTGGCAAAGAGCTTGCAGTAATTTTTTGGGAGAAATTAACAGCAAATATCCCAAAAGCAATAGAATTGATCTTATAAAGAGAGCTGATTGGATCTTGCCTCGAATTGTACGGCAAAAACCCATATCTGGAGTTCGTACATTTTATACAGATGCCAACAAAGAAGGAAAGGCAGGTTACAAATCAGAAAATTTAAGTAAAGTGGTTCAAAGTCCGTATAATTCAGTTCAAAAATCAGAATTGTATGCTATTCTGTTGGTATTAATGGATTTTTCAGAACCTCTCAACATAGTAACTGACTCTCAGTATGCTGAAAGAGTGGTGTTACATATTGAGACTGCAGAATTTATCCCTGATGCTTCAGAATTAACTTCACTATTTATTCAATTACAAGATACAATCAGGAAAAGGAATCATCCTTTATATATAACTCACATTCGATCCCATACTGGTCTGCCAGGCCCTCTAGCACAAGGCAATGATGAGATTGATAAATTATTGATAGGAAATGTGCTGGAGGCCTCAGAATTTCATAAAAAACATCACGTCAATAGTAAAGGTTTAAAAAAGGATTTTTCCATAACCTGGCAACAAGCCAAAGAAATAGTAAAGAAATGTCCTACTTGTTCCTTCTACAATCAGACGCCATTACCAGCAGGATGTAACCCAAAGGGTACTCAGAGAAATGAAATCTGGCAGATGGACATGTTTCACTTTGCAGAATTTGGAAAATTGAAATATGTACACCACACTATCGATACTTATTCAGGATTTCAATGGGCAACTGCTTTGAGTTCTGAAAAAGCTGATTCTGTAATCACTCATTTGCTAGAAGTTATGGCCATCATGGGTATACCTGCACAAATCAAAACTGACAATGCTCCATCATATGTCTCTGTTAAAATGAAACAGTTTTTTGCTTATTACAATATAAAGCATATTACAGGCATACCACATAATCCTACAGGTCAAGCAGTTATAGAAAGATCAAACAGAACTCTAAAGGATATGCTAAATAAACAGAAATGGGTAACAAAAACCCCCAGAAATAGACTGCATAATGCTCTTCTAACTTTGAATTTTCTGAATGCCAATGAGAAAGGAACAACAGCTGCAGAGAGACATTGGATAATAGAAAAAACTACAGAATTAAATTAGCCTATATACTTTAAGGATGTGCTGACCTCAGAATGGAAACCAGGGTATGTATTACATTGGGGACGTGGTTTTGCTTTTGTTTCTACAGGAGAAGATAAGCTGTGGGTACCATCAAAATTGATAAAGGTTCGATTTGAACAAGAGAGACCTCTTAATTAGAGGAGGTGATAGTTCATCAACCAGCATGAACATCCAATTTAAACTAACTTGTATCAATAAAACATGCCTTTTCATTTCATCAGATAATAACTTGCCAAAAAGGAACATCCCCAAAATTAGTCTTGGGGAAAGGTTTTTGTTTTTGTCTTTTAGGAGAATGAAGGTTAAGGAATCTGAAGAACACTGGACAAATGAGACAACTGAAGAAAAGGGACAAATCATCTATCCCAAGAAACAGAGTGAAACGGTGTATGGGTATATATTATCTAAAAAAAAAAATTTTATGTCTTCCTAAATGTTTGTTTCTGCTTTTCTCTAAAGATTTAACACTATTGGTCTTCTAACAGTCCCAGTTCCATTAAAATTTAAAGCTGACTTTGGAGTTGGAGAATGGCTCTCTCCTTCTTTAAAATCAAGCATGTTGTTAAAAGGAAAATGCAAACTCCCTGTATCATGCCAGAATAAGAGCCATCTTCTGCTATGGTACAGGACAAAAGCAAAATTAATTAAGGGACTATTCTATTACTAATCTCAACTCTTTGATTCTATTCTGATTCTTTAAACTTTTCTCAAAGTATAAATTTTATATCAAAATTTACAAGATTAATATATATATATATATACATTTTAAACTTTGTTAAGATATGAATGGTCACATAGAGTACTAACTAATTCTAGAAAAAAGGCTAGCTGCATATATATGTTTTTGTGTTCGAGTCTCTTATCAGTTTTCTGCAGGAAATCACGGCCAGGCCTAACATCAACTGAAGTCTCCAGAAAGAAGATGGGGCCCCACAACAACAACAATTCCACGTGGACAATAATAATATCATTAAGCTGACAAACATCATCCACAGATCAGCTTTGAACTACAAGGTGCTCAGAGCAATTTTGAGATGACTAGCTGAGATGATCCAGTCTCAAAGACTACTTGAATAAGGACTTGAGATAAACCCTGAACTTTGGCATTATACACAGACTGGATAGTGAAGGATATAGTTACCTCTCTTAGAATTTGACAATTAACCTAAAATTTTTCTTTCAGGATAAAGAAAACTTCACCCATACCCAGCAGGAAGCAATTTTAAGAATACGACGCCCACATTCCCAAAGAGGTGGTGTGGGGCGGGTGGTTTTTTTGGTCTTTTTAATGGGTTTTGGGTCTGGGATAATTTTCAGTATTTAGGGGGGTTGGTTACAAGTTATTGTCAAGGGTTAGGAAAAAGGCTAAGCAAAGGAGATTAGATTTAAGGTTCTTGTTTAAAAAAAAAAGAAAGAAAGAAAGAAAGAAAAAAAAGAAAGAAAAGAGAAAGACAATTACTAGTTTTAAATACTTTACATTGGATTGAATTGTTTTATATTGTACACAAATTTGAAACTGATATTGTTAGAAAATGCTATATGTATATTTCTAATTGTATTTATTCCATCCATTTAACAATGTAATGCAAATTTCTGATCCTTGAATGTTATTATTATCAACTATTAGGATATAAAGAAATGAAAGCTAGTAGTTAGACATTATCATAGAACTTGTAGTCATATTGGATATGTTTTAAAAATTGAGCAGAGATGTTTTAGACAGGTCATCTTCAAACCCTTCAGAGATCTACAGAATATGGCATTTAAAATGTTTTAATAACTTAGAAAATTTTTCTTTTTTGAGACATGTTGGCTCCTGGCAGTACCAATCTACTTTAGAGAAAATATGGGCATTGAAGAAACTGCATATGGAGTCAACTTTCATTCTGGCAAAAGTTAGCCACTGGACAACAAAGTATCCTCGAATCAACAGGACAAAATGGACAGACAGATCACGAAACAAGGGACTACTGATTCTTGCCAAAACAAGTGTGGTTATGGCTTTATCAAAAGGCATCTTCTGAGGCCAGGACAATATGGCCCCATCCCTGAAGTGGCCTTCGCATCCGGAAAAGGTACGGTGCCCTTTTCTTCGAAGGCAGCTTAACAGGCAGAGGGCCGATGGATTCTGTTGTACAATGGAACAGCAGCTGAAAGCTCATGCCTCTCAAAAGTAGACTGGCATTTAATAGAGGGATGTGGAGAAGAAGGGGATGCTGAGATGAAGCCATATATACACAGCCAAGAAGAATGGACAGCTGAATTAAAAAACTGTCAACAATTTCCAGAATTTAAAATCCTGAATCATGACAGGACACTAGTGGAATTCAGGTGTTTCTGGTACGTGGACTGCTCTCACCCAATGTGAGGTTGAACTGTTGACCTTGTGTACATCCTACTTCACAAATGAGTCTGTCAGATACACTAAGCCTATAGGCTGAAGATGATGCCCCAACACTGCGGAGAAACCTCAGGTGACTGCCCAGGCAGCTGGCTGTTTCTGTCAACTCACAAAATTTTTTGGAAGTTGCTTGCATGCACTTCCTGTTTTTATTTTTGTTAGCTAATATTATTCCCTTCTTGGGTCTCTGAGGGAGTTGAAGATTAGTTAGTTATGGTTGAAGATTAGTTAGTTATAGTTGAAAATTAATTAGGATAGAAAGTACATCAGATACATCTTGGGATTACCAAAATAGGATAGATAATGGAATTATTTTCTCTGATTTGTCAAATACCTGTTTAGGTATTTATTACTTGTATATATTGTATATAGTTATTGTACTTTTGTATATAGTTTTTCTTTTGTTAGTTATAACCTTTTGCTTTCTTTTTCTTTTTATTAAAATAGAAAAGGGGAAATGTGGTGATAATCTAATTGTACTGAATTATTATTTTGATTGTATGTTAATAAATAAAGTTGTCTGGGAGTCAGAGCTATTAGAGCCATAGCAAGAGTGTGGCGGTGGTGGCACACGCCTTTAATCCCATAGATATCTGTGTGTTCAGGGTCAGAGCTATTAGAGCCATAGCAAGAGTGTGGCGGTGGTGGCACACGCCTTTAATCCCATAAGATCTCTGTGTGTTCAGGGATACAGCCAGCATTGGAGACATATGCCTTTAAGACCTAGGGGGCTGTACATTCAGACAGTGACGAGGCAGTCATGTGTTTGGGTTTACAACCAATGAGAAGGCAGAACAACATACTTTAAAAAAACGAACCGACAGGAAGTAGGTCTCTTTTCGCGAAGCTGGGACAGCAGGAGGAAGGGTGAGATTTTAGCTCTGAGCTCTGACTTCTCGGCTTTCTCTTTTACATTGTTTCTGTGTTTCTTATTTAATAAGACGGTTGGTTACATCTACAAGTGTGTGTGTGTGTGTGTGTGTGTGTGTGTGTGTGTGTGTGTGTGTGTGTGTGCATAAAGTTGGGGGAGACTGTCACAGGTGTTTACTTACACTTATCCAAGCATTGGGCCAAAATATATCCCTATTGGTTGTGGTACCACTTCTCTAAGATGTTTGGAGCAGGACATGGGTACCTAGAAAAAGGTTTAGAAATTAAAAAATAAGTGCATAAAATACGGAACAAATAAGTGGCTGCAAATGGACCATAGTGACATTGCAAGTGCAACTTAGAGACAGATGCTATGAAGAAGATGGGAGATCAGGATAACAGCGGCACAGTGTGTTGGGGGTTTCAGAGGGGGAAGGCAGGCTGGCTCCCTCTGTGCCTGTGGGCAGCTCAGGGCCACACTGAAGGCTTCACAGCACCTGCTGTGCTATAAGGTTTAAAATCGGATCACAATAGTTCAAAACATTTTTATATAGGGCAGAAAGCATGTATTGCAATGGACTAAGGCTTTGGGGAAACTTACAGCTCTCTAAGTTCCATTTCATTAGTTATACTGAAGAGCCCATGTAATCAGTAACTGGCTGGACTCAACGATGTTGTGGATGAATAACTGCATGTTCTCCTAAGAAGTCAATCCTGATTGGAGGGAACCATCAGGGTGTTGGAAACAGGCTTACACAGTGGGGAAAGAGATAAAGCATGATTTTTATTCTCCAACGTGTCTTCTTTATGGATAAGGTAGGATCAGAGCTAAAAGAACAACCTGGAAGCCATCTAGGCAAAAATAGCTATATGCATGAATCAGGTTACCCAGCAAAGTAACAAGAGCAGCTACAGGAGGCACTCAGGCATGCCTCCTGGTCGAGCTGAAAGGATGAGCTTAACACAAAACCAAGTGGTCATGTGGCAAGAACTTGGTGCTCCAGCTGGTTGGGCGACAAATACACAGCTCCCTTTCAGGCCTCCAAGACGCAGGTCAGGTCTTCCCATCCCATAGTCTCCACAGAATTTCTTCCCCTTGTCTCTTCTTTAATGTGGTGGTTCATAACATTACTCTACACCCAGGAGTGATACCAATTCCTGGAAGAGTGGGAAGTATATGTTGTTAATAGCAGAGTAGCTAAAGACATGTGTTTGCCTAATTAAAAACAACTAAGGTAATTTCCACCATGACATCATTTCACTATCTTGCTGCATTAGTCAGGTCTTGGATGGCTGGAAAGTGTTAAAGTCTAACTCACACAAGTCTATGTCAAAAGGAGAATTCATTGCAAGGTTATTGAATATCTGTTACCATTGCTGTGTAACAGATGATCTCCATTGGCTTAGATCAAATGCTTTACCCTGTTTATGAATAATAGAGACTGGGGATCTGGAAGGGGGAACAATAGGAATTGCTCTCTTTCACAATGTTGGGGCCTCAGGGGAGATTTGATGAATGGGGAGACTTGATGTTAGACACCACAATTATCTAAAAGTGTAGTCACTCACCTTCCTGGGCAGCTGATGTTAGCTGTCATCCAGGACTTCAGCTGGGACGTCCATAAGAGTACCTATGCATGGACTCTATTACTGCTAAGCTTCTTCATAGAATGGCTATCCTCAAGTAATGGAGCTTCTAATATGTTAGCTCAGGGCTCCAGTGAAATTTTTCTAGCTGACAAATTGAGGTTGCACCATTTACTACCTATTACTATTTACTATTGAAAAATTTTTAGTGTTCCCTCTGTCCTGCTGGTTTAGTTATAGGCAAACCATAAGCCCACTAAGATTCAAGAGTAATAGAATTATACGCCACTTCTCAGTGGTTAAAATACCAAAATATTTTACAGAAAAGATTTTAAAGAACTCTACTGAGTCATCTTGTATAACTGTGGGGACCACAGATTCAAACAGAACAATTTGCTTTTTGCAACCTGACATTTTTTTCTTTTCATTCTTTCTCTGTTTCTAGACATTAGTTTCATCTAGAAAGCAAAAATGAGACCATCTAGAGCCACATGGATAGACATGGCTTCTGGAGGCCTGCTCTTTAATTTTTGTATTTATTGAAGACATTAAGTACCTTCTAATAGTCTTCAACATATAAGATCTAGAATGTTCTCTTGTGGGCAAGGGCAATAATAGGCGGTCTTTAAGGTACTATCTAGAGCAACCCACACCTTCAACCCACTACTTATATGTTCAGGTTGTATGCCAATGGTGGTTCAAATTGTATGCCAACTTAGCCAAAAGCTAAAATCTGTGCCTTCTGACATTAACTGAAGTTTGCTATGAGCTACAGTTATGCATGTCATTCTCTTCTCTAAACATTGAACACCTTGAAAAATTCATGATACTACAGTTTAATATATAATGTAAATATATATTTAAAGTAATAAGCAAATGAATATTCTGAGTACATGAGTCAATTACTATTTAGCATACTAGAAAAACCTCAAGTCACACACAAAAAAAGTCAATGAAAATAACACTTAGATAAAACATGTTATACTTTTGAAAAGAAGGAAGAAAGGGCGGGAAAAGAGGGAGCAAGCCAAGAAAGGATACAGGAAAGAAAGGGGTGAAAAGAAAGATTATCATAAGAAGGGATAGAAAAAGAAAGATGCATTGCCCTCAAAGGAAAAACAAGATAGACATCTGATGTTGTTCCAGAAATAATAGAAGTTTGAAGACAATGAAGAGATTTTCAAATAGCGTCAGAAAAAGAAAATAAGTGAATAAATAATGGCCAAACTGAAATTATAAAGTTAAAAAAAAATCTCCTCCAAGCATTATGAAACAATCTTGTTGAGAGACAAGTCAAACATGAACAGAATGGTAACACACAAACCTGCATTGGAGGGAATATATATGATTTCTTCTTCTCCAAGGGTTTGCAGTGGGAGACGCCCTCAGACTGCAGAAGCCAAGCTCACACCACAAGGCAGATGCTGTCGAGAGCTGCATGTGAGTCCAGCAAATATGAGCTCACACTGGGAACAAGCCACGACTGTCAAGAATCAGAGGAAATGAAAGCACAACAGAGTTAGATGCGCTACTAATATAGAAAAGACGACTGTAGGCTATGAGTCTTCATTTACAAAATAATGCAACCATACCAAATAAATTTTAAGTCCCTGCTCCCCAATGGGGTTGGCTATTTCCCTGTAGAATAAACATGTCTAGAATAGTCAGAGACATAGAAGAACTCCTACACAGAGATTTTTTTAAAAGATGCTAAAAAACAATTCTTAGAAAAATTAAGATAATGTCTGTAAATTGCTATCATTTAAACTAGTATTTTAAGTAACAAGTTAAAGATAAAATGATGAGCTGGAAGACAAATCTAAAAGCTAGCCCAAAATAAATTAGTAAAATAGAAATATTGGAAGGGAAATTAAAAGTGGTGGAGGAGGGAATGAGAGAATCTGATACACTTCCCAAAGGTATCATATTGTGAAAAAAAAAATGACTGTAAAAAGTTGAAATTCAAAATATGGATTAAAATTTTCTAGAATTAATAAAATGACATTATACTTCAGTTTCAGGGCTGGAGAGATGGCTCACTGGATAAACTGTTTGCTGTGTAAGCTTGAATCCTGGAGTTTGCAACCCCAGGACTCATTTAAAAGCTGGGTTTGATAGCTACCTATAATCGCAGAACTTAGGAGGGGTCCTCAGGACGAATTGGCTAGCTATACCAGCCATGATTTGCGAGCTCCCAGATCAATGAGAGAACCTGCCTCAGTAAATAAAATGGGGAGTGATCCAGAAAGACACTCAATGTCAACTTCAAACATAAACCTATACACATGCATGCACACATTAACCTGCAAGTGCACACACACACACACACACACACACACACACACACACACACACACACACATACACACACACACACGTGCATTAAAGCAAGCACACAAACCACATACACATACACATGAAAAAGTTATTACTGGTTGGAGGAGAGGGAGATTTAAGCCATTAGAAGTGTAAGAGGCTTCTGATGAATGGGGTGTGTATGTCAATCTCAATGCAGTCCGTTCTTTCTGTTTGCTTTAGATGTTCATATCAGCCATCAGGTCATCAAGAAATGCTTCAATAGTGGTTATAAAAATTAACTACAGACACAGTATAGCAGTGCAGATTCTCCATGAAGTAGACATCAGGATTGATTTAGATATGTTAAAGGTTTATGAATGGAACTACATATGAAGGATAAAGGGGGACAAGTTTTTTCGGTTTTTGGTTTTGGGGGGGTTGTTTGTTTTTTTGTTTTGCTTTGTTTTAAGAGCAGAATGTTCACAATAGGATGGAGGTCCTAGAACTTGTGTAGAGAGAAAATGAAGTAAATGTTAAGTGGAAAGTGTCCCAGACCATGACGTATGTCTAGGAAAATCTCTTTCTATCCTGAAAGTCTCAAAACAACACTGTCCTTCAGAGAAAGCCCATTATGCACAGAAGTGAGCTGATTGTATAATTACTTTTCCAAAAGACCATCTTGGAGAGCAGAGAGCTGTGCTCATGCACTGGCCAGGAGTGGTGAAGAAGAAACCTGAAGTTAATTCAGGGGCAGCAATTGGAAAATGTTGTACCAGGCTTTTGGGGGGAACCACCAACCAGCTCCTAAATCATAACACAGAGACTTACTATTAGTTTTGAATGCTCAGCCTAGCTTAGGCACATTTCTGGTTAGTTCTCTTAACATAAATTAATCTGTTTCTCTTCATCTACCTTTTGGCTTGGGGCTGATTTCTTACTTCTGTATATCTCACTTTCACTGCTTCTCTGTCTGGCTGGCTTTTTGTCCTGGGCATGTCCCTCATTCTCTCCTTCTTCTCCTCTCACTCCTCTTCCCTCTCAAGCCTCGATTTCTCCTCCAATTTATTCTCTCTGCCTGCCAGCCCCACCTATCCTTTCTTCTGCCTAGCTATTGGCTGTTCAGCTTTTTATTAGACCAATCAAGTGCCTTAGGCAAGCAAAGTGAAACAAATGCAACACATCTTTACATAATTAAACAAATGCAGTATAAACAAAAATAGCATGTCTTTACACAGTTAAAGTAATATTCTGCAGCATAAACAAATGTAACACATTTTTGCCCAGTTAAAATAATATTCCACAACAGACTGTCAGTGACCTATGTCCCCTGAACTAGGCTCACTTGAATTCTAAGTAGCATATCCCATGACCACTATGGCTGATCACTTAACCACACAGATTCATCTCCCCATTTAGGTTCAAGAACTACTTATCACATGGTCCTTATCTCAGGTTTGCTGTGGTGTCATCCTCTTCCTTCTATATTATATGTCCTGGTTATTTTTGCTGCCCATTTGACATACTCAGGAAGAGGGAACCACAATTGAACAATTGCCTCAATTAGATTGACCTGTGGACATAGAAGGGGGCATTTTGTTGATTAATGATTGATACAAGAGGGCCCAGCTCACTGTTGGCAGTACCATCCTGGGGCAGGTAGACCCAGGCTATGTTAAAGAGGTATCTAAATGTTAACCTTGGAAGAAAGTCAGTAAGCAGCGTTCTTCCATGGTTTCCACTTCCAGCTCCTGCCTTGAATTCTTGTCTTGGCTGCCCTCAATGATGAACTGTGTCCTTGAATATAAGCTAAATAAACACTTTCTTCCCCTAAATTGTTCCTAGTCAGTGTTTTATCATAGCAAAAGAAAGCAAACTAGAACATAAATTGGTACCAGAAGTGGGGTATTGTGATGGGCATGACTGTGTTGGTTTATGGAGAAGAACTGTGGAACTTAAAACTAGAATTTGTAACTTTGGACTGGAAGTGCACAGAGCTTGGAAGATAAAAAGTTTGAGAGAGCTGCAGACTAAAACAGAACACTACACATTCTGAAGTCCCCACAGGTTCACCATTGCCTTGGAGACTCTTGTTATTTATAAAACATTTTGATACAAACTTATATTCTAGAGATGCATTGGTAGTCATATATTTGTCTAAGTAGAGTTGCTGTACATGTCCATTAACAGTTATTATAGACAGGACTCAAGAACATCACCCAGGGTCCACAAGCTTTCCTACCAATCTCAACAGTAAACAAACAGCCTTTCTGTTTATCAGGGTTAGCTACTCCTGACAATAGGCCCCTTCTTCCAACTTGAGGTTCTCTAAGTACAAGGAGTGCAAGAATGACCCTACCACAGCATAACTGTAGTTCAGTAGAGTCTTTCCCCTATTCCCTGACAAGGGTGCACCTCCACTAGGAATAAGGCCTTGAATCTTGCAATATCTGCATCGCCAACACTTAAATCTCTATCCACTTCTTGGAGGATGGTAAGCAAGGCCATCATGTGCTGTCACGTGTTGGGTCCTGGATATATGTGTTTCCCTTACTGATGACACAGCATCAAATAAAAGGCACTTACTCAATATAAATACTCTGTCATAAAGTAGGCCATACCATCCACCTAGACTGTTAGCTCTGCAGAGATACTAAACTCTGCTCCCTGCTCCCTGCTCCCCCTCCCTCCATGACCACCATAGTAAAGAAAAGAGGGATCAAACTGTCATATCACTTTTTTTAGGCAAGCATCTAAAATATAAGTACTCCCATAGTTATACTATAGCAAAATCCCCTGAAACTTAGTAATTTGACATAAGTTCCAATTTGTTATATGTAATGCTTTCAATAAGTAGAGATTTAGGCATAGTTCTCTAGTTGATCCTTCAGCTCCATAGTCAGATCACTTGACATCATCTGGTACAGGAAGTGGTCTGGCCCACTCACAGGCCTTGCACCCTGGTATAGATGGGTTCTGTGATGGCTATTCTTGGTTGTCAACTTGACTTCATCTGGAATTAACTAAAATCCAAAAATGGGGGGCACACAGTGAGGAATATTTGCTTAATTTGAAATAGGAAGATCCACTCTAACCTGGGTTCAAGGCGGGAAGGCACATACCTTTATTCTGGTTCTTTTGACAGGAAGACACACTTAGAATCTGGGCCACACCTTATGCTGAAAGCCTATTTAAGGACATGAAAGAAGGAAGCTTTTGTCCTTTGCCTGTTTGCTCTCAACGTTCTAACAAGTCCATTCCTTCATAAGAATTACAGCCTACTTCTTTGGGATTCAGACATCTCCTAAAGACTATCTGAGACTTCTCAATTCTTGGACTTTCCATTCATAGTGAGACATTGTTGGATTAGCTGGACTACAGCCTGTAATTCATTCTAATAAGCCCCACACATACATATGTGTTTATGTGTATATGTATGTATGTATATACATATATATGTATATGTGTATAGAGAGAAAGAGAGAGAGAGGGAGAGAGAGAAAGAGAGAGAGATTCATTCTGTAAGTTCTGTTACTCCAGAGAACCCTGACTAATACAGGTGGTAAGCTGAACTCAGCTAGGACTATCGAATTCAAAGTATATGCATGGCCAGCCCAGCACAGTGGATCTAGAGCAACAACGCCTCTCATGAGGCATCTCAAGACTCCAGTCAACAATACAGAAGCTGTATAACCATTGTTGAGTCAGTCCTAAGGCACAGGGCACTTCTGCTCCTGTACTCCATACAAAAGAGGGAACGCAGAACCAGGGAATGAAAGGAGGGTCAACGAATTTGTGACCCTTTGATTGTTTTGAAATCATCAAAGGGCTAACATTTCAGTTAGCTCTTACTCAAATAATCTCTGACTCAAAACATCCCAAATGCCAACTGCAAAGAAAACAGTGTGTCACAAAATTTACAATACTTATAATTGCATGAGAGAAGAACAAAAAAAAATATCTGTTCAATGAATACATGAATACATTTTTATTAAAATCTGGATGACAAGGGAATGAACTAGCTGAAGACAGTGATGCTTACCGCTTTCATAACAACTCCCCCCCCCCCCCAGTGCATCCTCCTCCTATTCCCTTAAGTAAAGGGAAGTTTGTTACGGCCATCATCCTTTCTCCCCTCCCATCAGCCCCATCACAGTAAAGCACAGGGGCTGTAGTGTTCCCAGATGAGATTCCCTCCCTTCTGGCTGTGTCTCAGAGGCCAATCCTCCTCCGCTGCCTTGAGAAATCACCCTTCTCTGTGTAGTCTAACTGTCTAAGGCCTCATGAAAAGGAATATAGCTGGAAGCTACAATTTCCCAGTCCCAGTTAGGACAGACTGGGTTCCTCAGCTGCCCCAGTTATTGCTTTAAAATGATCACTTCTGGTCATTTTAAAATGATCATTTAAATGATCACTTTAAAATGGTCACTACCATGACTCCTCTTCCTCCATTCTCCCCAAGGACAAATGTCAAGTACCAGGCCTTATCCACAGTAATCCTTTCATTTGTTTAGCAAACACTGATTGATCATCTGCTACATATCAGGCTCCCTGTTCTATGCTAGGGACACAAGAGTAAACCAATCAGCACCTGTACTCCCAAGACACTTGCTGTGCAGTCTGGGGTTTTAATAGGAGAGATGAGAGCATATGTAAATAGCAATTTCAATACTGTTAGCTCATGCCCAGAGGCAGTGTGTGAGATGGCTAGAGTGAATTGGGATCTAAAGACCTGAAAGAAAAACACAAATATCCCAGATGTCTACATACCCAATTCCACCCACAGGCCTGAGAGCCAGTACCCACTTAGAGGCCAGCAAGAAGAACTCTCACACCCACCACATCTGTGCTCCCCTTCACATTTAAGGCAAGATTATTGCACAATATGCTGTCTCAGTTTCCAAGCCAGACCTTACAGCCACCGTAGCCCATGTACAAAACTGTAGGTTTGCCATCCTGCCCTCCTTTTTAAATGTTGGGAACATGATTGCAATTGAGCCCTGGGTTTATGAGCAGATGCCCCAGAGGCAGTCCACTGTAGGGACTGAGCATCCACATGGGTTTGACTCTGGACCTGGAGGCTTGATGATGTGCATTGTTGGGAAGGTCCTTTAACCTTGCTGAGTCCTAGTTTTCACATCTGTAAAAACAGAGCTAATGTTTCCATGCCCGGATGTGAGGATGAAATTAGATTAGTGCGATGGCATGCCACAACTTTCAACAAGGGATAGCTAGCTCTACTCCTATTCTATTAATTGATAGAGTTTTCAGAGTTAATACACAAAAATACCAGTCGACCAGTTGCATTTTAACTTCATACAAATAATTAATTTGTTTAGTTGAAAGCATGCTCCATGCAACACTTAGGGACTCATTGTACCATTGTTCTTCACCTGAATTCGACTTTAGCTGGGCATTCTGTAATTTCTCTGACAAATTTTTTTAATGATCATCTTGTTAAAGTGGCACAGCAACTCATATGAAATGCTTAAACGTGTGTTATTGATGAGAAAGCTGCAATCTATTGGCCCTAGTTAACTTGCCCACAGTCATGTTAGTAAGGAGGGACTGTCTATGCTGGGCTCAGATTTGAGCTCAGATTCAGCTCTCTTCTCTACACTTAGAGTAAGCATCAGTCCCCACTCTGGCCCAGGAAATCAGTCAGGCTCACAACCCATCAACAAGACCTCACACTGCATAGCGGGGGCAGAATTAAAATGCCACTGGGAAGTCTGAAAAGCAGATACCAATACACCTCCCCGTCACAGCAGCTACCTTGTAGAGGTATTTAAGACTAGTAAATGCTGTGGAATAATCCTTCTGTATACTGTGAATATGTATTACTCTTATTGGGTAATAAAAAGCTGACAGGCCAGTATCTGAGCAGGAAATTAGGCAGGAAAGATAGACTGTGAATGGTGGGAAGAAGAAGGGTAGAGTCAGAGTCATCACCAGCCAGATGCAGAGGGAGCAGGAAATGAATGTGCCATTCTAATAAAGGTACCACCACATGGCAGAGCATAAATAAGGATTGTGGGTTAACTTAAAATGTAAGAGCTAGTTACTAATAAGCCTGAGCTATTGGCCAAGCAACTTTTTATTAACCAGTGAGAGTAGTACATATTCACAGTGTACAGAAGGATTATTCCACAGCACCCAGCTTACTGTTTCACCTGTCTTGCTCCATAGGTTACATGCTTAAGCCCTTAGGAAGGAAAGAGGTGCTGGGTAGTGGTGGCGCATGCCTTTAATTCCAGCACTCGGGAGGCAGAGCCAGGTGGATCTCTGTGAGTTTGAGGCCAGCCTGGTCTACAGCATGAGATGCAGGACAGGCACAAAAACTGCACAGAGAAACCTTGTCTCGAAAAAGAAGGAGGAGGAGGAGGAGGAAGAGGAGGAAGAGGAGGAGGAGGAGGAGGAGGAGGAGGAGGAGGAGGAGGAGGAGGAGGAAGCAGGTACATTTGTCTTGGTCCTGAGCCTTGTGAACTGTGTGTGTGATGCCTAAGTGCTTTGGGACATAAAAAGGACAAACATGAGCATGACTGAATCAGAAGAATCCTGGAGTCCACTCTTTAGGGCAGCAAGCCCTCTCTGGACCCTCCTGAGGAACATGTGGACTTCAGGTTGGTATCATTCACCATGTGGCCCAGTAGGCCAGCAGGTAGGTTGTAGTATGGAACCCAAGTGCAACTCACTCCTCAGAGAGCAGGCTTGACATTCCTCTCTTAGTCCATTTTGTACACCTATACCATCGCTCCTGAGACTGGACAATTCACAAACAATAGAAACATATTCCTCACTGTTCTGGAGGCTGAGAAGACCAAAAATCCAGATGCCAGTACATGGTGAGTTTACATCATCACATGATGGACAGCAAAAGAGCTAAGTGTGCTATGACTTCAGAGGGGAGAAGAGGTAGAGAATTCCTGCAAGTTCTAAAGTCTAAACACCTGCCATCACATCTCACCTCCCAGCACTGTGGTAATAGAGATTAAGTTCCAGCACATGAATTTTGAGGGAGACACCAGGGTCACAGCATCCCCCTTCCTACAGAGTTAACAGTTCTAATCCCATGCCTGCAGCCATCATCACTTTTACATTCCCCAGTGCATGTCCAGCTTTCAATTATGCCACGATAGTGTTGGATGGAGGGCATTGGAAACTCACCCTGCAGCGGGAGATGACCCAGACAGGTATAAATCTACACACACCACTCTCAAGTGTTAAAAAGCATTTAACCTTTTCATTTCATTTAACAATAGCCTCCTGGAGATCTTGTCTCCCTTGGGATGGTTAGAATTCTCAGTGTCACAATGTCTGGGAGGTGCTTCCAGCCTTTAAGGACAGGGAATAGGAATCCTAAATGTCCTGCAACACCTGAAGCCAGTGGTTCTCAACCTTCGCTATGCCATGACCCTTTAATACAGTTCCTCACGTTGTGGTGACCCCCAACTATAAAATTATTTTCATTGATACTTCATAACTGTAATTTTGCTACTGTTATGAATCATAATATAAATATCTGATATGTAGATGGTTTTAGGCAACCCCTTTGAAAGAGTCATTTAACAGCCCCACACAAAGGGGTCACAGCCCACAGGTTGAAAACTGCCACCTTAAACAGTCCTGTATGATGACCTGTTTGAGCCAACAGGCTGACAGCAAACCCTTGGAGGAGCACCTCCCCCACCATCCAGAGTCTTCTGACCTCAGAGTGGTGAAACTCATGGGAGAATTGAGGAGAAACCAAACTATTTCACCCTCTTTTCCATTTGCCACAGGCTCTTGTGAATGACTCAGGGTTTGGAAGTACAAGTTTCATTTAATACTTCTTCCTTCCCTCTTCCTTTCTCCAAAGTGATGCCAGGGTATGTAAGGGCAGGGTTTATTTAATATGTGGCTGTGAGAGAGGAGAGGTGATCATATGTTTTAAAAAAGTCCGGTTCTTGCATGTCTGATCATGTCTGAGCTGTTCTTACACTTAAATATAGCTAAGTAGAGCTTTAGGGTTGAATTCCTCCAGAAGTCATCTCTGAGGTGTGGGTTTGAAAGCAGTTTGTTTGAAGAATCAATGAATCTGGAATGAGGATAGGGCGATTCTCCGCGTGTTTTTGAGGAAACTTCAGGTTGAGAACTCCTCTAGAAGAGAGTGCAGCATTACCTCCCAGAGTTATTACCAAGATGTGAGAAGGTCCAGGAACCCAAAGTAGGTGTTCCACAGTTCCCATCACCCATTGGCTGAGAATTTGGTAGTCTAGTCCCCAGAATCAGGAACTCCTCCAGCTCCAGGCTTTAGGACAGTCATCAGAGAAGACCTAGGAACCAAGAGAAAGATACACACCTTGAGGGGAAAAGAAACGTTGTTCCCAGATGAGTGAGCTCATATGGAAACATCTTCAGAGGCAGGTCAAGGGATGATGTGAATAGCACAGGCACCAACACAGTATAGAACTGTAACTTTAAATTCATTTCCCTTCGAAACCAAATCTAACTTTCCCTGACTTTGAGCTTCCAGGATTGTCAAAGAAGTCGAATGCTCACTTGATTCCTGTTCCTTTGTAGGGAACTTGTTCTTTCTAGGCACTTTTAGTATTTTCTTTTATTCTTGTGGTTCTGTGGTTTCAACAATATTTATTTGTAAGGTTGTGGTCATCTATGTTTTATGCCTGCTCTGTTTCAGTCTGAAAACTTGGGGAGGGGGTTCTTAATTCTAATATTTTTCATACTTCATTTTTTTCTCCTATATTCTTTGTCCCTTCTTTCTTTTTCCCTCTCTCTTACTCTCCACGGTGTGAGCTTATTATCTTTTTCAATATCTATTTGTTTTTATTTATATGTGTGTGCCTGGGCGTAGGAGTGTACAGGTGTTTCTAGAGGCCAGAAGAAGGTGTTGGACCCCTGGAGCTGGAGTTACATGCAACTGTGAGCTCCCCAATGTGGGTGCTGGGAACTGACCTCCGGTTCTCTGCAAGAGCAGTGAGTGCTGTTAACCACCGAGCCACCTCTCAAGCCCCATGAGTTTATTCTTTCTCAGTGTCCATCCTGATCTTCGGAACACCTATTAAAAGTTCACCCCTAATAGATTCTTTTTTACATAATTTGCCCTCGACTTGTGGTGTGCTAGCCCTTTCAAAGTTGAATTTTAATTCCACTTATCTTAAGGTTATTTCTCCTTTCTATGGACACTGGTTATTTTATTTGTTGATTTTTGCAGTTTTCCTAAACCAAGATAGTTTCTAACTAGATATTCTTTTTAATGATGTTTGGGCATTCTTAACTATCCTTTGCACTTGAATTTGAAACTCCTGTTTTCTTGAGTCTATGTAAGTACTGACTCCAGCTGTCTGGGTGACTGAGGGTAGAGATGACAGGATGTACAAACAAGTAGCTGACCCCCTGAGAAGGAGCTTCCTGGTTCTCAAAGAGCCTGTAAGTCATCTGAAGCCACTGGGCTCCCCTCCCGACCCAGGTTGAACCACCCACCAGGCCCCTGGGTCAGGACTCCCCTGCTTTGGACAGATGTACTTAGAGTTTGTTCTGGGGACAAATTCACAGCCAGAGCCTTCTTTTATCTCTTTTCCATTCTTATTTCTTCCCTTCCGTTTCTTTCCTGGCTGTCTGGACCTACTCCTGGCTCTGCCCTGCTTCTCTGAGATGTTCTTCCCTCTGTGGCTCACATTCTGGGTCTCGCCATCACCACACTCCTGGGCTGAGGGGGAAACTGCTGGGTTCAACTGCTCAGAATACAAAGCTTCTTTGTCCTTTGTCCTTTGTCCTTTACTTTGTCCTTCAGTAATTAGCTTAAAGATCACCCCAAAGCCCCTCCCCACTCTCTCAATTTGTAGTCTAGGATTTTTTTGTTTTTCTTCTGGGACTGCTATCACTTCTACAATGTTTTTCTATCGTCTGTGTTTGGAGGTAGGGCTTTTCCTGCCCCTATGTTTCTGCAGTCTGATCCCATCTGCTTTCTATCTTCCAGGAATTTCTTCAAAGCTGGCTAAGGATAACTCCCTTTCTGGTCTCTCCACCTTGTCATGGATTCCCTTGCCACTGCCTCCTCTCATCCATTTGTCTTATTCAATCCTCATGGTGTCTCGGAGAAGGAACCACTTGCTATCACATCATTTTTCAGCAGGATCACCAAGGTTCAGAGGGGTTAAATCAGCTCCTCTAACCCATCACAGCCAGAACATAGTAACGCTAGAACTTGACCCCTCGTTCATCCTACCCCATGGGGGGACAAACTATCTGCCCCACTTACCCACTCGGGAGGTCTTTCTCTGTGATTGCATCTTAGTTTCTCCCTGCTGCAGACCAAGAGCTCATAGAAAGCTGTCTGGAAGCACCTTGTACCATGCAGAGAGCCCACCTTAAGGACAATACCCATCCTGTATATATGTACCCAGGTGATGCCCAGTACTACCTGGCTAGAAGGGGCATGGCCAGGCTTTGAACTCAAGAAATCTAGTCTAAGGGACTAGGTTCTATAATGTCATGCTGCCAGTCAGATCTGAGGTGCACACACGAACTTCTCCCAAGCAACCCCTTCCTGGGAAGAAAAGGAAGAAGGAACAGTAGGCCACAGCTAATTCTTGCTGTGGGATGTGTCCCTTGGAGGACATTCCACAGCTTTGTTCCATTGCAAGTCCACTGGCATTATTTGACTTTTAAAATCAATACTAAGGTACTGTTATGATAAAAATAGAAGAGACCCAAAAAGAAAAGAAGAATAGAGACTGTAGGCTGGAAGGACTCTCAGTAAACTGCAATAGTTTACTCTGGGAGTTCAAAGTGTCTGAGTGAGGATGGTAGGTACATTGTGGACCAGGCAGGACCTGTCCGCTACATGAGGAACCAAGAACCTGTGGCTCATACACTGCCACTAGTTAACGGTGGCAATATAGATAATTGGACCTCTATGGGCTTCCAGTTTTCATTTTACTATCAGTAAAATAAAAGCCATTTCCAAGGTCCGTCTAATTATGATATCTCATAACTCTAAATAAACATTCAATCTGTTTCATCTCAAGTAACAACCTGATGAGCATTTCCAACCTCTCTAACACTCACATTTCAGAGTTGGAGCGGTTTCTCCCAACCCAGCCATAAGCTCTTTGCCTCTCACTTTTAACCTCCAGCCCACAGCCCTAGGTTCAGTTCCTTTGATTAGAAATTACTCATTTCTTTCATTGTCTTTTCCCACCTTGGGTAGTAACATCTGCTTTCCAACCATGCACACATACATTTGGTCAATAGTTATATCTTTTATTTTTCTTTTAGGATTCCATTAAGGATGGTTTCCTACAGGAAGAATCTCCCAGACTCCTTCCCAGGCTGAGTGAGACCCCCCTACCGCCCCCCACTTCACTCTCTGTGCTTTCCTCGAATACTTGGCCAAAGTCTGCAGTGTGCCCTAACACTGTCTAATTGAAAGTTAACATCCTGGCAAGTCAACATTGGCTTTATTTTTACAGATGTGAGGATCAAGACTCAACAAGACTAAGGAAGCCACTCATACTAAACACAAGCCTTAAGAGTCAAAAGTCAAGACCCCTGTACGCACTTGATCTACACAGGTGGGCCTCCTTTGTAGCACCTGCCCCCAACTCTGGGTCACAGTTGTGATGACACTCCAATATCCCAGCAAGGGGAGATGAGGATGGCAAAACTACAAAGGCTGGAGCCACAAACTCAGGTGGTGAGGGCCGGGCCTGGTTGGGAGGCTGTGGCAGAGAGATGCTGGGTGACCTGACCCTTACCAGGAAGATTTGCAGCACTGTCTGTGTGAGAGCCACAGGAAGAAGCCTGAGAAGGTTGTGGCTGCCAAGCCTGCTAGGGGGTTTGAACACACAAGCATGTGGAGTGTTGATTGCCTCTTCTCCCAAGGGCTGAGGTGCTGAGTCACTTTGGGGCACAGATTTAACACGTGGTCATTGGGGAATAATAACTGGATGGGGTGCTAAGTTATTCTGTAGGCTGGTACATTTCCATCAGAGCCTCTCCCACTTGGGGGCACCAAATGTGAATGAATAAGGTCAGATCAAAATTGCCTTGCTTACATTCAAATATTGCTAGAAATCTGATAGAGCCAAAAGTAGACTTAACATACTTTTACAATAGATTATAAGCTAGAAATGGGGCAAAATAAATGCAAGTTTCTAAGTGTATGATTATGCTAAAGTTTAAAGTAATTTTCATAATGGAAGCAATAGGGCCATATATCACTGTCATTTTTAACTAATATTTAGTTTAAAATCTTGAAGAGGTGAAGCAAATGGATTTTCTGAGAAGACACTTTACCTGCAGTTGTTCTAGGAAGGCTTATAGCCGGAATTATTCTCAGAGGTATGGGACAAAGACGATGCAATAAGAAAGAAATAAGTACATTGTTTAAAATTACAGCACAGTGGCTAAGAGCCTGGGCTCTGGAGCCGGAGTGCCGGGGTGTAAGTCCTGACCTTGGCTGATGGATGTGAACTTCATCTTTTTCTCATCTGTAAAACGGAGATGTCTTCTTACGGAGTTGTATAAGAATTAAATGACTTCATGCCGTTGGAAAAGAACTGACATGTGGTCAATACTCAGTAAATGCCAGCTCTCAGCTCTCAGCTGTCACTATTGGCAACTAAATGTGGCCCCATACTTTATACAACTAATTTACATCTGTGTATTTAATTTATTCTATGAATAAAGTTGTATGTAATTTATTCTACAAAATAATAATATATGTACAGATTATAACCTGAGAAGAGATGGAAGGGTAGAGAATACAAAAGGGAATATAACATGAATCTTTCTTTATTAGAAGAGTCAATAGCTCATCTAAATTTAATAACTCAGAATATATAGGTATACACATATTAATCAAAGTTATATTCAACAGGAGTTTGTATATAAACTATTTTTTGAGCTAATCTCTCTGATGTTTGGAGGTATTTGCAAAGTATTCTGTGTGTGTGTGTGTGTGTGTGTGTGTGTGTGTGTGTGTGTGTGTGTGTGTCTGTGAAAGTATATGTACTTGTGTACATGTGAAGGTCAGAGGTCGGCATCTGCTGTCTTTCTCAACCACTCTCCACCTTATTTTTATGCAGGGTCTATCACTGAATCTGCATTTTATCAATTTAACTATGCTAACTGTCTAGGAAGCTGGAAAGATCTTCTTGTCTATACCTGCATAGTCCTGGGATTACAAGCACACACTGCTGTGCCTGGCTTTTTCACATGGGTGCTGGGGAGCAAACTCAGGTCCTCATATTTGTACTGAGCCATGTTGGCCATCCACTAGTGTGTGTGTGTGTGTGTGTGTGTGTGTGTGTGTGTGTGTGTGTGTGTGTGTGTAGTTTAGAGTCACAGTGAAGGTTGTGTTTGGGAAAGGTGATTGAGTTAGTGACTGGAAGGGGAAATGCAAAGGGGCTTTGTGCTACGGCAAACACTTTATTTCTTGATGTGATTGCTGGGCACAAGGGTGGGTGCTCATGGGCATGTTCAGAATGTACATTGCTCAGCCACAGAAAGTTTAATAGAAGGCTGCCTCCAGAGAGGAGGACTGGGCAGCGTGGAAGTGGGGCTTGAGTTCTGTTTTATTGGATTATATTCAGCAATTGGTATATATTTACTCTCAAAACCTCTCTCTAGTGTTCCCATGTATTCAGGATAAATTGAAAGGTCACGGAACAGACAGCCCGCGGGCCTGGGAGGATTCTAGCTGAGTCTTTGCTGAGCTAGGTTAGGACTCACGGCAAAGCACTACTTCCAGTAGTAACCTCAACCTCAAGACTAGAGGTTGATCAGAAGAGAGACCCGTACACACACACACACACACACACACACACACACACACACACACACACACACACCTCAGTCCATACTCACATGTCAAGTGTCTTCCTGTACTAGACCTAGTACCAAGAACTGAGAGCACAAATATTTATAGGTTATGCTGGTAGAGGCTACCAGGGAATGAGTATGAGGCAGGCCATATGAGGGATGTAGAGATCACCATGGAAAAAGGAACATTTCCCCTGCTCTAGCAGGACAGGAGGGATAGGGTGGTTTCAGAGGGTGTGGTACCCACACTGTCAATCAAACAGAAAGGGTTCTACCAGACAAACACAAATAGAGTATAGAAACAGAACTATTCAAGGAATTGGCTCATGCAATTATGTGGGCTAGCAAAAATCTGTCTGGCAAAATCTATCAGGCAGGCTGCAAACCCTAGCTCGAGCAACCCCTAACCTGTCATCTTCAGGTGTAATTTCTACTTTCTTGAGGAAACCTCAGTTTTACTCTCAAGGCCTGCTTGGATGCAGCCCACCTACATTCTCAAAGACAAGTTCCTTTAAAGCCAGTTCATTGGAGACATTAGCTTCCTCTGCAAAATACCACCTAAAATCCTGTTTTTTACTGCTTAACAAAGCATGGTGCTCTGGCCAAGCTGCCACACAAATCAACCATCATCAGTGGAATGGAGAGGAAGAAGTATGACCCAAACAAAGGGCCTTATCTGCAGATGTGTGTGTGAGAGACTGTGTGGGCCTAATGGGCAGCTGTGTCGCGGGAGAGACAGGAGCCACAGAAGCAGGAACGAGTGAATGAGTGAGAGGTGGCAAGGAGGGCTTGGCCCTGCTGCACAGCTTCACATATCCCGTGATTCAAACCAGCCTGATGATCAGAAGCATCTAGAACCTCCTAGATTTTCTGCCCATGCCTCCTCTCAAAGGCAGCAAATAAGAAGAAAAAGCAGCCTGTCTGATTAAAGAGGCCATTTTTGTTCCCAACCTGACGGCCAAGTTTATGGCAATGAAAAGCACTGAAGTGTTAAATGACAGGTTCCCGGTTTACTGTCCTTTAACTCTCTTCCTGGTTTAAGCGTTTGTAATTTTCACATGAATGGGGTAACTTTCTCATGGTGGCTCCAAACAGCCATGTTGGGTAGAATGCGCCTGCAAAAACTTGGCTGAGATCCCTCTCAATGTGCTTATCTTTGCAGACACAAGCTAATTGGGATCAGAGGGGCCAGAGAGCTGGAGGCAGAGGGATGGGGTTCTCTGTCACTGTCAGCCTCATTTCCATGGAGATCCATTCATTCATCAAGCATTCATTCAGTGTATACAGAGTCCCCTAATCCATGCCAGGCTCGGTGGGGGACAGAAAGATGCAGAAGCCAGCTTACAGTTTTGCAGACACATGTTTCTGAAACACATGTTTGAAAAGAGCAGAACACAGAGCTCTTTAAAGGCAATATTTAAGACAAGCATGAGGCAGGATGGCACAGGCAGAAAGCATATATGTCAAAGACCTCAGCTTGTTTAACAAGGCAATGCACACAGAGAACCTCATACATACTTGGCACATCACGTCACTAAATAAATGCCACTACCAGCCTTGCTGAGTGCTTATTAATGCCAACACCCCTTTTTGGTAGTCACAGACTTTGGGGTCCTAGAATAAATTTTAGGTATTAAAAGCATGTCTAACTTCCAAATCTTAGAATTTATCAATATCCATTTAGTTAACATAAGAGATAAGGCACTGGATGTCTATCATTAAGTTCCAAAATAGAAATCACAAATAAGACTGACATAGCAAATAGAAACACACACATATGGAGGGGGGGAAGGATATCTAGGCTGATTCCATGCCTTAGTTATTGTGAATAGTGCTGCAATAAATATCCCAGGAGTAGCTGGGTCACATGGCTGTCACGTGGCTCTTATATGCTTAGTCCTTTGAGGAACCTCTGTACTGATGTCTATAGTGACTAGATGAATTTGCATTCACAACAGCCGTGTGTAAGGTTTCTTTTTTTTTTTTTTTTTTTTTTTTTTTGCTTAATCCTGGACAAATACATATTCCTTAGGACAACATTGGCAGTAATCTTTTAATTTAGACCTTTTCATGCTCACTCAGAGAAACTATCAGGGCTCATCACTACCTCTGCCAGAACCAGAGGAAGGTGTCACTCTGGGAGGGCTCTTGTAACATTCAACACTAGGACCATTTCTTCATCCTCTTACATCCAGCCTCAATAGGTGAAATGCTCAGGTTCACATGGATCTTTCATGTCAACTGGGAGAACTGTGAACCTCTCAAAGGAAATAGTCTATAGGTCATTCCAAGATGTTTTGGAAATGATAGGAAAGTTTAAGGGCTAAGGCTGGAGAATGGCTTAACTTTCTTGAAATATCTCTGACCCAGAGTCACCCAGACCCAGGATTGTTCTCCCGACTCTCAAGAAAGTAGTTCTAAAGTTGAATTCCTGTGCTGTGGTATGGCAGATAGTGTCACTCTGTGTTTCCCCACTCAGAGTACGTAGGTCAATCCCTTCATCTCTCACTCTTAACGTCCACCATCACATATAGAAGCAATGTACTCAGTTACTGAAAGACATTCTCAGCCAACTGGGTTGTAGGCCCTGCTGTGACCATGTTCACACTCACTCACCCTTCTACATGGTGTGATCCTTGAAGGATCCAACATAGTAAGTCAGAAAAAGACAGAAAGCATCTATAGGCCCAGGGGTTGAATTAAGTACCTGTAATTCAGAAATAAGTCAGCTAAAATCTGGCATCCACATACAGAAGAAACAATAAAATCTTCAGTTCTTCACTGGTCATTCCTCCTGTGATGATGCACCTTGAACCATCTAAGAATTCCTCCAGCATAATGCATAGACTTTGCCAAAATTACCCAAGCTTTGCCTTGAAAACTAGAGGGTCCCCTGGGGACAATAAAAAAGCCTCAACAGGATGACTTTAATGGAAAGACTTTTCCAAGATATACTCAAGCTTTGCCTTGAAAACTAGAGGGGTCAGAGCCCCTTGGGATGATAAAGAAAGCCTCACCAGGAATGACTGGAAAGCATGTTCTCTTCTCCAAGCAGTGGTTCCCTCAGGAGCATTATCCAAGGCTTGGTTCTTAAGAAAGTCCTGGAAACACTTGCTTTGAAAACATCATGGCTAGCTATGATGATTAATATTGATCATCAATCTGATTGGACTAAGAATTACCTAAGGGGTGGGGCTGGGTAGACAGCGTAGTCAGTAAAGTACTTGTCATAAAAGCATAAGGACCTGAGTTCAATCCCCAGGATCCACAGAGCAGTCTGGGTGTGGTGGCATGCAACCCAAGATTCCAGTAAGAGACTGTCTTAAAACACCAAGTGGACAGCTATTAAGGAAGAACACTCAACTCTGACTTGTAGCATACACATACAGAGAGAGGAGAGAGCGAGAGCAAGAGCGAGAGCGAGAGCGAGAGAGAGAGAGAGAGAGAGAGAGAGAGAGAAAGAAGCATTGCCTAAGTGACCAGTAAATCACACTACTGAGTATGTCTGTGAGAGTGTTTGCAGACACTTCCATATGAATGTTTTGACCAAATCAGTGGATTTATCTCATAGTAGATTCATACTGTGGAGGCAGTATTAGGAGGTAATGACAGGTAAGAAGTTGGCTTGGGTCTAGTGGGCAGAGGGGGGTCATTGGGGGAAGCATCCTTAGAGGCTATATCTTGCCTTGGCTCCTTCCTAAATCCCTCTCTCTGTTTCATGGCCACTGTGATAGAAATAGCTATCTTCTATCACACATCACACATCACACATCATGAAGTTTGGCGCAAGAACATGGGGTAAGTTACAATAGGCTGAACCCTCTGAAATTGTGAGCTGAATTAAATCCTTCTGATTTATGTCAGGTATCCTGTTCACATCCATCAAATATAACTAGTACACTGGTAGCTATCTATGGTCATCACAAAGCTTAACTGGACTATATTACAGGGAGACTTTCTGAACAGGGTTTCATTCAGAATTCCAGGCTTTCTCTTGAACTCACTTTAGATGATTGATACTTGAAGACATTTCTGGGGCTAGGGATGTGATTTAATAATACAGCCTGTGCTTAGCATATGTGAGTTCCTGAGTTGATTTCCAGCACCCCATTCTCTGAAATGGAAAAACATTGGGCCTTTGTAATTAAGGGACCACGATCTTAGGCAAAAGGAATTATAATAACGCTTGTCACTTCTTAAATGATGGCCAAAATCAAAGCGGAAATAACTGCTAAGTACTGAGAAGCCAAGCAGTAATTATGTTGGTGTCATGAATATGGGTAGAAAATTGGACCTTAGGACTCCCACTATAGACTGGACACTCAATGCCAGAAGTGCAGAGAGCAAACAAAGGCAGGGCTGAGGTCAACTCTGGGCACCAATCCTCTGCTCAAGGCTCTGCTAGCCCCTTGACAAAGTAAGCTGAGCAGAAGAAAGTGACTATGGAGATAAGCAGAGCTTCTGTAGGGGGTAGAGAGGAGATTAAACCCCAGATCCCCCAAAGAAGAAGTTCCTTTCAGCTGAGGTACACAAAGAGCTGCCCCAGAGGCCAATCCACACAGGGAGTAAACTCTTCCCAACGATTGGTTTCAATCTTCCACTGCAGAAGTATTTTTAGTATTCCTAAAAAGAGGAGTTGAAAATATTTAGATTGACACCCAGGGAGAGATAGAAATGGAAAATGCAGAGATGAACAAAATAAATGTTTTTCACCACACTAACAGAATGCCAAAAAATTACACATAATTATAGACATAGAAAAAAAACATTTCAGAAAAATCCAGCACCAATTTCTGCACAAGTAAAAGAAAGGGCGGAGGGTAAGAGGGAGATAGCACACTTCCTCCATGACAAAGCAAGCATGGCTGCCCTCATTGTTTGGATTACCATTCTTCTGAATGCCATGACAGTACAATAAGGCACAAGAAAGACATAACTAGTGGACAGACTGCAGAGGAAGGACATCTTTAGTCACAGATGGCTTGATGGTTGTTTTGGACTTTCTCCACCCATACCCACATTGGAACCTACTTGTTAATCCTTCCCTCCACATTCCTGACACCTGTTTTTGAAGGACTAGTTCAAATGCATCTCTCTGTTGATAGCCACCCTGGTGATTCTGGCCCCAAATATTTCCCCCTTTCTCTTTCTTTACTTTTATTGACTTCAATCAACATGAATTTAACTCCAACTGAGCATTGAGATTCCCATAAGATTCTATCTACCTATTTTTCCGTGACATTTACTGCTAAAGCAAAAAAAAAAAAAAAAAAGTATAATTCCTTTATGGATGACCAGGAAACAGAGACTGGATATCCCAGAGACCTAGGATAGAATCAAACACACTGCCTTCCCCCAAAAAATAATAATGAAATTATTCCTAATGATATTCTCTTATATTCATAGATTGGTTCCTTGTCCAGTCATCATCTGAGAAGCTTCCTCACAGAGCCTGCAGGTCCTCTGTGTATATGCTCTTGCTGTTAGCTTGGTGGTTTTGTGGGGCTCCTAACAGTGGGAGCAGGTGTGTCTCTGATTCTTTTGCTTGCTCTTGGGACTCCTTTCCTCCTATTGGGTTGCCTTACCCAGCCTCGATATAAGGGCTTTGGCCTTTTCTTATTGTATGTTCTTTTGTAGTGTTTGGCTGTTGTTACTTAGAGTCCTGCCCTTTTCTGAAGGGAAACAGAGAAGAGGGGAGCTGGGAGGAGTAAAGGGAGGGGAAACTATGACCTATAGTACGAGAAAATCAAATTTAAAAAAAGAATATCAGGCTTAAGCTTTCATTTTGTAAACATCTTCAATTCCAGCTCTTCTCAATCCTATGCCTCCTAAACATCTGATGCTTACTGTTGTGATTTGTTTGTTGATTGATGGATGGATGGATTAATCAACTGATTGGCTAATTATTTTACCTATGACCCTTAGAAAATGTGTAAGAACATTTGCTCTTTGTTTTCTCCCTTGATTTTCAATTTATTTAAGCTATTACATATAGTTACTTGCCACTTATGCTATTGAAAGGGTAACCCAAAGATCTATTGATAGTTCTACTCAATTCTTCTTACTCTCTGGATAGTTTTTAATGATATTTAATGCAAAACTTAAAAAATGTCTATTCACCACAGACACAAATGACAGACAAAAGAAAGAAACAATTTCACCAAGTCCAACTTGGTAAACTCATGGATTTAATCAGAGCTACTCATAAGAGCATGGTCAACCTGCAGGCATCTACATCACCAAACAAAGAGCCTCACTCCACACAGACACACAGCAATCATTAACCTACTATATAACCTGAGGCAGAGCAGGACCTGTGTGCTCTCTCAAGAGCCCTCCACCATTCCATGCCAGAATGTCTTTGGGTCCGTTTTTGTACAGCTGCTCTGGTTTGGGCCATGCCGTGGTAAGAGGACAGAGTTCCTCAACAGTATGGCTTTATCCTCATATGCTATAGATCCTTCCCTATTAGTGGACCATTAGCTTGCTTGCAGTGTGATGCTATAGGCAGCACAGCAATCACCGTAATTGCATACACACTTTCTGTTCACATGAATGAATAAATATCCATCGAGGGTACAAACTGAGATGTGAAAACACTGTGTGATGGAGTGTGTCCATCATTTGCTGCACTAGATACTGCCAGTTTGGCCTCTGAAATTTCCCCAAAGGCAGGATCTTCATCAGATTCACATCAATATTCTGCCCCTTACCCTTAGCCATTAGTGCTCATTATTTTTAAGATGATGGAATAAAGAGCATATAGTTGTTGCAGAAATATCTTGATCATTTCTCTGATGTGCCACATAATGACCTTCTATATTGAACTTTTCACAAATACCTTGTCTAGACTTCTGTTTCTAGACCACAAATATTCTATCTTCTATTATGTGAATTATACATAGCAACTTCTATTATTTGCTGTTATACATAGCAACTAGAGCTTATACAGATATTTAATAAATGTTAGTGTTTGTTGAACCAATGAGTGTGTATGTTTTATGTTAATAGGACAAATAGGTTAGAGAAATAATCACTGTGATTATAGCCACACACTGTAAACATCAAGTAAAGATGACACAGACCAATTATCCTGGGAAGAGACCTAAGCAGGTAGACATGTTTCTCTAGTACGAGTGACACAGTAATGGTGATCATTAACTGGGAGCACAAAATGACCATCTGGGTGTCATCCCTCTACAGTAGCAATATGTTACCAGCAAGAGATGGTGGAAGTGCAATGGGGAGGGCAAAGTGGCTCTACTCCACATTAATGGGGCTCTCAATGTTCCAGTGATATGCAAATGTGCCACATAAAACATTCCAAGGCAGAACCATGGCCAGGAAGAGAACTGAGTTTGCTTTCTGCCTTAATGATCTTAAGCAGTGAATCAGAGCTGGCTGATGAGTCTGACCTGTGTTGTCCCCAGACAGATACGACTTGGGACTATTGCGTATATTCAAAGTAATCTTCCAGACAAACCATCTGACCCTACCTCTTTCCAATGATCCTTAGAACCCCCACCTCCAAGGGGAAATGAATCCCAATCATTAACGAAAAGAAATGCTATCTTCTTGATTCCACAGTGTCCGTTTCTTCCAAGATTTTCTAATCATTTTCTCATTAGTCACATTCTCCATCTCACCATCATTATTATTCTGTTTATGTAACGTCACTCACCCAGCACCTTCAAGACTCCTTCCCGCCAGCATGCACAATACATTCCAATTATGTAATTATGCCATTGTAATCAAATCATTAAGATTCGCATTAAACATGTATTAAAGTTCACACACAAAAAAAGCTCCAGTCACAGACACCAAGAGAGAGAGAGAGAAAGAAACAGGCAAACATGCTTGTAATCACAGTTTTTTTAATGAGCCCACAACCACAGATTTAGGGTCTTGAGACAATTTTATAGCCAAAAAAGGTGGTTGGCTTCTGAATATGAAAAGCGGATCTCCCCTCTCTGCCCCCTATCACCCACTGTGCCAGCCCCTTGATTACATAATGATGTAAGAAACAACTGGAAAGTGATGGAGGCTAAATTGGGTTGTCACTCAATTCTTTGGGGGAATTAAATGAAGAAATACCACAGCTCTAAAAGAGAGGTGAGGAGGAAGGAGACAGAGAGAGAAAGGGAGAGAGGAAAAGGGGGAGAGAGAGAAAGAGAAGGGAGGGAGGGAGGGAGGGAGGGAGGGAGGGAGGGAGGGAGGGAGGCAGGGAGGGAGGGAGACAGGGAGGGAGGGAGGCAGGGAGGGAGGGAGGCAGGGAGGAAGGGGAGAAGAGCAAGCAGAAAGGCTGCCACACATAAGGTGAGCACACATACGATCTGCAAGCACTCCTTGGCCCTGGAAAAAATTACACCATACCTGTGAAGAATCTCAATTTGCTAACTGACTTGAGGAGTACGTGATAGCTACATAACCAATTTAGAAATGCAAAACCAGGGTAACTGTAGTCGGTTATTTCCCATTGGATACAGGGCTGCCAGCTGACCACAAGCAGCTGATGATGCCCTGAGGCAGAGGAGGGTGGCGTATGTATCTAGAGGGAAGGCTGGCGATGTGTACCTCTGGCTGCGTATTAGCAAGACAAAGCTTTAAAGGAACAGCCAGCACTGCTGCCCAGGCACCACACTAGACCAATCCATCACACTTACAAGGCATGGAGTCCAGGCATTATTATTTTTAAGCGCTTCTGTAATGTTTCTAATCTGTATCCAAGGTGGGGAGCTGCTGGCCCAGACTATCTGGGAACCTGGTAGAGAAGCAAATTTTCAGACCTCCTCCCAAACACACTGAGTCAGAAACCTCACAGGGGTTGTCATCTGTTTATTTAGCCCTCCAGGAGATTCTTAAACACTGTAAAGTTCGAAGAAAACGAGGGTAGACTACATCTAACCTGAGATGATGAGGAGAAGACTAGAGGAACATTTGCTGTGTACCAGCCATGTTGTGGTCACTGTACTAGGAAAATTCCCTGTATCATTGCATTGAATTTTCCAATGTTCTCTTTATTTACATAATAAACATGTCCTGCCTAAGCAAGGGTCTTGCTATGCACTGGAAGTACAGTCAGGCCTTCAGTCCTATAACCCCAACACTCTGGGAGACTGAGGCAGTTAGCCTGGGCTTCCTAGTGAACTCCAGGCCAGCTTGAGCTACAGTGTAAGACACTGCCTCAGAAAACCTCTTCCGCCCCTGCAAAGGTTCACATAAAATAAACTGCTCCTGAACTCACCATGTACACACCTTTCCTTGTTATTCTTCCCTAAGTAATACAGCATAACAAATATTTACATAATATTTAGATTGTATGAGTTACTATAAGTAATCTGGAGCTGATCCAAAGTACACATGAGACTGCGCAGAGGTGAGGAACAAATATGCCATGCTATACAAGGGGACTCGATGAATCATAGACTACGGTATCTGTGAAGGGTCCAAGAACAAATCACTTCACGAGTCTGAGAGACGACTGTCCACAGCTGCGTAAGATATAACGTCTTCCTTCAAGGAGACTCAGAGAAGTAATCCAATATAGAAAGGCAGCCAATTCCCCCCACCCAGTGAAAGAGCGTTACCTACAAAGTCTCAAATCCCCCACAGCAACCTCAGGGGAAATAACAGGGAGTCATTTTCAGTCCCGTTTAAGGAACCTGTAGACATAAAGAAGTTAAATAAGTCACCCAAGGTCAAACTGCTCGCAAGAGGTGAAGCTGGGATTGAATCACATTCTTAATTACTCAATACTTCAGTGTTTCCCAACCTGTGGGCCCAGTTCTTGCAAGTATTGTTTCATGAAGAGTCCAGGAAAGCCACACATGCCCAAGCATTTTCCACAGCCTTATTTAAGTCTAGGTCCAAAGTCCATATCCATGTCAATGGCTATTTTTCAAGTGTTACCAGTGTTTTGTCTCCAATAAAATACTGAGTTCATCGTAATTTTTGTCATGTTTTTCTCTTAATGCACTACACATGTAATTACAGCTCTATAGGAGGTCCATACAATTCAGGGCTGTCAAAAGAGATCTTATTTAGAAACCCTGGGAACCAGCACTATACCCTAACACACTAATGTACTTTCTAGTCATGAATAATGGATGGGTGGATCTTCATTAAAATAAAAGTGTTTGTATATTCCCAAATCCAAGGATACCAGTCTGAGAGTGATTGCATTAAAAGTTAAACACTCTTACTTCAGGTAACCACTTGATGATAGTTTGATTATTGGCATAAATATAGGTATCTTTGCATTGAAATGTCCTGAAAAACAAAGAAAATCAGCCATCTACTCTTATCAAGAAACCACCCAGATAACAAGAACACTGCTGTTGCAAGGCCCTTGTCTTTGTCTAGAATGTCTTTGAGGAAGCATCCCTCTGTTCCCCGTACTTTTGTGTGATACTGCCACACCATAAATGTCATGAGTCCAAACTGTGCCTCAGAGGACAGTATCTCCTGCCCCCAGTCAGGGCACGGCCAGGCTGGGCCAGGGGAAGCCTTGCTGAGTCTTCTAAGGGAACTATCAGTCAGGCCTTCTGCTTTTACTGGGATAGTATCGAGGAGAAGAACACAAACCGGCAGATTCTATTTACCTTCCTCCCACTGCTCAGTGAGTCTGCCTGAAATGAAGCCAGCAATGGGAGAAAACTAAAGCCAAGACACAGAGCAAAATACACAAGGGCCTGGTGATGCTGTTTGAACTTTTGGGTTCGGCCCCATCTAAGGCCGCTGTGATAGTTAGTTTTAATTGTCAACTTGACACAATCTAGAACCCCTCGGGAAGAGGGCCTCATTGAGGAATTAACTGAATTAGGTTGGCCTGTGGTCGTGTGTGTGTGTGTGTGTGTGTGTGTGTGTGTGTGTGTGTGTGTGTGTGTGTAGAGGGGGTATCCATTCCCTAGGCAGCAGATTGTGAATTGTATAAAACTGGAGAGAGGTTTGTTTGTTTGTCTTATAGTTTTGTTGGGATTGTTGGTTTTTCAACCCAGAGCCTTTTGGTCTACTTGCCCTGTTAATGTATCTTATGAGTTCAGCAGACCTGCTAAACAGTTGGATGCTATTCCTCGGTACTCAGTTTAGACAAAAGTATATCATCACATTGAAGCAAGTAATATCATTTCTGCACAGTCTGGCTACACTAAAACCAGATATGAAGATAAGAGAGACTTACCAAGACACAGTGGCCAGAAAAATAAGGAGGCTAAAATTCAAATCAAATAGGGAAGTGATGCACAGGGGTGACCGAGAAAGAACTAGGAACAAGGGGTGAGCCTAACTGAAAAATCCCCCTCCAACACCTACAGTTCACTTGCTGCTCCAAAGATACAACTTCTCCCATAGTGAGAGTTCCAGGGTAATGGTGAGCATCATCCTGTTGCCTTTGCCTTGGCCTCTGCTGGGGAAGCCAAAATAAAACAGTTAGGCCTAGGCTGGAAGTAGGCCCAAGGCACTTGAGCCTGTTGCTAAGAGACAGACACTATAAAAGCAGGGACAAATTTTGTGGACCATGACTTCATAAGACCTCTGGCTTTGGTTAATATCCCTTGAAGGCTCTGGAAAGCTAACCGACTGGTTAATTGATTATAGCTCAGGTCCTGAAAATAAAAGCCTGTGGTTGCTGTATCCTAAGGTTGGCCCCAGTGCCCTAGAATTCCCTACAGCAGGAAGTGGATTAGAACAGTGAATATGGCTCCCAATATGGAAATACACCCCACTGTCCACCTCACATGTGGTTGAGGACAACAGTAGATAAGTGAACTGTTCTCTGGGCAGAATGAGGTCAGCCGCATTGGTTGATGGGAACTGTTGACAACCAGAAGGATTTGGTACATGATATTCATTAATGCAGATATCATTATCTCTTCTGGTCATTATTTTGTTTTCCAAAAAGAAATCTCTATTATGGCTGTAGTCTATTGTCTACTTGGCATTTCCTTCCTGGTATGTTTTGTGGCTTGATTTATTTTCTGTTGCTATAACATAATAATAGCCAAGAAGTGGATAGTTTATAAAAAAATTATATTTATTTTGGCTTATGTTTCTGGAAGCTGGCAAGTCCAGGAATTTGGCCTTATCTGGTCTAGATTCCATGCTGCTTCAACTCAGGGCATAAAGTGAAAGGGTGATTAGGTATATGCAGAAGAGGCGAGATGAGAAATGCAGCCTGGTCTTGTAAAGAATCCTCTTTGTGATAATGTGTTGAGTCTTGAAGGAATCTAGAACTCATATTCATGAGAAAGGCATTAATTCTTAAGAACAAAATCATCATCATGTTTGTGTATGTGTGTGTGGATGTATGTGTCTGTGTCTCTGTGTGTGCCTGTGTGTGTGTGTCAGCATGCATGTGTGTGGGTTCATGTGGGGGGGCTCGTGTGTGTGTGTGTGTGTGTGTGTGTGTGTGTGTGTGTGTGTGTGTGTGTGTGTGTACCAGGAGTTAACATCAGGATATCTTCCTTGGTCACTCTCCACCTTATCTTTTAAGACAAACTCTCCCCATACCTGGAACAGACCAATTCAGCCAGGCTGGTCAGTGAGCTCCATCCAGAGGTCTGTCTTCCTCTTCCCCTCTCCTTCAGCATTGGAGTTGCAGACACATGCTGCCTTGTTTGGTTTTTATAACTTTTACATGGGTACTGGAATCTAAAATCAGGTCCTCACACCATCTGAGCCATCTCACAGGCCCCACCCCCTAAAATCACCTCTTAGAGGCCTCCCTTGCCAGAATCTCCACATTAAGAATCAAGTTTCCACATGAGTTTTTGTGGAGACATTCAAAGCACAGTGGCTTGCATACAAAGAGGCAACACCTCACACAGAAACAATGGAAACTAGTGCAAGACAGGATTTATATATTTTTTCCAATGGAATCTATAATACGTTATTCCTCTCTTTTAAAAAATTTGCAGAAAAGCGATACTTGGAAAAGGTTCCCCTTTTCACAGCAAAATGTAAGATGTATTGATCTGTAGGGCGCCCATATGTCACATACTTTTAGTATTGCACAGTTTAGAAATCATGCCTGCATTGGAACTGAGTCTTTTAACCTCCCTCCCACACCAAAGCTACTTTTCTTAGAATGATATGTGTGGATTTTTTTTCTTTTTTCATTGCCTTTCCACATGTTCATAAATAACATATAATATTGATTTGTATGTTTTAATTTGCATTAATGGTACGCTACACTTATCCTTCAGAAACTTGGCTTTCTCACTCAGCAGCATGTTTTTAAGATTTATATATTTGGATACGTTCCGTCATTTTAATGACTTGATAGTATTCTAGAATGTGAATAAATCACACTTTATCCATTCCCATTCAGACTCTTTAAATTATCATTATAATTTGTTTCTGCAACAGAGGCAATGAACATCCTTGAGCATATCTTATATTCATGTACAAGAATGTTCTAGAGCATGTACCTACACATGCACTGGCTGGCTGTGGTGTCTGCTCATGTTCTAATACGCCAGGCACTGCCATCTTGCTCCAAGTGCAGTTTTACTATTTTGCACTCCTGCTTGCAAATGGAAATCCCTATTTGTGGCATCTCCTGGCCCTGGTATCTGATGGTTTGATTCACAAGGTCTGTCTGTTTCTTATTGTAAGCTCCTCTTCCTCGGGAGTATCAGGTCTCTGGAATCCCGAGTGTCCTGGATTATAGAGGAATTCCTGCTGAGAAGTTTTATATTTGTGTGTACTGGAGCCTGTAGGGTTTCAATGGTCCTTGACCAGGTTATGATAAATTGTCAGCCTGGATATCTCACACCAGACAAGTAATATAAATTTGGGACACATCCTTCAATGTAATTCAGTCTTGGGAATTCAGTTTTTCACATGATTTTTTTTTCTACCCAAAACTCTCAAGAAATGGCCTGTAGGTGCCATTTTCCATTCTGCTTTTTATGGTCAGGGCAGCCTTTGAGTTTTTAAGCATCATATAGATTTCTTCTCCCTGTCATCAATGATCAGGTGGCCTCATCTTCATGTTTACATAATAGGTTCACCACAAGTCTCACAGTGAATCCACACCAAGTGGGAGGTTGATGAGGGTGCTTTCCTCAGTTGCTCTGCACCTTTTTTTTTTTTTTGAGACGGGTTCTCTCACTGAAAGTAGAGCTCTCTAATTTCCTAGACAAGCTGCAAGCAAACCCCAGAGATTCTCATCTCCTCCCCAGTGCAGAAATTGCAGGCATGCAATGCCACATCCAGTGTTTCATGTAGGGCTGGGGATCCAAACTCAGGTCCTCATGTTTACATGGCCAACACTTTACCTCCCTGAGCTATCTCCCGGGTCCCCAGACTTTTGTTTTTAATTGAGAAAATGTTCAATGCTGCTGAAGAATAAAGAAATATATCATTTCTCCTTCCTCCCTTGTTTCTGCCTTTCCCCCTCCCCACTGCCCCACTTTAGTAGGTAGAGAAAGGGGAACAATTTAAGTTTAAGACACAGAAGGAAAAACCACTCTGTTTTACTAAATGTAAACTTCTGAAATAATTCTTTCTCTTCTGTTAACAAAGAAGAAAGCAGAATCAGACACGGTGAGGGCACTGGGGAGGGGGCCAATGGGCATAGGTGCAACCAGTGAGTTTTGGTGATCAGAGCGATCAGCGGCCTTGTGGAAATCAAGTCTACTGGGTGTACAGGATGATGGCAAAAGCTAACTTGGAGAAATAGAAATATAGGCCAATCAGTATTTGGACTGAGCAAAATACTATTTTCCTAGCATTGGAGTGACTTCCTGCTTTATCAAACCAGAGATCAAATGGCCCCCACTAATTTCTGCTGTGCTGTTGTTAGTGTATGTGGATTAAAGGATGAAGCAAGAATTGATGGTCATCTCGTGGGCTAGCACACATGAGCTAGTCCTGGACACTTGGTTCAATTTCTGGTCACCAGTCAGGCCGTGCACACCTGGACATCTAAGTCTGATTAACTGCTCCCTCATGGTGCTCTGAGGCTCAGCCTGCAGGTTTGAGAAACCTCCACTAAATCACAGTTGATTGGGAGATTAACTCCCTCCTGTCTGTCCATCTATCATCCATCCATGTGTGCCATACAGCTCCATATACACCCAGGTCTCAGGAAGAAAGCATCCCATGTTTAAGGCCTCTGGAGCCATATTTGGGATAGTCAGCCCAATGGTAGGATGGTAAAATTTTAAGGACCAGCCTTAGTTAGTCACGTCACTACCTTGAGGTCTGGCAGTGCCTATTCAGGGTCATGGCCAGGAAGTGCAGAGCTAGAGGTTGACTGGGAAGGAAGGGGTTACGATTGCTCATAAGATCTCTCAGAAGCCTGCAGTTCTAAGCACTAGAGAAGCCTGAAGCAGAAGTTTCTCTGACAGCTGTCAAGGGCCTCTGCTACCTCTAAAGCACAGCATTTTAGCCCTACATCCTCAGTGTTATTCATTTGATCATTTTTTTATTCTGTTTTTGTTTCTGCACGTAAAAGTCTTTCATAATCAAGTCACTCTTCTGAGGAAGACACGTAGTGCAGATGAGAAGTTTAACTGTACAACACTTGGCACCTGTCAATTTGTGCTTTCCTTTTATGTTCTTCGTGGTTCTGGTCAGCCCCCAGACCCGGACTGGCTCTGGCTGAGTGGCAAGGGTCTAGAGCAGCTTGTCGTCATGTGTGCTATGGGCTCAGGGTCTCACCCAGGATTCAGCTATCTCTCCAGTCCAAGATCCCACTGACAAAGGTGGCAAGACCTCCTTGGCCCCATCTTCCTCATGGAAGTCTGGCTGGAATGAGTGCTACACCTTGCTCCTCTCCAACATCTCCTTCCTGAGTTTTGTTATTACCTGGATTTTCCTCCCCGACTTCCTTGAGCCCAGGACCACCCATCAAAGCCAGCTGGCAAAAAATGAACTGTCGCTAGTGGTGTACACTTTAGTGAGAACTCCTCTAATGGCGTTTCTAAATGAAAACACCTGAAAATTATTTTCTCTGTGATGCACAGAAAATAATATTAACGGTTATAATCGCATCCATGTTAATTAGATGTAAAACAAAGGCAGCATAACAGCCTTGTGATTTCTTCAGTATTAGTTAAAATAAGGCTAAAATGGGTCGTTAAAATTAATTTGATGTAAATATTAAGTAATATTATGGATGATACTTGGTTGCGACAAAAATATCATTAAAAAGCGGGACTTTGCTCACTGAAATTTGGGGTCTGCTCCGTGGCTTGCTTCCTTTTAGTTAACTTCACATTAAACCTAGATCTGGTTGGGAGAAAAGATTTATCCCTTATTAATGCACCTTGAGCAAGCTGAGCAGATGAAGTGAAGGAAGGGGAGCCTCCTGGCCCCGCTGAATGGAAGCCACAGACAGGCGCCCGCACCACTGAGATGTCAGGCTAGCCTTGTTTCAGCAGGACTGTGATTGGGAGTTCTGCCAGGAACGAAACAGACTATCCTGCAGCTGTTATCTCATTTGTATGAGTAATATGAAAAACGCTGCACAATTTAATATGCCATCTAATACTTTTATTCTTATCTCACTAGCAGGGCAGGTGGTGGCATACATGTTTGAAAGCCGATCCAGATTGGAACAGGGGAGGGCCCCAAGAAATGATGCTAGCTGCTATTTGAGCTGAGTAAAATGAGATGAGCTCTGATATTATTTTATAAAGGCAATCTCACTTGTATCTTTGCCAGTGAGATCTTAATCACAGCCAGCAAGGAGAGTGGATACCCTTTCCTGGTTATCTGGGTGCAAAATGATGCCATCGCCAGCACGGGGAGAATGGTTATCTGTTATATTTCACTTGTGAGAGACCAGCAAGAACATTATCAGGGTTTGGGGAACCAAACACGTGCAGCTCGGAGTGATAAAAAGAGGGAGGAGACGACTCCTCTCCAAGGATGTGGAGATAACGCCACTTGCAGGGGGAAGAGATGGATGGTACAGTGGAAAGTGGTTTCGAGTACTGGGAACTGACTTCGAAACTCTACAGCAGCCCAACTGTTGGCTCAGAGGTAGAGAGAAATAAATAAAAGGATCTGGGAGCAGAAGGAGAGCCTGGAAGAGAAAGCGATTGTCTCAAGCCCTCCGACCTTAAGAGGAATGTGGTTACATCAATCTTTCATGATTCTCTTCGTCTAAAGATGAAGTACAGTAACCTTCAGACTACCGACTGACACAAATAATATTTTGTTATTTCCCCCATTCTCAACTGTATTTATCTTTTTTTATTTTATTTTGAACACCCAAGATTTCACATAATCCTCTAACAAGCAAAACTGTTAAAACGTAAAGCGAAAATGAGAGGCACAAATTCTTAAAGAGACCAGAAAGAGGCTAACTACCATCCCAGGGAACACTGACCCAGAATAACCACATCTGTGACTCATAAGGACATCAGTGTCAAGTTAAAGACCCCATTTCTATAAGCCCCAAGTGCTTTTGACTTATGACTGTTCTTTCTTGTGGCTGGAAAAATTACTTTGTTTTTCCTCCGTGAAGTCTGAAGTCAAAAATGGTTTGGTTCAAGATTAGGTTGGGTTTTCTTGAGCCAGAATTTTTTACACTGTCGTCCAACTTGACCTGGAAATCACAAGGCAGTCCAAGCTAGACTCAACCTCAAAGCAGTTCTCCTCAGCTAGGATTGCAGGTGTGGACCACCACACCTGGCTTTCAAGTATAAAATACCAGTGGACAATCTACCTTCCTTTTCTATTTCTATTTCTTTTCTTTCTCACTCCTCCCCAGCCCCCTTTCCTTTTTTCTTTTTCTTTTTTTGTTGTTGCTTGTTTTGTTTGTTTTCCTTAACTTCCCTTATACCACAATAAAACTATTGGTCATAAATGTATTATTTTTAACAATTCAACAAAGCAGAAATGTATTAAATACCCAATCAATAGCTTCTTCCTGCTTTCAAACTCATCCTGCTCTAATATAACCAATGTCAGTAGCTTAAGGTGATCTTTTTTTTTTTTTCTTTTTTTTTGGTTTTTCGAGACAGGGTTTCTCTGGGTAGCTTTGCGCCTTTTCCTGGAACTCACTTGGTAGCCCAGGCTGGCCTCGAACTCACAGAGATCCGCCTGGCTCTGCCTCCCGAGTGCTGGGATTAAAGGCGTGCGCCACCACCGCCCGGCAAGGTGCTTCTTTATAACTTCTTCTGGACATGAACAATATACAGTTTATTTTCTCTGTAATGTAGATACTCTCAAGTCAGTAACATAAACCCAAGCCATTCTTTTTAAGTGGATTTTATAATGTTCTCCTATTTTTCACTATATATGTCCTGTAAGTTATTTAAACGTCCCTAAAATGATCGGTACTTATGGTCCTAACTACCCGCCTTAATATTTCCCACTTGCTACAACAGCTACCTTTGTGTAGTTCTGCATAGAGATCACCATTTTTATTTCTCTTAATATCAAATTAAGAATATGTGAGTCCTTATTATTTTAAAAAATATGTTTAAATGACTTCTCCCAAATGTGATAGCCATTCAAATTTCTACAAAGAGTAGACAAAGGAGCATCCCCATGCCTATTTAAACCTTGGCAATCTTCCTTGCTTTGTTTTGCTATTCCATTGAGTAAAGATGGCAATGCCTCTATTCAATTCATGTTTCCCTGATTCCAACAAGGTTATCCATTTTTCAAGTGTTTTCTTCCCTTTTCTGCTTGCACGGGTATGGTTTGCCTTTGCATTCTTTTGAACAGCTATGTGCCTTTTTTCTTACTCCTTTACAGACATTGAGTGGGGGAGGTTCCCCCATTTCTTGGCTATCATTAGGAGGGCAGAATGTTTAGCTTTTAGCTACCATGTGAATTGCGGATATTTTCTTCCAGTCTTTGTTTTTAGGTTTTGTTTAAAGGAAACATTTAAAATGTTAAATATTTATTTCACTAAATATGGCAATGTTTTCCTCTGAGTTATATGTTTTGAAAGTCTTCCCCACCTCAAGGAGATACATATATATATTGTTCTAATATTGGGGACATCTTCTTCCTTTGAGACAAGGTCATACTATGTAGCCCAGGCTAGCCTCAAGCTCATGATCAGCCTCCCATGTACTGGAGTTGCAGGTAGCATCACACCCAGCCCTCTCATAGTCTCAATGTTACTTTACCAAACTCCACAAATTGGAGGAATGGATAGACCTTACCAGGTCCTACATCATAGTTGCTAATTATTATCACAAAAGTCATATCAAGAACAGCTAATTTTCATCATCCAGTGACCAGATGGGGTAAATAGATTTCCTGCAGGCTCAATGGTTTCTGCCTCATCTAATTACAACTTAAGGGTTCTTTGATTGGTACTTGAAGATGAAGAAGTTTCTCTGAAAGCAATTTAATCACCCTGTGAATGAACTGAGTATATTTCATTATACAGATGGGTGAAATGTAAACTACTAATTGCATGTAGACTGCATTTATAGGAGCTGAATTTTGATTATTAATTCCTTCTTATTTGCTCTTGGTTACTTTTCTAGTTGTGGGAAGTGTTGGCTAAAGGCTCCTTGAGACCACCCATCCACTCATTCACTCATCCACCCATCCATCCATCCACCCATTCACCCATCAATCCATCCACTCATCCATCCACCCATCTACCCATCCACTCATCCATCCACCCATCCACCCATCTACCCATCCACCCACCCATCCATCCATCTACCCATCCACCCACCCATCCATCCATCTACCCATCCATCCATCCATCCATCCATCCATCCATCTACCCAGCCAGTCAGCCAGCCAGCCATCCTCGCTCTGGCCAGTGAAAATATGTTTGCTGAAGTGCATGTGCCTGGGAAAGGCCTTTGAGGAGAGTCAATCATGAAGCAGATGCCAGATACAGGGCCACTATCTGAGCTCCTGACTACACTTTCTTTTTAATGATTCCTCTTATATCTTCGCCAAAGATTGAGTTCCAAAGAGGCTTTTAACAGAGTAGGGCTGGGGGACCTTGTTGCTGTCTGTACTGAGATGAGTATGCTGAGATGCCCCTCATGCCAACTTGGGTGGTGAGGCCAGGTGTGACGATTAGTCTTTCTTGTCAACTTGCCTGTATTTATAGTCCCTTAGGAGACCTCTCTCCTGGTGTGTCTGAGGGTATTTCCAGAGAAATCAACTGGTGAAGCAAGATCCACCTTGGATATGAGTAGCACCATTCCACAGGTTAGGGGCCTTGGACAAATAGAAAGAGAAAAATGTAGCACCTCTCTTTGCTTCCCATCTACAGACACAATGTGACCAGCTGCCTTGTAGTCACCACAGCTGAAGCCTCTCTCACCGCCATGCCACCTGGATGGACTACATCCCTTAACCCTGTGAGCCAAAATCAATCTCTCCTTCATTAAGTTGCTTCTGTCAGGTATTTATCAGCAATGAAAAAGAAGTGATATACCCACGCATCTCATGGCTGGGCCATCCATTCTTTCAATACTGGGCTCCATTGGATCTGGTTTCTCTCTCAGCGACATTCCAAAATCACCTGCTACATCCACTTCACAACAATACCAAGGACACTCTGTGTGGCATTTCCCCTGCCCCTCCTCATATGCACACATATACCCCTCTGCATTCTGCAGATACAGAGGACTTGGCAATGGACATGTGCTGCTAAGTTTCCTGCACAGACTATAGCTCCTTGCTGGTTCCTGTCCAGGATGGGGAACACAGTGATTCACATTCAGAACTGGTCCCATCCTGCGCCCCCTCCCACCCCCCAGGCTGTGAGGTAGTATGGAAATTTGTAGGCATGTTAATTGGTTGTCACAGCAGTGGGAGTTATATTACTCCTGAACTTTAGTTTACTTCAAGATAGTAAAGAGAACTTCACAAAATATTTATCACATAAAAGTCGTTAGTTTTAATATGCCCCAAGATTTCTCTCTGTAGTTAACCATTCTTCTGTCTTATTCTTCCCAGGGCATGTTGACGAAGGGTAATCAAATAGCCCTATGCTCTCAGGACCCTTACCCCTTCCTGCTTTTTCTCCTCACCTCCTACCTCACCTCTGACTCTCCCTTTCCCCAGTCTGGAAAACCCTACCCAATACAGAGTACAGAAGGCTTGTCTGAATTCATTGTCCCCAAGGCCCCTCACAGCCTCAGCTTTTATAACCAAAGCCTTGCATATGCCTCTGCTGCCTTCTCTTCTCTGGGATGAGTATGCTCCAGGATACAGTTGTCCAGCTGGGCTAACAGTCCTGAAGCAGACATGTACCGATGTCTCTTAGCATTCCAGAACACAGTCAAGAAAGACTTGATCACCATGTGGTCATTCGAACTGACTTCCAGGATGGCTTTATGGCATCATCATGGTCAGGACATGGAATAGTTAATGTGCACAAAAGTATTAAATAAACCTCACACTCCTAAAAACTTCAACACCATCAAAAGAAAGCAAACCCCTCAGCAAGAGGGTTCTCGTTAGTCACCTTCCTTTTATCTACTCTCCACCCAGAGGGCTCTGAGTCTCCTTCTGCCTTGCCACAACCTCCCATCCCATCGGAGCAGAGCCCCTTGCTCCTATTTCTGCTCCTCACTGACCTATTTGTAGATTTCACTGCCGATGAGGTAAGGACTGTAGGTTTACCACGGCATGGCCATAGGTTACTCCTATATGACCCAACTTTGGCATTGCGACCCCAGTTCAGTCTCCAGCAGCCAATGGTGAAAAAAATATATAAAAGATAAAGAAAGGAGAAAAAATTGTAAACATCAACCTAAAACAATAATAGTTAAGACAGCTCTGAAATGACATATTTCTTAGTGTTTCTGACCATATCAATCTGTTTTGACACTCTGCACAGGGACTGGTAGGAAATCTGGCTCAGTCCTCTCTGAGGGTTGCAAAGAAAACCCTACCAATCCGTGCCCTGACACATGCATCCGAAGGGTAGCCATAGTGATATCTAGTAAATGTTTAGCAACTGACTCTCCAATGGATAAAAGAAAAACGGACAACAACATTTGTCAATATCTCTGGGATGAATATTTCTACCATGGCTGAACTCAAGCCACCAATGAGAAGTCACTCAATACAAAACAGAGAAGTCACTACATAAATCTCTCCCATAACAGAGTGGCTGTCACAGGCTCCAGTCCCAAGCTGCCACTCAGACTCAGGTGAGCAGACCTGAACCTCTCCAAATAGACTAGAAATCACATTTTTATGTTTGGTGTCTCTATTTCCCAATAGTGGCTATTTCAAATACATCTAAAACATTGTGGAAGTTTAAGATACACCAGTCATGTGTTCCTAAGTCTGAAATCCTGATCTGGGCCAGAGTCCTTGTGCTGATAAGTGAAAGGAATTTTGCCTCTGAGACCTTTGTAGTTTCTGCATCATAAAAACAAAGCAAACCAATGTTTTTCAGAAGCTCATGTACTATCTTAGTTGATTTTTATGTAAAGAACTGTTTAAGACTAGGTAATTTATGAAGGAAAAGGTATCTTTCATACACAGTCCTAGGGTATAAAATTAAAAGGGCAAACACAAGCATGTGGAAGAGAGAAATGGAGATCTAGCTCATCTCATAGCCAACCCACTCCTACATGAAAACATCAATCTGTCCATACAAAGAGGTCCCTCAAGGGACTCACCACCGCTTAACAGTTCCACAGGGGACAAAGCCTCCACATGTGTTTTGGTAGGAACAAACCATATTGAAACCACAGTGCTTGCCCTACTGGCCTCCCTCTTTGGCATTTACATACCTATTTCAAAGAACATTCTGGACTTTCCATTACTCTTTCAAAATAATATCCCCCAACTACATTGGAGGGGCTCACAGGTAGAGGCTAATTCTTTGGTATCTTCTTAACCATGTCCACAGTATTGGGAAAGTATAGAAATAATTGATGATGATAAAGACTGAGACTGAATTTTTTTTTAAATCTTGGGGCTCCATGTTTGCTGGGTCTCCAGTCTTCTACTGCGCCCTTTCCCTTCTCTCCTGTCCTTTTGATGATACTTTATGAATATTCCATGTCACTCAGCAGCTGCAAGAGATGGATGACTGTGGGAGCAAAAGATAACAGGCAGAAGCAGTGAGGATTTTCTCTTGCCTGCAGCAGGCAGCTGAATGCATTTTTCAAGCCTGAAGCATTGCAGGAACAGAATGATTTTTTTTAATGCCCTTTCTTTTATTTTCATTCATTTGCTTTTCACATCTTTTTTTTTTAATTGCTCATTTTGCTTAAGGAGCCTCGAGGTACAAGCACAGCAAAGTATCATTAATTAAAATATTTAAAATTATAGCTGTGGTGACAAAGCTCCCGAATATCCCAGGCAGCACAGACAGCAAACACAATTATTATCCGTAATAACAGCCAAATCATCCCACTGCTTTCTACCCAGAGACAACGCATCTTCCCCAAAATGCTAAGTGACTATGACAATGAGTAAATCAGGACTATCCGAAGCAGGACTAGACGGGATCGAAGACAGCTCTCGGCTGCACAGAAAGAAACGCAGCCAGCCCTCCTCCCTCGCCTCACTCCACAGGCAGGTTTTCTGGGCAGAAAGCTGTTGTGTAGCAGCAGCCTGTTACACCCCTTCTCCGCTTTTCTCCAGGAGTCCGGGGGTTACTCAGCCATGAATCAGCCTGGCATGCCTGTGAGTACACCGTAAACATGGAAGCGATTTCCCTGCACCTGGAAGACCCCTCCACAGAAAATTATCCCCATAAAACAAGCCTGTGAGAGTGAAAATTGTAATAATTTATAATAAAGTTTTTTTTATAACACGGGAATACAATGAGCATTACCAGTTCCGTTCCAAATGATGAGCAGAATCTTTTGTTGTTCACTCACGTATGCATTCCCTCACTCCAGACTTATTGAGCTTCCACTGTGGACCAGCTTCTGAGCCAGGTCTTTCTCCAAGCACCCTAGCAATGCTAAGATGGAAGACTGTCTGCTTTCTTCAATGAGCTCCAAATGTGGTGGGAGAGATGCAGAAATTCGGGGGCGGGGAGGGGGGCGGTCAAGGTCATGGAGAAGTAATGGGAAGGGCTTTCCAGCTTGAATCCAAAGGTACCCACAGAAAATGCTACAGCACCTTTCACATACCTCCTAAAAAGTTTGCCACACCCTAGCAGGCCCTGAAAGCCCCAAGGGGTCCTGCAGCAGCCTCCTCAACTCTGACTGCTCCAATTGCAGACCACAGATGCCAAAGGATTGACAGATCCTAGGAGCAGCCCTCAGCCAACGGCTGACAAAGTTGGTGGGTGAGTATTCCAGAAGCCTGCCCCACAGATAAGACAGCCCAGAAGCTTGGCTAGTTCCCAGGCTTCCCTATGGGATTCAGTCATTTGTCCCCAGGAACCATTTCCTAGCTTGACTGCCTCTATTCATTCTCTCTCTCTCTCTCTCTCTCTCTCTCTCTCTCTCTCTCTCTCTCTCTCTCTCTCATTCTCTCTCTCTCTCTCATTCTCTCTCTCTCTCTCATTCTCTCTCTCTCTCTCTCTCTCTCTGTCACACACACACATTTAATTGGTGTGTGTGTGTGTGTGTGTGTGTGTGTGTGTGTGTGTATACATACAGTGTGTATGTAGAGGTCAGAGGACACCTTGCAAGAGCAAGCTTTCTCTTTCCATCTTAGGGGTCCTAGGATTGAACACGGGTCGTCAGGCTTGGCAGTAAGCTCCTTTACCCTCTGAGCCATCTTGCCAGCTCCATCGTCAGTCTCCTGCAGGAATCTCATGGTATCACCCCTTAAAGGAATTGCCTAAACTCAAAGTATTTGCCTCATCGTCTGTGTCTGGGCTATCTCAAACGAAATGCCTCAGTTACAGGCAATGGCATGAAAAAAAGACAGAGCTATGGACAGCATTTCCTTATGTGGGTGAGGCTGAGGTACAGAGGCAGATGAGAGAAAAGCTGGTCTCTTCAGCAGTGGCACAATGATTAAAGACTCCTCTGAAGGTCTTTCCCCATATCTGTCTTTGTGTAGAAAGCATCATAGAAACCACAAACGAATCAGCTTAGATACACAATATTACCTCCATTGCCGCCCCCACCCCGCCCAGCCATTGTTCTAATCTCAAAGCAATGGCACAGGAATGGTGTCTGTGGTAACCAGCCTCTAAACTAGTTCATCTCACCCCTATCCCACCCCCAAACTCTGCATAACTCCTTTCCATATTGTTCTAGCAATGGTCTGTGTAGCCAATAGACTATAGTAGGGATGACAGCATGCACCTTTCAAGGCTAGGCTAACAGAAGGCAAATTTCAGTCTTGCCTTCCCTCTTGTATCACTTGCTCTGAAAATAGCTACAGTTCTGTGAGACAGTTAAGCATCTCTATGGTAGGACCACGTGATAAAGAGTCCAACAGCCAGCAGAACTCTGAGGCCTCCAGCCATCAGCTATATGAGCAAGTAATAGTAGAAGCAGATCCTTCAGTTAACCCCAGGGAAGCTATCAAAGTACCACAACCAGGCAACGTTGATTCAGAAAACATGGTGTTCTAGAATTATAAGGTAATCGACTCCCAGATTTCTGACTTTCCAGAGTCGTGTGAGATAACAAATATTATTGGTTTGAAAGCATTGAGTATTGGGATATGATGCTATGTAACAGTAAATGTCACGTGCTCTGACCCACCCAACCTACCCCACATGTCAATCAAGGAAATAAGAAGGAGGAAGGGATGCAGCTGAAGTCAGAAAACAACATACTGGATGCCCAAGGACCATCCAGAGGGAGGTGGAAGATGTGTTAGAATTCCCAGCACTGTGATAAAACACCTGACAAAAGACTTCAAGGAGGAAAGATCTGGGTCCACAGCTTCCTATGCTTTAGTTCATGGTCAACTGCCTCCTCCATCAGCTAGGGGTTGATGGTGAGGCCAGACATTGCCTTGAAAGATCAATTGCTCAATCATAGCACCTGGAAAGCAGAGGGCATGCCCTGTGACCTACTTCCTCCAGCAGGACCCCAGATCCCAAAGGTCCCATTGCCTCCCAAAACAGTGCCAGAAGGGGAACAACCTATATGCAAAACTTAACAGTTGGGGGCATTTAAAAATAAAATCTCTCATGTTTTGGAGGGGTGGAGGGCTGACCTCCAGTACCATATATGCCAAGGGGCTGTTAAAATATAAGTCAGCAAAGACATTGTAGTGAAGAAACAGTCGAACAAGGCTTATATGTGGTTTAAATTGTCCAAACTCTCTCTCATAAATACTGCTGAGGTGTGAAAAGCAAAGAGACTCAGTGCTAAGAGTTAGATTACAAGGAACTAAACCTGTGGTAGATTTTTAATTTTAAAAAGATCTCAAGGGAGCCAATGTTGGCTATTCATATAACCCATAGAACAAATTATCCCATAACTTAGTGGCTTAAAATAATAAACATTTATTTACTATTTTACACAGTTTCCGTGGGTCTAAAATTCAGGATCTGCTTAGCCAAGTGGTTCTGGGGATTTATGGAGAGGATTTATCGTAGTATTGTTTGTAATAGCAAAATATTAGGAACCAGCTAGATGTGCAGGCATAGAATGAGGTCAAAACCACTACGTATCTGCTAAAAATGAAACAAAAAATTTAGGATCATGTGGAACTACTCATAATATCACTGGAAAAGAATGCTATAAAACTATAAATGCAGCAGGACTCCAACTTTACTCAAGTTTTTATATCTAAAAAGGTTAAAAGTGCACATACCCAAATGACAAGGGAAGGTAGTTATGTAAGTTACCTATTACTGAGTAACAACATTCCCAAAAGCAAGTCCCTCAGCACAGTCACCTTTAACTCATTTATGACTCTAAACTCCAGAATCAGACATGTCTGATCTTTTGAGACTGTGCTACAACATGGTCTAGAAAGCCCATGCTTTAGGACTATGAAATTGACACACACACACACACACACACACACACACACACACACACACACAAAATCACACAGAAAAAAAATCTCAATGTTTCAGGTGAGTTTACAATCTCGTGTTAAGTCATATTCACAGCTGTCCTTGACTATAAGCAGCTGCATGCAGCTTCTGGCTGCAGGTTGATTGTGGATCTGCAGATCTCCTGAGGTCTCTTATGCAGCTGCAATCATGTGATAGTGGGCCTGGGCCTAGAGATCCAGGAAGGTTTCATTCACCAGGCTGGCACCCCAGAGGACTGGTATCTTAATCAATCAATATCTCTCTATCTGTCTCTGTCTCTCTCTGTCTCTTTGTTTCTGTGTCTCTTTGTGTCTCTGTCTCTGTCTCTGTCTCTGTCTCTCTCTCTCTCTCTCTCTCTCTCTCTCTCTGTCTCCTCCTCATCCCCACCCTTGCCCACATGGAAGCAGACCTCTTTACACTGTGGTTCGGGACTTCAAATGGAACTATGGTAAGAGAATAAGCAGACATACATGCATACGTATGCATTGTGCACATCACATGTTGCATACATGTAATAAGTATGATAAATGTGGCACATAAAAGAAAGGTATCTTAAGAAATTAGCTTCTGCCTGAACAAATCCCTCCTTCCCAGGAAGGCCTCTGGGTTCACTTTTAAGGCCTTTACGTGGTCAGATGGAGGTAAACTTCTGTTCTACTCAAATCTACTGAGTCAACCATTAACTGCACTATAAAACATCTTCAGAACAACAGCTGTATTAGTGTTGGACCAACCATGGGCTCAATGAGTACTTAACTGAGTGCATAACTGGACCATCACCCTGAGTTAACCCCAGAGTGGCTGTGGGAGGAGATGTGTGTGCACACCCGAGCACTGTTTACTGGGAGCCAGGGACAGTATTTGGATGATGAGGTGATCTTTCTTTGTAATCTGTTTCACATGCTCTACAAGAGAATATGGAACATTGTGGGATGATTTGTGTGAGTTATAGAATGACTCATGTCCATTTTTTTAATGTAAGCCATTAAAATACAAAATCTCCAAATTTCCAGAATTTTCACCAATCAGAAAGGATTAGTGTGGTCACACTTACAGACACTCTGTGTCTGACATTCAGTCAGAGTTAGAAGAGAGAAAGGAAAAAAAGATGAGAAGAGAAAGAGAGAATTTTCTCGAACTGAGATAAGTTTATGAATGGTAATTGTTTCCCTGAATGGAACAAGAAAAGGGAACTGAAGAGGACTGGGAAGATTTATAGTTCATCAAGCAAATGCTTCCTCATCCCTGACATGTATTAACACCTTAAACATTAAAGTTAAAGAAAATAAACAACACATGATAAAGCTCAATAGTAGAGGGCCTGCCTAACCTGCTTCAAGCATGTGCATTCAATCCCCAGTACCACAAAGGAAGGGCAGGAAAAAGGGAGGGAAGGGGGCGAGAAAAAGAGGGAGAAAAGGGGAAGGAAGAAGGAAGGAAGACTAGAAAAGTTATTTAATGGTTGCAGTTGTGTTCTCTAACTTGAATGATACAGTCCTGATCAGCTTGCTATTGCAGGTGATAATATTCTCTCACATTTCCACCTCCCCTCCTCCACTACTCAATGTCTACTGTTCATATTGGCTTGGATAGAATTTATAATAGTAGAATTCTGTTTTGTGACCCTAATTGGTCTAGTGCCTTGATTTAGGTATTGCCTGAGCACCCACCTAGAGGTTATATATAAAGATTTGGTCACTGTCTTAGGGTTTTCTATTGCTGTGAAGAGACACCATGACCATGGCAACTCTTATAAAGGAAACATTTAATTGAGGCTGGCTTACAGTTTTAGAGGTTTAGTCCATTATTATCATAGCGAGAAGCATGGCAGCATGTAGGCAGACATGATGCTGGAGAAGGAGTTGAGAGTTCTACATTCTGATCTAAAGAAAACAGGAAGTGAACTGAGTCCCACAGTGAGCATAGCTTGAGCATATACAACCTCAAAGTCCAACCCTCCCCACCCCCAGTGACACATTTCTTCCAACAAGGCCACACCTACTAATAGTGCCACTCTCTAGAGGTCAAACATTCAAGTCCATAGGAACCATACCTATTCAAACCACCACAGTCACCAAGGTGATGTCATTAGGTAGTGCTTAATGACAAGGTTCTGGAGCCATTAGGAAATACATCCTTTAAAGCTCTCTCTCTCTCTCTCTCTCTCTCTCTCTCTCTCTCTCTCTCTCTCTCTCTCTCTCTCAGCTCAGTGACCAATAGCCACAACATGCATTCCTATCATTGCTTTCCTGTACCTCACCAGATATTTAAACCCACATGACCACTCTATCCTGAGCCCCCAAAACCCTAAGCTAAAGAAACCATCCTCTTTATCAAGTTAGTATCTCCAATTTTTGTTGTGATAACACCTGGGTCAATAGTGCTTTGATAAATGGGTTAGCTGCACCCATAGTCCCATTTTATAGACTTGCCAAATCTGCTTGTCAAACTTGATCTCCATGAAAGAGCTTTGGTTTTATCCAAACAGGTGTCTTTGGTGCTCCTCTCCAATTGTTACTTCATTTTTAGGACTACTTGTCCATTACCTTCACACTTGGGCAGCTACTTCTTAAGTATAATTTTTTAGGTTTCTAAACCTCAGAATTTTATAAATGCAGCACTATTGTCCTCCAACTTCGAAAATTAGCAAGGAGTATTTGAGGATGCCTTAATCTTTCTCATTATCAAGGACTACTTTGTGCCTGCATGCCTGAGGAATTCTTTCTTTATTCCTTAGGTTAATAATTTAACCTAGAGAAATCCTTGATGTCTGTCATTCGGAATCTATTTTGCAGGGCACGTGAAGCACCTTTCCTCGCCGCGGATTTGAATCTCCCGAATTCTTTCCTGGGTCTCTTTGTCACTTCTCTGCTGCAGAGACACCAATTACCTTAGCTTGAATCATCTTTGTCTCTCCTCTCCTTTCTAATTATTTAACCTTTTTTGCTTCTGCATTCAGTGTGATTATCTCTAGCTTCCCTTTCACACCATTAATTCGGGTTGTAGCTCTGCCTATTCTGTCCCTTGCTATTTTCTGTTACTTCAATTCAGCTCATTTCCTTCCGTCTCCTTTCACAACTCATTCTGCTGCTTTATCATCTCATCTCGGAGTTCTTGTTTTATTACATTTATATTCCTGCTAATTTGTTCTCTAAAAGGAAGCATTCATGAAGAAGCCGTTTCGGTCACTCAATTTCTGTTTCTTTTAAACTGGGTTCTTCACCTGGATTTGCCACGCCTGACTTTCTGTGCACTGTTTCTCCTATGGTAAGTTTGCCTCACTATTCTGCCAATCCTTTCCTGCTCATTTATGCAGAATGTGAGGAGGGTCCTTGACACCCTTCTCTATCTGGGATCCCTCCCTGAGCCCTGGTGTTGCTGATATATGGTCACTTTTCTGCCTCCTAAGGCTGCCAGAGTTCTGCAAGAAATTAGTTCTTCTCTCACTGAGGAGTCTGTGCTCCAAATTTTCTTCTGAGAGTTTATTGAATGTGCAGGACCAAAGCTGATGGTATGGCCCATCCTTGTGAACTTTGGATCACCCACTAGCCAAGCCCAGTGTCTTAAAAATCACAATCCTACTGCACTGGTGAATTGTAAACCACCTTTCCAGGAAATAATTTGGCAATAGACATCAAGGCGTTAATATTTATAACTTTGATTCCCACAATATCTCTTCTGAGATTCTAGTAGAAAAAGAAAAAAGAAAGAAGGATCCATTTGGAAAGAAATTCTTTGAAGCAGTGTGAACAATGCCAATGAATTGATAACAAGTTGGATGCTCAACACAGAAGGATGTTGTAAAAGTTGCAGCAAACGAAGATGAGGATTATGAAGAGCTTTTGTGATATGATTAACTGCTTATGATTTTATATTGAGAAAAATCAGAATATGAAAGTAGACATATGCTAATTAAGTCACCAAAATGAACAGAGGGCTGGTGAGTTGGCTTAGCTTGCTGGCAAACCTGATGACCTGAGCTTGATCCCTGGAATCCACATGGTGGGAGGATGCATAGCCGGAAAGGAGCACACACTCATATACACAAAAATAAATAGGTAAAGTTGTAATACATAGGAACCACACTGCAAACCCCATCATACCTAATGCTTCAGGATGGCAGGAACCATAACTGGCTTTCTCATTTCTACATAAGCAGAATTTAGCATAGTGTTTGGCACATAAGTGATTAAATAATGAATATTTATGGCTAAATAAGTGAAACAAATTCAGCAAAAGAAAATTATCTCATACCTTTTTTATTACTTGTGCTTAAATGCCCCTTAAAAGTGCAGGTTTTTAAACCTTGGTCTCCAACAAAGGGTTAAAAGGGGGCGGCCTTGGGGAGGTGATTGGACCATGGGGCTCTGACCTGGAGAATGACTGACCATTGATGAGTGAATGGCTTGATGGGTGCTGGGTGGTAACGGAGCTTTAACGGGTAGGGAGGTTTGTTCCAAAGGGTGTGCTCTGTCTCAGGTGTCATGTCTTCCTCTCTCTCTCTCTGCTTCCTGCTTGTCATGACATAGACCACTTGCTTCCACCATTGTGAACTGCCTCTCCATAAACTCCAAAGCACTAGGTCTTGCAGCCATAGACCGAGACCTGTAGACCCACTAACTGAAACAAGCCTCCCCTGCTTCAGTTGGTCCCCTCACCTCTTTTCTTTCTATTTTGTCACAGAAAACTAGCACAGACCTTAATTATAAAAGTAACTGCCCTTGACTGGCCTTGCTGAGCTCTGGCTTGTAGAAGCTTCGACGTATTTGTTTCCCTTCAATAAAACCTTTCACAGAATACAGTTTCTGTCCCACCATCTCATTTTCCCTTTGACAAGATTTTTTTAAATCCCACCTCATTATGTGGCACAGTAGGTGCTTTTAATCCCAGCACTCAGGAGACTGAGGTAGTCAGACTAAAAGTCTGAGGCAAGTCTGAGCTACACTAAGAGTTTGAGCCCAGTGGCCAGGCCCTGTATCAAAGGGAAGGGTGGGGTGGGTTTTACTGAAGTCACATTTTTATGCCGCAAAATGTGCAGCTTGGGCTGTACTGTGAGTGAACAATTCAATAATACCGCATGGTTTTATGGAGTTATGAAGCCACAATCCAGTTTTAGCTCTCATTTGTCACCTAAAAAAAACAATCCCTTCACGTTCTTTTATTGCCACCCCCTACTTGAGGAAACCATCCACTGGCCTTCTGCCTGTAAAATTAGTCTCAACTGAGCATTTCATACCAACAGAGCCATGTAACATGATGTCCTCATTTGTCTATTGCTTTGAAGAATCCCCCATGCTGTAGTGTGTATGAGTGCTGTTCCTCCTATTGCTGAATGACAGTGTACGGTATGGAGCCAGCAAATTTTGTGAGACCAACAGATCAACACAGATTGTTTCCAGGGACTATTTGGGGTCATGTTGCTAAGAACATTCTTGTATAAGTCTTTGTGTGGACATGTGTTTTCTTTCCTCTGGGGTAGAGTCCTCAAAGTAGAAATGATGGGTCATATGGTAAGCTTTTGCTTAATTTTTATTTTAAGAAAAAGTTCACTGGGCGTTGGTGGCACATGCCTTTAATCCCAGCACTCGGGAGGCAGAGCCAGGCTGATCTCTGTGAGTTCGAGGCCAGTCTGGTCTACAGAGAGAGATCCAGGAAAAAGCGCAAAGCTACACAGAGAAACCCTGTCTCGAAAAACCAAAAAAAAAAAAAAAAAAAAAGAAAGAGAAAAAGAAAAAGTTCACTATGTAGCCCTGGCTGTCATGGAATTTGAAACAATCCTCCTGCCTCTGCTTCCTAAACACTGGTATTACAGACATGAACTGCCACAACCAAGATTTTTTTTTTTTTTTTTAACTTTTAGGCATGCCAAAGTAAAGCCAGGCGTAGTGATTTATGTTTGTAATCCCAAAGCTCAGAAGGCTAAGGCAGGAGGTTTGCCATGAGTTCAGGGTGAACTGGGCCAGCCTGGACATTAGAGTAGGACTGTGTCTCCGAAAAACAAACTGAAATAAAGCAAAATTGCAAAGCACTTTCCAGAGTGGCTGTGGTAATTCACATTGCCGTCAGCAGGGCAATTCATAGCCCCTCTCTTCTTTATTGTTACCGTTCTATAACGCCTTTACAGACCGCTTGCATCTACTTTTTAATTTGTATTTTCTGGTTCTGAGATAATGTCAATTGCCTTTTCCCAGGCTTCCTAGCCACCTAGTGAATTATCAATTTAAGTATATTGTTCATTTTTCAGGTAACCTGTCTTCTCATTAGCGAGTTTTAAGGGTTCTTTAGATATTCTGGCTAAAAGTCCTTTATCAAATATATTAGATGCAAATGCTTTCTCCAAGCTTGTGTTTTGTCCTTGAATTTCTTTAATTATATTTCTCAAAGCATGAAAGGTTTTCATCAGTTTGACCATTTTGTTCTTTTTTGTCTTCAGCTTTTGATGTGCTTGAGAACTCATAGCCTAGCTAACAACACAGAAATTTCCCCCTGTGATTTCCCCATACATTTATTAGTTTCTCAAATTCAGTTATTTGAATATGTTGGTTACTCTTTAAATATGGTTTAACATAAGTGTACACAGCCTTTTCTTCAGAGTAACATTCACTTGTTGAAACTCTTTCCTATTTAACTATTTTTTTTCATTTCTTTTTTTTTCTTTTCTTTTTTTTTCTTTTTCTTTTTTTTTGGTTTTTTTTAGACAGGAAGATGCCTCGATGGGCAAAGTGCTTGCCACATAAATATGAGAACATATCTTCAGAGTCCCGGCGTCGATGTAAGAGTCAGGTAACGGTGCCATATACCTGCAACCTCAACATCTATGGAGACTAGTAAATTCCCAGCGCTTGCTGGCCTGTCAGTCTAGCCAATTGGTGATCTCCAGGTTCAATGGGAGACTGTGGTAAAGTGTAAGTGAAGAGGGATTAAGGAAAACACCCAATATTGACCATTAGCCTTCACATGTTAGAGCATGCACACACACGCGCATGCACACACACACACACACACACACACACACACACACACACACACACATTTTTTTCTTCAAGTGTTGCTTTGTTTCCATCTCACGAAGCACGATTTATTATATTGTCATTTTCATTCGGCTCAAAATACTTTCAATTTTTCCTTTTTACTCATTTTCTTAAACTATGAGTAATTTTGAAGCATGTTTTATTTATAAACATTCATATTTCCACAACTCTTCATTTCTTCCTGTTAATTCAGTTTATCATCTCTGGTCTCATCATTTCAGCCCGAAGAACTTCCTTCAATATGTTTTTATGTGGTAGGTTGGTTCAACTACTTCCAATATGTGTTTATTTAGACATTTTTTTGTTCTTCATTTTTTAATAGTCATGATGGATTTAATTCTAATTTTTCCTTAAACTCTTTTAAAATGTCATTCCACTGCCTTTGAGAATCCATTGTTTCAGATGAGAAATCAGCAAAAAGTTACATTAAATGTTTCCCTGAACGTGAGGAGGGCCTTTTCATTTTTTTACTGCTTTCTCATTGTCTTTGGCTTCTAACCGTTGAGTTAAAATGCATCTGTTTGTGGATTTCTTCATGTTTCTCTTGTTTGGGGGCTAACAGGACTTCTTGAATCTGTGAGTTAAATTTGAGCATCATTTCTCCTCTTTCTGAGACCACCATCGCATGCACAGTGACATGCTTAATGCTGACCCACAGGTCTCTAAGGCTGTGTTCAATTTTATTTTCTCCCTATTATCCAATCTGGGTAATTACTACTGATTTATTTTCAAATGTGCATTTCTGTTTTCTTCTGTCTGAAATCTGACATTTTTCCTTTGTTGTGGTTTGGATGTGAAGGATCTCCCCACCACCATTAGAAGACATAGGCATTAAAGTCTTGATTTCCCAGCCGGCAGGACTATTGAGAGGTGCCTGGATTGTGAAGTGCTGAAATCATCAGTGGGTTAATCTGTTGACAAGTTCATACCATATGGGTTAGAGGATGTAGGATCTGGTTCGAGGAAGTAGATCCCTGGGGTGAGTCTTTAAAGGCATATCTTACCCTAGCTCCTTACTGCCTCTTCCTTCCAACCTCTTCACCACAAGTTCACAGTCATGAAAACATAGTCAAGAAAACATAGACATGACCCTCTGAGACCATGAGCCAAAGCAGACCCTCCCTTCTTTACACTGCTCTTTCTGGTATCCTGTGACGGCTTCACAGTATCCTGTGAAAAGCTAACTGCCTCTTGCCAGTTGGTCTTTCACTTAAATTATAATACTTTCCAACTCCTGAATTTCCTCTCTTTCTAATAATTGCTTTCTTCCTTTAGATTCTCTACTCACTGAATCCTTGTTATTCTGCTTCTGTTTAATTCCTTAAATGTGATTTCTTTTCATTACTTTTAATATATTTCCAGCAGCTGATTTGAAGTCCTTGTCTATTAAATCTAACCTCTAGAGGAACTTGAGACCATTTCTATTGACTACTTTCTTTTTACAGAGTATGAGTCAAATTTCTTATTTACTTCTTTGGCTAATAATTTTTTATTAAATCCTAGGTCTCCGAGATAGCATATTTCAGCAGCTCTGTATTCTATCCACACCCACCCAAGGATTTTTGTTGTTATTGATTTTCTTGCATATTTATTTCTTAGTAACTTGCCTGAACCAAGTCTTTGAAGTCTGGCTCCTCCTAGCACCCAGCTAAAGATATCGCTGCTTAGATTTGTCTTCTTTATAGCTTGGCTTTCTAAGATCACCCTAAATTTTCTGATAATGATGTGTGTATGTGTGTGCGTGTGTGTGTGTGTGTGTGTGTGTGTGTGTGTGTATGTGTGTGTGTGTGTGTGTGTGTACATGCACAGATTTCACCCAGCTATGTCTTATCTCCTAAAATTTCCACCATTAATCAAAATAGCACCATAGAGCCAGAGACCAAGCCTTTCAACATTTCAAATTCAAACCATAACATTACCGGTGTTTACTTTCTTCCAGGTCCTCTTAGGTTGCCTCACACACACCTCTGTGCCTAAGCACATAAATCAGGCATTGTGGCACACGCCTCTAATGTCACCACTTAGGAGGAAGAAGCAGAGAGAGCAGAAACTCAAGGTCACTCCCAGCTACATGGTGAGTTTGAGACCAGCCTGGGCTACTTGAGACTGTCCAAACAGGGAGGACAAACACCAAACCTCACAGCTCCATGTCAAAACATAGTCCTTATTCCTCTCTGAAACCCCATGAACTCGCCCTTTACTGTCAACATTTCTGTCTGCATGCTGGTCTTCTGAACCTCCATCAGAGTTACCCATTAAGCTCTGCTTATAGGAGTCCAGGGCTTCTCCAATCTGCGTTTTGAACTCTTCCACATTCTTCCCACTCATAGTTACCACCTCCTAGTATCAGCAACCTCTATTAGTTGCAAGACAATAGGAACCTAAGGAAGAAAGGACTTATTTGTCTCACAGTTTGGGATGATAAAGTCCTTCACAGTAGCAAGAGTGGCTCATGGCCATCTGTGCAAGGAGCATGGGGCTGCTTGTTTACACCTGAGGGGATAAGAAAGTAGAAGCAATACAAGTGTATTGTTCTACAAAGCTCAAAGCCAGCTACCTGCCTCCCTGAGTTCCACAACCTCCCAAAACAGTACCACCAACTGGACACCAACTGTTCCAATACGTGAGCAAATAGGGGATGTTTTAAGTCCCATACTAACTCAAAACTGTAAGCATGCATGCTCTTCATTTTTATCCTTTTTGCTACTATAATTTAAATAAAAGACACAGATTGCTGGGCTCCTGCTCTTTTCACTTAATAATAAAAGCTGAAATATTTTTCGTGTTTTTTTTAATATTTCTTCATTCTTTTGGATAACTGTATTATATTTCCTTTGTAAAAGTAGTATAATTTATTGAGCATGTTTCTTATGTTGTTGCTTTATTTTGTGTATATCCTTTCACAATTTCAAAAATGCATACAATATATTTAGATTATGTCAGCCCTACTCTCCTAGCTCCTACCAGACACCCACCTGTCCTTCTCAACTTCATGTCTTCATGTCGTCTTTTTTTAGAACCCCCTGAGTACTATATGCTGCCTGTATGCACATGGGTGTAGGGCATGGGCAACCTACCATAGCCATATCCCCAAATAAAACTAACATCCTTCCCCAAGCATTGATCAACTGCCAATAGCTCCTCAGCTAAGAGTGAGGTTTGTAAGCCCCTCCCCTGTCTATGTTGGAATGTTGACTGGCTTGATCTTGTGCCAGTCTTGTGCAAGCAGTCACAGCTGCTGTGAGTTTATGAGTTCAACAGCTATGTCAATATCCAAAAACCACTATTCTCCCCAACGAAGAAATCTGGACCTTTGGCTTCTATGAAGTTTCTGCCTGCCCACCCCACCCCCATACACATGCACACACAGGCGTGCACGCACGCGCGCACGCGCGCGCGCGCGCGCGCGCACACACACACACACACACAGTGTTCCCCAAGCCTTGTCAGTGTGGGGTTGTGATATACATGTCCATTTAGAGCTGAGCACTTCACAGTCACTTACTCTATGCACCTCAACCAGTTGTGAGTCTCTGTGTTAACCACCATTCAGTGCAAAGATGAACGTCTCTGATGAGTGCTGAGAGCTATACTCTAACCTATGGGTATAAGAATAAATGCTTAGTAGATTATACTATTTAGCAAATAGTAAAATAGTATTTACCAAATAATTCTACTCTAAATCCTATGGCCTCCCAAGCCTCTCTTCCTGGCCAGGTTTGCAGAACCAGGTTTGCCACACTCCTGTGCATGAGCCTCAAGTCCAATAGGGAAGTTATTGGTCCCCGCTCCCCATAAGATCCACGCCACTATTGCACCCATGGGCATATCTTACCAGACAGCTGACCAGTACTCTACTGAAGAATTACAACAGGAAATCTCTACAAATAATCTGTGTGAAACTAACCAAAATCTCTTCTGCTGCCAATGTTCCCCCAAGCCTTTGTTCAACTGTCTGGATAAAGCAATGTGATTCTCTCCAGCCATTTCTCAGTCAGCTCACTCCAGAACCAACTAAAATCACTAATTAGAAATGTGGTGAGAACCCAGAGAACATATCCACCTTACCAACCATGGAAACATGGGAACTTCCTCCTTGACAGCTCAGCAGAATTTGACATTTCCCATTCCTACTCACTTGAGGAAAAAAAAAAGTATCCCTTCTAGTGTCGTGCTTTAGTCAATGTTGTACCAGTGTGACAAGTTATCCGACGCAAATACCTTCAGGGAGAAAAGATTTACTTTGGCTCACAGCTTCAGGGACTACAGTTTACAGTCAGCTGACTCCATGGCTTTTTAGACCTGTGGCAAAGCAAAAATATCATGACAGGGAGCACAGGGGGGCGGGGGGCTGTTCATCTTATGGCAGGCAGGAGACAGAGGAAATTATGCCAGGAAAAGGGGTGCCCCTGGTGATCTACTTGATCTGACCAAATGGTTTCTACCATTTCCCAATAATATTATCAAACTCTGCATCTACCAATTAATTAATCCAATGGTTAGACCAAGCCACCTGGTCCAATCACTTCCCCCAAACCCCACCTCCAAAGATTGCACTGGGGACCAAGCCTTCCGCATAAGACCCTTATTGGAGGGTCCTTTATTTCTAGACCACAATATACAGGAAAAGAATGCGCCAACAATTTCACCTTTGTTATAACAATTTTTAAAGGAATCTGCTGCTGCTGCTGCTGCTGCTGCTGCTGCTGCTGCTGCTGCTGCTACTGCTGCTGCTGCTGCTGCTGCTTCCTTCTGGCTGTAACTTGAAGGTTAAGGTTCCTGTATAGCAAAGACATTTGATGAAGCCAGACTCTCTTTTTCTTTAAGAATGTATCCTAACCATAATTATTATTGACAGGTGAGTCCAGGATACCACATTTTGCTGGCCACTCACCACTGTCTCACTCAAGAATGGATGACCATCCCCAAGAGTATCAAGCCTTTACTGGTCCAGGGACCAAAGTACTCTTTTCTGGAATAGTAATGCGTTCTAGAAGGCACAGAGAATGTGATGATACAGTGGGTACATGAATCAGACATTGATGTTCAATATGATGGAGAAAGATCTACCCAGGGATTAGATTTCCAAGCTTAAATTGAAGACTCATTCTTTTTTATCAATCTAAAGCCAACTCCCCTATCAGGATCAGCATCTCTGTTTGCTCAGAATACCACTCATCTTGCCTCTCAAGACAAAGGCATTTATGTGGACAGCATGGTCTCAAGCTCTCACTAAGCATAGTATTTATTCTAAGTATTATTAAGATCATCACATGGCGAGGGCCTCCTATCTGCCTCTACCCCCCCCCCCAACTTCACACTCGTCCAAAACCACCCTGTGACCAAACTGGTCCTCCTCTGCCCTTCAACTGCCTCTCCTTTTTACACTCCTTTAATTGTGCTTGTTTTTGAAGTCCACAGAATTTATTATTCAGAAAACAACCTTCTCTGCAATATCAACCTTAATTAACTGTTCTTTTTCTATTGCTTCCCACCCTCCACTTCATGCATTTGAATTAAGGCACTCCAGAGCCCCTGGCCAGCACCCCTCCCCCATCACAGACCCATCAGAGTCTACCAGCCAACCATGACCAGATAAGGGAAAATGGAATTCCTTATCTCTGCCTGCCAATGTGAAAGGGTCAAGGTTACCAAGGGGAGACTTTCCAAAAGGAAAAAGAGGAAGAAAGATGCCAAGCCTCCCTGGTATCCATGGCAACAGAGGGTTGAATCATGGCGCATGCATCCCTGAGAGCCTGGCCCGCTTAGCTCTGTTGACATCTTTCCACTTCATTAGCCTCTTTATCAAGTGACTCTGCATGGGAGTGAGTATATTTTGGTGTCAGGGTGCACTGCAGATGATTCCAAATCAGACTGACCTTTTCCACCAATCCCAGTACCTTCTGGGACAGCAGACACCTGCACCCTCCTCCTCTGGCTTAAGGACTAGCTAGCTCTTCCTTCTTTCTAATCAAAACTCTCTCACTGGGAGACAGGGAGATGCCCTACCCAGGAGCCCAGGAAGCCAGGACCCCAGCTGTCAGCAATGTATAGCACCCGAGCCAGGAGAAAGATTAATGACTTTGCACATAGAAAATGGATAAAACGGGCTCCCAAAAGACAATAAACACGGGGTGGACTGCAAGAAGGCTCTGACAGTAACAAATACTGACTGACATCCCATTGTGTTCCCCTTCTAGATGACTCTGAGCTGCCAGCAGAAACACAGATGCATTTAATAAGTGCTTCAGAGAGACAAAGGGGCCTTTGGGGGTTAAGATGGATCTCCATTGCACGTGAGTGCACTCCAGTGTTTGTGAGTGTGAAAAAGAATGTCCGCAATCAATATCTGTCCCCTTGGAAATCCAAGGAGCGTGCCCTAATCTCCCAATCTTGTCTCCATGCTTCAGTAAATATGTCACCGGTAGGTTCTCTGAGCCATGAAAAATCTCCTGCAACCAAGAGCTAGGGCTGAAAAGAAATCAGCTAGGGGATATGGAACTCTTTTGATGATATTGACCTCTCTTTCAGGAACCTTGTGCAGGACTGCATCAAGAGAAGCAACCTTCTACAGCAGCCTTGACTCCAGAAGCATGTTGGGCCAATGGTAAGCCAGAAAAGTGGAAGCCAGGGCAGTGAGACTGTCCAGGAGTTGCTGGGAGGACCAGAGGCTTTGTTTTCTTTTGTTTCCAAATTCATTTACAAAAGTTGATGTTGTGAAAGCAAGGGATTTGGGTCTCAGGGCACACTGCTGGCCACTTGCTCTCTCTCTGTACATTGCCCACCGGAGAAATGAATGAACTAGACCAGGAAATGGTTGGCTTCTGTTCATTCACTCAGGGCCTGGGACAAGAGTCTTCTCAACCCCCCTTCCTCTCATGCCCATGCCCCTCCCACAAGTACAAACAGAGCACTTCCTCCTGTATTCAATTCTGTTTATTCCACGCTATTCCCACCCCTCTTGGCACTCTGACCCTGAACCTAACCAGAGCCTAGTATCGCCTGCCTAAGGATACAATGGCCTCCTAGTGAGTCCTCAGAATTATTCCCTTCCTGTCTACTCAATGTGTGGTCCCCAGCCAGCAGCCTCCGCCCTCAGAGACTGCTTAGAGATGCAAATTCTTGGGCCACATTCTCAATTCAGACTTGTATAGCAAAGCTTCCAACATCTGATTCTCCCTGGTCCTTAGAATGGACTCCTTAGGTTCTGCAGATCCCTGTCTCATCATTCCATTCCTTCAAGAGTATTTACTCTCTAGGTACTCAGCATCCATTATTTCCAAGTACAGTATGGTATGTCACACTCCCAGCCTCTCAGAAGTCATTCCTTCCTTTCAGCTGGTAAGGTCTTATAGGCAACTTCACTTGTAGGGTTAAATTCATCTCAATTATCTCAATTAAAATCTTCAACACAGGGATGGAGAGACAGATGGCTCAAACAGTAGAAGTACATACTACTCTTGTGGAGGACAGGGTTCAGTTCCCAGCACCCATATGTGAGCAGCTCACATTGCCTGCGAGTCCAGCTCTAAGGGCTCCAACACCCTTTTCTGGTCTCTTCAGGTACCTTCACACACATGCCTATACCTATATCCATACACATGTGCATAACTTAAATCAAAAAAATCTTCAATATCCTTCTAAACACCGCACATGTGCAGTTCAAGAGCTAGACAAGGGGTCTTGCATCTTACATCATCAGTGTGTGCTGATGACTACATACACGCAGCATGGTCACACAATCTGGGCATGTGTGGCATAGCTCCATAAGCTCACCACCACCTTAAAGAGCCCTGACTCAGACCTCACCCTCTCTCTCTGTTCTGTTCCCTCTTTCCCCCCACCATCTCTCTCTCTCTCTCTCTCTCTCTCTCTCTCTCTCTCTCTCTCTCTCTCTCTCTCTCCATGTGCTCCTTACCCAGGCCTGGTTCTCTTGTCCCCGTCCCCACCCCTCTTCCTCCTAACAAAGCTCTGATACTAGGTAGTCATGGCCATGCCTCACAACCTTTCCACGTGGTAACCAGCACCAGTAATCATTCTTACACACATCCCTTCCAAAAAGACATCACCAACTTCTCCCACCTTAAAACTAGGGGAAATGTTTTAAAAATTGGACTGGATCAATGGCTCAGTAGTTAGAGCACTTGTTGCTATTACAGAAGACCAGGGGTATTTAGTTCCCAGCACCTATGTGGTGGGGCTCATAACCATCTATAACTCCAGCTTCAGGGTAGACAATGTCCTCTTATGACTTCTGCATGCCCCAAAGGACTGTTTGTGGTGATATTTTATTTGTGTACCCCAATAAAGCTTATTTGGGGATCAGAGGAAAAAACAGCCACTATATTAAACATAGAGGTCAGGTAGTGATAACACAATCCTTTATCCTAGCATTTGGGAGGCAGAGATTCATCAGGATCTCTGTGAGTTCAAGGCCACACTGAGAACAGAGTCAGGTATGGTCACACACAGCTTTAATCCCAGCACTAGTTAACCATAGAGGTCTGGAGGTCTGTACAGACAGACAGGAAGTGATATAGCTGGGTGGAAAGAGGAAAGTGATGTAGCTGGGCAGAGAGAGGAAGTAAGATGGCAAAGCACAAAAAGGCATACAAGGCATGAGTATGCAGGAAGTCGCTTTCTCTGGAGGCTGAGGAGTTGGTAAGGTGAGGTTGACTGTGGCTTGTCCTGTTCCTCTGATCTCTCAGTTTTCACCCCAATATCTGGCTCTGGGTTTTTTTTTATTAATAATACCTTTTAAGATTTGTCTTACATCTGTTACTGTTTTTTCAGGATGGGCAGAAAGATAGAAGGATGGATTTTGATGCATATGATTCCATTGCTGCAGCCTTGTTTCAGACTAGAAATGGGAAATCAAGTGTTTAAAACAATGAATCGACTGTGTAAATGAATAATGAAATCAGGATAGAATAGGTGAATATTTTACTATGCCATTGAATCTTACAGCATCTAGGTTTCTTTAGCTGCTAGAAGTTTTGGTTACTCATCTTTTCATCACTGTAATAACATAGCTGAGAAAATAATCAAAGTTAAAAGAAGAATATTTATTTGGCTCATGGTTTCTAAGGACTTAGTCCATGATTGGCTGGCTCCATGTTTTGAGACCTGTGATAAGGTAGAACATCATGGCGGGGGGTAGATGGTGCAGCAAAGCTGTTCACTTCAAGGCAACAGGAAATGAGAAGAAAGGAGTAGGCTGGAGACCTGATATCCTTTATAAAATCACATCCTTTTTGTGTGACTTTCTCTGGTGAGCTATGAACAAAGATCTACTCAATCCAGAATGAGCAGCAGTGACAGACCAAATCAACAATCCCATCAAAGTCAGACTTGGTAAACCAAAGAGTTTATGGGAGTTACTTACAGGAGTATAGGTTAGGGGTTGCATACATAAACAAGGGTGGCTCAAAGCTAAGTGCATCACCAAAAAGTCCACCCCCTCATCACCAAAAAACCCACCCAATAATGACTCACAAAAGCTGAATTCCTGGAGCTCATTCCCCATGTGCAGGCAGCCTGCTAGGTCATAGTGTCTTCTCTCCCCCCAGCAGTCTTTATTATTTAGATAATCTTGGAGAAGGAGGAACTTTATTAATCTTTTAAGTTTCAGGGACTTCCTAAGACTTGTGAGTTGTTTATTTCCTGAGCCTCCCTCACTGATGGCATGTTTCAACTCAGAACAGAATTACTACATAAGAATCCACAATGACCTAGCTTCCTTCCACTATACCATACCTCCTAAAACTTCTATCACCTCCCAACAACTCATCAGCTGGAAATCACCTCTGCAGCACATGTCTTTTAGAAAACATTTAAGAGTCAAACCATGGCACCCACCATTCTTCTATTATAGCTCAACACCTTATAGCACCCAAAGCTAAAGGCATATGCTTTTATCAAGTACATGCACCAGCTACATACCACCAGGAGCAGCAGTCTTAGGAAATCAATCTTCTACAGGCTTTCTGGATGCTGAGGTCACCAAGAAAGGCATGCCTCATACTGACAATGGATGAGTCCGTGCTTTGCTTAAGTGAAGAATAAACAGGGCAAGATTAGCTTCAATAACTACCACTGCCCCCTCCCCAACAACCACCAAGGCCACCACCATAATTAATGCAAAGAGATGGTTTACATACTCCCCCTCATGTGTGATAGGCAAAAGATCCAGGCCAAGAGAAAAATCACCGTGGAGTTTCCAGGTACCTCCCCCAACACACACACACACACACACACACACACACACACACACACACACACACACTTCAAAATAAAGACATTCACATAAAATCCCAAAACAAGGCTTACTTCAAAATAAGGCAGTCAGCTAGGCTGTGAGGACTTTTAAGTGTACATGAGGAAATGTTCCAGGCTTCAAACACACTCGTATGTGACAATGCAAAGGTTAACAAGGATACACCTGTCTGCATCCCCCAGAAACTCTAACATAGACATGGTTATTGCCCCTCTACTTCGCTGTAATGCTGTTCTGTGTAACCCTGAAGGGGTACAGAGCCCAGACTTTCACCTTGGAAATCCTGAGAGTGAGGATTCTCTCTATACATCCTAGAAGCCAAACTTCAAGAGTATTATGAAGACCCTCAACAGCCAGGTTTCTTCCTGGCAGCCACAGGGGCACAAATTCCTGGTGTCTAATGGCAGGCCAGGTGGTACCCTAGAGCAGTGAAGGCTACTTCTTGGCTGAGATGTCCTGGTACAAAAGAAGTCTTGACCTGAGCTCTCATTCTAATTCTCTAGCATCTGTTGGCTCTCCAATGGGTTCCCTTTCTGTTTAAAATACGGAGTTGGCTTCTTCTGTTTGTAACCATGAGCCCTGACCGATGCATGTTCTGATTGTGCTGGACTGACAGATGAGTGCTTTTTCTATTTCCAAACGTCTTCTGAAACTGCAGAAGCTCTCTCAGCTACCTGCTGTACCCGTCAAGGCTCTTAGTTGTGGACAAAAGAACTCTCCCTAGCTGATTTAAGGAGAAAAGAAATGTAATGAGACATGCTGACCATTCTCTGAGTTCCTCTGGAAAGCCCTGTAACCAGAAAAAATAGAAAAATTGTACCATCTGCCACACTGCTTCCAGAGGGTCCCCATTACCAAGCCCCTGACACAGAAGCCACAGGCACCACCAACAGTGCTGTGCACCATGTGTTTCCACCAGCAATCTATGTCTCTGGGTATCAGATGTCTCTGCCTTTCCACGGATAGAAGAGTCCTCGCCAGAGCGGCTTCCTAACCTCAGCAGCACCTGGAGCCTGAGCCAGGTACTTCTGGCTGGAAGGACCTTATGTTTTCAGTTTATGCAACACTTCTGGTGTCCCTCTTGAGAAGAAAGAGACTCAAAGGGTGAGAAATTTCCTAAACATAGAAAGGATGCTGGGTGCTCAGGCAGCCTGATTAATGCCCTGTTACCTCTAAGGAGCTTGAGCACATCTGCTTGTATTAGAAACGCCTTGTGTTGAAGAAATCTTTCCTGGAAGCTAACCTAACTCTCACCATCAGTAACACCCCAATTTAACCAGTCTTTCATTTGTTATCTCCAGTGGAGTCTACATGAGTCTGCCATCACTTTCAAAGCTACGCCCTGCCAGTATGTCCCCCATTCACTGTTCTCTTACATTGGTTATGAAATAACAATTCTTTTCTTCTTCACCCTATATGACTCCTTGGAGCCACTCGATTCCAAAGCCATGCTCTCAGCTATTCAGGCATCTTTTTAGATTACCTGTTCCTTTTCTTTCCCCACGCTGCCTCCCCAGTGCAAACCTCTTCAGCGATGTGTTCCCATAAATAGCAAGTTCCTTGTGCTCCCAGCCTTACCTAACACTGCCTCTTGTTCAAATTACAAGGAATTCTGCAGTAACCTGGTGCCATGGACTGTTCCGATCTAAAACCCCAACAACTTCAGTGTCCCTTTGTTACACAATGGCAGCAGTGCACAGACAGCTCAGACCCACTGGAATAACAAGGCTTAAAGTGGGCACAGGAACTAGCATGGAATGAAACTCCACTCCAAAATTTACATAGTTGTATGAACTCAGGCAAGACAACTTTACCTTCCCAAAGCCTCGGATTCTTCATCAGAGATGTTGGAATACCAGCATCAGACTCATAGAGCTGGTGAGAGAATCAAATGCTACAATAATCTAAAGCCCAAGTATAGAACTCAATATATGCCATGTCATAGAGATGACGTGGGGACCCCAAGTGACTCGGTGTATTGTTAGCGTATTAGAAAAGACTGGACATAGTGGCGCGTGCCTTTAATACCAACACTAGGGGTGGGGACACAAAGATAGGCAGATCTCTGAGCTCCCGGCCAGTCAGAGATATACAAACTGTCTTTTAAAAAAGGAAGGAAGGAAGGAAAACATTCCACAAAATTTCAAGATGTTACTCTTAGCATGGTTGTTAATATTATTTCACAAATAAGTAAAAATGCATGGGTACCACCTTGAAGGGCTTTCCTGGGAAGGTACTAGTGAGTCTCCTGAGGTTGGTGTAAAAAGGAGGAAGCAGTGAGCATCCATTGCAGGCATTCCCAGAATGGTGGCAATACAGAAACTCGCAAAGCTAGCTTTCAACCCTTGTGATTTTCTTTTTTTTGTTTGTTTGTTTGTTTGTTTTTGTTTTTTGTTGTTGTTTTAAGATTTACTTATTTTGTAAGTTTCTACCTGCATGTATGCAGGCAGGCCAGTAGAGGGCATCAGATCTAACTACAGATGGTTGTGAGCCACCATGTGGTTGCTGGGAATTGAACTCAGGACCTCTGGAAGAGCAGCCACCGCTCTTAACCTCTGAGCCATCTCTCCAGCTCCCCCACCCCCCCACACACCCACCTTGTGATTTTCACAGAGGCAAGAATTCAGCCACACAGAAGCCAGGAACTTAGCCAACACATTTGACAGGAGACCTTCAATCCAGTGTCCTTTGCCTTGTCAGCATTATCTCAGCACAGGCTTCCAGACTAGATTTCAGAGACAGGTGGTGTCTCCCAGCCTCACCCACCCTAATCAGGTCTCTATGGAGGCACCCAAGGTCTGAAACATACAGGAAAGCTAGCCTTACAGTAGCCAGAACGGGTGGCTCCTTAAAAATAATACAAAGAATCAAAAATGTCCACACCAACAGTTCCTCCCTCTCCCATTCACCTGTCCCTTGGTCTGATCCCTTGTACTGATCTCTAGAAATTTTAAAATGTAAATAACAACTTAAGAACTACTTTGGAACTATTATCAACATCATACTGAGAGCCATCCCAGTAGACCCCTAAGAGTCAGAGCTTGTGAGGAAAATATGTGGTAGAGGAGACTTAAATATAATTTGAAGAGAAAGGTTGGAACAAAGAATAATTTTTTAAAAAAAGATCATTTTGTAACAAACCACCAGGTGCAGATGAGGCAATCTGAGGAAATTTAAAGAGTGACTATAACCATCCCTTCTTTCAGGCTCAGCCAAACAGTCCTCCCCTTAGAAAGTATTCTTTGGAACCCCAAGATTGACTAAGGTACCTACCTCCAAGGAATTCATAGCATTTTGAACCTCCCTGTCCAATACTTCCTTTTCAATAGCTATGATCTCTGGAGAGGGCAAAGGCAAGTCCCAGTGAATCACCAGCAGGAAAGGACCTGGCCAGACTTCCCTTAGTTTAGGGAGGCTACCTCAAATACAGTCAATCCACCTTAATGCATTCACAAGCCAGAGTTGAGATACACCCCATTAAGTTACGGTGACTTTTTGAGAGCTACTGATGCCCACAATCTTTAAATTTGGAGAAAGCTGATAGGATGCATTATCAACAAGGTGGGAAGACAATAAGATTCTCACCAGCTAGCCAAGGAGCCTAAGGCTCAGGGGTAGCAGCTTCAGGAACTGTGAAGAGGGACGGGCAGTGGCAAAATCCTAGGGAACATATCATGGAGCTAGCTTTGTATAGCTGGTACTGTTTATAATTCACTTACAGATTTCAGGCCAACATTTTAAAATAAAATTTTATGTATAATGCTTTTATTTATATTTCAGATATGAATGAGAAAAGTACCTGTGGTCTCCATCAATGAATATATGAACATATATGAAGAAGAAGTGTTGATGACGTTCTTGGGGATAAAGGAGGGCTGTACTCATGTGTCCCATACAGAACTAAGACTTTTGAGGACATCCAACCTGCTGCCTAAATCCATTTCTCCCACTCACTACCTTTTTCTTGGCTCACAAAATAAAATCTTACAGCCCTACTGTAGACACCCACAGATTTCACCAGGAATCCACAGCAGGGCCCCTAAAGAAGGAAAACTGAAACAGACTGAATACCCCTCCTTAACCCCGCCCCCAAAAAAGCTCTTTACGTGGGCCTTAGTGTCTACAAGCCAGTTTGAGTAGCTGCTATTGATTTTCCATGGGAAAGGGAACTAAGGAAATCGAAAGATTGTGGGGAATTCACGAAGGCCAGACAGAGGCAAATATCTCATCTCTCGGTGTTATCCTTTTCCACAGTTCAAAAATCAATTAGTGATGAATTTCTCTGGAAACTTCTTAAACAATGTTATTTCATTAAAGATCTGTACAAGGGCCATCAGATTTGCTTTCCAGGTGTGAATTAGAAAATTAGCCTCATCCTTTTAGTAATATCCTCCTTGCTAATGTTACAGCAGTCTACACAATGTCTAGTACCAGCTGAGTTGGAGCTGGTGAGAAGCTCATAATTCCCCCCTTTCCCCTCTGGCAATATAAATGAAAGCAGGGAGGATGGAAAACGTGGGCACCTCTTGGAACCGGAACAGGAGACAAAAACAAAGGAAAAACCCAGAAGCCAGGAAGAGAAACTTCAGAGACAGATTTTCATGGCTATTGCCAGCAAATAACAAAAGCAAGAGCTGGAGAAAGAATAAGCGACTTTTTGAAAGGGTCCAGGAGGGAGGCTGGGGGCCAGCCTGTTGCCACAGCAATGTGTTGTATAGGAAAAGCCCAGATCTGTCTGTCCATCTAGGCCAACATGTGCCATGGAGAGCCTCCTGGAGAGGACACCAGGCTCTGGGTGAGGAGGGTTCACTGTCTGGCCACAATGCCTGGCTGACGTCAAGGCATCAACTGCCTTCTTCTTGCTTTCCCCAACAGAGGGAGATGAACCCTCATTAATTCAGACTAATTTGCTGGAAGGCCAGCAGAAAAGACAGTAGGAAGATACTTGTAAAGGATTCCATTTTATCACTTTCATTTACACGTAGTAAAAGGAGCTAAGTCCGCCTTTGATGAATAGATAAAAATGATCAGGAGTTAGCTCATTAAAGCATGATTTAAAAATAAATTAACGAACGTTTTTTTATCGATGGGATAAAACTCTGTTAAAACTGCCCTGTGGTCAGCAGAGAAGACAAGCAGGTTGTCCCCCATGTCCTCAGGGGCTGTGCAGTCTAACTAGGAAGGACAGACCAGTAAGCAAATGCTTGCAACAGGGTAGTATTTCTGTGATCAGAGATCAGCTAAGAGAAGTGGGGTGCTTAGAAGGGGTGGCTTACCCAGAGGGAACACCTTGGCAGGGGCGGGAATCACATGACCATTCCAAGCACAGACTTCACTATGTTCCTCATTTTAACTTAGTAATACAACATGCTTTTTCTGGATGGGAAGATGCCGTTGCTCCTCTATTCCATTGTAGATGAAGACAGCACCCAAATGACTCCCCCACCCCAATTGATAGAGAGAAGAGTCAAGGAAAGGAATTTAGTCCCCTGGACTTTAAACTCTGCACCCCATTAGGAATCTGATGGAAAAGATAGCCATATGTGATCCTGTACACATGAACAGTTCACATGTAAGTAGATGGTATTCAGAAGCCTCAGGGAACAGGGGCTGGCCTGAGGATCCCCATGAAGAGCTCCTTCTTGGAGTAGACCTGCTCTGTCCTTATACTGGCTGATGCTAGGAGACTCTGATGATGCTATTTTGAGTGAATAAATGGCCATTCTCCTTATAAGTCCATTTGCCCTCATGCTCATGAGCCTCACATCCAGGGATGGAGCACAGATTATTCAGCTCTACATCTGAATGTTCTTGAATGTACCGAGATTTGAACTGGGGTGCATATCTCCTGGCGACTGTAACCAAAGTGGACTTTGTCTGCTGGGGTCCTGGGGATCCAGTCACAGGCTCATCTTGGAAGGAGGATCTGAGGTCAGTGGAGCTAGGGAGCTTGGTGGAAAGAGACAGAGAAGGGAGCAAAAATCTTCTCCTTTCTCCCATGTCTCAGGCTATCTCAAGTGATCCCCAGATCATCTTCCCAAGCTCTGAGACCCTGCTGGGAGCAAGTCCCCCACCCCTTCTGCTGGAAGCATGCCTCCCTCCTCCAGTATGGCCAGGTCAAGCCTTTCTCTTAGTCGTTAGGAACAGTATGGCTCAGTACCTTGTTTACAACAGGTTTTTGATAAATACACACTAAAATGTTATATGGATGCTTCATTTCTCCCTATTGCGGTTGCAAAATCACCCCTAGATATGACAAAGAAAAGGATTTGAAAGGACAAAACCCCTCTCTTATACAGCAGTGATTGCTCTGTCTTCTTGCCTCCCTGTCTGTAGACATGAAACTCTTGCAGGTTCCAGCAGTCATCCAGCTCCCTGTACAGGACACCCTGCCACCCACGACTGGCAAGGTCTGTGCAGGTTACATCCAGGCTTTCAGGAGGCCCAATGCCCATCCTTTTGGTTCTTGGTGAACAGGGCTCGCATCTTGCCCCACCCACAGCCCAGTGAGGACTTTGACTAGGAAAAGGCAGAATTTAAATAATCCCACCGGAAGGAAATCAACATCTCTTAGAGACCAAATCCTAGGACCAGAGTAGAAACTGAACATTCTAGAAGTGATAATTGGTCTCATTTATCTAAATTTAGAAGGTCTGGAAAGGGAAAGAGTAACTATTAAGATGTGTTATTTAGAAGAAGATAAGCCTTTAATCAAAGAGATGAGTCAAACCAAAACTCAGGCCAAAATCCTGCTCAAATCAGGGGTTTGAAATCTCTGTTCCTTTGGGGATAAAAGTCAGATCTTATTTAACTTGAAAATAAATGAGAACTTTTGCAAGAATAAACTCCACCAACAAAAATAGGCCATCTGATAACCATGGTGGGAAGAGAATACAAAAATCCATTAGTTGCAAATCAGAAATATTTTTAACAAAAATGTCGCCTGTAAGCTGAGAGATAGCTGAGCTCTGTGAGCTGACAGTACTTTACAATCCCTAGGGAAATTGTGCAGGTCAGGTAGATTAGGTGGCAACTTACCTTACTCTCCTGTATCCATCCCACCTCAGTAACCCCACATGGTTTTATCATGCCCATACCCTCCCAGCCCCAGTCTACTGCACAGCAAAGTGGATCGGCAGCTGCCACTTTCCTCATGCTTCCCTACATGCCTACCCTAGGCTTGGGACCAGTGAGTGGGATGCAGGGGTGCAGGGTAGGAAATCCACTGGGCATGGGTAAAAGTGGCCATATACAAGGTGCTGAAGCCTTGGGCTTAGAGGAAGCAACAGCTCCTAAAACAGGTTAGGAACAGGATGAAGCAGCAGTTTTCAGAGGAAGAGGGGTGGGGGAGGGAGGGGGGAGGGAAGGAGAGAGGAAGGGAGGGGGGAGAGAAGGAGGAAGGGAGGGAGGGAGGGAGGGAGGAAGGGAGGGGGAGAGAAGGAGGGAGGGAGGGAGGGAGGGAGGGAGGGAGGGAGGGAGGGAGGGAGGGAGGAAGGAAGGAAGGAAGGAAGGAAGGAAGGAAGGAAGGAAGGAAGGAAGGAAGGAAGGAAGGAAGCCGTCATCCAACGGAACATCCAAACAAAGGAAAATGAGTTGGGGAGATAGCTCCATGGGGAAAGTGTCTGCTCTACAGACACTAGGACCTGAGTTTAGATTTCCAGCACCTATGTGGAAAGCTGGGCATGGTGGCATGTACCTGGAACCCTAGCTCTAGAAAGCAGAGATGAAAGGATCCTGGGGTTCGCTGGCCTGTCAGTCTAGCTGAATTGGAGAGCTTAGGATTCAGTGAGCAATCTTGTCTTAGAACAAGGTGGGGACTAATAGAGGAAGCTGTGTGGGCATCAACCTTGCTCACACGTGCTAAGCAGGCACTCCACCACTGAGCTACATCCCTAGCCCTTCTACCACATTCAGTTTTCTGTCACAGCCTCACTAAGTTGTCCAGAGTGGCCTTGAACTCTCTCTATAGCCCACACAGAGCTTCCGTCTCCCATGTAGCTAAGATTACAGGCCTGTGTCACCAAGGCTGAATGGATTTGTTTTTTTTTTTAAAACAGAATCTTACTTTGTAGCCCAGACTGCCTGGAACCTGGGATTGTCCTGACTCAGCTTCCTGGGTTCTGGAATCACGGTGTATGCCACCATGCTCAACTATTTTGGTATGTTATAACAGTAATTTTTAACAAAGGGTTAAAAAAAATAAAAACCAAACAAAAATAAACATATCTCTAAAAACATTTTAAAAGCCTTATGAAAATCACTGTATCCAACCTCTTGTTGCAAGATCTCAAAGCAGAGCCAGTGAGGTTCCTATAGGCCTGGTCCCAGGGAAAACCTAAGTGTCTCTCATCCCCTTATCTCTCTTCACTAAAGCTTGACTTATAGCCACTATACACATACTGTAAGTGTCTGCTGAGGGTCTCTCCTTGTTCATGTACCCTTCACCCAAGCTCTAGGTCAGTAGTTCGAGACCCCATTGGGGATGAACAACCTTTTCACAGGGATTGCATATCAGATATCCTGCAAATCAGATGTTTACATTACGATTCATAACAGTAGCACAATTGCAGTTATGAAGTAGCAACAAAAATAATGTTATGGTTAGGGTCAGCACAGCATGAGGAACTACTGTATTAAACGGTAGCAGCATTGGAAGGTTGAGAAACCACTACTCTAGATGCTCTGTGTCTGGAACAGTTCAAAGGATGAACTCCGAGCCCACCAATTATTTATTCTTCTTCACCAAGTTCAAAAGGATAATATTCCTTGGATCGTCTCAAAGACTCATGGACTTGGAGGGTCTCAAGAACCGGGAGAGCCATCTGCACATGCAGGTACTGCACCAGTGTGCACACCAAACGTGTCTGGAAGAGGCCTAACACTTGCTATAAGGAGAGTGCCACACTGGTCATTATTTCTACCGACTGAGCTTCTGGGAATTGTGCTCCTTCTGAGATACAAGATTTAGAGCTGGAAACTAGGTCACTCACACAAAAATGTCTCAGAATGCTGTAGAACCTCTCAGTGTCTTTATTTATTCCCCTTTATTCTTCTTCATGACACATATCACAATCTGATGATACATTATATATCTGTATGTCTGTTCATCTCTAACGCTCAGAACTCTGTAAAGGGTAAAAGGGTCTATACATGACACTAACCTCAAAGCCTAGCTCAGTTCCTTGATGAAAGTGAAGTCTCAACAAACATATATGGAACAAGTGCAAGAGTGCACCCATCACCAGCTAGACATTTGGGTAATGTTTACTAACTCTTAGAAGGAGAATGCACAGACGAGGAGCAGACCAACTTACTACATTTATCCACTAGCAAAACATTCCATGAGACCTCATACTAGTTCAGGCATTGAAAGAACTATTCAAACTGGTGTGCATATTGTGGATCACAGCTGTAATCACGGAACTCAGGAGTCAGGAAGCTCCCTGTGAGTTTGAGGCCAGCCTAATCTACAAAGCAAGTTCTAGACCAGGCACAGTAAGACCCTGCCTAAAAACAAAACAAAACAAAAACCTGATATGGGAATCTAGGTATGGTGGCACACGCCTGTAATCCCAGCTGTGAAGGGGGTGAAGGCAGAAGGATCAGGAGTTCAAGGTCACACTCAGCTACATATCAAGTTTTAGGCCAACCTGGTCTACATAACACCTTGTCTCAGTAGAACAACCACCACTGTAACTACAGCAATAAACTCTAACATACAGGCTACAAAACGGATAACTCAGTTCCACACAAGGGGAGGGGATATTGGAGCCTTCGAACCAGGAGGTCCAGATCTCAGGCATTCTCCGATGTGAAAGGATTTCACCAAAATGCCCAACACAACCACACAGCAGATGTGGGAGAGGAAGATGAAAGCTATTGATTGCCATAAATAGCTCTCCAAACCCTCTCCTTCACAGCATCAATCATCTCAAAATAACTGAAAATTAGAAGAAAGTCCCTACTCAGTACAGAGGATACAGTGACTTTAAAAGAACCAAAATGCCAGGCAGAACTGAGAGTTTTCAACCTGAATACCAACGAGGAAGGTGGAGGGAGTCGTATCGATGGAAAGCGTGTAGCTATAAGAAAAGCATTTGATATAGTGGCATAAAGTGTTACACTCAAAATTAATTCAAATTGGCTTAGTAAGGAGTGCTGCCACATAAATTTAAAACTGGCTCAAAGTCTGCAAACACAGGGTGATGACAAATGGAAATATACTGAGCTGGGGGAGGTAGGGGGCATGGGGGTCATCTTTATTAATGATCTGAAAGAGTGAGAGTAAACAGCATGTTAATGAAACTTGCAAATGATGCTAATTTGGGAGGTGTTGCTCTGATCGCTGTGGACACAGAGGGAATGTAAATGAACCTTAAGTGGTAATAAATATGAAGTGGAAACAACACAATGGTATTCCTGCTAGAAAACGTACAACTATTCTGGATGCCCTGGCTCGCCCAGCCTCAAAACAGAGCTCTCTGTCCTTTGTGCTTGGTGGATGAGGTTGAAGGTAAGAAAAGCATATCACCCTAATTCAGAGAGGTTACATCCAAAGACACGCGTCTTTACTTATACAGTTTACTTTAGCTGGCCCTTTAAAACTCCACAAAAGGCTTTTCTTTGATTCAAAGCAACTGTGGTGCTCGCCCTTGGATGGTAGGGCTCCATAAATTACAGTGCAGGAGAGGCTGTTAAAAGAAACAACCAAATAATGAGGAAATGGAGAGATTGATTTATGAGAAATGACCCAAAGGGGTAGACTTTGGTTAATTGATGGCTAAGTGGTAACATGATAATGACCTGCTGTGATCTCTCCCTGACAAATAACCAAGGGAAAAAATATTTAGCGGCCCACAAGGAACTTCTTCATCCTGCCTGGTGGACAGTCCTGTCTCAGAACTGCTAGTCCACTGAATTTTACCAACCCACTTCTTAGGGCTTCACCTCTGAGCAGCCCACATCCTGGGTCCTCCCCACCCCACCCTCTTCAGCATTGCTGGTTACACTCCTTTTCACCCCTGGCCTGATGGAGCTGCGTGAATGCAGTGACCAAGAATGCCCTAACAGGGCAGGGGCACACTGGCATTGGATGTCAGCCCTCGCCAAAAGACGGGTGTGGGAGGCAACCAGCCCAGAGTTGCTTGCCTCTTGCTCAGCCTCCTCCTGCTGCAAGGAAATAAATGTGAATGCTCTATGCAAATAGCTGTGGCTGTATGCAAATATGAGTTCTGATACTGTTTTTATTTCCCAGCAGGTTCAGCCACCAGATTTATGGCTTCCAGCCGAAGATCTGTCTGGGCTATGTCAGTGGCAGTTTGTAGATGAAAACTAACAGATCATGTCTCAGGCTTCCTGCAACTCAGAATCCTAGAAAGAAGCCCACAGCCTGTTCATTCAGCTTCCTCGTTTTATACATGAGGACACAGAACAGAATAGGACTTTGCTGTGTACATGTTTGCACAAAGAGGTTGCCCAACGTCACACTCCACTACCTCAGCCGTAGCTCTTGTAGCTTTTCACATGTCTCTCAGTCCATATTTTAGATAAAGGAAAATAAGGCCAATCTGACTAACTCACAAAATGCTACAGAGCCAGTATCTTTGGAAAAATCTCCTCTAATCCAGTTACCCTCAAGAAACCTAGGGAGGGGTTAGAGAGATGATTCCATTCGTAAAGCGCGTTCTGTGCAAGCATAGGAACCTGTGATCCATCCCCAGAACCCATGGAGAACAGCTGAGTATGGTAATCCCAGCACTGGGGAGGCAGAGACAGGCAGATCCCTGGGGCTTGCTGGGCAACCCAAAGATCGGCTAGAGATCTTGTCTCAAAAACCAAGACTCCTGAGGAAGAACACCTAAGGTTGACCTCTGGCCTCCACAGGCATACACATACTACACATGCAACCACATACAAACATGTGCACATAGACACACATAGTTGAATGAAAGAAATGGGGAGGAAAGAAGGGAGGGAGGGGGAGAGAGAGTGGGAGAAGAGAGGGAAGAGAAAAGGAGTAGAAGGAGAAGGAAGAACCAGGGACCATGGAACCATATGCCACAGGGTGGAGAGAGCTTTTCTAATGAACAAAGTATTCAGCTCAAGCCCGGGACTTCTGCACAGTTCCTAAATGGATCTGAAATGTGAATGTCCTCGGAGAGTATTGTGCACGCCAACATCAGCATGTATGATGCGGACACCTTGGCCTTTCACACAGCTCTCTCATTCCTGGCTGTGTCGGCACACTGGGCTATTGTCATTGTGTCACCCGTACCTCCAAGGTCTCCAAAGCCTGTTCAGAGAGCCTGAGACAAGAAGATTCAGCTTCATACATACATGCAGGCCAGCACTACTGAACGTTCAGACCACATAACCCTTTATTGGGATCTCTCAGCCACCCTGGGAACCGAGCAGGATGATTGTTAATGGCCACCTCCCTTTGTTTAGTGAGCAAATATTTCTTGAGCACCTATTGTGTGTCAGACACTAGCAGAGACTCAGCAATAAGAAAAACCAGCAAGGTGCCAATACTATTCTATGCAGAGAAACAAATAGAAAACAAACAAACGATATACTCAAAACAAATATTTGAATAGGCAAGACAGTTTCGGATGGTAGTAAATACAACAAAGAAAAGAAAGCAGGACAATGAGATAGAAGATTCTAGATGGGGAAGACAGTTGGAAAAGCCAGTGACATCTGGTGGTGTCCCATAAGAAGGAGCCAACCAAGCATGGAAGTCCTGTGTTTTAAGAGTCAAAAACGGAGGATGTAAAAGCCATAATAAAGTTGGGCTATGTGCAGAACAGAAAGGACTGTGGCTTGATGGTAAACAAAGAGATACCTAAGTGGTAGATAAAGCCTAAAAGGAAACTAAACTAACAAGAAGCATTTAAGATATGTCAAGGAGTCAGACTCTTATAGATGACAACCTAAAGCTCAGAGGGTCTCAGAGTGTCCCGAACATCACTAACCAGACAATGTTCAGCCAGAACCCACACCCAGGAACTATAACCAATGTTCTTCTCTTATCTAAAAGAAAGACAGCCCAACCCTGTCAGCCTGGACCTTCTCACCCACTGGGTGGGAAAGGGGAATTTCTGTGTAGACCTAGAAGACTTCAAGAAATGGTTGGCTCCAAGCCAAGTGGGACTGCCTTTTCCAGCTTCCATTAAAATAAGATGAGCACGTAAGAACACACAGCTTCTAAAACCTCTCCAGATGCATCTTGATACATTCTAAAAGAAGTCAACACCTGTCTTGGTGAAAATTCCCCCTGTGCAATCCATTTAGGCCATCAGCACCCAAGCACAATAGTCAGCCATGGCTCTCTCAGTCTAGTTGGGGGATGTAGGGAACAAGAAAAGAGAGAGATTATTCTGTCTTGCTAGGATTCTATACCTAGGCAGAAGGATGTTAGAATCTAGCCTCTGCCATGATTCATCCCTGCCTCTCCATTCTCCATCCTTGGAGTAAGTTCAGAGACCCATACATTGCACTACAGTATGCCATCAGAGGCCACTGTCCTATCTGAGAACATTGTATAGGACATGTTTCCACTTTCCAACTCTCAACCCCCTTTGAACTCCTGCTGGCCCATGTGGTGCCCTGGCTCATGACTGTTTGTAAGATTCCTCCTTGCCTGTTCCATTCAGAAACTCTCCTGTAGCATCCAGACCTTAGCAACTGTACTTCTCTCCTAATTCTGGAGAATCAGGGCGGCCTCCTTCTAGGACTTGGACTTGACCTGGTGAGCATCCCACCAGGGATCATAGCTACCATTGTCTTCCCTGGACTATGCACCCAAGAGGCTCTCACTATACACCCAGGCCCACCTCATTAGGTCAGTACCTGTGACTACCCTGGCTGCATGGGGTGGGGGAATCAGACACCATGGGTTTTCTCACAGGGAAGGGCTCTCTAATAGTTCTTCTTGATATCTAATTCTAAACAGGAACCCAGATCTGTGGGCAGAGGTGGAGGAACACCTGTTGCCATTCTAAATTTCCAAGTTCACTGTGCTTTTATGCCTTCAGACGGCAGTCCTGAGTTCCATGATAAACCACAATGACTGTTTAAAAAGCTGTCCTAGGATTTGCATTGAAGTCATACGAAGCTAAGGGAAGAAGCTGCATTGTAGACTGGGCATCTCCTAAAACTGGTCTCTGCTTCACTTGGGAAGATCTGCACCTCCCCCAAAGGATCCTCCAGGAGGTCAGTGGCCTGCTAGGGATGGAGTTTTGCAATCCCAGAGTTATCAGAACATGGCCATCATCCACAAAAGCTATAGGGCTTTAGAAAACCCACTGCAGACATAACAATGGTTCTATACCGTGGCCATGGACCAGAACTCTTTCCAGACAGAAACATCAATTCAGAGGCACACAGGACTCTCTCTGCACACATCAGAAGAATGGTTTGGGGCAGTGTGGTCCCCGAGCCAAGTGATGGCAGTGGAGTCAGGGGCTGGAGTAGCAAGCAGCAGTCTTCCCTGGGGATGGAGGGAGAGTGTCCTTCAGCTCTGAGGACTCTATGAAGTGAATCCCAGATACACAGCATCCTCAGATGTGAATGCAGGTACCAGATGGCCATCCCACTGCAGACCCTCAAGATCTGGTTAAGCATTGTCTCTCATTAAGTCTGTGAGGCTGTTTGCAGATGAGGTTAGCATTTGAATCAGTGGATTCAGTAAAGTAGACATGTGGATGGACACCATCCCATTCGTGGAAGGCCTAACTATAAGAACAGGTAGAAGAAGAAGGAATCTGCCTCTTTTCTCTGTTGGGACTGGGAGGTTTCTCATGTTTTTATGCATTTGGACTGGGGTGTGTACTACCAGCATGCTGCCTCTAAGGCCTCCAGACTTGAACTGAAGAATATGACAGCTTTCTAGATCTTCAGTTTGCAGACACCAAATCATGAGACTTTCACATCCCACAATTAGGAGTCAAAGCTTTGTAATAAATCTTTTCATATATATATATATATATATGTGTGTGTGTGTGTGTGTGTGTGTGTGTGTGTGTGTATACACATATATATGCATATATGTATATGTACATATATATGCATTGTGTATATATGTGTATATTCACATACCCATAAGTCTCTAAGCCCTAGGGAGCCACCAGTGGTCAGGGCATATTTCAGAAGCATGGTCTAGATCCACACATAATGGAAGATCTGGAGCATTCTCTCGCTCATGATTAGAACATAAAACATAACTGATCAGCAAGCCTGGGGCTAGAAGCAAGAAGTCAGGTTCTTCCTGGAGCATCATCAATAGAAAAAGCAGTCCCCAGAGGTCTCAGGACTGTGCTCAGTACCTCTGCTCAGGCATTTGATACCACCCCCACCCAAAACCAAAGCTGAGGAGGCAAGGTATAGTCAGGAGAAGTGAGCCCTGATTTGGAAAATCTTGTGTGCCTAGGACAAACTTCAGCCTCAAAGAGGAGCACAGGAACCTGAATGCATGTTCTAAAGGAGAAGGCGGCTCTGTCCATATGTCCCTCGGGTGCCCATTAAAGGACATATTTGGTACTAAATTCTTCCATCATGCCTGGAAAAGGGATGGCTAACTGTGTAGCCACGAAGATATATCAGCTAAATCTACTCATTATCCTCAAAGGAATTTGATTTCATTAAAATTCACCTTGGTTGGCTTAAATGATGCCATCTGTTTTATTACGGACATGGGGTTCTGGGTGTGGCTGTGGCTTTTAATGCTGCTTTGTTTTTAAACTCACCACTGGCTCTCATCTGGATTTAAATTGAATCACTCTGCACAGCAGAGATCCTCTTCATTGTTTAAAGGCTGATCGAATCTCTCTCTCTCTCTCTCTCTCTCTCTCTCTCTCTCTCTCTCTGAAAAGCATAGGAGCATACTTGTTACTCTTGTACGAAGCAGCCACAATTTCCTGGCTGAAAATCAATGTATGATTGAATCCAACTCTTGCTCCTCTCCAGAATTCTTAAAGCCTTGTAACTGAGGGCCGGGCATCACCGTCCCACCCCATGTGTTTTCCTTTAAAACCTGGAGGGAACAGAATCCATTTTCCAATGACTGGAAATAACGCTGGGGAAATGGCCCTAAACACTTAAAGAGAGGGTCAGCATCGCTGGGGAACTGAGGAGACCATCCGAAAACAAAAAATAAATACATAAATAAATAAATGCTCAGCTTCAGGCTGAACCAGGGGCCTCTTCTAGAAGGTTCAGCCTGCTGGACAAGTCCCGATCTGGAACTTATTTTGAATTCAATGTTAAGATGTTCTGTCTCCTTCTATATGCTTTAAATATGTGGTCTGGAAAGGCTAGCACCCTGCTATAGAAACATGCTTCTAGAAGCCTCCTGACTTAAGAACTGAAGCTATTGTGAACCATCCTCTCTGATGGTAGTGAACTTCAGGAAAGAAGAGACCAGACGGCCATTGCCCGGTAGCCCCAGCATCAGGAGACACACCCAAGTGTGTCAGGCAGACTCTCCTATCTGCCATCCACTTGTAGTGAATCCAGGACTTTGGGAGAGAAAAGCAGGACTAGAGAGCTGCCACATTTGACTTCTACTGCCTCAAAGATGGATTGTTCGAGCCTACGAAGGACCTAAAGAAGGAAGGAGGTCTTGCCCTAGCTGCCCCTGGTTGGAATGGGAACATGCCTATGGGGACAGTACAGAGTATATTTAAAGGACACTGAAACAGTTGGCCTCGAGCCTGACTCATAAAAAACCCAAAGAGAAGACAAAATGGATGAGGAGAGTTCTGGAAGACTCTGGCCTTTCGAATGTGGGTGTTAAGTGTTGGGGATGGGAGTGAGAAAAGAGTCTACCTCAGGCTGGGGAACATGACTGCCACACAGAAGGCCAGTCTGTTCAGCAGGTAACAGGACAAATACCGGGAAGTGGACCTAATTCCAGAATGGTGTTTCATGCCAGTTTTTGTAGTTTGAATGTGAAGCACCCTCCACAGGCTCTGCTTTTGAACACTTGGTCCCCAGCTGGTAGCACTGTTTGGGGCAGGGGGAGGCATGGGTGGTGGGTCTAGTTCAGTAGAGGTAGGCCTTTGAGAGTTAGAGCCTTGCCCCACTTTCGGTCTTTCCTAGAAAAGGTAGAAAGCAGGCTATCTCAAGGCTTAGAAGAAACAGGGTAGAGGCAAAGTGGACAATTAGGAAGGCATTAAGGAGCCTGGAGGTCTGGGGACAGAAATGTACCAAGGCAAGAAAGAAGTAAGACACAGAAGTGCTCTCTGTTTCAGAGACAGGGAGATGGTGGCAGACAGGGAGGAGACTGGTCCAGAGACACCAGGTACAGAGGAACTGTGGGTGTTCGAGACCGGACAAAGCATTCCAGTTTCAGCCTTTCCCGCACACACAGTTCTGCATTGTGTTCAACTTCCTGATTTCCAGCAGTGACCCATGAATCACAATTAAAGCTGCAATTACTCCCTAAGAATAAGGAGCCGGACAGTTACCCATCTCTTCCCCTCAGACACATCTCCTTCTCCTGATCTACTTTTCCATGGCTGTGCCCTACAGTGCTCTTGGAACAAGTACACTGGGCAACCATGCCCGGCCAGTAGGGAAGCAAGGGAGAATTAAACTCAGCCAAGTGCAGCCGACAGGGAGTTACACCACGTTGCCCTGACAACTAATGGGCAGAGCTTGGGAGAAATAGATGGAGATGGCTGAGGTCAATGGGTAATAAAATCCTAGTTAACGGCTGGTTTTTCTCCCCTTCATTTCTGCTGATATAAACATGAGAGGAAAGAAATCATAATTGGAAGGCAGATTCCCTTAGAGATGGCACCAGGCAGGAACGGCAGATTCTAAGCATATGGCCCTGGCCTGAATTGAGGGTTAAACCAGGACAAATCAAGAGCCTCCATTACCCTGCTCAGAAATAGACACTCTCAAGTCAAAACCTAAAGGCTCTGAGCAGGAGAGTCAGCTTTTACTGAGTCCCTACTGTGTACAGATCATGGGCTTAGGAGGAAAATATCACCAAGAAGGCTCAAGACACAATACAGTCTTCCGTGGGTCAGCCACAAATCTCATGTCCGGCATTTTCTGCCTAAAGGACCCTGAATAACAGTCCTTGCCTCGTGAGTTATTGTTTGATCAGGAGGATGAGTGTGGAGGAGGTAGCACAGGCATCCCGTGTGCTAAGCGTGGGAAGATTGGTACCCCACCCTGACTGTCACTGTCATCACTGAGACCCGCCTCCACAAAAGCACTAATCCACCCAGTGTTTGGCACACATAATCACAACGTCTTCACAGGTAGTTACCACCACCTATGCATTTTACATAGGAGGAAACCAAGACACAAAATACCTGTCCCAAATTGTCCAGGTGTTAAGTGGCAATCTGCTTCCAGAAGCTGGGCTACACTCAGGAGACATTGGCTGAAGGATCAGAAGTTCAAGGCCAACCTTAAAGAATAGTAAGTTCAAGGCCAGCCTGAGCTACAAGAAACTATCTCAGAAAGAAAGAAAGAAAGAGAGAGAGAGAGGGGGGGGAGGGAGGGAGGGAGGGAGGGAGGGAGGGAGGGAGGGAGGGAGGGAGGGAGGGAGGGAGGGAGGAGAAAAGAGAGGAAAGGAAAGAGCAGAGATGCAAAAATAATACAGGCACAATGCTTACATAGCTTTCCATATGTAGATATAATAGCTCTGGACAGACATAAACATGATTTCTAACTTATAAAATCATAGAACTGTTTGCCTCTAGGCCGAGAATGGAGAAGTCCTACTAAAGCATACACTCCCTGGGAATTTTGAAGCACTGGGAGGAACTGCCTATGTTAAAAATGAATTAATTAAATTGAAATTTTAAAATAGAGGAGCAGAGCAGGAGAGGCCACTTGCAATATATTAATTTCTGCAAACATTCCATTGCATGTGAAAGAATGTGTTCCCTGGGCTCTCACCCCTGACATGATTGTGGAGGAAACACTCTGTAAGCAGGTGACTAGAGAGCATGGTGACAAACGTCCATGGAAGAGAAGTGAGTGGGCTGCACAGTCCCTGAGAAGATGGTGAGAAATTCCACACTGAGAAAGAAAATCTGAAGAGCCTCACAGAGATGAGATCCCTGAGCTCAGATCTTTCCAGAACAGTGGTCCTGAGTAATGCCATGCATGTTAGTGAACTTATTACCAGGAACCCACAGACAAGTTTTCCAACCGATATTCTTACAATATCTTTATGAGGTGGGGCCTATTATATCATCCTTTTCCCTGGCTAAATCGAGGCTTAAAGGGGTGACAAAACTGCCCAAGGACACAGGGCTGAGTGAAGGACCTGGGATATGAAGGGAGCCTCCTAAGAAAACCCTGCCCCCTGACACCTCTAGCGACAGCTCCTAAAGTCACTGGGAAAGGATGGGGGCAGGCAAAGATGGTCCCTGAAGGCAGATGCAATTCCTACTGAATGGCTAGGCAGAGGATGAGTCACAGTTAGGCACACTGGGTGGAGACAGAAGACACTAGACAGATGATCAGTCCTATCCCTGAGTCCTCACTGTGTGCTGTCAGGGCCAGCTTCTCTGGGATTTCATTGTAGAATAAGAAGACTGAAGAAGTCTGTCCCCCGTGTCCTTACAACTTATTCTATGAAAATTATATTTTTCTCATTACCTAATCAGCTTTATCACTTCAAGCCCAACTGGGATCTGGCCTCAGAAATCACACTGGAGCCTCAGTTTCCATCCTCAGTTCTGCAAATGCCCTTATCTCCCCTGAGTAATAGCTACTGGGTATGAGGGCTTGCATTAGTAACAGAAGTAAAGGAGGCCACCAGAGGAGCATGCACAGGAAATGCCTGGGTTGCATGGCTTGAATGTGCATACAATCCAAGCGGCACACACCAGGCTGAGGCCAAAGCTCCATTTGTTCTCATATCACCCATATGGTGCTCTACAAAGGAACTTCAAGTTAGGTATTGAAGGTGAGAATCTGGTTTTGGCAAAAATCTGGTGGGAGACTGTCACAAGTGGAAATGGGCATGATAGAAACAAGGGCAAGGTCTGTTCCCCAGCCTCAGCTGGAACAGAGTCTGCACGGGCAAGGAGTGGGAAAGGATCTTGATGGTCCAGGCCGAGGCACAGGAAGACAAGGCAAATGAATGCAAGATTAAGGGGCTGTATGCTCAGTACAACAGGAGTGGGCAGCCATGGGAAGCCTCATGGGATAGAGGATAACTTAACAAGACTCTCCCAGAATAAAAAAAGATTATTTAAGAATTATTTATCTGCTGAGGGGGTGACAATCACATTATCTGGGCTGAAACCCAAGTCATGTGTTTTAATTAAGAAGGCAAAATATTTGAAACCAGAACTCATCGAGAACACACCTTAAACTTCTCGTTCTGGATTCTTCCCCATCAACACTTCCAAAAGTAACACTGCATAGTATTTGTTCCAAAGGAAAGCTGGTGTGACTAAAGAAAAACAAACAACAGGGAAAAGAAAATGAAGGGGCTGGAGAGACGGATTTGTGGCCTGCTCGGGGACTGTCACTCATTCTTCCTCCCCGCTCACCACTGCAACTGTGATTCAAAACCACTGGGTGCACCAAGAAGAGCAGTATGATACATTACTTCCCCCTCGGTTACCTGCTCCAGGACAGGTCACCTCAGAATGAACACCAGGAACCAGGCAGGGAGAAGAGAGATGACCAGAGGCGTCAGGGCCATGGTGGCCTTCTGGTCTAGAAGAGGCAGGAGACAGGGAGTAGCTGAGCTCTGCTTACTTCTCTAGACCATCCATCTTTATCCTTCTTTTGGCCAGAGCCAAGCATTCTTCCTTTGATCCCAGACCAAAGGGGTGGTCCCAAAAGTCCCAGACCAAAGGCCAAGGGATGGGAACCAGATTGGCCATGGGCGGGTGGATCAGATGCTATTACTGCATACCCAGTAAGATGCCACTATTTTAATAACCAGCCCTCGACACCATCACATTCTAGCTGTGCCCAGCTCTTGAACATTCCCAAAGCCCATTTCCCCTTGATCTGGTTTAATTGATAGGACCATTCTAGGATCTCAGCAAGATAGACCTCATCATCTCCATCTGGAATTAAGTTCAGGGGCTGCTTCTAGAAGGAGCTCTGGATCCAGCACTCACAGCACTGCCGCAATAATGAGGTTCCTTCTAGAGCCAAGATTTGTCCCCAACTGGTATCATTGCCTTATAGGAAGCAGAGGTCACAGGGGTGTGACTTTCTACCCAGACTTGCCCCCTGGTTTCTCAGTAGCACACTCTCATATGAGTGGTACCCACATCACAGGCAGGCTGTGATGACATAAAAGATAATTCCATAACAGCCTTCCTCTTCATACCTGACATACCCAGGAAGTGATCACATACAGCTCTGATCCTTCTTTGGGCCATCTTACCTTCACTGATTGTCCCCCGCCCCTCACATCCCAGAGCATGAGTCTTAAACAACTTTCCCCCATGACAAGCTTGAAAAAAGAAGGCAAATGATAAGGCCAAACACGAACTGGGGTGAGACTGAAGGCTGAAAGCCATACACTGGGTGATGATTGAAAGCCGAGAAACAGGCACTGTGCCTGTCTACTAAGCTTTCATTCATCCCTCCAGCACCAGCATCCCCAAAGTCCTTGGGCCCTTCTATGGGGTGCTAAGCCTGGCCCCTCTGCTTAGAGATGGGCATGTGACCTGGGATGCCAATCAAACATTCTGTCTTGTAGATCATAGTGATTGGTTCAGAGTTGGCCTAAGTTCACCAATGGGATTCACTTTGGGTTGTTGTTGTTGTTGTTGTTAAAAATATAGATTTTTAAAAAAGAAGTTTTTTTCCAGTAGGTTTGAAGTTAGGAGTCTATGAATCTGAAGATACAAGCTGAGGACCATTCCATGGACAGAGCCTACACATGATCCAACAGCAAAGACAGTGGAGCTGAGAGTAGAAATGGAAGCTTCCCAATAACACTGCCTGAGTCCCTGAAGGCAACCAAAGCTGACTATGAGTTACATGTGTGCTAAAGCATCACACCTGGTTAACTAGTTAAATGCATTACATAATCCTACATCTGAATCACCACTGCACAATGTGTGTGTGTGTGTGTGTGTGTGTGTGTGTGTGTGTGTGTGTGTGTGTGTGTGTGTGTGTGTGTGTTGGGGTGGGGAGTGCTTAATGCCACCTATACACAGGTAAGAAAAGGAAGAATATCAAGAACCTTTCATCAACAATTTTCTGATGTGCCAGAACTCCACTGAAGACACACACTGCTGCAAACTGCTCCAATATACTCTACACACATACCCATGCCTCACACACATAATATCTATGTCCCACACATACACATGCATGTACCTGTACCTGTGTGCCACATACCCACACATACCCTACACATCCACAGCTCTGGCTTTGGAGAACCTCATCATTCAGACCAGGGTACCATGTGGCCTCTTTGGGTATCTCATTGCTTCCATCTACAGCCCACCACTTCCAGTGCCAATGCCCCCACCTGTGGTTCTCCCACAAGCTCCTCCCCCTCACTTGCTGCCCACCATGCCTCCCTCTCCCTCAGCCACACAGAACAGATCTCCTCGCTCAAAAAGCTGTCCCTGACTCATCCCACTCCTTCCCTGCCAAGTTCCCATCACCACTTGACTATTTTATGCTTCCAGAAGGAATAATTTGCATTTGCACCCTGCACGGGTTTGTACATGTTTGAATGTTTTTTTAGAGGCAGCATATTGAGGGGGATGAGGAAGCCAGGCTGGGTTCAAATCCAGTTGTACCTTGAGACACTGTGAGATCCACGATGTCTGTGAACAAGGGGAGCTTACCACTAGCCACCCTCCTTCCCTGTGAGCTCACAGAGAATGAAGAGATGGTTCCTTCGGTTTTGAAGATCAGAGGTCTTTGGCAGTGTGGCAATATTATAGTGGTCTCAGACTTCTGCCCCCGCCCCCTTGCCCAACCCACTCTCTGGGCTATTTCTTCTGTTTGCTGTGCCGCTGGCTGTCCAGTCAGTAGCTTTCTTGGGAACTACCCTCTGTGAGTTGAGAGCCTTGGGAGTTACCAACTCCCAGTCACCAGCAGTGCTGGAAGGCTGAGTTTCCATCTCACATCCATTTAGGTTGGCCTCTTGCTGTATGCCAAACTCATAGGAGCTAGGAAGAGAAATTTTCAATGTTGGCCTTTAATGGCCCCCACACCCAGCTCTCCATGAAGGAATTAGGAATTGCCAATCTGGACAGAGAAATATGCCGAATAATTTTGCTTAAAGTGGAGTAATCACACTGCTAGCCAGGCATATAAAGATTCCAACAATCCCTTACAAGGATTGTGGAAGGGACCAGGTCAACGGGTGCTCTCCCAAAGACAGTGACTAGATGGGTTTTTTTGTCTTCCATGCTGGAGAAGGAGCATGCCAGCTACAGAAAGAATGTAGCTGATAGATAGTATAGAATAGAGTGTACTGCTTCTCAAACATCTGCATTTACTCACCAGCTTCCAGGTGTTCTCCGCCAATAAGAAAGCAGTAGCACCTATTGTATATCAGTCACTATGTGAGGCTCTAGCTGGGCGAAAATCAATATCCTCAAAGTAGTTCCCCCCAGTACGCTTGCCCTGGCCATTTCTCTGCTCAAAGGAGGTCACATAGAGGATGGGAAGCAACTGAATTCATCCTTGTGAAGAAGTGTGACATCATGTCATATATGAGAACTGAGAGGTGGGTACCATCAGAGTAAGTTTGGGTGAGGGACGCAATGCTTGAACTGAGCCAGAAGTCGGAGGTAGGTGACCAAGGGTGGGACAGAAAAAGATGTAAGAATAAAACAACAGTCCATCCATACTGGAATTCATCTAATCTTGCTGGGTAGGAGCTCTGAGACGAGGGAGGGGCAAGGGCTTCAGACCCACTGCAGGGGCAGGAATGTGACAGAACAAAATGAACTGAAGATTAGCAAGTAGGTCACAATGTCCAGAGCAGAGAATCCAGGAAGGGAAGAAGCAGGTCCAAAGGGTGGCCCCGAGCCTGCATGCTGCACTGAGAAGCACAGACTTCATCCTGAAAGCAACGGGAGCAGCCCCTGAGAGGGGGCCCTGATGTGACCACATACAAATTCTTCAAACAGTGGTTGCTGAGAGGTAGAAAACCCCAGGACTTCACAGAAGAAGGCAGCTGAAACGAGACAAGGACTCAAGGCAGGAAGAGGCTGGTGGAGGAGACCTCAGAAACAGCTTCCCTCCATACCTAAGGCCACTCGGTCACGTTCCTTCTTCTTCCACACCACACATGGTGATTTTCCTTGGAAATCCTATCTAGAGCTCTCTTCTGGCCTCTCCTCTCTGTGTGCCATGGGTTCTCAAAGTGTGATCCCTGGGGACCAGCAGCATCACTTGGGGGCTTGGTAGAGATGCAGGCTCATCATCAGTATCACTTGGGGACCTGGTAAAGATGCAGGCTCTTATGCCCAACCTGGCCTTCTGGGTTAGAAACTCTGAAGGTGAGAAGACCCAGTAATGCTGTCTCAACAACCTCTCCATCATTCTGATGTTCAATCAAGTTCAAGGACAACTTAGGTACAGTTGGGAAGGAAAGAAACAGAGGACAGACATGGGTAGAGAAGGGACTGGGGACATAACTGAGTTTGTAGAGTTCTTTCCTAACATGCACACAGCCCTGGGCTCCATCTCCAGTACTGAAAACCCTGAGCATGATGGTGCATACCTGAAAACCAGCACTGGGGATGTGGAGGCAAGAAGATCAGAAGTCCAAGGTCACCTTCTACTGCACAGAGTTCAAAGCCAGCCTGGGACACACGAGAAACTTTTGTTTTGTTTTTAAAAAGGAAGGAAAACAGGTAAGAAATGGGGAAAAGAGAAAAGAGAAATGGAAAGAGAAAGAAATTTGGGTCCCAGCACAGAGCAGTTTGAATCAAAATGTCTGAGCAGAGCCCATGGACGCGGACTTTTAATGTGTACTTGGGACTGAAAAAAAAAAAAACTGCTGACCTAGAGCAGGTACTTCTCTGACTTTAATGGTCTCCCATGAACCCCTGGGGACCTTGTTAAAGGTAGAAATGCAGACAGTTCTGCATTTCTGGCTAGGAACTACCAATGCTGCTGGTCTGAAGACCCCAGTGCCCTTGATTATAATCCCACGGAGTCTGCAGCACATCCCGCCATCTTCGTGATGCAATGATTGGAGATTGCTTTCAATCACCTTCTCCAGGGGTCCCTAACTGAGTGTCCATCTCAAAAGAAAGCTTAGTTCTTCACACACACACACACACACACACACACACACACACACACACACACACACACTTTGTGTTTAGGGATACATGGGGAAGAACCACCCCTCTGTGATCCAAGTGCCCTCTAGTTCATTTAGCCTGGAACAGTGTGCTCACATTCTCACTTGCTGGCACCTCTAATCATCATCCCCCAAACCTGCAAGCTCACCCCCACCTGGCATTTGTCCAACTGGTCTTATTGAACCTAAATGTACAAACCCACACGTGTCTCTGACAACTTTCATCTTAGTGGTTTCAAACCCCATTCTAGCCTGTCAGAATCACTTGAAACCACCACGACATCTCAGTTGTAGAATTTTCTTACCTGGTTATCTATCATCTACAAGTTTAAAACCATGTATGAGGTATGTGGTAATTAAGAAACTGAGGCGTTGGAGGGGAGGCTCAGTCTTAACCTCCTATGTAGCTATAAGAAGGTGCACAACTTCCCTGGTTCTCACTATGCAGACTCTGTGGTTCAAATGTCTACAAATTGTAAACTATTTAAGCATTTTGGTTCTAAAAGCAAACCTCTTAGTTTACAACCTTGTTTTGCCACTGAAATGGTAGATGACTTTGAGAAAACCATATAATCTTCCCACATATTAGTTTCCTCATCTATAAAAATGAGTGCTGTTATAAATATTAATATTATATAAGCCAATAAGCATACTACTTGAGAATATAGTAAGTGTAAAAAATATAAAAGTAAATAATTATAAGTATATAAGATAAAGCATACAACAGCTAAAATGATAGTGTCTGGCTTCATGAGGTTAAAAGTATTAATAGAATAAATTCATGCAGTGTGCTTAGCTCCAACCTGGCATACAAATATATGCCCAGTGAGTGTTACTATTTTACTTAAGACAAACATCTAGTTTTTAAAAGTATTAACTGTATAGAACCAGAAGAGAATAAAATCAAAGGCTGACCCTGTAATAGTTCTCTGGGAATATGGTAACCAGATGTCCTGTTTGCTGAGGCACTGTCCTTGTTTACTTCATGGCCCCAGTGAAGTTATTAATAGTGTCACATGCTAGACACAGAGGTATGCTAGCAGGAAAGATGGGCTGTCCCCTGGGACACAGTGTTCTTACGTGTCTCAACTATCCTGACCAATGACTGGGCATGTTAGTGCAAGAGCCCAGCTGTCTCCACCAACAAATGACCCTTTGAACACTTGGCTTTGGCTCTGGAATCCGCCACCCATTAGACTAAAGAGACTCTTGGCAGGTGCTCCTTCCCTTAAAACCCTTCTAATTCCACTTCAGAGCCTGCTTCCCAGAGGGCTCACTTGAGTCCTGCCCCCTTCCACTCTCAAAAAAAAAATGAGCAGATGTAAATGTTAGATTCATCTTGGATCACTTGGATATGGATCCAAGGGCACTTGGATCACTAATTTTGGACACTGCTTAGATCTCACTGTCCTGACCACAGCAGTGAGCAATTATGTTCAAGATGGGATGTGCTTTGTTTTGTTTTGTTTTTCACCTTAATCACAGAGATAATGTGATTTTGGTCTCAACTTACTCAAGCTGGAATCACAAAGGTATGCTATGTCCCCTGGTATGTCTACATGGAAGGCTCAGTAGTGCGCCTATCAGAATATGCGATTCATTTAGTGAATCCATGGTAGGTTCTAATGATCTTTCTATCTTCCCCCTGTATTCATAAGCCAGGTGTTTAATTCTCAACTATGGGGGAAGGGTCCTCTGGCTTCATATGAGTTATCTTATACCTCTCTCCACAAGGTATCCACAGTCTGTTCTCCCAGCGGGGGTCTGTCATCGTTCCCCTACTTCTCAGTACTCAGAATATCTTCCAAGTCCTTCTATGTCCAGCCTATAAGGGAATGGCATATCTCCCAGATATGTCCTCTTCTGTTCTCCCATAGACACCTCCTCTTGCTTTATCTTCCTTGGTTCCTTCGTCCTGAGTGCCTATGCTCCTCCTCCATCCTGCCCTCACAGTCAGCCCTCCCCTTCCATGCTCCTCGGCCCCTCTGCTAACTCACTCCGCCTCTTCCTAATGAGGCCTTTCCTGACTCCATCCCACCTATGGTCATTAAATCCAGCAGACCTAGGCTAGCACCCCAAGGTTCTCCTGCAGCATGCCTCCCCTTGGGTAGTTTCCCACCACTCCTAGCTATGTCTCTGGATCGCCGGGAAGCTCTCATCTATCTGAGTCCCTCCCCTCTCATGGCCTATGAGAAGAGTAGATCCAGTGGAAGAATGGACCAGGGGCTAAAGAGGCAGAAGAGGTTTGTCAGCCTCCTGAAGCAACCTGTAGGCTCCATTTCTACTGCAGCATAGCATGTTTTTGGTCCTCCAAGCTTCAAAGCATTCGACATCCAACATTGACAGTAACATCTTCCAGACCCACCGTGCCTAGGGCCCAGGAAACATCCCGATGCCCCCTGCCTCCATGCTAGAAGGTGCTAATCCCTTAGCAGATCCTCTCAGCAGAAGGCCAGGGCAAAGTGGAGATGGGAAGACACAGACCCATTTCTTTGATGTTAAAATTTCCTCACGGGCTGTGCTCAAACCCTCCTGCTCCTCTCCTGGCAGGCAGGCTCCTCTCTCATAGATTAACTTACTTCTCACACAAGAAGTAAACAAATCCCTCCTAACTTTCCTCATCACTACTGACCACCCTGTGTATCCAGTGTCCACTGTGTGCCAGGCAGAGCTGGGCACCCATGCCTCTGGCTTTGGGACCTCACAATCTAGCTCTTCTGCTGGCTTCAGTGACTTCAGAAACCCTGTCCATTTCTTTTCTCTTTCCTTCAGAGATTAAATCACCTACTGGCAAGTACAACACCAGATAGTCTATCTGCTGAGACTGAGAGAATCCTTCTTGAAGGGACCAGCACCATAGCTCGATTGCAATATTCATTTATTCACTTGTTCGTTCCACAAATATTTGTTTGGAATTTATTATACACTCAGCATTGTGCAGACACCTAGCATGGCACTAAACAAAGCGAACTTCTCTCATGCATAGCGGCCCTCACAGTGACTCCGGGAGAAGCTAAACAAACAAACCCGTGGCTGACTTTGTTGTCATGAATAGAGAAAAATAGTTGGGGGGAAAAAAGTAAGTTGCAAAGAACAGTTATAGAAAGAGCTGAGCTCTCTCTCTCTCTCTCTCTCTCTCTCTCTCTCTCTCTCTCTCTCTCTCTCTCTCTCGTGTGTGTGTGTGTGTGTGTGTGTGTGTGTGTGTGTGTGTGTGTGTATGTACACATGCATGCATGGTTAGCCTGTGCAAGCCACAGGACACTGGAGCGTCATTCCATAGACGCTGACCACTTTTTTTTAAAAAAAAAAAAAAAAAAAAAAAAAAAAAAAAAAAAAAAAAAAAAAAAAGGTCTCTTCTTCACCTGGAATTCACCAATTAGGCCAGGCCAACTGACTGGCAAGCCCGAGATCTGCCCGTCTCTGCCTCACCAGCACTAGGAATACAGGTGCACACCACCACACCCAGCTTTTTTTTAACATGTGTCCGGAGGGTTCATGCTTGTAGGACAAGCGCTTTACCAACTGAGTTATCTCCCTAATCTCAAGAAAGCCTCTTGAGGCTGAGTCCTGAAGGAAGGCCAAGACTGACTTAGAGTGGGGGCATACCTCCCACCTGCCAGCTCTGGTAACCCTGTTCTTCCCTACTGAGGACATAGAGCAGAAATTCCTCCAGCCACTACTGCGAGTTCTCCCTCCTCTCTTCAGTGATCTCAGCTCTGAGGAGAACTTTCCCAAAGCTGGGTGCTCCTCCAGAGCCAGTCCTCAGAATCAAAGATGTGCTCTCGGGTCCAGGAGGGAAGTTTAGGCAGCTTAGGACCCTATTCCCAGAAGCCATTGGTTGCTGTAGCACACAGGTGCCTCCAGAAAAGCGGTTCTGCACTGACCACATTAAGAATGATTGTGGCAATAAAGTTCTATTAGCCATCTGGAGCAGCCATGCACTCTCCAGGGCCAGTTGCTTGGTCACTGATGGCTGCTGACAGATGTGAGCAGAGAGAGGTTCTCAGGGACAGGAGAGGGTGACTGTCTGAAATAGAGGTCAGTTAGAGGGGGAATTCCAACAGTAGCCATTCCAAATGGCAGGGTACCAGAATACTAGCCAAGAAGCCATGGGTGAACTCTGCTCCTGCTGTAGATACAATCTTTGAAAAGCATGAGAGGGGTTATTCAGAAGACATCTTGCCTCTCCTTGGACAAACACAAGGACTCAAAAAACAATATAACAGAGCTGGTGTCCTGCCCCTGGGCCATTCCCTGAACTCCAACACCAGAAGCTCCATCTTTTAGAGGTTCAGCAAGCCTGAGCCCAAACTCCAGCATTGCCATTTAACTGGCTGTTTGACCTTGGAAGTTGCATAAACACTCTGAGCCTGTTTCTCCTCCATACAGCAAACACAATAATCCATCCCTTCACCAGCCTCTAGGACAGTGGTTCTAAACCTGTGGGTCACGACCCCTTTGGGGGTTGAAAGACCTTTCACAGGGGTCGCCTAAGACCATTGGAAAACACAGATATTTGCATCATGACTCACAACTGTAACAACCTTACAGTTATGAAGTAGCAACAACATTAATTTTATGGTTGGGGGTCATCACAGCATGCAGGACTGTATCAAGGGGTAGAAGGAGCATGAGGAAGGTTGAGAACTGCTCTCTAGGAGGAAGAAATGATGGAGGGAGTTGACTACCACGCACGCACGCACGCGCACACACACACCCTCTACCATCTCAAGTCCTCATAAATACACAGCATCATACTCTTTGCCAGCGGTGGGTGGGGTTTTGGTTGAGAATGACAACTAGTGAGAAGCATTGAGACCCTTCGTGGTCCAGTCCTGACCAGGGGCTTCCATTCTACAGCTAAGGGCCCATTGTTCTTCAGCCATGCAGTCCTCCAGAAGGCAGGACATGCTTCCATCCCCCCACCTCGTGAGAGGAATTAACGGGAACACAAGCACAGGTGTCACTATGATTTATGGAGTAATTAATAAACAATTAAGGTGTCTCTGAGCACAATTACACATTTTATTTCAGCCACCTTGCGTGGTGATGGCTTGGTTTGCTCACAATCAGTGTAAGGAACGGTGACTGGCCTGTGGTGGTGGAAAATCTGCATGGATGTCAGGGTTAGATGTAAAGCCAGCGTGTGGGGAGGACAGTAAAAGGCATAATGGCCAATGCGCTGTCCTCAAAGGCATTCGAGGGATATGTCTCTGTGAGGGCTGTGCACCAAGTGGAAGACAGAAAACCCCCTCTCCAAGATCTGCACACAGCCTGCCGATGCTGGCCACAGGTGGCCAGACACCCAGAGCCACCTTGTCACCCCTGTCCAGGCTTCTGTGCAGCACAGTTTCTTACTGGCGCCACCTCGTGCCTTCCCATCACTCCACCTCTCTTGAGGACAGCAGCCTCCTCGACACCCTCCTCCCCTAGCAATCTCATGAGTTCCCAGAGAACTCTGTTGGTTACCAGTCTCCCCACACTGTGGCTCCATCTCCAAGTCCCTTCTAGCTGCCTTCTAAACATCACTGGAATCTGCTCACCCTTCCTCCATCTCAATACCCTCTCACAGACTCCCATCACCTTCAAAACGATGACTAGGCCGGGCAGTGGTGGCGCACGCCTTTAATCCCAGCACTCGGGAGGCAGAGCCAGGCGGATCTTTGTGAGTTCGAGGCCAGCCTGGGCTACCAAGTGAGCTCCAGAAAAGGCGCAAAGCTACACAGAGAAACCCTGTCTCGAAAAACAAAAAACAAAAAACAAAAAAAAACGATGACTAAAAGCTAAGGCAGCCTCTATGTCTGCCGCTCTAACCATAGTATCTCACCATCTCTCCTCTTCTGCAATGACATGGCATTAATCCTTTTCCTCATTGTTATGACAAATACTCTCTTGGTCACTCTGTGTGCCACACTGGACACAAACACTCTTCCCCCATTGGGCCAAATCAGCTCCTCCTTGTGTTTCTTCTGATTTGATGAGGTACAAAGTAGAAACCTGCCCTGTCCTCATGTATATCCCACAAGCCCCTGCCCCCACCAGCCAGGCTTGATGCTCTCACAGCTCAGTCCTTTCACCAACTCATATCCAAGTCTATCAGCCAGAAGCCAGTCTCCAAGTACCCTTTTCTGAGAACTCTTCCTCTGTCCATCTGGCCCACACCAGCCACTCCCAGCAGCCTCCCATGCCTAGGTAACTTGTCAATGCTGTGCTCTGGCTTCGTTTGGCTCAATGCATTTGATTGTGAAGTAAGAAGGCATAGAGGGAAATAGAAAACCACTCACAGGGTCAGGCATATCTGGGTTAGAATTCTGCTCTGCTATTGGCAGACCGTACAACTTTAAACCAATTGTGTAAACTCTCTTGCAATAAAAAAGAAAAAAAAAAAACAACACGTAACAGTCATTATTTCAGAGAACAAATAGGTTAACATGCTTAACATAATTGCTGATACATGGTAAATGCTCAATAAAAATTAATCCTATAATCATACACACATGCACACACACACACACACACACACACACACACACACACACACACACACGGGGGGGGGGGGGGAGTCAGTCTTTATCATCAGAATTTAAATGCTACAAAAGCAAAGGATGATCCAGATTTGTCTCAAACCTAGAGCCAGACACGCAGAAGCCACTCACTCTTCCATCAGCTCCCACACTGGCACTGGCCCCATCTTTCACTTCTGGATTCTTTTTAGCAACCATTGAAACATGAACATCTATCTATGGAAAAATCCCAGAAGCTCCCTTGAAAATGCAGGCCTCAACTGCCTGCCCCAGGAGACTGGCACTGGAAACTCGGGGTTACTTTCCCCGCCTGCTAACCAAATGACACATACGGTTGACAGCTTTGGGGGTCATGACCGAGAAGGCATGCAGATTGACTTTGATGTCATCACAGATGATGGGGACCATGCCAGCCTGATGCCAGGGGCCTTGAGCCCAAGTATCATTCAGAACATTTCCCACAGCTCCTCCCATCTCCACACACTGTGGGCATTCCTCCCATTCACATCCCTGCCCATGCACACCACCAACATGGCTAGAGGGACATGAGTCCTTTGCTGACCTCCCTCACACAAGAAAGCAAGTTCCCTGCATTTACACAGGAGGCAAGGAGGACCACAAACCTTTTCTTTTTAAGCACTGTGTGTATTTTAGCAATCTTATCTCACCTAACTGGGATGTGTCTCAAGTGTATTCCTATTGTGGAGAAGGACTCTGAGAACCCCTAAGTTATTCTAGGAGAGAAACTGTCTTCCATTTCAGTTTTGAATCAGTCTTGCGACATTCAAACCACCCTCTTTTTTTTTAACCTGTCAGCCTGTCCTCTTTTGAGTGAAACGGTGTAAATATGTGGTGTGCATGATTTTTCTTTTAGAAGAGAAGTCATCAAATTAAAGCATTTGGTCTCCATCTCTGCTAACCCAGGAGCTAGGAATTGGTGTACTTGTGAGCAAAGGGGGCCCAGGTCCAGCTTTTTAAAGTCTTTCTTTACAGTACTCAGTGACTTGCCTGTGTGTGTGTGTGTGTGTGTGTGTGTGTGTGTGTGTGTGTGTGTGTACAGTTTTAATTCTCATACTGAGTACAAGACTCAAACGAAAAAAGAAAAGCAAATGCAGGCCTCTGTGGTGCTCTTGTCAGGTGAAATATGGGATGCCCACACAGCAATTAAAACATACTTATTTTTTTTATTTTTTATTTGAAATTCTAATTTAATTGGGCATCCCATGTTTTAATTTACCGGACCTGGCAACCTCAAATGCAACCTTCTCAGGGAAGGACTGCCACACTACTGTCTATTTCTCCCACTGGGAAATCCTATTACAACCCAAATTTGTTTTCCTGGGGCCCGTTCACATACACAGGAGATTATATTTATTAGGACCAACTCAGTTTTCAGTAAATATGTCTAAATGCAAATAAGCATCAAACCTTCCGGAGCCTATCTAATGGTTTTAACAGCTCTCTAACTCCCCCGCTTTCCGCCCTAATGTGCTCTGCCTTACCACACCAGGAGCACACACACATTCATAAAGGGAAAAATGAATATGTTAATGGGAGGATGCAATGGCCACAATCATCCCAAGGGTCCCCTCCAATTTTTGACATTGTGAAAGGAATGTGGGTGAGGTACTCACTCGTGCCTGGGTGTCAAAAATGGACTGAGAGATGACCCAGGGTGGATACAGAATTCTTAGACCATGTCTTGGTAAACACTTTTCCTAGGCTATGACCTCCAGTTTTGCGAATAAATATAGCCCTTCCTGTATAAATGATGCACTATTGCTACCAAAATCCTGCCAATTTTTCTCCTTTCCAATGGAGTCATCCTACAATGCCCAGGGTATGTCTAGGGCAACACTCCTGGGACTCTCGGGAGCCATTCCATACTCAAGACCATATCTGCCATTCTACTCTTCTCTTTTCAGGGGGCATTTCTTCCATTATTTCTTCGTCAATTTTTATTTCTCCATCTACACGTCTAGAGCCCCCTGTTTTTTTTCACAACAGATTTCTAGGCTAGATCTGGAGGGAGGGGTGTCGCTCAGGATCTCCACCACCCTCTTCTCTGAGCTGTTATTTTGTGACCCTTTTCTCCCAAATAATCTTACAGAACACTGGCTTTGCTTCCAGCAGTGATTGATCCCTTTATAGGTTGCCTTCCTTTTTTAAAAAAAACTAGGAAGTAGCTTTCTATTGTTTAAGAAAATCGATGTTGTTCCCTTGTTTTCCTTGAGAGTCGTTACTTCTGGTTGACTGAGATCTCTTCTGCCTCATCGTTTTGTTCTACCTCAGCAACGGCCACCTGTTTTCTGTGTTTACTAAACTCCCCTAAGTGGTGATGGGTTTTCCTCTGTTTACTCATGATTATATGTTTCCTGAGCTCTCAGACAGCTTGGACAGCTGAGGGTCTCTCAAGCCGGAAGGCACCAGAAAAGAAAGATGGGGTTTTGCCTCCTGGTAAACGACTATGAGTAAGCTGCCAAATCCATGCCAGCCCCTTCCCTGTAGTGGGGAAGGAAGATGCTCTGACCCTGTGTGTCCCCGGATACAGGACACACAGCCAGTCCTCTGTTACCCTATACATCCCTGTCATCAACTTAGGCAGTATTCCCAGGACCTACACACACCCATCAACAGGTACGGCTCTGAAGGACCTATCGTAGCATCACGGGGCCCTTTAAGGAGCTGCGGAATCCCCCATCTTTACTTCAATTTGTAAGAATGGAGAAGCATTGTCTGTGTTGGTAACTCTGCCCTCGCCTGAACCAAACTCTCAACATCACATCTGCTCTTAGGGTTGCCAGCAACTGCTTTACTTCATGGAGGGAATTGTCCCATAAAGACTACCACAGGCTGGAATTGGGCTAAGAAAATCAGCTTCCCCTAGCCGCCTCCATAAATATTAACATTCTAAGACCTCCTCATTACAATCCTGAAAAAAAGAAAACAAAAACCATAGTCTTCCTGGAATAAATGAGTGAATAGCTCCTTTCAAGGCATGTAGGAGAGAGCAGATGATCTGAGTTTAGAATCTAGAGACTTCAGTCCGAGGCCCAACATTTAGCATTTTGTAAATATTAAGGGGCTGGGTCACTGTGACTTATCTCTGTAACTGTGTTACTTGAGCAAGACTAATTCCAGGCCTGGTCCTGAGCTAGGCCTTTCCAATGCTCTCCCCAGCGGCAGATATTTTTGTGCAGAGCACTCCACTCGAACTCTTTAGGGAAAGAGAATGGTGATAAATCAAAGACTAAATAACAATAGCAGAGGCTACGCCATATTTTCATAGCATGTTTATGAGGCCATCATATGGAACAGAGCTAAAGGGCTTACTGAAGTCAGAATATTTTACGTCTATTGCTGTTGCCTTATCTTCCAGACCTGTCACTCTGACATTGGAGGAAATTAAATTGATCTGATGTGATTGGTTCCCTGCACAGTCGCACTGGTTTTCATCCAGTACCCTCCGGTTTTCTGGTATTTGTAAATTAATTATTGGATGATTTGTTGCGATATCTCTCACAGGATAACAGGGCCTGTCACAGCACATGACATTTATAATATGTTTTTGAGTTCCTTGGCAGTGTGTTCTCAGTAAATGTAAATTATTATTGTTGGCCTCTATCAAAGGTGTCGAACGATGGGAGAGGAGAATGAGTGCATAGGATGAGCTTGCTCTCTCTCCCTCTCTCTCTTTCTAGACAGGATATCCCACTCATCAAGAATTCTCTCTGGGGAAAGGAATTATAAAAGAATCCTTATCCTCATGTAATTTGCAAAGCACATATACTTTTTCTTCTTCCTCTTACTCCCTTGCTCCTAAGCTATAAGCCTGTTTCAGAAATATTCACTCCTACCTTTGGGGTACACTTGATCATTTAGCCCAGGTAAAGAAATTTCTGCCTCATCCTCACACCTGTCAGTTCAGGAATCCGGAAGTCAAAACTGGAACCTCAGATCCCAGCTGCAAACTACTGACAGAAATTTATGGCATCTTTTCAGGGTCTGCTGTGAAAAACAGAATGATGGTCTAGACAGAAAGTAAATTAGGGCAGTGGGGTCTTAGCTAGCTGGAGCAGGTCATACAGACTTGAGTCTTGGCTGTCCAGTGAAGAGATTTGACTTGAGCCTCCTTCTGAGGAGTAACAGATGTACTCCCAGACCAAAGGAAAACCAGATTCTTCAACCACCAACCCCCCCCAAAAAAAAACTAATGACTATAACATCTATTGGGAAGTTCATGTATTTAGCCAAGAATTGTGTCTTAGTAAGGGTTTCTATTGCTATAAAGAGACACCATGGCCATGGCAACTCTTACAAAGGAAAATATTTAATTGGGGTGCCTTACAGTTTCAGAGGTTCAGTCCATTATCATGGCAGGCCATGTGCAGGCAGACATGGTGCTGGAGAAAGAGCTGAGATTTCTATATCTTGATCCACAGGCATCAGGAAGTGAACCATGTCACTGGGTGTAGCTTGAGCCTAGGAGACCTCAAAGCCCATCCCCACAGTGACACACTTCCTCCAACAAGGTCATACCTACTCCAACAAAGCCACACCTCCTAATGGTGCCATTCCTTATGAGGGCCATTTTCTTTCAAACCACCACAGATGGGCTAGGGTGAAGCCTGGCCGGTTCTGAGTTACTCAGTGAAGGTCCTGGGTGCTATCAGTCCTTGTCTCTCCTGTTCTCTGCTGCTTCTCCAATCTGCTTTAGGCTGTGACTTTACAGTATTCTTAGTGGCCCATAACACTTCCCTCCTTCTCTACCGAAAGAGCTGCTGGGCAATCCCAGTTTGTGAAGAAAACAAAACTGGAAGACATGTGTGAGTGGATAATAATGGCTTGCTACTTTGCAATCAAGCTGGGAATGTGAGGACCACACAATGGTCATTCAAGCTGTGTGGAAGGGAAAGTGGTCTAGAAGTCCTCTCCAAGTGATCAGTGCTGACCAGGATAATTGTAGACATCTTTAATTTTACTCATAATTCATCCTCCTACCAAAGGAAGAGAAGTGGGATGGTACTAAAAGAACCCAACACTGAAAGTGTGCCATATTAGAAGGAAGAAAATGCCTGGCTCTGCACTGATGCTTGGTCTCCTGAACTACAGATAGAATGAATGAATGAATGAATGAATGAATGAATGGTAACTATCTCCCCCATCCCAAGTATTTGGAGGTCTAGGAAGTTGCAAGGTGGCTAGATAAGAAGAAGATGGTCTGAGTTCCACTCTGTTCTCATCAGAACTTACACACTTAGTGATTCTAACAAATTTCTGATAATGGATTTTGTCATGGAAACCATACAATCAGAACACAGTGTCTCTGGGGTCTCTTCTGAACTCTTAAGCCTCTCAGTTTTCCCTTTTGCCTGTATCTCTCATGGTGACAGACTGTGGTGTCTTCACAGGATTAAGGAATACCCTAGTCAGCATCCACAATTCCTGCTGGCTAGACCTGAAGTCTCACTCCAGATAGAGCCTTGTATTTTCTATCAAAGAGGACTAATTCCTTCCCAGACTGACTTCCAAGCAGTACTCCAGACTTTCTCCTCTAGCAGCCCTTAAAAAATGGGCAATAAAGGTTTGTTCTCTTTTGGTTTGGGTTTGGGTTTTATACTGCCAGCCTACATTCTGGAGGAGCGAAGCTTAGCTGTTGCACTTAGAGATGTGCTATATGTGCATCCTTAATGTCTTCAGCATCCCCACCAGAGGAGGTGTCACCTTCACAACCCAAACTCAGCCGAAACTTGCAAGCTAATCAGATGGTGTGGTGTCCCCGTGCACAGCAGGAGGTCCTGTCTAAGCTCCAGAGCTTCCCGGTCCCAGATGCTCTGGCCCACTGAACTATCAACACAGTCCAGTCAAACATCTGCCAGTCTGCCTGCCACCTGCGGGCCTGGGAATGCCACAGTGATGGAGTGCCCACGAGGTCTTCCGAGAAAGGAGCCAGCTGAATGACTTCTGGAGGAGTCAGAAATTCCTGGTTCCAATATAGCTCTGAGATTTACAAGCTAATGGTGTCACCTCTCCATGCTTCAATTTCCTTTCCTGTGAAACAGATTATAATGCCTGCGCTGCCTTTTGCAGGGATCAACTGTGGCTCCAGATGTGAGCTGAAATGCCTTCTCAATCAAGGCCCTTTGGGGAAGGGTAGAAGCATAACTGTCAAAGAGTTATTTCAAAGCTGACACGCCACACTCCCTTCCACTAAAACTCTAACCCTAAATCTAGGGTAGAGACTGGAATAAGAGAGGTGATTGACAGGATGTGTACCATTCTTAACCCAAAGCTGGAGGGAAATGTGATGAAAATCAATAAGAGTGTGCACACAAGAAACCCAAAAGTTACACATCTCAGAGACATGATCCTAAGAAGTAGCTGGGCCGTCTTTTCAGGTGAGAACAAAACTAGATTTGAGCTTTGTTGAGGATGATACCTAAGGTACATGGCTGCCCCAAGCCAGCCTGAGTTACAGTGAAAACACATAACCATCAGGACCCTCCAGGATTCCTTCTTTTCCTACAATCATGCCCAAGGTTGATCAAATCATTTATGTACATTCAATGTCCCAGAACAAAATTTATTAACTAAACTTCAGTCATCAGAATCACATGAATCACATTTTGCTCCTCCATCCTCATCCCAGGGATGAAGCTCCTGTGCTGTGTAGACAATGGATAATAATATATTAACCACTGCCTGGATGGCCACAACTGCCAGCTCTCTGCTTAGCCTTCAGATTAGTCTCCAGGGAAGCATCATAAACCAACCCCATGGATCTGGCTGTCTATCGCTTCCTCATGTCAGAGGGGCCTGGAAGTCATCAGCCAGAGCATTCCAGATCTGTGATGGAACTCAGCCTCAGACCCTGAACTCTGCCTGTGTTTACCCATATTTATCAACCCCACAGAAGGCCAGTAACAGCTATCTTGTAATATCCAGCATGGTCTTTGGACACTGTATTAGTTACTTTTTTTTCCCATTCCTGTGACCAAACCATTTGAAAAAAAAAAGGTAACTTGCAGAAATAAGGGTTTAGTTTGGCTCAATGTTTAAAATTTTGCGGTAGAGAAGGCATGGCAGTAGAGGTTGCAGGTAACAGATCACATTATAGCTACGTCACAAAGACAGAGAGATGAGTGCTGTTGCTCAGTTTACTGTCTCCTCTCTTCCTTTTTCGCTTCGTCAACAACTCCAGGCCATGAGATGACATTGCCCACTTTCAATGGGGGTCTTTCTTTCTTCCTTAGTTTCCTCTCTGGAAACATCCTCACACACACTTCCAGAAGTATATCCCCTGGATAATTCCAAATCTAGTCAAGGTGACAGTGAAAATTAACCATCATAGACACTTCCTTAAATAATCCCTCCATCACTGGGAACTTGATGGTGAACATTCCACTGGTCCTATAAAGCCAGTGCTTACATGTAAAATATATTCCATGGCAACTTTTATAATTTAAAAATAATTAATATGTTGTCTTAGTCACTGTTCTACTTCTGTGAAGAGACACTACTGTAGATGGATTTTTCTTTGGGACACCAGCTCATAAATAATGACATGGAGACTTATTATTAATTATGAAGACTTAGCCTTACCTTAAGCTTGTTCCTAACTAGTTCTTATAACTTAAATTAACCCATGCTTTTAATCTACGTGCTGTTACATGGCTCATGGCCTTTATCTCTCCTCCTGCATGTCCTGCTTCCTCTGCTTCAGGCTGTCGAAGTCAGCTTTCTCTTCCCAGCGCTCTCTCTATCCAGAAGTCCCAGCTGGCTATACTTCTTGCCTTGCTATTGGCTGGTTAGCTTTTTATTAAACCAATAACAGTGACATATCTTTACACAATGTAATCAAATATAACACAACATACCACAACAATGGCAACTCCTATTTTAAAAAGCATTTAATTGCTGGGCGGTGGTGGTGGTGGTGGTGGTGGTGGTGGTGGTGCACCCCTTTAATCCAAGCTCTCAGGAAGCAGAGGTAGGCAAATCTCTGTGAGTCTGAGGCCAGCCTGGGCTACAGAATGAGTTCCAGGAAAGGTGCAAAACTACACAAAGAAACCCTGTTTCGGGGGAAAAAAGAGGGAGGGGGGTATTTAATTGAGTGTTGTTTATACTTCAAAAGTTTAGCCCTTTACTGTTATGGTGGGAAGCATGATTAGAGGCAGCCATGGTGTTGGAGAAGTAGCTGAAAGTTCTACATCCAGATCCTCAGGCAGCAGGAAGAGAGAACTACTGAGCCTGCCTTGGGCTTCTGAAACCTCAAAGCCCATGCCCTGTGATACACTTCCTCCAACAAGGCCATACTTCCTCTAACATGGCCACACTTCCTCCAACAAGGCCACAGTTCCTCTAACAAGGCCACACCTCCTAATCCTTCTAAGCAGTGCCACTCCCTGATGACTAAGCATTCAAATATGTGAGCCTATGGGGCCATTCTCATTCAAACCACCACATATGTTTTGGTTGAAATACAATTACATCACTTTCCCCCTCCCTTTCTTCTCTCTAGATCCTCCAGCTATCCTCCCTTGAGCCCCTTCTAAGTTCCCCCAACTCTCAAATTGATAACATCTTTTTATTTTATTATTGTTGCATACATATACAACTTGCTGCATCTATTTTTGTTTGTACATATGTAGTTTTGTTTTTGTTGTTGTTTGCTTTTTTTGAGACAGGGTTTCTCTATTAACTTTGGAGCCTGTCCTGGATCTCGCTCTGTAGACCAGGCTGGCCTTGAATTCACAGAGATCCACCTGGCTCTGCCTCCCAAGTACTGGGATTAAAGGATTAAAGGTGTGCACCACCACCACTACCACCACCACCACCACCACCACCACCACCACCACCAGCACCAGCACCACCACCACCACCAGCACCACCACCACCACCAGCACCACCACCACCACCACCAGCACCACCACCACCACCACCACCAGCACCACCACCACCAGCACCACCAGCACCACCACCACCACCACCACCACCACCACCACCACCATCACCACCATCACCACCATCACCACCATCACCACCATCACCACCATCACCACCGGCTTGTATGTATATAGTTTTAAGGCTGACCACTCTGCATTGGACAGCCAATAAAGGGGCTCATCCCTGGAAGACATTACTTCTCCCAACAAACAGTAGTTACCTAGAGTTCTTTGTTTAGGGATGGGACTCAGTAAAATTCTCCCCTTTCCACATCAACATGTCCAGTGATCTTGCCACTGTTTTGATCTTCTTTATGCTGTCATTTCTACAAGAGATGTTTCTACAAGAGAGTTTCACACCAGACTTCCTGGTATTTGGGCTCCTACAACCTTATTGCCTCTTCTTCCCTGAGCTATAGACGCAGGAGCTGTGATGTAAATTTATCCACGGTGGCTGGGCTCTCCACAATCTGTTCATCTCTGAATTGTGACCAGTTATGGTTTTCTATAATGATCTCCCATTTACTAGAAAGAGAAGCATATTGGATGGGGAGTGGCAGCCACACTTGTCTGTAGTATAAGGCTAAGATCTAGAATGTGGTAAGGAATTATGCTGATCTATCAAGGTGACAGTAGTATATTCTTTTCTGAGGTCCATGACTTCACTAGCCCGAGCAAGCTGGCTAGGTTTCCAGTACCAGGCATGATTTCCCTCCTGCTGAGTGGACATTAAGTCCAATTAGGCAGCTGTTGGTTGCCGCAGACACATGTCACTTATTGTACCTTTATGCATATCTTGCCATGCTGGTCACTGTGGTTCACAGGTTGCAGCTTGGTAGGGCTGTGTAATTGCTTCCCTCTTGTGGCAGAGTATATGGTATTATTGGGAACCACGGAAGCGAAACAGTAGGAAAGAGGCTTTCAGGTCAGCTCCTGCTCAAATTATCTGAGTCCTGTGTCCTAAATGTACAGCGTCTTCAGCAATAGGGACCCACCCTCAACCCGGAGAGGTGACCAAGGGCTACACTGACATTCTGTATTGTTTGGGGAATCACTTGGACTACCCTAACCAACCATTTGAAAGGAGATTTTCCCGTGCCTGGTGCTGGGGTTTTTGTTAGTCTATGATTTTTCTAGAGAGTATTGTCAGCTCAAGTGGATTATCTTCCTTTAAGATATGTGTACATATATGTGTATGTATATATGTATGTGTTGTGTACAATTTTAAGTAAATATAAAATTATATGATTTCTAAAGGCTTTATCTAACAACTTTGGTGTTATTTGTTCCTCCGCCCTCCTGCTCCTTTCTGTGGTATTGACCTCCCTCTCCCCTCCCCCATTGGAGCCTCCTTCCTGTTATTCCATTGCCCAGTTCATATCACCTGTATCTTGCTGTCCCTCTCTCTAGCCCCTACAACTATGGTCCCTTTATACTTTCTGTAGCATGAATCTTAAAAGTTCTTATTAATAAAATCAAACCTGAGCCAGGTATTGGGGTGAAGCACTGGAAGGTCAGAGATCCAGAACAAGCCACAGCTACCTCACCTCGCCGGATCCTCAGCTGGTCTTGTTTCCTCAGACTGGAGACCTCTGAGTCCTCATCCAGAATGGGTCTCAGCTGAACTGTGCTGCTAGAAGCCTGAAAGCTTAACCAGCCAAATGCTTAACTAGGCCAAATACTTCTAGTTCCTGGTCCTCACGCCTTATATATCTTTCTGCCTTCTACCACCACTCCCTGGGATTAAAGGTGTGTGTCACCATGCCTGGCCGTTTCCAATGTGGCCTTGAACTCACAGAGATCCCAGATGGATTTCTGCCTCTGGAATGCTAGGATTGAAGACGTGAGTGCCACCATTTTCTAGCCTCTGTATCTAGTGGCTGTCTGTTCTCTGACCCAAGATAAATTTATTAGGGTACACAATATTTTGGGGAACACAACACCACCACAACTTTCCATGGCAGTTTTTAAATAGTATTGAGTTTTGACCTTTTTCCTATGGACAAGTGTACTCTACAGCTACTCTTCTTGAATCTGGGCTGACATAACCGTTTCAACCAGTACAGTGTGGTAGAGGTGTCACTGTGTGATTTCTAAGGCTAAGTCAGAAAACACCACGAAGCTCCTCCTATGTCTCTAGAAAACTCCAGGAAAATCCAGCCATCATGTCACAGGTTCAACTACCTTGGGATCAAGATAGCTCAAGCTGAGCTTCCAGGCAGCAGTGAGTGCCAAATGCAGCCTTGTGGCTGTGCCTTTGGGGACATTGAGCCTTATGAAAACATCAGACGATTGCAGCCCCAGCGAGTTCCTTCCTGTGACCATATCAGAGACTCCCATGGAAAGGGAAAGGAGGAAAGTCCTTCTCAAATTACTACTCCACAAAATTGTGATCCAAATAAAGTGGTTGTTTAGAGTTACTAAGTTTGAGAATAAGTCATCACACAGTGAAAGTAAGTTAAATATCTACTTCTTATTTTCAAAGTTACAGTGTTTAGGGGCTAGGACTATAGTGCTAACTGTACCAGTTGATAATAAGACTACCATCATAATTTTGAGCCAAATTTGAAACAAGCTTTAATTAAAAACTGGCCAGGTTGATGGACTCCGGCCAGGTCCATTCCAGGGTTCCCAGGAAGTGGTGAAAAGATATTTTTTTTTTTTGCAGAGGCTTAAAAAGGCAAACCTATAAGGTTACTACATTTCCAATCAAGTCCAATCAGGGCCAAGCATATACCTATATCCTGATGTACTTCCTACTTGTATATCTCTCACTTACATCCAATCAGGGACAAGCAGACATCCTGACATATGTCCTGCCTACTTACCTCCCTCCCACATGTGATCGAGCACATCCAGTGCAGTTGGGTCAAATAAACTTGTTTAGGGGAGTGAAAACGTGGTTTATCTCTTATAAATAAAAGCCTCCAGCCCGCAGGCAAGGGGCTTACAGGTTAGAGACATTTCTGTTTTATGGATCTGGGCTCTCACAGTAGCTTAGTTGGTAAAGTTTTTACCTGGCATTCAGAAAGCCCTGGATTCAACCCCCAGCACTAAATAAAACTGTATTATGGGTATGTAATAATTACATGCCTGTAATCAGAATTCAGCAAGTAGCAGCAGAAGAACATGAGGATCTGAAATTGAAGGTCATCCTCAGCTGCATGGTAAATTTGAGACTAGCCTGGGGTACATGAGGGTCAGGTTTTTTGGTTTGGGGGGTTGTTTTGTTTTGTTTTGCTTGCTCAGTTCACTACATCCCAACACATTATCATACTCTACATATGGGAATAAAACTTAATAAACCTGCCTAGAAGCAAGTCTGATAACACTAAGCTATAATTTTCTTTAAAACGCAATTTTAAGAAGTGGATCAAAAGCTCATATGAACTCACAGCGACTGAGGCAGCATGCCCAGAGCCTGCACGGATCTGCACCAGGTCCTCTGTGTATAAATTATGGTTTTTAGTTTAGTGTTTTTATGGGATTCCTAAGTATGCAAACGAGTGGGTCACTGATTCTTGTGCCTTCTCTTGGGCTCTTTTCCTTCTGTTTGCTTGTCTTGTCCAACTTCAAAGTGATAGGTTTTATCTTATTATATTTTATTATTATCCTTAGAAGCATATTCTTTTCTAATGAGAGACAGAAAAGGAGTGGGTCCAGATGGGAAGGGAAGTGGGGAAGAACTGGGAGAAGTAAAGGGAGAGGAAACTGTAATCAGCACACATTATGTAAGAAAATAATGTATTTTGAATAAAAAGGAAAAAAGACAAAAAGACAAAGAAATGGATCGACTGTAAAAATGGTCATTTGTATTACTTATAACAAAAAAACTAGGAATAACCTAAGTATCACACTGAGACAGCAATTAAATGAACTACTGCATATTCATAAGAAACTGCTTTATACCTGTTTCAGAACAAAGTTTCAAATAAATACAGTGACAAAGTATTCATGGTCCATTGGTAAATAATAGTTTAGGGAGCAAACAGCATCTTTCTTGTATTGAAAATTCTATCAGGTTGTTCTCGAAGATGGTGTTCAAAAAAAGAAAAAAAAAAAAGACAAGAACCCTCTGAGGTCAACCTGGAGTTGAATGTACTTACTCACTCAGCAGGATGGAAAGCTTTTATTCCGAAAGTTTTAAATAATTTCTATGGGTGAGAATTAAAGTTATCGGAAAAACTAGGAATCTCGGGAATATTGTTCACACTGGAGGCTTCAAGAATAAAATTACAGTCATTCCTGAGAAATATTTGTCTCCAGGCATTTGAAATACCCTGCAAAAAGTACCTTCAGAATAATTGGCTTTGTGTGATAATATCTGACATGGAGATGAGTGAACTTTGTTACTTCTACATAAGCTGAAATGAAACTCAGTCAAAGACTGAGGACTCTGTGCTCCTCACACCACATATTAGGACTTTGCTTATTAATAAAATAAGTCATGTCTACACATGCAAGAGACACCTAGAAGTGAATTTGTTTGTGTTACTAAAGATTCATTATACTCCAAAAACTCATGTATCTAGAATTAAAAACTCAAATTACAAAACTGATTATGAGCAAACAGCACTGTGGCTCCTGGTTTTTATTTTATTCTACAAGTTTCCATATTTTACAAAACCTTTACAATCAGTATACATGACTTTTATAATCAGTAAAAAGAATATTTTAAAGAAAAATGTGCAAATAAGTAGCCCTCAAACTGCCAAGAACCTGAAAGAAAAATGTCTGTATCCAAAATACCAGCTACTTCAAGAGGGTTTACAGAACCACTATCCACAATGACAGCACAGTGACAGAGTCCACAACACCTCTCAGATGGTGACTATCCGAGAAGCAAAGCAGGGGATCATCGGCAACACAGGAGGAGAAAGGGCAGATGAGCCAGAGAACAGGAAGCTCAGAAACCCACACTGGAAAGTGAAAAGCTGATGGGAGCTGGGGAGGAAATAAGAAGGTGGAGGCCATCCAGCCATGAGTCCAGATAAAGTGTCTACAGAGCTAGCCACATGTCAGTGAATGGAAGGAGACATCTCATTTATGGTCTACCACAGAGCCATAGAAAAGTAGCCAACCAACCATGTGGCTCTTCATCTGGAGGGTAGGTGGAGGAGGAGCTTGAGTGGGGCCATAGATTAGGAACTCATGGAATCTCCCTCAAAACACACATCAGAAATATGTAGCTTCTAGGACCTACTGTCCTATATGGTAACCACTGATCCCAGAAGTTATTTAAGTTTAGTTTAACTAACATTAAATATGCATTTTTGTGTGTAAGTAACATGAATTTGTTCTCAAGATGACAAGATGTTATTTTGACTCCTCTGTGGTAGAACTGGATAGTCTCTAGTACATTTACAAGACTGTGTACCACTGTCTGCTCTCTGGTAGACAGTTTGTTTTGAAGACCAGGTCTTGCATTGTTCTCTCAGCTGACATCAAACTTGCCACCTTTCTGCCTCAATCTCTCAAGTCCTGAGATTATAGGCATGTGCTAAACACCTGGTTCTAGCATATGCATAATTTTTATTGTTGGAGACTGTCATATATGCATATAATATGTTTTGATCAAATCTACCTACCATTCACTTCCCTTCAATTCCTCCCCTATCACTTCTGCCACCACTTTTATCTCACAAAAAAAAAAATGAGTCCACTTAGTGCCGTTTGCATGTATGTGGGTATGAGAGGACCAACCACTGGAGCATAGGTAGCCTTTCAGGGTCTTCATCCCTAAAGAAAACTGACTCTCCCTCCCCTAGCAGCCATCAATTGCCAATGGCTCCTTAAGGAGTGACTTCATGAGCCCCTCTCTGATCCATACTGGAATTTTAGTTGGCTTGCTCTTGTGCAGACCTTGTGCATGTGTTCACAACCACTATAAGTTCATGTGTGCAACTGCCCTATCATGTCCTGCAAATACCATTTTCCCACAGATATCCAGTAGCTCTGGTTTTATAGTCTTCCCATTCCATCTTCTAGGGTGATTTTTGAGCCTTGGGGGCAGAGAGTATGATATAGTTCTCCCATTTAGAGATGTTTAACAGTCTTATTCTCTGTATGTAGACCAACTGTGGGTCTCTAGATTAATCACTATCTACTGCAAAAAGAAGCTTCTCTGATGAAGGTTGAGAGATGCACTCATCTATGGTATAAAAGCAAGAAGTTAGGGGCAGTTTATTACTGTGTCCATTTAGCAGAATAATGGTATAAGGTTTTCTCCTAGGGCCTATGACCTGACCACTGGCTGTTGACAGCACAATTTCTGTCTTGGGAAGCAGGCCTTCAATCCAATTAAAAAGAGGTTGGTTACTCCCACAACATTCATAAAATTAAAAATGTTGAACTCATTTGTGTCACACTAGCCATGTTTCAAGAGACTAATGGTTTCATGTTGGATGGAAAAGAAGAGGGATGTGTCTGTCATTGCAGAAAACTTTACAGCTTTACACAGTGTTACTTTGGGGGATTGCTTAGATTCCTTGGAGTTTCTCATGGACTCTACAGAGTCAGCAGAGAGGAGGGTAAGGACAGGTATAGTTGGAATTCAAAGCCCACAGGTCAACTGAAACCCAGTTCACATGATTATCAGATGCAGGACCTTGGGCCTTTTGCTTTCCTGAATTATGATTATTCTATCAGATCAAATAATAATATATATTTCTGGGGGTAGTGACAAAGAGTAAAGTGGTCCATAGAATGCAAACCAGGACAGAGCAGTCACTCAGAAATCCATGGCTGTTATATGGAAGAACCAGAACAGCTTTTCACAGGCATCACCTAGTATCCAAAACAGTCATACCTACTGAGAACCAGAAACATAAAACTCAGAACCAGTGTGAAACTAAGAGTTCCTCAGCCTTCCTGCAGGTTCTTTGAAGGTCACTGGTCTTATACCTACCATTAGCCAAAGCTGATGAGCCCCTCTAGGCTCCATCCTACAGATGGAGTAACTGAGGCTCAGTAGGGTATCTGTGGGTCAAACCAGGTTCCTGGTGCCTCATACATTCTTAGTCAAACATCACATTCAAGGGGCTTTTGGAATCACAGTCTAAAATCTTTCTTGGGTTTTATTCAGCCATAAAGGAAATGAAATTGTGTATCATTTTCAGGAAAATGGATGGAACTGAAGATCATCATTTAAGAGAAATAATTACCAGACTCAGAAAGGCAAATATTGTGTGTGTTTTCTCCTATGTGGAATTTAGATTGAGAGGGAGAGAAGGGGGCAGGAAGAGAGAAATATTGAGACAGAGAAGAATAGAAGATAAACCATCTTAGATGAAGAACAAGGAATAAAGTCAGGGGGAGGGGAACAAGAGAGGGTAATGAGAGGTGAATAAAATTATATTGCATATATATGAAACTGTCATAATGAAACCCATTATTTTGCATAATTAATATATGCTAATAAAAATTTAAAGATGATAAATAAATAAACAACCTCCTCCTTGAGCAGACTGTGTCTATCAGGGGAGATGAGCAGACTGGAATCCTTGCAATGGGGTGGTAAGCAGAGGTCTTCTGCTATCCCTGGGGAAAGATGAAGAAGAGCTCAGAACAAGCCCACAGGGTCATACAGAGAACACAGATACCACTTTCAGCCGTCATCTACTGGGGAAGGAAAAGGAAAAACCAAACACACGGCTTGTGAAAATGGAATTGGATGTCCTCTCCAATCAGGACTGAGAGCTCTGACCTCCAGAAAGAAGGATGAGAAGGAATCAGCCTTCCAGGGCGGGCAGGAAGGGTAAACAGAAGCAAAGCTGTTCCCATTCAGTTATGACATAAAGCACAGTTAGGGAATGAGAGAGCCAATTTCAGTATGACAGGAGAAGGCATAAAAAGGATATGTGGGACCTAGCTCTGCCTGGTCACATTATAAGTAGACGAGGGTTGGATGGGCACTGCAGCTAATTAACAGTGGCGGCTCCTTTAAAAAAAAAGAGCTCTGCTTGTTTTTATGAAGGTGCTGAACATAACTAGCAGGATTTAAACTCAGGCTCTCCTTTCTCATTTATGTTTCCCTATAACCTGCTCCATTTTCCCCCAGGTTCCAAACTAATGAAATGCTTATTTAGATGCTGGGGCCATCTGTGCCTGGTGCCTGCCATGCGCATCCCTGCTCTCTACCCAGGTTGATGACATCCTGGAGCATGGGGAATTTCCCAGAATGTCCCAGTCTGGGAGCCCAGTTGTGTGGGGAGTGAGAGTCTGAGAAGAAAGGTCAGGCACTGATGGTCCTCTGCTCCAAGGGGCTGGCTCCTACTGCTCTGCCAGGAAGTGCTGACAGCTGGCATGCAGGCGACCTCAAATACCAATGGACACATTAACCTGCACAGGGAACAGGGCCTCACTCTGGCACCATAGGTGTGTGTTCCACACACGAGTGACCCTTGAGGCCCAGGCTGCCACTCCGTCCTACCCCCCACCTTACTTCTTCCGTCCATACAGGCAACACAAACCCATCTGGCTTCATCTAATCTGCTTGGCTGCTTGCTCAGGGATCGTTTCTGTCCATTGGCCCATGTGATTTTTAAACATCAGGTGGATTATATTCTCTTCGATTAATAAAGTTGGCACGAGGGCCTGCCTGTCACTATGGGTCCTTGTACACCCTCCTGACAAGTGTTCCCTTGCCCCCAGCATTGGCAGCCATGGGTCCCAAGACTTGTGTCTGTCCACAGCACTGACAGGCGAGAACAGCTGGCAGAACACTTGTAGCCTTGCCCTTGGATGAGCCCCGTGGATGGCAGGCTCCTCACTCATGCCGTCCTTGCAGCAGCCTGACCCTCTGGGACCTCTACCCCAGCTTAGCTTGGCAAACAAGATTTTCTTGTCCCTGGCTATTTTTCTTCCCTCCCAGGTCCCAGCTTGCTGTATGACAACAATAAAACATCAACTCCTTAAACATGCTTCACTGTCCTGACTCTGGCCCCTTCCCTGCCTGGCCTTTCTAAATACCATTCTTCAAGGGTGTTTGATATGAGCTTTCTCTGTGCCTGGCATTGTCTAGGTCATTCATCCTTCCACCTGGCTCAATGAGGGCCAGAATCCAGCTGTGCTCTGCCTCATATTTCTCCATACCTGGCAAAGATAGATGTTTGGGGAGCAAATGAGTTGCTTGCATAAGGGGAGACAGCCAAGCAAACAACAGTAAAGACAATATGAGCAGTTACTTTATTTTATTTTAAGGCAAGTACAAAGTCCTTTGGGAGCTCAGAAAGCAAAGCAATTAATTTTGTCTGGGTGGCATGCATTCCAGGCTGAGGATATCAAATGCCCAAAGGCATGACCAATATGTAAGTATGCAGTGAGGCCAGGGAAGAGGTCATGAGCTCTGCTGCCCATATTCTTGCTCTACAACGCACCTTAGGGCCACAGAGAAGTTGGCTACAATGCTCCTGTGTAAGCAGCAATGGTAAAACCAGCTGGAGGGCTGATGACATGCCTCCAGAGGTAAGGGTGCCTGCTGCCAGGCAGGACCACCTGACTTCAGTATCAGGACTCATGTTGTGTAAGGAGAGAACCAGATTGCCTTCTGACTGCACATAAGTGATATGGCACACATGTACATAAATAAATAAATAAATAAATAAGTATTTCTTTTTTAATCAGCTCATGAGGTTAGCTAGATTTGCTTTCGTAGGACGCTCTGAGTCCCTCTGGAATTCTTGTCTCTGACCCTAGTCTGTGTAAACTCCTAGGTTGAGTTATGAGGTCAGTTCTTCCCCATAAGGAATCTGTTGTGGGGTATTTGTACACTGTGTGAAAATGTATTGCTGTGACTTAAGTGTAATAAAAAGCTGACCAGCCAATGGCTAGGAGAAGGTTAGGCGGGACTTCCAGGGATGGAGAGGACTCTGGGAAGAAGGACAGAGTCATCAGACAGAGAAGAAACAGGAAGTGCAAGATGAAAGAGAGGTAATGCACATGACAGAATGTAGATTACTATCAATGGCTTAATTTGAGTTATAAGGGCTAGTTGAGACAAGCCTAAGCTAAAGGCCAAGCTTTCATAATTATGTCTCCATGTAATTTGAGGCTAGCAGTGGAAAAGAAAGTCTATCTATAGGAACCCACTATTGAATGAGGAAAAATATTGGATGGAGGAGAACAGTAAGGAGAATTTCTGGTGATTCTGACAGTCCTGGGCCCTTCAGCCATACTGGCTCCTGCTGCTGTGGTTTCTGAGATTGTAGGAATGCTAGGAAGTCGATGGACCACAGTTCTCAAGAATATGATTTGTCCCTACAAGGGCTAAGAAGACCAGAGAAGAGATGAAAGATAAGGTCAAACTTCCCATTGGCATAGGGAACCAGTCTGATGTTCTGGAGCAAACAGACTCTCCTCCCAACCCCAAACCACCACATAGTATGATTCTGTCTTCTCCATGAAGGTTGGCCTTCTCTATGAAGGTGGCCCCATCTAACTCCCATTCCACCCACAGTGAGTTCCTCCCCCATTTCTTTCTCCCAGTCTTTTGAGAACTTTGTTTGTTTGTTTGTTTGTTTTGATCAACTTTTTTGAGACAAGGCCTTACTGTGTAACCCAACCTGCCTGGTACTCAAGACCATCCCGCCTGAGCCTCTTAAAAGCTAGGATATCAGGCAAATGCATCCATATCCAACCTTCTTCCAAGTCTTATCTCTTCTGAGAAAGAGAAGGAAGAAGAGGGGGCTGAGCAGAGTGAAAAATCAAAAGGAAAAGAGAAAACAAGTCTGGAGAAAAGATTTTTTTTTAAAGAACAAAGAAATGAGAGGGATGTGACACAGCTTGGCTTTTCCAAATGTGAAAGGCCTATAGACTTCTCCAGGGCAGAACTGGAGAGGCTTCATTGAGAGGTCCTGGGAAGGATGAAGACCATTCTCCCAGCCTCCTTCAGGCCCCCTTCAAAGCAGCCTGGTGCCATGAACCTAGACTACCACCCAGCTAGGAGACGGGCCTGATTTTCAAAGGCTTCTTTGGACGCCTCTCCTTCCTGAAACAGAATTCTAAGTGATGTTATTGGTCTTGCCTGACTCTTGGGAAGGGCATGGAAGGATTTGGAGACCCAACAGTTTACTGGCTTGTCTCCTGATTCATGCGATTCTGCACTTCAAATTGCTTCAGTTCAAACTCCTTATGATTTTTCTGGGCTGCTGGGAGGAGAGTGTATTGATTCTGTGTTTTGATAAGGTCAGCAGTGATCAACTCTGACAGTCAGGCGGATGGTCTGTCCTCTTCCCTCTCCGCTGGATATGGCGGCACATGCAGAAAAGGAGAGAGAGAAAAACAAGGGAGGGGGCAATATCCTTTGTCTCCATGGTTCTGAAAGCCTCTTTAAGCCCCATCAGCAAAAGTGGGCTCATCTGGGACTGCAGCCTAGGAGAAGCGTTAAGGGCACACTTGATCTTTTCTGTGAGCGGTTTCATTTCCCTTTCCCCCCCTGAGTGTTCCTGCCCTGCAGCTTATTCTCCTGATGGTGACTCATTTTCCTCCAAAGAACCAATTAAGTTCTTCGTAACATCAGCAGACTCACGATGACACTGATTAACGTTCAGAACCTGTAGGACTGTTCAGATAGAGATGACTAGGAAGCCATAGAGAAGGTCCCTCTGAGGTTTCACACAGTTGATTTGAGCTTGATGAGAAAAGTACTTGGATTTTTCTCACTTAGCTGTGGCCCAGGAGGGGATGCTGCCTGGATCTCCCTCCCCAGAAAGAGACTGCATCTCCTCAAGAATGCCAGGCAGTCTTCCAAACCAATTCTATCAGTCAGGAGCTCACACTCCTTAGAGCCTGATAGGATTTGGATATGAAGTCCTCTTCCCTAGAAAGACTGGTGTGTTGAAGCTATGACCTCCAGATGGCAGTGTTATTGGATGAAGAAGGCAGTAACTCCATCATTGGGTCCATCGCCGATGAATTTATGTCAAATGGGCTATTGGAGATAGAAGTAAGTCACTGAGCATGCCTTTAAAGAATATGTTGTATGCCTGCTTTCAACATGGAGCTTGCAAGGCCACTGTGCTGCCCTGCATCAAGCCAACAGAACGGGAAGTTCACAAGGAAATATCCTTAGGAATGTTCCCTCTACCACGCTCTTCCACGTTTCTGCCCTGACACAGGCAGGAAAACAATGCTGTTAGCTAGCCATGGACTCTTCCTTTTAGGTTATTTTTGTCAGATACTTTGTCCCAGCAAAGAAAGGCTGACTACCATGGAGACCTCTCAGTGTCATTACCTCTCAGTCATATGCAAACACTGTCAGGATGTATATGGAAGCTTCGCTAGAAAGGAAATCCTGAACTTTCATCAAATTCACTGTATGATTCATGACCTAAGGGAGGTTAAGAATGTTCCATACAATCTTTTCAAAAGCCCTTTGGGGACAATCAGTTTTCTCCAATGAAGTGTCACTGGGTATATCAACCATGCTGCAGGGTAGCTGGGGTACCAGGAGTAATTAGTTGGCTGACAAAAAAATGAACTCAATGGTAATTTTGTGAACTTTCAACTCATTTTGCTTTGTTTGGGCATTTTTGTCTTACTGGTCTGTTGCTCATTGGTTTTGATTTTCATTTTCATTTTTGTGTTTTTGTGGGTTTTTAGTTGTTTTTTGTGTGTTTGTTTTGTTGAATTTTTGTTTTCATTTTGTTTCAAGAGAAAGAACATGAAGTTGTGTGGATAGAGAGGTGGGGAGGATTTGAGAGAAGTTGAGGAAGGGAAAAAGCATGATCAAAATACATCGTATGAAAAAAAAAAAACATAAGCCCTTTGGAATTCATCAAGCTTTCCAAATCACCACCCATTTGGCAATGCCACTGGAGGTGGCCTGAGATACCAAGGTCTATAACAAAGACTGATGGATGTCTTAAATAAATCTGTGTTAGTTACCCTAATGTTCTAGTGGCCTGAAGAGCTAGTTGCCCGAATCGTTATTTAATGGGCCTGCTAACCAAGATAAAGGGATATTAGTACTCACATCATAAGAAGCAAGTGTCCTTGCCGGGCGGTGGTGGCGCACGCCTTTAATCCCAGCACTCGGGAGGCAGAGCCAGGCGGATCTCTGTGAGTTCGAGGCCAGCCTGGGCTACCAAGTGAGCTCCAGGAAAGGCGCAAAGCTACGCAGAGAAACCCTGTCTCGAAAAACCAAAAAAAAAAAAAAAAAAAAAAAAGAAGCAAGTGTCCCTGTGTGGATGTCAGTTAGACGTCAGCTGTATAACTCTACTCAAATCCAAGTGTCATTGGATCTAAACCAATTACAATATATTCAGAGCCACTGACCAGCTTAGTTGAAGGGGCTCAAATCACAACATTAAACAACAGAAATCAGAGCTACTTCTAAATGGAAGCCTGGCTATGGTAATGAGTGCTTCAGGCACTGGATCCCATGGAACACACAGTCCTTTGAAGTACCTACATCTCCATCGTACAGATGAGGAGTTTGAAGGTCAGAGAGAGAATGTGTTGACCATCCCAACACTGATGTGTGGAGATAGTGAGATTCGAGCTAATGCTGGTGTGATCCAAAAGTCCCAGCTTTGGAAGCCACACCATGGGAAGAACCCAAACAGGTAGGACAGCTCAGACCCGACATGCTCTCATTTCTTACTTGTGGAAAGCTCTAAAGAATGAGTGTTCCTTGCTGGTATGCCAGTCTCCTTTGAGTAGTGATTAGAAACTTAGACTGTTTCTAAACCATGCTTCCACTGCCAACACGGGGCAGGCCACTGTGTTGGTCTGCACCAGCCACCAGGAAGGGAAAGGTCACAGAGGACATTTTCTGCTGGTCCTGGAAGTACCTCTCTTCTGTTCATCTTCCACTGGCTGGAACTTAGTCATGTGGTTACATATGAGTGCAAGTGAGGCTGGGGACGTGCAGTCAGGTGTGTATCCCAGGAAGAACAGTTTGATTGACCTTCAGCCTCTGCTGGAAATGGAGAGGGGTCAAGTTGCATAGCACAGGTGTAGTTTGCAACATCATTTCCAGTCAGTCCTCTTGCGTCTTTGCATTCTTGTCCCTGGGGCCCTTGGCAGGAAAGCAAGTCTTTCTTTGCTGCAGCAGTCACCCTCCTGAGGATTTACACACCAGTGGAAAGACGACACGACCAAAGGCCCACACGGACTGGTGAATCAGGTAGATGACCATTTTATAAGATTTTCCCCAAAGCTGTGGATCAGTAGCCCTCACAAATGGTAGGGGAATCTCTGGCCTCCCCATTTTAATGGTGTTCTAGACTTTTCCCTGAAAGACTGGTCTTATCACCCTGAGAACTTGGACATCCTCCTTGCTGGCTTCCTTTACATGTTCACTCTGTTCATCATCGTAATTCTGGCAATATTGTTCTGATGTTTGACAATGGGATTCACACTACCTGCCCTGACTCTGTGGGCATCCTAGTCCCTTCTGCAGAATCTCTTCTCCTCCTACCAGCTTCCTAGAGCTTAATCCCCTCCAGCCTCCAAAGCCCGTCACATAGAGTAGCCCATACCACCTGAGAAGCTATCATCTACTACACACAGTCTAGGCAAAAGAGCTCTGCTTGAGCCCGCTTGCCAACATTTCCAAACCATAGCCCTCCTGTGTGAGAACCACTGAGGATCTCCTCATTGTCCTGGCTGAAGCTTAATGTGGAGAGACTAAGGCTCTGAGAAGTGGAGGCCTGCCCTTAACAGCCCAGAATAAAATAGATAACATGATATTTTAAGGAACTGGAAAAAATAAAACCTTCACCTTAATTTCAGGGTCAATTGGCCTGTCTACCTGTCAGTCTGTCTATTCTAATAACCTTGACTTACAGAGTCCCTGATAAAAACAGAAACACTAGAACTGTAAAGAAGTGTCTTCACCTGTGATATATTTACTCCAACTTCCTGACCAGTGGCTATTTCCAGGAAGGCTATAACTTAGCCCTACATAATAATGCCTGAAGCCTGACAAGCACTCAATGAACATGGGAAGGCAGGGAGGGGAGGAAGAGCCAGATAGGATGGGAATGAAAGGGGGAGGGGAAGAAGGGACAAGAGGCTTTTTCACAATGTATTCCAAACTGTTCTGATTAAAAGGAGAAGTCCTATGAGTGCCTCTTATCCCCAGTAAAATAAAACAGGGCCAGAAAGAACAGTGTAGAATTATCAAGTGATCTACACTGATGGTCGCCTCTAAGCCATGGGCATGCTCAGGTCTCCTAACTAGTCAAAGCTTCCTACCACCTAGCACCCACACCCCTCTCCCATACCCTGCTCCTCATCCTCACTCCTGGCCAGAGACAAAGCTGTCAAGTCATTTCCAGGAGTTGCTGCATGCCCCCAGAAGTCTGAGGGCAACCTGCCCGTGAGCAGATACTGGGACAGCTTATCTCAAGACCCCTGGGGTGTATGAACATGTCCTCATTGACCTTAGCTACCAGTAGCCTGTCAAATACTTATTTAGCAAATATCTTCTAGGCCCCCAAATTAGACAAAGAACCAGAAATTGGCCAGCAGGCACAAAACACCACACTTGTGGACTCCAGCTTCATTACTTTAAAATAGCAACTCCAGGCAGAACGTGTTATCTGGTCTACAAGGGGCAGCAGGTTAGGAAAGCCAGAAGGATCAGCATGTCTGTTCCAAGTGGGCTCTCTGGGGTAGCAGATCCAGAGACAGAAAACATTTCTCTTTCCTTTTATTGTTCGGCTTTTATTTAAAGGGAAAGTCCCCAAATGGAATAGTGAGTGCTCGGGTTGTTTTAAGGGCATCCTTCCTTTCTGTGACACCACGAGTCTGCTCTCCATTTTTCCAAGCTCCAGAGAGAAACTCCGCTTGCCAACACTTGAGTGATTTCACCTCTAGCGTTTCCATGGTGATGCACATCCCTGCACAGCCTGGAGAAAAGGTGCAGCTCCAAGTGACGATGAATATGAACGAAGCCCGGCAATCTCCCTGGGGTGGAGATGGGCACTCCTGGAGGAGCTGGGTGGCACAGAGGCCTGGGTCCACATGGCCTCTGCCCTCAGGTGACCTGAGGTAGACTTCCTGTGCTTAGGATGGAAATCTTAGCTGGCAGGAGTTCCAAGGACCAGTGAGGGAAGGCACCAGCTGTCCAGGAAGAACACACAGAGCATCTCTAATAGGGCAAGCAGCAAACAGTATGCTGTTCTATACTATAGAGGGTCTCTATGATACCTGGAGCTTAGGGGCCATTGGCCTTTCTCCCAGCTTGGCCCACCTACAGGTTGCCATCACATTGTTAAGACACAGCTATCAAAACATGATAATTCCTCTAGAATCCAAGACTGGATTCTGCTTCCTGGTGAGCTTTTCACCGTAAAGTAAGGTCTACAGCATGGATTCTCCCTTTCTTCACCCTCCAACAAGGGTTGTCATAAAGCTGTCACCAAGAGGATGCTTGTTATATGCCAGAGACAAGGCACATTGCCTACGTTCCCATAGTCAAGTAGCTTCGTACACCAGGTAGCATCATCTTCATTTTAGAAAGAAATGAGCTGGGAGGGGTTAACTGGCTTACCCAACTCACAGAGCAAGCTAGTGATGAAGCCACGATCTGAATGCAAACAGTCTCAACTGCAAGGCTTACATCGGGCGTACTACTGTGCTTCAACAGTCAGGGCTGATCTCAAGCCAGCTGAGTACAGTTACACACCGACTCCTGCAACTTGATTTTGTTCAGCTTTCCATCGTTTACAGCTGCAGCTGGAGGCCCCGCTCCTCCCACATCTTCTATAGGCTAAATATGTGTTTACTCTTGACTTAGTCAAGTGTGCATGAGAGTCATACAAGACAACTGTCAACCCCTCCATATTTCATTTGAGGAAATGGGGGCCATAAGAGACGAGGCTTGCTCAGACTTCAGTGAGTGCCAGAGACTAGTTTGCAACTCATTTCTGGCTCCAAAGCCAGGGCTTCTACATAGCTCTGTTATAGTTTTCACAGTATTTCTTTTCGTCTCTACTTGCCAAGTTCTAGGTTAAGTGACCGGCTCTCCAACCTTGAGAAAATACAAGAACCCGGTAGGATGGGTGGGTATACCAGTGCCCCTCTTCTACTGCCAGCTGCCTGGTCACTCTAGCAGGCTCTCATGGGTATAAAGTGTATCTCCACTGACTCTACCTCCTTTTCCACCAATGTTAATGGAATACCTATTGTACAGAGGCCCTATGCTAGGCACAAGGGACAGAGAATAAAGGGTTCAAGCCCTGTGTCCCCCCCAAGTCAGTCCTTGCAGACAGCCCTAACAGGCAGGACCCTATTGAACTCTCACAATAACCCCCATGGGGCTGGGGCTGTGCCAATGCTCACTTCTTAGCCAAGAAACTGATGCTCAGCATAGCTAATCAATCAGCCCTCAAGGTCATCCAGTAACTAAGTGGGAAGCCAGTATAGGAGCCAGGGGACGCACCCACACCAACCTCATCCTGAGGGCTGGATTCTGAGCTAGGCAACCTGTTGAGTTCTGTTCTGCATCAGGGCGGCTTGCAGTGAGAAAGCTGGGGAAGGGACAAGTGCATCTGGAGCTTAAAGAGGAATGCCAGAGGTGGGGAGACTTTGGTGCAGGAAAGAAAAGGGGAACGCAGCAAGGGTTCCAGATCAGCAGCCTTGTCTCCCGAAAGGAATTCAATCAAAACAGCACGCACATGTGGGGAGTTTTTGTTTTTCAAGGGATCATTGTCACCACTTTTCTTAGATTCTCCCGAGTCCCTGACACACACACCTGCCAAAGAAAAAAGGGACCACTGCCTTCCAGTGATACACATGAACTGAGAGGAGATCCACAGGAGAAAGCTGCCCCTTTGACAAGCAGAATGGTGTGGGTCTGAATTTACACGGGGTCAACATGAGGACCCCAGAGAGGCAAAGCTGTGCTGTGGCGCTCAGATCTTTCTCGGCTGGCCTTCTGCACCTCTGGCTGGTACACCCCAGACCACAGGAAGTGGAAGAATCTGCCAAGGCAAGGAGGAGGGAGGGGAAGAAACAGAGCTCTGCTCAGACCAGAAGTAACCTTTCTGAATTTCATTTGTAATCAGCACCTACAACCCAGACAGTTCCTCCTGCAGGTACCCAGATCATCTCAGGAGACAATGCTTCCCCCACCCCAAGCTGAGCTCTCTCCCTCGGATTTTGCTGCTTTTCCAGCTACACACCTAAGGGTCTGAGCCAAATCAGACTCTGTCAGGAAGGCTTGTGCCTGGAGCATTGGGCAGAACACGTGACTAATCTGCATGACACCCACTGTGAAGATGGACAGAGTGAGGCCTTGTGGGGTTAAACAGTCTGAGTGTACTGCACCAGCAACCACTGCAGTCTCCACTCCAGAGCAGGTCTCCAAGGCGGGGTCTCATCAATAATAGCATAGGAGAGTGATGCCAAGTTCCCAGAGGGCCAGGGTCAGACTGCTTAGCTGAGAGAATCAAAGGATTTGCAAGACGATTCTGTTTGAACTGTGCTCTACTCACTGCCTGTGCCCACGTTTACAAAACCAGCTGGGCTCAGTGGCATCATCCAATTAGCGCATGCCAGTACCAGCTCCCTGGGGCCAAAATGAAACAGGCAGGATGAGATCAAACCCTAGTCCCATCTTTTTAGAGTAGATGTCTAGAGGCACATGGAGCTGCCAGAGGAGGCAAACTATGCCCACTGCAGGCAGCTGACAGTGCCAGCACAGGCCAGCAGCCCTGGCAAAGGTGGGGACTCAATGATGTTCCATCAGGATGTTGTTCTCTGGGCCTGGCTGTGAGCCAAGCCCCCAGAGAGTCAGAGATAAAAGACAGTTTCTCCTCGGAACAACTTCACAGTCTAGCAGGAGATACACAGCCCGTTGAAATACAATTAGAAAGGCCGAGAGAAGGAATGAAATTGAATGAAGAATAGAGGACTATGGGAGCACACAGAAGGGTGCCTGATTCAGCTAGGCAGCAGAGGACCATCCTGGAAGACTTCCTGGAGGAGGTGATAGATGTGTTGATTCTCAGTAGCAAACTGGTACTTAGCAGGAGCCTGTATTGAGCTGCCAAATTATGGAGGGTGGTCAGAGCAGAGGAAATGATGGAGGGCAAAATAAAAACCCGGAAATGAAGGTGCTTTCCACCAGCTCTGGTGGCACTCACCTGTTATACAAACACTTGAGAAACTGAAGCTGGAGGATCTCAAGTTAAACGAGAGGCAGAAAAAACAGGGAGATAGAGGGGAAGGGGGAGATTCCTAAGTCAGTAACACACTTTAGTATGCACCACCTGAAGACCTTATGGCTGCAAATTAAGTTTAAAGTCAGCATGGACTACATGGCAGGGGGTGGGGAGGTGTTCTATTTAAATGAGATGATCAGGAAGGGACACCAGAGTTGCATTTTGACCCTACTCTGACAGGGCTGGGGGCACTGCTCAGTGGGTAAAGTGCTTGAGTGCAAACATGAGGACCTCAGTTTCCATCCCCAATACCCGCGTAACCCCAGCAAGTAAGGCAGAGACAAAAAAGACTCTGGGAGCTTGCTAGAACAAGTTCCAGGTTCACTGAGAGGCTGTGCCTCAAAATATTATTATTGTTATTATTATTATTATTATTATTATTATTTGGTATTATTATTATTGATATAATCATTGATGGTAGTATTAATGATATACTAATTTATATTACTAATGATATAAATAATAATTTATATTGTTATTGGTGATATAAATTAATAATAATTATGTGGATAATGATAGAGGAGGATACTTGAAATAGACCTCTGGCTTCCACATTCACACATACAAACATGCTTTCAGCAGTAGATGAATTGCATGACTACCTGTTGCACTGACCTGCAGAGATGTGAAAAGACCTTGAGACCAAGGAGCAGCTATGAGCCAAGCATAAAAACCCAGACTGGGATGTGTCCAGGGGATGGAACCACGGAGAGGTGAGTGGGACTCATTCCTTCAGGAAGCTTCACTGAGAAGAGGAAGGGCGGTGACTGGGGAGCCAAGGGAACTGGAGCAGGATGAGACTGGGGAGGTTTAGCACAGGAGACAGCTGCCCATCCTCCCTCCCTCTTCTCCCTCCCTTTGGATCCCACTGGAGACCCAGAGGATAAGAACTTCAGTGAAGCGCTGAGTAGCGTCCAGCGCTGGGGCAGCCAATTTGGTGCCCTTGGAGGAAAATAACAAAAATCCCACCAGGCAGAACGGCTCCAACCACTTTCTCTGTCATTGATCCATGTTCAGGCACTTCTGCTTGGCCCCCACCTCCCCTCCCTGGAGGTCTCACTGAGCTGCACGATCATAAGTCATTGGCCTAATAGCTTTATTAGGGATAAAAAAGCATTAAGCCCCAGCTTAATGAAACCAGGCCTGAGAAGGAAGCAGGCAGCACACTTGCCCTCTCGCTTGCATGACCTCTTGGGAACCCCCCAGAAAATGCTCAGTCTTCATGGCGGGGTGATTAACCTCGGACAGGAGTAACTCTGGCCGTAAACATGTTGCCGGCTTGTTTTCTTCCTTAAAGGCTTTCTAATAAGAACAAGCGTCTCACGGTAACATGTCATCACCAGGCAAATAGAGTCAGGTTGGAGAGAGTGCCCGAAGCCTTCCTGCTCTCAAATCTCTGCCTTGATCAATAAAAGATCACAACCAGGCAGCTCTGAGCTTAATTATTTACTATTCCTGTGCCTTGTCTATGAGAAATTTTCTAAAGAAATCCAACCGCCTGCCCGGTGCCATATGGAGTCAATACCCTGTACTCTACGAGTGTTAATGAATTAATTAATCAACTAATGGCAGTAAAGGTCTGTGGAGACCACGGATGCTCAGCTCCCGAAGGGAACGCTTTTCACTTGTTTTGGCAATAACTTTAAATCATTCCTTCCTAAAAATCCTGAGTAATTTCTTAGCCAAGAGTTCATTAGGTTATATATATTGTCAGTGTCAATTATGTTGATAACGTCTTCCTATTTTGGCTTTCATGTTATTTCCACTTTATAAAGCCAATTCCCAATTATCTGTGAAAATGGAAAAAAACAAGAGTCCACAGAGGATGGGAGTTCCTCCTCTTGGCCAGTCAGCAACCAGAGCATTCCTGAGGTCAGGAGTTTCACTAGTAAACCTGCCAGCACCCCACCTTCTCTTGTGCTTTGACTACAAACTGAAAAGCACTGAAATTGGGCGTGAAATCTAAGAAATAAAAAAGCAAAGAAGCGTAAAACCAGCTCCAAACTACTGCACCAACTACATGTAATTAATACTGCATTGATGAGACCTCAATGTAATATCAATCATCTCCAAACGCAGGAAGGATAGCTCAAGATTTTCCTCCTAGCAGTAAAGGATGCATAGGAAGAGAGTAGCCAGGCAGCAGGAGGAATTAGAACTTGATTTGGAGGAAGTCTGGGGGGGGCGGGGGAGGCTGAAAACACTATCAAAGGAAACTACAAAACCTGGACTAGAAGTTCCTTTTGAATAAGAAACCACGACTGCACATTGGTGTGATGAAGGCCGGCAAGAGGCATTAAGCAACTTGACAGATTTTACAAGCCGTCAACATTTCCAGAAGAGCAAGGAAGGGGTAACCTGGTGGGAAAAGAATGTCCAGTCTAGAGCCAGAGGGAGGGGCTGAGAGGGTTGGCTGAGATGAGGCATGAAGAAGTCTCTGATGATCTTTGCCTAGTGAGCTGCCAAATGGAAGAACTGAGGAGCGATCAGAAGTGAGGGGCCTCATTGTTTTAAAACCACATTTTATTGAACGTTGACAAAGTCAAGTTCTGGTCTGAGATGGGATTTGAAAAATTGTGGAGCCCTTTTCTCAAGTTTGTTTCAATGGTTAGACTGTAAACAGGGGGTAAAGTAGCAGAAATAGAATAAGAAGGGTGTGTATTACCTCCAGCTCCGCCACCCAAGAGGATGTGGGGCAGGGCATGCAAAAGCCAGGGCGGGGTACGAGCTGCCTAGGAATAACAGGATGGGGTTGGGGTTCATGCCAAAGTGCTCACTCGTGATGTGTGTGTGTGTGTGTGTGTGTGTGTGTGTGTGTGTGTGTATCTGTCTCTGTCTCTGTCTCTCTCACTTTCACTCTCCCTCTATCTTGTTATCTCTCACACTCTCTCTCCCCAAAATCTACTGAAGAGAAACACAGAGAATTGGAAGGGCAAAGGAGGCTTCAGTTGCCAAGGATGCGAGATGTGCTCTTGGCATAACAAACAGAATTTAGAATGCATTTTTCCATAGAAACCTTAATGAAGATGGTAATTGAGACCCATCAGGTGGGCAGGCTGAGTATGAAGACAACCAACTCTGAGGCCAGGGAAACCCCAGGGTCTTAGTTTTACTATACACGTGCTATGTGTCCTTGGGCAACTTACCCAACATATCTGAGCTCTAGTTCCCTTTGACATGAAGTTCTAAGAATTAACATTGAGATAACATGAAGACCAGAATATAATCAGAGCATGTACAGCCAGCACTGACTTTGTTAGTATACTTATTAAAGGACAAAGCTGTAGCACATTGTAGACGACGCAGGCTTTTGTGGGCCACACTTTGAAGCCAACTATCATTGTTTCTGCGGGGGTGGGGAGCACTCTGACTTCAGGCAACCCACTTAAAAAGAAGAGTTATACTCCCAAATTAATTTACAAATTGGGCACTGTTCTTGTTTTAAGCATCCTTTAAAGATCTAAGATCACTTGATGCATTTAAGAACACAAAATGTGCTATGGATAAATTTGTTGCTCATAAAATTATGATCATGTTTGAGATATGTAGAGAAGTGAGGAGTAGAGAAGAAAAGAATTTCAGAAATATATGGGGGTTTATCTTCTTCTTGTTCCAGCTTGATGAAGAAAAAGCAAAAGGCAATAGTTTCTGGAGGTCTCCCCATCCTTCAAGTGGGGTCCTAGCTCCTTCTCATACATGAGTGATGTCAATCCAGAAAACTCCTGCAGGGTGAGAACCTGTCAGAGAACCAGACAGGTAGACAAGTGAAGATGAGTTCCCATGAAGTACTGCGACAAAAATCTACTGTGGTGACCTACAGAACATCCTGGCCTCCATCAGTTCAAAAAAGGCTAAATATACTGTCTCACATAACATGAGGCCTGGAACTGGGGCACGCTCCACGTAATCCAGAGGCTCAATCACGTCATACAGAACACAGGTTCTTCCCACCTGCCTTGCAGCCTTGCCAGGCTAAGCATGTTGTCCTTTGTCTCTATTTTTGATTTCTCGTGGTGGTAAGATGGGTGTGGCAACAACAGCCATCTTAGCCTCACACCACAATGCAAGAGAGCCTACAGGGAACCTCCTCTTCTCCTGTCTCTTTAAAACTAAGGAAACCATTCCCAGAAGCACATGCTCCAACAAGCAGATTTTGCTTCCATCTCACTGGCCAAGGATACCATTGCATGTTTCTTTCTAAACTAATCGCCAACAAGGAAAATGTATCTAACATGGTTGATTTGCACCTGAATAAACCAGATCTACTAGGAAACATAGGATATAGCATCATGCCCAAGCAAATGTTGTGCCAGAGTTGTTTCCTTCCAGTGAGACATGACCATCAGCCATCATGAAGCAGAGCCGCCATGGTGACCTACAAAACATCTTGGCTTCAGTGGGTAAAAAACACAACTATATCTCTGCTGGACAGTTTTTCACTTATAGACTTGAGAATTCTAAAACTCATGTCCAACGAATATTCCTGTAGCCTCTTCTATCACAGGTTTATTACTGAGCTAAATTAGAAAGCGCTATGACAGTCCTTCAGTAACATATCTCGGTGTCCCAACTATCTCTCCCATACCCCAGGACATTCAGGATATAATTCTTGGCACATCATCCCGAGGTGTCCAAATCAGGGGGGACCTGGAGTGAGTGAGAACAGTCTCCAGAGGTCAGAAGCAGCCAGAACAGTCCAGAACACTGGCAGAGGTCAGAAGCAGCCCCCATCTCACAGAAAGGAAGCCCTGACCAACCCTGGCACTGACAGACTCCACTGTTAGAGGACCCTGCACCACCATACATCATTTTTGTATTTTCCTTTTGTTCCTTGAGTTCCTTTGTCCCTTCTACTACACTCTTGCTATTATTTCTACTTTTGAGAGCAGTTTAAATATTTTAAATTCTCCTTACATTTATGTGATTTTGCTTATACATTTTTAGACTATTGTGAAGTTGTTTTTTTTTTATCTCCTGATTTTTTTCTCTGTTTTCTAGCCTTCTTCAGTCTCCTGCTTACTGTTCCTTTCATTTTAGTTCCGTTTTAATTTAATGTGAACTTACTTTTTTAACCTCTTGTTTTTTTATCTTCTCCTAACCATCTTCTGTCTTCTGCTTGCTGCTCCTTCCATTTCATCCAGATTGTCCTTTATTTCTTCCTTTTCCATACCGCCTTCCTTATTCATTATACTATTGCTATTACACAGTTGTACCATTACTCATTTTTAACTTCATGGCTTAATCTACATTATTTTACCATTTTCTACTCTGTGGTCATTGATACTATCTCAGTTGTCTTTAATTAACTTGAAGTGTATTTCTGTATCTGTTTTAGTTTGATGGTATTGCTGTTGCAATGTTTTATTACTCGTATACATGATCAATGACTTCAAAAATGATACAAAAAGTTAGATTAATGAAGAAATACCTAGATAATAGAATAACATAGATAGTCAAGTCAATCAGGAAACAATTTGTAGGAGGTAGGTAAAAATGTTTTAATGTTATAAATAAAAAACACAATAGATTAAATAATATGCAGTGAAGAACATCACTGATAAACTAGACCAAGCAGAAAGAGTGTGAAAAATGGAAGACAAAGTCAAGGAATTGTTAGATTCAGACATCAACAAACAAGCAAAATCGGTGTGCCCACAACTTCTAAGAAATGATTAAGAAACCAAACCCAAGAATCCATGGGGACAAAGAAGGACCTGAGAGATAAATAACTAAATGTATAACAACTCTATTCAGCAAAATTATGGCAAAAAATTCCTCAAATCTAGGAAAAGAATGGATATCCAAACACAATCATTATTTAGAATGCCAAACAGACATAACCAGAGAAGACCCTCTCCACAATTCACCTGTCAAAATACTAAGACCACAAATAAAGAAACAATATTAAAAGCTTCAAGAGAAGACAAAAACTCATAAACAAACCTAAGAGAATAACATTGGACCACGCAACAGAAACTATTAAAGCCAGGAATGCATATAATGATATCCTTCAAGCCCTGAACATAATTGCCAACCAAGATTACTAGAGTCTGCAAATTTATCTTTTGAAATTGACAGAGAAATAAAGTCATTTCAAGACAAATAAAAACTAAAGTAATTCATTAGCACCAATTGAGCATTGTAGAAGATACTTAATCAAATTCTACATAGAGAAGAGAGGAAATGTCTCAATCATGAAGGGGGACAAAGGGATAAATTTCATGAAAATAGAAATACAAGAGGAACTGAGATGAATCAATTATGTCCAGCTCAGTAAACCAGCAAACCCTTAAAATGAATAGAAAGACAACAAACAATAATTCAGTTGATTAAAAAAACAACCCAAAATTATAAGAATCAGCAAATCTCTATAAGCCATAACCTTCGATTTAAACAGCCTTAACTTTCTGATTAAAAGATGCAGACTAGTTGACTGAATTAAAAACGACATCCAACTAAGTGTCTCCCAGAAACACTCTTGAGGGGTTGGGGGAGGGGCAGCACAGTCAGTAAAGAGCTTGTCACACAAGTGGGAGGACCTGAGCTTGATCCCCAGTACCCTGGAAAAAGTCAGGTGCAGTAGGATAAGCTTAAAGGATATCATTTTATGTGTTCCTGGCTTTAATAGTTTCTGTTGAGTGGTCTGATGTTATTCTCACAGGTTTGTTACAAAGTTATGATCTTCTCTTGAAGCTTTTAATATTGTTTCTTCATTTTGAGGTCTTAGGATCTAATGTAATCACAGAACTGGGTAGGAAGACACATGAGGATCCACAGCTGGGACTTGTTGCTCAGCCAGTCTAACCAAATCAATGCACTCCAGACTCAGTGAGCGATTCTGTCTCACAAAATGTACAAACATGAGTGAGGAAGACACCTGACATTAACGTCTAGCCTCTATGCACAGGCAGGCACACACACACACACACACACACACACACACACACACACACATGTGCACACACAAGTATACACATACACACAAATAAAGGAAAACCTTCACTGGAAAAGACACATAGAGACTAACAGTAAAAAGATAGAAGTCAATACATCAAGCAAATGGTAGCTTAAAACAAGCTAACATAACAGTTATTATATCTGATAAAGTAGGCTTCAAGCCATAAACCCATTAAATATTAATAAAAGGAACAATAAATGAAGATATAACAATTGTAAATACATATGCACCAAGCCTCGAGAATCCTAATTCCATGAAATAAACACTACTGATTATAAAAAGACAGATAGGTCCTAACACAATAATAAACAGGAAACTTCAATGACATACTCTCCTCAATAGATAAGTCAAACAGACTGAAAACAACAAAGAACCTCCAGAGTTAAATTGCACCATACATCAACTGGACTTAACAGGTAACCATTATGAAATAGACATTCTTCTAAGAAGCCTATGGAATCGTCTCTAAAATGTATCACTTTTTATTACATAAAACGAATCTTTCATTGCTCTCCCACTCCATTCCTGTTCCAGCTAAACCATCCTATTCCCTCATGTTCTCATCCCCTACCCCCTATCCTCTATTGCCACCCCCATCCCCAGTCTACTCAGGAGATCTCATCTATTTCCCCTTCCCAGGGCAATCCATGTGTCCCTTTTAGGGCCTTCCTTGTTAGCTAGCTTCTCTGGAGCTGTGGGTTTTATAAAAGACAGTTGTGTAGCTTGGTCTGTTTAAGGGGCTCTAGGCAGTGGGATCAGGATCTATCCCTGGTGCATGAGCTGGCTTTTTGGAGCCCATTGTCTATGGTGGGACACCTTGCACATCCTTGATGCAGGGGGAGGGGCTTGGACCTGCCTCATCTGAATATACCAGGCTTTGCTGACTCCCCATGGGAGGCCTTACCTTTTTGGAGGAGGGGATGGAGGGTAGAATGAGGGGAAAGGCTGGGGGAGCAGGAGGAGGGATGAGAGGAGTATCTGTGGTTGGTATGTAAAATGAATAAAAAACAAGTTCTCAGGTACAGTGCATAGCTGCCAAGGTCCTGGGCAGGCTGTGTGGATGTGAGAGACTTTGAGACACGTGGACCTTACCAGTTAGGTGAGATGACTCAAATGCCTGATCCTTTGATGCCACTGAATCTTCCAATCATGTTGTCAAGTGTTAGAGGATTATATTTGGTCTGTTAGTTTCTGGGTCATTTTAATCATGAGACTTTATGTTGAAGAAGTTGCTCTGACATCCAGAAAGCCTCCAGAAGGCTCCTTAAGTCTGGGTATGCTCTGACTGACTCCTCCATTGAGGCTGGACACACTGCCACGGGACCACCAGCCTATGAACAGACACATTTGTGCCTCGCTTGGACAAACTTTTGCTACAAGCACTTTCTTCGAGGGACCAGGAGGCCACTGCAGGTACCATTTTTTTCCTAGTGGATTTTGTAATTAGAAGTGACTGGGTCAGGTCATTTTTGTGGTTGGAAAAACAGGCCACTGAGCAACTTCTCAAGTTGGCATGACTGACATGTCAGGACTCCACCTTCCAGCAGGATCATGTTGGGGCTGTGGAAGGTTTAATGTTTTCTTCACATACACCATTGATTATCTCCATCTTGTCTGTAACCATACCACCCTGAGGGTTCCTGGTCTTGTCTGCTTGGACCCATCTTTGTGACACTTCTTGGTGGCCTCAGCATTTGAAAAACACATTAGAAGACAGAACTGCAGCGGCCAGTCACTTAACTAGCTGTCCGGTATTTATATCTAACTTTAGCTTGTGTCTTCCTGTGTGGTGGGGAGGGGGCTCTGATCATGTTGCCCAAGCATGTCTCTGTCCCCATTGCTCTCCCTCCTCCGAGTGCTGAGACCACAGGTGCACAGTCAGCCTAGCACCATCCCTCTTCTGTGTTCCCCAGGTCTTCCTGTCTTCACAAGAATAAAGATCCTGAAATGCAAAAATAAATAAATAAATTAATGAAAATTAAAAATTAAAAAAAGAGTCTTAACAAATGCAAAAGAATTTTTAAAATTCTATCTTGTCAGTTTATAGTGAAATAAAACTAGAAAACAATAGCAAGAAAAATTACAAAAGGCAACAAATACATGAGCACTGAATGATATACTTTTTGTTTTTAAATTTTTTATTTTTAAATATTTATTTTAACCTAGCTGCCCTTCAACTGAAGAATGGATAAATAAAATGTGGTACATGTAGCTTGAGTCTTTCTGGTCCTGCCTGGCCCACAGTCAGGACAAATCTCTCTAACCCGCCAGTCCCTCAGTGGCTCAGACCCAACCAAGTAAATACACAGAGACTTATATTGCTTACAAACTGTATGGCCATGACAGGTTTCTTGTTATCTATTTCTTCTATCTTAAATTAACCCATTTCTATTCATCTATACTTTGCCACATGGCTCGTGGCTTATCGGTACCTTACATCTTCCTTGTCCTGGCAGCGGCTGGCAGTGTCCCCCCTGCCTTCCTGTTCTCTCAATTTTCCTCTCTGTTAGTCCTACCTATACTTCCTGCCTGGCTACTGGCCAATCAGTGTTTTATTTATCAATCAATCATCCACAGCAGGTACATATACACAAAGGAGTACTACTCAGCAGAGAAAAACAATGACATCATGAGGTTTGCAGGCAAATGGATGGATCTAGAAAAAATCATCCTGAGTGAGGTAACCCAGACTCAGAAAGACAAACATGGTATGTACTCACTCATAGATGGATACTAGATGTAAAACAAAGAATGACTAGACTGCTACTCACAACTCCAGGGAGGCTACCTAGTAAAGAAGTAAGAAAGACACAGGGATATCCCAACGACAGAAAAATGGATGAGATCTACATAAGCAAACTGGATGTGGGGGCAGGGTAATGAAGGGCAAGGGTCGGGGGAAAGAGAGCTTAGGGGAGCAGGAGGTCCCAGCTGGATCAGGAGCAGAGAGGGAGAACAAGGAAAGAGAGACCATGATAAATGAAGACCCCATGGGAATAGGAAGAAGCAAAGTGCTAGAGGGGTCCCCAGAAATCCACAAAGATACCTCCACAGAAGACTACTGGCAATGGTTGAGAAAAAGCCCGAACTGACCTACTCTGGTGATCAGACGACCAAACACCCTAACTGTCATGATAGAACTCTCTTTCATCCAGTGACTAATGGAAGCAGATGCAGAGATCCACATCCAGGCCCCAGGTGGAGCTCTGGGAGTCCAATCGGCAAGAGGAGGGATTGTATGAGCGAGAATTGTTGAGTCCATGACTGGAAAAAGCACAGGGACAAATAGCCAGTTGAATGTAAACACATGAACTATGAACCAATAGCTGAAGAGCCCCCAACTGGATCAGGCCCTCTGAATAAGTGAGACAGTCAATTAGCTTAAACTGTTTGGGAGGTCCCCAGGCAGTGGGACTGGAACCTGTCCTTAGTGCATGAGCTGGCTGTTTAGATCCTGGGGCCTATGCTGGGACACTTTGCTCAGCCTGGGTGAAGGGAGGAGGGGACAGGACCTGCCTCGACTGAGCTGAATCCCCAGTGGAGTCCTTGCCCTGGAGGTGGGAATAAGGGGTAGATTGGGGGGAGGACAGGAGGGAGGAGGGCGGGAGGAGGGAAGACAGGGGAATCCATGGCTAATATGTAAAATTGAATTAATTCTAAAATTTAAAAATAAAAAAAATTTTAAAGATATTTTAATTCCTTAAGAATTTCATATAATTGTGATCATATTCACCCCCAGTTACTTTCTTCAGCTCTTCTCAGAATCACCTCCACCTCTCTATCTCCAAAAATACTGTGTCTTTTTTTTAATAGCCTATTGACTATAATATGTGCTATCTGTATTTCTGGGTGTGGGACCATCTACTGGAACTTGGTCAGTCTACCAGAAGGCATACCCTTAAACAAAACTAATTCTCCTTCCCACAAAGCCATCAACTATCTATAACTCCTCAGTTAAAAGTCAGGGTTCATAAACCAATTCCCACTTCATGCTAGAATCTTGATTGGCTTGCTCTTATGTATGTCTTGGCAAGCAACCACAGCTACTATGAACTTATAAATGAAGCCCAGAAGACACTGTTTTTCTCCTGTCCTCCCTAATTTCTGACTCTCACGATCTTCTACTCCCTCCTCTGAGTCTTGGACAGGGGGACATCATATAAATGTTCCATTTGTGGCTAAGCACTCCACTGACACTTGGTTCTCCACACTTGGACTAGTTGTAAGTTTCTACATTAATCTTCATCTACTGCACAAAGAAACTTCTACAGTGAGTCTAAGAACTGCATTAAGCTATAGACAGAAAGATAGATTTTTGGAGGGCAGTTTGATGCTGTGTCCATGTAGAATAATAGAATAGGAGTAGTTTCATCCTTGGGGCCTGTGCACTCCCCAACCATTGGTCCTTGGCCAGATTGACGATATTAGGCATGCATGTGTTTCCTCCTGTGGAATGGACCTGAAGACTAATCAGAAAGGACTTGGTTATGCACCAAATGTTTGTGCCACCGCTGTACCCATGGGAATGTTTTTCCATGCCTGTCATTACTGCAGGTCACAGGTTTGCAGCTGGGTAGGACTGGTGATGGCTTTTAAACAATACACACTTTAAATGAGTCAATGAAGAAGTAAGGAGGAAATTTAAAAGTTACTGGAGTCAAATGTAAATGAAAAGACACTCTAGAGGCAGACAAAGCAGTTCTAAAAGGAAGCTTATAGTTCTGAGTGCTTACATTAAAAAATCAGGGAGGGTAGGTGTGACAGCTCAGCAGGTAAAGGCACCTGCTACCAGTCTGAGCTCAATGCCCAGGGACCACTATGATGGAAAGGGAGAATCAACTCTTCAAGGTTGTCCTCTGACCTCCACACACATGCCTGCATATGTACTCAAATGCATACATGTACACACAAAATAAGTAAAAAAAATAAATAAAACTTTAAAATCAGAGATAGCTCAAATAAATACATTAATATGCCTCAAGGTGCTTGGAGGGGAAAGGCCAAATCCAAAATCAGTACATTAGGTTGAAAGAAATAATAAAGATCAGGAGAGAAGTTTATGAAATAGAGACTAAAAACAATAAAAGAGTCAACAAAAAAGAGTTGGCTCTTAGAAAAAGAGTACAAGACCATCAAACTCTTAGCCAAAGCAACCACAAGTATGAGATAAGACCTAAATTAATAAAATCAAAGTTGAAAAACAAAAAAGAAAATCATTACACTGAATATCAGTGAAATGTAGGGGGCTGTTAGGGAATACTTTGAAAGCATTTTTCAAAAATCTGAAAAATATAGAAGAAATTAACAAACTTTTAGACATATAAGCTCTACCAAAATTAAATCAAGAGGATATGAGCAATCTAAATAGATCTATAATGAGCAACAATATTAACGCAGTAATAAAGAGCCTCTCAACCAAAATAAATAAATAAATAAATAAAAGTTAACACTAATGCACTTCAAATTATTTCATAGAATAGAAAGAGACAGAACAGTATTGAATTTATCCTATGGTGCCAGCATTACTTTGATACCAAAACCAGAATATGGACAATGCAAAACACCAATTTTCCTGAAGATCACAGGTGTAATATTTCTTAATAAAATACTTGCAAGCCAAATTCAAGAACACAGTGAAAACAGCATATACTATGATCAAGTTGGTTTTATTCAAGAGACACAAGAATGTTTCAACATTAATAAATAATATTATATAATATATAAATAGACTCAAGGACAGAAATCACAGGTCATCTCAAGAGATGCAGAAAATATCTCTGACAAAGTTCAACACTCCTTCATGATAAAAAATCCTACAGAACATGGGAATGGCAGAAACATACTTCAAAATAATAAAGGCTATACTCAACAAACCTATAACCAACTTCATAGTAAATGAAGGAAAGCCAAAAACATTTCTTCCCTTCTCTTCACTCTTACTCAGTGTAGTCTTGAAGTCTTAACTAAATCAATAAGTCAAGAGAGAAGGGAAAGGGGGGTCTAAATAAAAAACAATTTGAAGTATCCCTATTTTCGGATGCTGTAATCTTAAAAGACCTTACAGACTTTCCCAGGAAAGGCTCTCACAAAATCTCACCCAGAGCTGAGGAGCTTTGACCATTCATTAAAGGCTGTCGGGGCAGAGAGAGTCTGTTTTCTTCAGGAAAGTGGTCCCTATTAGGATGCTCATTCTCCTGTGGATGGCCCTGTCCCCATGCACATCAGGACAGAACAGACTTGACTGGATAGGCCATAAAAAGAAAGCATGAAGTAGGAGGAGGTTGTAGTGGAGGGGTCTGGAAAGAATTGAAGGGGAATAGTTTATATGATCAAAAATATTGCATACATGTATGAAATCCTCAGTATTTTTAAAAACTTCCCCAAAACTCTTCAATGTGATAAACACTTTCAGCAAAGTAGTAGGATACAAAATCAACATACAAAAATGACTAGCTTTTCTATATATCAGCAATGAACTAGTTTGTTGATAAAGAAATCCAAAAAACAGATCTCATTCACAATAGCTTCATCAAAGTGAAATATCTAGGAATAAACCTAACCAAGGACATGAATGACTTCAAAAATAAAAACTTTAAAACATTGAAGAAAAATACTGTAGAAGACAAGATTTCCCATATTCATGAAGTAACAATATTATGAAGTGATCTACAAATTCACTGTAATCCCCTCAAAATTACAAGTATATCCTTCACTAAACTGAAAAAAAAAAGGTAAATCTAAAGTTCATATGGAACCATGGAAGACTCCAATAGGTAAAACCACACTAAGAAGAATGCTAGAAATAACCAGAACTTGAATTCAAATTATACTACAGAGCCATAGAAGCAAAGTACCATGGTACTAAAAAACAGATGTACATACCAGTGTAATAGAATAGAAGGCCCAGAAATAAATTCACTCAGCTAGCGATCTGAATTTTTTATGAAGGTGTCAAAAACATACATTGGAACAAAGGTAGCTGGGAATAATGGCCATCCACATGAAAAGAATGAAGTTAGATCCCTGCATCTCAACTTTTTTAAAAATGGCTTAAAGACCTTGATTTAAGATCAGAAACTCTAAAAGTGCAAAAGGAAAATATAGGAAAAACACTTCAAGATGCAGGTATAAACATCTTTCTTTAAAAGGCCTTCAGTAGCACAGGATATAACCCCAAGGATTAACAAATAGGATTTCATGAAATTTAAAAGTTACTCTACAACAAAAGAAACAACAGAGTGGTGAGATAGACTAAAGAACGGTAGAAATCTATGAGGGATTCAAAAACTTAAACACCAAAATGAAATCATTCCATCAACAAATCTTAAAAGAAGAAATATAAATAGGAAACAAATATTTGAAAAAATGTACAACATTCCTTAGCCATCAGAGAAATACAAATCAAAGGTTTATTGAGATTTGATTGTACCACAGTCAGAATAGCTGTCATCATTTCCCTTGAAATCAAAGGATGACAAACACTGGTCAGAATATAGAAGGAAAAAGAATCCTTATAGACTGCTGGTCCAGCTGTAAACTGGTTCAGCCACAACGGAAGTCAGCGTAGAGCTTCCTCACACAACTAAAGGTATAGCTAACATATGATCCAGCTACCCCACTCCTGGCTATATATCCCTACATATTCAAGGGAATCTAAGTCTGCATATTACATACATGCTTATAAATCACACTTATTGCAGCACAGTTCACAATAGCCAAAATGTGCAACCATTAAATAACCTAGATGCCCATCAACAAATAAAATGGGTAGGGTATGTTGTATATACACACAATGGAGTTTTGTTGGGCTCAAAATACAAAATTATGTCATTTCCAGGAAAAATTACATGGAGATTATCATGTTAAAGAAAATAAAAGACAAACCACATTTTCTCTCATGCAGAATTTAAACACTGATAGTTATAAATGTGGGTATGGATATCAATGATATAAAAGTAGAACTGGGGCCGGGCGTGGTGGCGCACGCCTTTAATCCCAGCACTCGGGAGGCAGAGGCAGGCGGATCTTTGTGAGTTCGAGGCCAGCCTGGGCTACCAAGTGAGCTCCAGGAAAGGCGCAAAGCTACACAGAGAAACCCTGTCTCGAAAAAACCAAAAAAAAAAAAAAGTAGAACTGGGTACTGTGTGAGGGGAGGAAATGGTCTAAAGGATAAAATGTAAATTTCTTAAAAGAAAATAAAATTATCGTGGATCCAAGGGCATTCTTCTGATATGTCTTTAAGAGCTGTCAAGTCTTCTGAGATGAAGCATTAGCGGGCAGCTACTTTCCCTGAGTGGTTTCTGGTATTATTGGCAGTAGCAGCCCTGAGCTTCCAGGCACTCTACTCTCTTCTTTACTCTGATGATGATATTTCACATTACATTAGGGAATGCACCATACGGTCCAAATGTGAGAGCAATGAAGATTTCTTCCCCTCTCTCCTAACTGCCACCCCCAAGTGAAAGGACACCATCAACCTATAAAAGGCAATAACCTCATTCACTCTAGTAACCTCTGCCCTTTAGCCCATGATGTGTTCATTCTAAGCAAGGAGAGAGGAATTTATGGGAGCATTTAGGTTCAGGTCTGCCACCACCTTTAGCAATCTCAATTAATCACTGAGTTAATCATTCCTGTTCCTTCAAAAATGGGCCAAGTTAATTAGAATGAAGGTTGCTTTTAAATTTTTAGATGTCCTACAAATTTCTGGCAAAAAAAGCCCCATGGCATGAAAAATTAAGACCTAGGGCATTGCAGCCAGTGGGGATTTGCAAAAGATCTTTTAAAGGTAATGTACGTATAGATCCCTTTTCTTTCCAGTTTTAGGATACTGTAACTTTACTTAAGGAAACCAATAATTGTTCATAGTGGGGAAGTACCAAAGAACCAACCATTACCACCCTTTACCAGTCACATAGACCAAATCAACTTTCTGCAGACATAGTAGAAAGTACAAGAAAGTTCTTCTAAATACCTCTGCCTGCTCAAAAATGCTGTAAATGTCTTCCATCTACAAGATCCATTTCTTCCAAAAAAAATATAGATAAGTTCGAAGAACATTTTCTAAGAAAAATAGCACTCTAATGATTTGAAACAGAATTCATCTATACAATTAACCATTAATAGGATTTTCCATGAAAATGGGCTTCCATCGAAAAAAAGAGATACCCAGGAAGAAGAAAAAGACACAAAAAGAAAGCCTAGAAGGAAATAACAAATTCTTCTAGATCTCTTCATAGGACACTGGCCAATGCCTAGCCAAAGAGAAAACGCATCAAACAAAACTGCTCTTAACTAAGGAAATCTGAAAGAAGTCAGAGCAAAGAGCGTTTCACATTCAGTGAAAAGTGCTATGGCCTCCCTAGAGACGACGTGATCTGTCATAGACTCCACTAGGATGTTCATGACCCTATGATATTCTGCCCACCCATTCTTACTAATCTAGTAGTTTATACCCTGATTTATCACAAGCCCACTGCCCTCTTCCACACTCCATGAGCTAAGAATTGGTTGATATTTTACCTTTCTTCCGACTTAATGGGTTAGCCTCACGCCACATTAATGGAGAACATGGCATTCCTGGGTCTGAGATGACAGATCATTTGTTGTTTACAATAGTAGCCAGAATTTTAGCATTTCTGTGACAATTTCCCACGTCTCAACTCAACTCCTACAGAGCACCATGAAGGGGGCCCAGCTGACCCCAGAGCACAGTGGGTTCTATCACAGAAGAGGAATTCTGAGCTTAGGGAATCTAAGTCCTTTACGATGGACTTAGGCAATGCCATTCTTCTCTACAGTGAGACAACATCTTCTCTAATTTTTAAGATTATAGTCAAACCTGACATCACATAGAAGAAGAAATAGTATCTCCCAAGGATAGTCTCTATACATTCTCAGAAAGATTATCTAAAACAAAGGACATGAGGTACCTCACTTATGAGTTGTGAAGAGACCCAGGGAGGGCAGTATCAAACAATATCCATTGCTCATTTCTCAGCATTGGGTCATCTGGAATATTGTCCCATGAGTACCTTACTCTGTTGGCCATTCCAGTTATTCAAGTCAAAATAGCCTAAGATTAAACCCATTATTTATCTCAGGTGGTATCTAAGACCAGTCGTGACAAATTCCAATTCTTTTTTTTTTTTTTATTTTACAATACTATTCAGTTCTACATAATAGCCACAGATTCCCTTGTTCTCTCCCTTCCTGCCCCCCTCCCCTTCCCCCCCAGCCTATCCCCCATTCCCACCTCCTCCAGATCAAGGTCTCCCCCGAGGACTGGGATTGACCTGATAGACTCAGTCCAGGCAGGTCCAGTCCCCTCCTCCCAGACTGAGCCAAGCGTCCCTGCCTAAGTCCCAGGTTTCAAACAGCTAACTCATGCAACGAGCCCAGGACCTGGTACCACTGCCTAGATGCCTCCCAAACAGATCAAGCCAATCAACTGTCTCACCTATTCAGAGGGCCTGATCCAGTTGGGGGCCCCTCAGCCTTTGGTTCATAGTTCATGTGTTTCCATTCATTTGGTTATTTGTCCCTGTGCTTTATCCAACCTTGGTTTCAACAATTCTCGCTCATATAAACCCTCCTCTTTCTCACTAATTAGACTCCCAGCGCTCCACCAGGGGCCTAGCCGTGGATGTCTGCATCCAGATTCCTCAGTCCTTGGATGGGGTTTATGGCACAACTATTAGGGTGTTTGGCCATCCCATCACCAGAGTAGGTCAGTCCTGGCTGTCTCTCGACCATTGCCAGCAGTCTTTTGTGGGGGTATCTTTGTGGATTTCTGTGGGCCTCTTTAGCTCTTTGTTTCTTCCTTTTCTCATGTGGTCTTCATTTACCATGGTCTCCTATTCCTTGTTCTCCCTCTCTTTTCTTGATCCAGCTAGGATCTTCCGCTCTCTTTCCCTTGACCCTCGCCCTTCATTGCTCCCACTCATGTCCAGGCTGTTCATGTAAATCTCATCCATTTCTCCGTGTCTTTCTTGGGGTCCCCGTTTTCCAGGTAGCCTCACTGGTGATGTGAGTAGCAGTCTAGTCATCCTTGTTTCACATCTAGCATCTTCCTATGAGTGAGTACATACCATATTTGTCTTTCTGAGTCTGGGTTACCTCACTCAGGATGATTTTTTCTAGATCCATCCATTTGCCTGCAAACCTCATGATGTCATTGTTTTTCTCTGCTGAATAGTATTCCATTGTGTATATGTGCCACAATTTATTTATCCATTCTTCAGTTGAAGGGCATCTAGGTTGTTTCCAGGTTTTGGCTATTACAATGCAAGCTTGTACAACCAATTTGGAAATCAATATGGTGCTTTCTTAGAAAATTGGGAATCAATCTCCCCCAAGATCTAGCTATACCACTCCTGGGCATATACCCAAGAAATGCTCAATCATACCACAAGAGCACTTGCTCAGCTATGTTCATATCAGCATTGTTTGTAATAGACAAATTCCAATTCTTAGGGTAAAGCACTGAAGTATTGATCTCAACTAGGATCCTCAGAGTCCCAGACTCAATCAGTTGAACAAATACCATAAACCATCATGGTCTACATTGGGTTTTCTCTTTGAGTTTTTGTATTGAGCTTTCAACTTGACCCAAATACTAATCCAAACACATCAGGATATGCCGGTGATTGCATGGACTCCATTTAAGTCCACCAGCAGATCTAAGGCACTTTTGTGAGCCACAACAATCCTAAACAAACAAGCTGAGTCTAATCTAAATGCCTTGTAGGACCAAGGTAGTATCCTTAAGCATTTCAGATAACATTAGGAGACAATACCACCTTATTTATTGTTTGATTATAATCTTAGAGAGAACTGCCTGTAAGGTACACCCAAATGACTAACTCATGGGCTTTCTACTAGGAAGCACCTCTGAGGAAGAAAACATAGCTTACTATAGGGAATCACAACAGTACAGAGGTCTGAGAGATACAGTGTCAGCTTGTGGTGTTTCCTCTAACATGTCTACTTTGAGCACTCCACAATGAAATTCTCAGTGAACTAAGAAGCTGATCCATCTTTTTGGTGATAGGTTAGAGGCGGGGAGGGGAATCTAAAGAGGAAGAATTTTTTTTCTTGATTACTCTCCTCTACCGAATCTCTGTTTTATGAGACATCTAACAATGCCAAGGTTTATCATAAGCATGATAAAACTAGAATCAGTTCCTCAGAGTCTGAGGTCTCTGATCTATCATCTGTAGGCATTTGCTAGGGCTGATACAACAAAATACAGGCTGGCCGAGACACCTCAGAAATCTATTTCTCACAGTCCTGGATGCTGGGACAGTCCTGAATGCTGGAAGGTCAAAAGCACAAGGTATCAGCAGATCTGATAGCACCTGAGGCTTCTCCTTTGTTTGTAGATTGTCTCCTTTATACTATGCTCTCCTTTGGCCTTCTGATCTGTGCATGCATGCATCTGGGGTCTCTTTCCTTCTACTAAGGACACTGGTAATGTTTGATTAGAACCTCACTATTGGGACCTCATTCCAACTTAATTGCCTTTATTTTTCTTTGCTTCTTCTCTTCTTTAAGACAAGGTCTCACTAAGTTGCCCTAGTAGCCCTCAAAACTCACTATTCTCCTGCCTCAGCTTCCTGAGTAACTGGTATTACAGGCATGTGCCACCATGCCCAGCTTAATTACCTCTTCAATGGCTCTGTCTCTAAGTAAAATCACACTGGGTGGGTCTGTGTTTCAACATAAGAATTTTAGGAAGACACATTCACCTTAATAACCCCAACATGACATCATCTGTAAAAAAAAAAAAAAGTGGTTGTTGAAGAAGAGTGACACTGAACTCACACTAGAGAAATGGCACGTAGGGACTCCTGCTAATATATAGTGGAGATTGCCCATGTTAGAATGAGCCAGTCTTAATCCTCGGATGCTAATAGCATTAAAAAGAAAATTTTCACATTATCCAACACTATCATTGTCCAAGTGCAATGGATACAACAGCTGAATTCAGGGTCTTTTCATTCTGAAGATATGAAGACAGTGATTTAGGCACTCATGTCCATCAGTCCTAAAAGCTGGGGACCCCCTCTTGAAATCCTCCAGCATATGTTCCTCTTTGACAGAACACTATCCCACTTTAAATCACGTTTCTCTGAAATTAAGTAGATAGGAATAGGAATCAGGAAGAAAGGAGGGTAGGATTGTTTCTCATTTGCTTTTGATTTTCAGCATCATGGCTCAAACAAATGAACTCCCAGTGTTTTCTCCCCATCTAATACTCTATCTCAGACAACAAGCTACCTCAGCCTTGGGTACTCCTTCTGTGAGCATCCCTTTATAAACATCACTCTTTGCTTGCAGCCAAGGGATTTGCACCCTTTGCTGACTTAAGCTTGGCTTACACAGCAGCAACCTTCTCTGAAGATGCCACCTTAATCCAAGACATCTGTTGTGCCAGGGGGCAGCAAGATACAGCCTATGGAGCATGCCAGCTTGCTTCCTACTTTTGTAAATAATGTTTTATTAGGACAAAGTCACATCCATTTGTTCACATAATGCCTGTGGCTGGTTTTGTGCTGCAGTAGCAGAGATGAGTAGTTGCAACAGAGAAAGCATGGTCCACAAAGTTTAAAATATTTGCTATCTAGCCCTTTGCAGAGAAAGCTTGCTTATCCCTGTGCTGTGCCATTACTGACAGAACATCATTTAAGCCCTTGCCTGATTTCAACAAAAGGGCTCAGATTTTCCAGAGTAGTCAAGCTTCTCACAAGAATATATCTAGATTGCTTTGGTTCACATTCTATTCTGTAGCTGGTCACCTTTATTAACGTTGTACACCCAGCCAGGACAACTACATCCCAAATGTCTCAACTATAGATTCCCACAGGAGTTTGCTTTTTTTTGTTGTTGTTTCAGAGAAATCCTCCCAAAGGGATCAAAACTCCCTTATAGCAGCTGGAACTTAGAAAAAGCAAAAGGTGAGGAGGAGGGGGGGAGGAGGAGCAAGAGGAGGAGGAGAGGGAATAGGAGAAGGGAAGAGAAAGAGGAGGAGGAGGAAAAGAAGGAGGAGGAGAAAGAGAATGAGGAGGAGGAAGAGGAGGGGGAGGAAGAGAAGGAGAAGGAGGAGAAGGAGGAGGAGAAGAAGGAGAAGAAGGAGAAGAAGGAGGAGGAGGAGGAGGAGAAGAAGAAATACCTTTGGGGGAAGGGGGGAGGCTCCCTTTGGATCTAAATTTGACATTACAGATTACAGAATAAGTTGAGCCATGAGAGTCCCAGCTATTATCATCCTACCTTAGCACACCCATTCCTCATCTTCTAAGTGTTCAGCATTGGTTTAATGATTTCTGGTCATTTTAATAGAACCTCCTTCCTTTATGCCTAGGGTAGGTATACATCTTTACAACTGTTATCTGAGTGGAGTGGAAGCATATTGTTGCTCAGAGCAAACCTTAGCACTACCCACTCAAATGGAGACAGTTTCAGCCTGACCACTGCACTGAAAAGGAAGGTCCCCTGCCTTGGGACAATTAGCACCACCTAGGACCATTTAAGCTGCTGACTTTGAAGTTATTTCCTGAAACTCATCCTGCAATCATTCCCTCCACTCCTATTCATTGTCACTAATGAGCAATAAAGTAGAGGACGATTTATAGTCCAATTGACCATACACTTTAAAGAACATATTTGCTACCAATTTCTTATACTTTCTCCAGACACCAGTTAAAAGACTATGAGATCCTCATCTTCTCTTTTCCAGAAAGGCGTGTTTCTGTCCACATCCTATCCTCATCACCAAAAATACTAAGATTATGAGAGAGTCTGAGATTATACCCTACTTATTAGCTAGCAAGTTATCCTAGTACATTTCATGGATGCTGCTACAAGAAAGAAGACTTCTGAATAAGCAAGATAAAGGACTATTATTATTTGCATCAACTAGCATTATAGAACCAGTTCCTACCTGAGGATGTGAAGAGGACCCAAGAATATCAGCACTACAATAAGATGTTATAAAAGAACTTTGATCTTAAAAACCTGAATCTGCCCTTCACCCTTAAGGATACTACCTACCATGGTTGTATTCTGAGATCATTCACTATATAACTAACTTTGAACAGGTGGCTCAGAAGAATGCAAAGTGCCTAGGTCAGATTATCCACATAAAGTTGGTCATGTTGGCATATTCCCATAATCCCAGCACTCAGGAGGCTGAGGAATGATGATCTCAAATTCAGGGTAGGCTGATGCTATCCAGAGGATCCAATCTCAAAAAAAAAAAAAAAAAAAAAAAAGAAGAATATGTGCATAGATATGGCAGAGCCATGGAAGGTTATCTTCCAACAGAAAGGAGATTGAGAAGATTTCACTGTATCTGACCTCAATGAAAGAGAGGGATACTCACCCAGTATCCCTTCTGTTGCTACTAGAAGGAATGCTCACAGCAGTTATGCTATATATTCTATACTGTATGATTAGTTATACCCTAAAGATATTAAAATATATGAACTAATAAAATAGTTCAGTAGCAATTACAAAATAAATACATAAAAATAGCTTTCCAATATGCCAGTGAGAACTAGGTAATTAGTTAGAAAACATAATGGGAAAAGATCGCATTCAATCTTTTGAAAAATAGCATTGAAAAGTATAAAACATCTACAGACAAAGTTAATAAAAAAAACATACAGGACTAAATAAAAAGGACCATAAATTTTCACTAAAGGACATAAAAATAATAATTGAACCAGTTGAGGAACATACTATGTTCTTGGGCAGGAGAATTTGCTGTCATAATGATGTCAAGTCTCCCGAAATTGATCTACACAGTTAATGGAATTCTAGTTCCCAAGACCTGAGCATTAGAATTCAGAGACGGAAGGACTGTCGTGAGAGGGACACTTGCTTCCTTGTTAGAACCCAGGTGGACAGGTTGTTGTAATCTTCATTGAATGGTCAACCTAGCTAATTTGACAGTTTTGCAGAACAAATTCATGCCCTGCAACTATCTGTGATTTAGGAAGGCACTAACATGACTTCCTCTTTCTCTCACATCAAGTTCTATGCTGCACTCCCCAAATCCTTCTGTAAAAGCCCAAAGCCAAAGTATAAGAACCATTTTTGCTTGAATTTTATTGGCATATATGAATTATACATAATAACTGGTTTATTATAACATTATCACACATGCTTATAACATATTTCAATCACATTCCTTCCCAACACCCTCTTATGTCCCCTTGCTATTCTCACCAATTCCCTTCCACTCCCCAATTAGCTTCCCTTATACATTTGTTCGTTTGTTGGTTGGTTGGTTGGTTGGTTAATTGGTTGGTTGGTTGGTTGGTTGGTTGGTTGGTTGGTTGGTTGGTTGGTTGGTTTGTATTTACTTCTCTTGTGTGTGACACAATGAGTTTCATTAGGATTATTTACAGGAGCATGATGAAGATTTGTTTGTGGGTTCTTTGTCCTTGCTATTAATTCTTCAAGAATTTCATATAATACACTTGAACATATTCACCCCTTACTTTTCCCAGATTCTCCCCAATATTCCTCCCCTGAACTTTGTGTCCTTTGTTTCTTAAAACCCATCAACTCCAGTTTGTGCTGTCCCTATACATCTGGCTGTGGCAGCATCCACGTCTACCTAACAGGAACCACATCCTTAAAGAAAACTGACTGTCCCTCCCTCAGAAGCCATCAACTGTCCACAGCTCCTCAGTTAGGTGTGGGGGTCCATGAACCCCTTCCCATTCCCTGCTATAATGTTGACTGACTTAATAATCATGTGCAAGCAGAAACAGTGGCTGTGAATTTATGGGTGCATTCATGCAACCTCTGTAGGTTTATGGGTGTAACCCCTCACTCTTAAGGTCTTCGTGCCACTTCTTCCAAGATGGTCTCTTAGCCTTGGGGAGGGGTTGCTAGCTAGATGTCTTATTTGTAGCTGAGCATGCCACAGTCACTTATTCTCTGCCCTTTGATTGAGTTTCTGCGTTAACCACCATCGACTACACAAAGAAACTTCTCTGATGAGTCTGGGAGCTGCACTAATCTGTGGTTAGAGAGGCAGAGATTTAGAGGGCACTTCAATGCAATGTCCATTTAGTAGAATAACAATAGTAAACTCATCCCTGGGGCCTATGAGCTCCATAACCATGAGCTCTTGACCAAGATGTACAGTACTAGGTACGTGTTTTCTCCTGTATAGTCTTAAATCCAACCAGGAAACAGCTGGATGCTCTCATATCATTTGTATTCTATTGAATACAATAGAATGGGCATAGTGTGTCATGCCAGTCACTATTGGAGATTACAAAGTTCATAGCTAGATAAGACTGTTGTTAATTTTCCTAGCAGTCTGCATAGCACCTCTCAGTACTATAGGAGCTAATCAACAGAGATGAAGCTTCCTGGTTAGGACTGACTTGATATCTCCATGTCCTATGATCCATGTGTGTGGTGTTTTCAGCAATAGGGTCCTGTCATCAAGTTCTAGCAGACACCCAAGAGCAATGCTGTAGCTGGAGTTTTTTCTCCGGGTCCTACCAAGCCCTGGCAGTCCAACAGCCCACTTATAAAATAAACACACAGACACTTATATTATTTAAACTGTTTGGCCTAATGGCTCAGGCTTCTAGCTGTCTAGTTCTTATATCTTTTTTTTTCTTGTTGTCTTTTTTTATTATTTTATTTTATTTTACAATACCATTCACAGTTCTACATATCAGCCACGGGTTCCCCTATTCTCCCCCCTCCCACCCCCTCCCCTTACCCCCAGCCCACTCCCCATTCCCACCTCCTCCAGGACAAATCCTCCCCCCAGGACTGCGATCAACCTGGTAGACTCAGTCCAGGCAGGTCCAGTCCCTTCCTCCCAGCCTGAGCCAAGTGTCCCTGCATAAGCTCCAGGTTTCAAACAGCCAACTCATGCAATGAGCACAGGACTTGGTCACACTGCCTAGTTGCCTCCCAAACTGATCAAGCCAAACAACTGTCACACCTATTCAGAGGGCCTGATCCAGCTGGGGGGCCCTCAGCCTTTGGTTCATAGTTCATGTGTTTCCATTCATTTGGCTATTTTTTTTTCAATAATTGAGTAAAACCGAAATTTATTATAAGCCACAGTCGTCCTAGGGACCTCCATGCTATATATATATATAGCCTTCATGGTTCTATGGGTTGTGGTCTGATTGTTCTTTATTTTATATCTAGAATCCACTTATGAGTAAGTACATACCATGACTGTCTTTCTGGGTTTGGGTTACCTCACTCAGGATGATTTTTTCCAGTTCCATCCATTTGCCTGCAAATTTCATGCTTTCATTGTTTTTCTCTGCTGAGTAGTACTCCATTGTGTATATATACCACATTTTTTTCATCCATTGTTCCGTTGACGGGCATCTAGGTTGTTTCCAGGTTCTGGCTATTACAAATAGTGCTGCTATGAACATAGATGAGCATGTATCTTTATGGTATGAATCAGCATTCCTTGGGTATATGCCCAAGAGTGGGATGGCTAGGTCTGGAGGTAATTCGATTCCTAATTTTCTGAGAAACCGCCATACTGATTTCCACAGTGGTTGTACAAGTTTACATTCCCACCAACAGTGGAGGAGTGTTCCCTTTGTTCCACATCCTCTCCAACATTGACTGTCATTGGTGTTTTTGATCGTAGCCATTCTGACAGGTGTAAGGTGGTATCTCAGAGTCGTTTTGATTTGCATTTCTCTGATGATTAAGGATGTTGAGCATTTCTTTAAATGTCTTTCAGCCATTTGTATTTCTTGTTTTGTGAATTCTCTGTTTAGCTCTTTAGCCCATTTTTTAATTGGACTGTTCAGTGCTTTGATGTCTAGTTTCTTGAGTTCTTTATGTACTGTGGAGATCAATCCTCTGTCAGATGTGGGGTTGGTGAAGATCTTTTCCCATTCTGTTGGCTGTCTTTTTGTCTTATTGACTGTGTCTTTTGCCCTGCAAAAGCTTCTCAGTTTTGAGAGGTCCCATTTATTAATTGTTGTGCTCAGGGTCTATGCTGTTGGTGTTTTATTTAGGAAATGGTCTCCAGTGCCAATGCGTTCAAGAGTGCTTCCTACTTTCTTTTCTATTAAGTTTAGTGTAACTGGATTTATGTTGAGGTCCTTGATCCACTTGGACTTGAGTTTTGTGCATGGTGACAGATATGGATCTATTTGTAATCTTTTACATATTGAGATCCAGTTATGCCAGCACCATTTGTTGAAGATACTTTCTTTTTTCCATTGTATAGTTTTGGCTCCTTTGTCAAAAACCAGGTGTTCATATGTGCATGGATTAATGCCAGGGTCTTCAATTTGATTCCATTGGTCCGCATGTCGGTTTTTATACCAGTACCAAGCTGTTTTTATTACTATAGCTCTATAGTAGAGTTTGAGGTGAGGGATGGTGATGCCTCCAAAGGTTGCTTTATCATATAGGATTCTTTTAGCTATCCTGGGTCTTTTGTTTTTCTATATGAAGTTGAGTATTTTTCTTTCCAAGTCTGTGAAGAATTGTGTTGGGATTCTGATGGGGATTGCATTGAATCTGTAGATTGCTTTTGGTAAGATTGCCATTTTTACTATGTTAATCCTACCTATCCATGAGCATGGGAGATCCTTCCATTTTCTGATATCTTCTTCAATTTTTTTCTTTAGAGATTTAAAGTTCTTGTCAATAAAAGGTCCTTTACTCGTTTAGTTAGTGTTATCCCAAGGAATTTTATATTATTTGTGGCTATTGTAAGGGGTGATGTTTCTCTGACTTCTTTCTCAGCCCTTTTATCATTGGTGTATAGGAGGACTACTGATTTTTTTGAGTTGATCTTGTATCCTGCCACTTTACTGAAGGAGTTTATCAGCTGTAGGAGTTCCCTGGTAGAGTTTTTGGGGTCACTTATGTATACTATCATATCATCTGCAAATAGGGAAAGTTTGACTTCTTCCTTGCCAATTTGTATCCCTTTGATCTCCTTTTGTTGTCTTATTGCTCTAACTAGAACTTCTAGTACTATATTGAATAAATATGGGGAGAGTGGACAGCCTTGTCTTGTTCCTGAATTTAGTGGTATCACTTTGAGTTTCTCTCCGTTTAATTTGATGTTTGCTGTTAGCTTGCTATAAATTGCTTTTATTATGTTTAGAAATATTCCTTGTATTCCTGATCTTTCTAAGACCTTTATCATGAAGGGGTGTTGGATTTTGTCAAAGGCTTTTTCAGCATCTAAGGAGATGATCATGTGGTTTTTTTCTTTCAGTTTGTTTATATGGTATATTACATTGACTGATTCGTATGTTGAACCATCCTTGCATCCCTGGGATGAATCCTACTTGGTCGTGATGGATAATTGTTTTGATGTATTCTTGGATTCGGTTTGCCAATATTTTGTTGAGTATTTTTGCATCAATGTTCATGAGGGAGATTGGTCTGTAGTTCTCTTTCTTTGTTGCATCTTTGTGTGGTTTGGGTATCAGGGTAATTGTAGCCTCATAAAAAGAGTTTGGTAGTGTTCCTTCTGTTTCTATTGTGTGGAACACTTTGAAGAGTATTGGTATTAGTTCTTCTTTGAGAGTCTGGTAGAATTCTGCACTGAAACCATCTGGTCCTAGGCTTTTTTTGGTTGGGAGACTTTTGATAACTGTTTCTATTTCTTTAGGGGTTATTGGTCTATTTAAATGGTTTATCTGGTCTTGATTTAATTTTGGTATGTGGTATTTATCCAGAAAATTGTCCATTTCTTCCTGGTTTTCCATTTTTGTGGAGTACAGGTTTTTGAAGTATGATCTGATGATTCTCTGGATATCCTCGTTGTCTGTTGTTATGTCTCCCTTTTCATTTCTGATTTTGTTAATTTGGGTGCTCTCTCTTTGCCTTTTGGTTAATTTGGCTAGGGGTTTGTCTATCTTGTTGATTTTTTCAAAGAACCAACTCTTTGTTTCATTGATTTTTTTGTATTGTTCTCTTGTTTTCTATTTCGTTGATTTCAACCCTCAATTTGATTATTTCCTGGCGTCTATTTCTCCTGGGTGAGTTCGTTTCTTTTTGTTCTAGAGTTTTCAGTTGTGCTGTTAATTCATTGGTATGGGATTGCTCCATCTTCTTTATGTGTGCATTTAGAGCTATGAATTTTCCTCTTAGCACTGCTTTCATAGTGTCCCATAAGTTTGGGTATGTTGTACTTTCATTTTCATTGAATTCTAGGAAATCTTTAATTTCTTTCTTTATTTCTTCCTTGACCCATTGATGTTTCAGGTGGGCATTATTCAGTTTCCATGAGTTTGTGGGTTTTCTATAATTTTTGTTGTTGTTGAGGTCTAACTTTAAGGCATGGTGGTCTGATAAGATACAGGAGGTTATTCCAATTTTTTTGTATCTGTTGAGAATTGTTTTGTGGCCAAGCATATGGTCAGTTTTTGAGAAGGTTCCATGGGGTGCTGAGAAGGTATATTCTTTTGTGTTAGGATGGAATGTTCTGTAGATATCTATTAAGTCCATTTGAGTCATAACATCTGTTAGGTCCTTTATTTCTTTGTTAAGTTTCAGTCTGGTAGATCTGTCTTTTGGTGAGAGTGGTATGTTAAAATCTCCCACTATTAATGTGTGGGGTTTGATGTGCATTTTAAACTTTAGTAGTGTTTCTTTTATGAATGTGGGTGCTTTTGTATTTGGAGCATAAATGTTTAGAATCGAGGCTTCATCTTGGTGGATTTTTCCCGTGATAAATATGTAATGTCCATCTTGATCTCTTTTGATTGATTTTAGTTTGAAGTCTATTTTATTAGATATTAGGGTAGCTACACCAGCTTGTTTCTTAGGTCCATTTGCTTGGAAAGCCTTTTCCCAGCCCTTTACTTGGAGGTAGTGTCTGTCTTTGAAGTTAAGGTATGTTTCTTGTATGCAGCAGATGGATGGGTCCTGTTTTCTTATCCATTCTGTTAGCCTGTGTCTTTTTATAGGTGAGTTGAGACCATTGATATTGATGGATATTAATGACCAGTGATTGTTAATGCCTGTTATTTTTTGTGGTTGTGTTGTGTTGTCCTTCTTTGGTGTATGTTGGTGTGGGATTATCTATTGCTTGATTTTTCATGGATGTATTTAGCTTCTTTGGGTTGGATTTCCCCTTCTAGTGCTTTCTGTAGGGCTGGGTTTGTGGACAGGTATTGATTAAATCTGGTTTTATCATGGGATATTTTGTTTACTCTGCCTATGGTGATTGAGAGTTTTGCTGGGTATAATAGTCTGGGTTGGCATCCATGGTCTCTTAGTGTCTGCATAAGATTTGTCCATGATCTTCTAGCTTTCATAGTCTCTATTGAGAAGTCTGGTGTTATTCTGATGGGTTTGCCTTTATATGTTACTTGGTCTTTTTCCTTTGCAGCTCTTAATATTTTTTCTTTGTTCTGTGTGTTTAGTGTTTTGATTATTATGTGGCGAGGGGATTTTTTTTTTTTTTTTGGATCCAGCCTATTCGGTGTTCTGTAAGCTTCTTGTATCTTCAAAGGTATTTCTTTCTTTAGGTTAGTAAAGTTTTCTTCTATGATTTTGTTGAACATATTTTCTGTGCCTTTGAGTTGGTATTCTCCTTCTTCTATCCCTATTATTCTTAGGTTTGGTCTTTTCATGGTGTCCCAAATTTCCTGGACGTTTTGTGTTACAACTTTTTTGTCTTTAGTGTTTTCTTTGACTGATGAATCTATTTTCTCTATTGTGTCTTCAGTGTCAGAGATTCTCTGTTCCATCTCTTGCAATCGGTTGGTTATGCTTGTTTCTGTAGTTCCTGTTCATTTAGTCAGGATTTCTATTTCCAGCATTCCCTCAGCATGTGTTTTCTTTATTGTCTCAAATTCATTTTTCAGATCTTGGAATGTTTCTTTCATCTGTTTAATTGCTTTTTCTTGGCTTTCTTTGATTTCTTCCCATTTTTTGTTCGTTTTTTCTTCCATTTCTTTAAGGGAGTTTTTTATTTCCTCTTTAAGGGAATTTTTTATTTCTTTTTTAAGGGAATGTTTTATTTCTTCTTTAAGAGCCTCTATCATCTTCTTAAAGTCATTTTTAGGGTTGATTTCTTCTGTTTCTTCTGTCTTGCTATGTTCAGGTCTTGCAGGTATAGAATCACTAGGTTCTGATGTTGCCATATAGGTCTTTATGTTGTTGCCTGTATTTTTGCACTGGTGTCTACTCATCTCTTCCTCTGCTCGGTGCAGGTGGTGTCTGTGTCTGAGAGTGCCTCCCTTGTTCTAATTTTTAGTCTTGGTTCAGTAGGAGTTCTTGGTTAAATTGGTGATACGGGCTGTTTCTTCAGGGGCAGCTGATCTCAGTTGGTGAAGTATATACTTATGATTCTGGTGATCTGGTTTGGTGGCTGGGCAGTGCCTTCTTCTCTGTGTTTTCAGGTCACATTTTGTTCATTCATCAACTCCTCAGCTGATCTTGTTTCTTCAGACTTCAAACCGTAGGGATCTGAATCCTCTCCCGGGTGGATTTCAGCTGAGTGGGGTAGTCTCACCAACACCTCCAAGTTGTTGGGTTTTGCAGGATCAGCAGCTGGGCCCTGGGTTGTCCTCAGACGGTGTGTTCAGATTCGCTCTGGTTCCATCCCACAGAGATAGCTTCTTCCCCGGATGTTGGGGTTAGAGGCGTCCCTGCCTCTGCTTGTCGCTGCTGCCAGGCTCCTCTGCACGCCACCACTGGGCCTGTATGTCCCTGTTGGCTGCTGCTGCCAGGCCCGTCTACCTCTGCGGGCCGCCAACGGGCCTGTATGTCTCTCCCAGCTGACGTGGCTTATTTTTTATATTACCTTGAACCCATTGCTTTAAACGGCAGCATTCTAAGACTGAAATGGTGCTGTGGCTGCTGGCTCCACCCACTTCAGCTTCCCAACATGACAGTGGTACATTTTCTGCCAGCTCTGGGAGACATCAACTCTCAGAAATAGTGGGTCTATGCTTCTATCAAAGCAGCATGTAGCCCAGAAACCTCTTTTTGTTTTGTACTAGCAAAGGCTAAATCCACCATGCAGCTTAATGTACCACTTGCAGAGGCCTCATTCCCACCATACTGCAGGTCCAGAGCACACACCAGGAACCCGCCATAGTAGATAGTAGCTCAAACACATAGGCTGCCGCTAACTTGAGAGAGATAACTAGGAACTGTTTTTAATTCCATTTTAGAATCTTTTTTCTCAGATTTTAGGTGGAAACTCTTGCCAACATGTTGGGTGCCATTTATAGCTGGAGTTTTTTCTCCGGGTCCCACCAAGCCCTGGTAGTCCAACAGCCCACTTATAAAATAAACATACAGACGCTTATATTATTTAAACTGTTTGGCCTAATGGCTCAGGCTTCTAGCTGTCTAGTTCTTACATCTTAAATCAATCCATTTCTATAAATCTATACCTTGCCACGTGGCTCGTGGCTTACCAGCATCTTCACATGCTACTTGTCATGGCAGCGGCTGGCAGTGTCTCCTTCTGCTTTCCTGTTCTCTCAATTCTCCTCTCTGTTAGTCTTGCCTATACTTCCTGCCTGGCCACTGGCCAATCAATGTTTTATTTATTGACCAATCAGAGCAATTTAACATACAGACTATCCCACAGCACAATGCCAATATCCTGTCTTGCTTTGGGTGGTCTCTGGGACACCTCTGACCAACAACTCAAGGGAAGGTATCCCACATCTGGCACTGGGATTTTTACATGGTAACCTGTGGCTTCTGGAATGAGCATAACCCCCTGTGTAAGACAACTCCAATTAAACTTTTTATATGATATGCAATCTTCTAAAATAGTAAGTTCCCATAATATTTTTTCAAACATCCTCAGAGTTTAATCCCCTCCGATGTCCTACATCTTGTCCCTCTCCCCATTTAAAGCCCCCTCTTCATTTCCCCCCTCCCCTTCCATGTTCCCTGTGTTCTGCTACCTCGAGTAGCTCCCTTAAGATCTTCCTTCTCCCTTCGACTATCAATTGTACTTTTCTAGTTTCCTGGACTCAACAGATACTCCAAATTAAACACACAAATCAAATATTTAATGCTAAAATCCACTTTAGTGAGACAATATGATGTTTGTCTTCCTGGGTCTGTACTACCTCATTCAATACAATGTTTCCAGTTCCATCCATTTACTTTCAAATTTCATGATCTTATGTTTCATTACAGCTGAAGAAAATGTCATTGTATTTAGGTACCACATTTTCATTATTCGTTCATCAGTTCTTGGCATCTTGGTTGTTTCCGTGTCCTGACTCTTGTGAATGGAGCATCTGAGAACATGGATAAGCACATGTGTCTGTAAAGGAAATAGAGTCCTTTGTGTATGTGCCCAGTTGTGGTATAGCTGGGTCATGGGAAAGATGTATTTCTATTTTTCTGAGTAGCAACCACACTGACTCTGCAGTGACAGCATCAGATTGCACTCCCACCAACTCTGCATGAGGTTCCCCACATCCTTATCAGCATTTGGTTTCTTAATCTTAGCCATTCTGACCTGGGTAATGTGAATCTCAAAGTAGTTTTAGTTTGCATGCTGAAAAAAAAGAGTAGGGAGTACACTTTAGGATATAGACTTAGGTAAGGACTTTCTGAGTAGGATTCTGGCCACCCAGGAGATCAGATCATCAATAAGTGGGACTTCATGAAACTAAAAAGCTTCTGCAAAGGAGACTCTTAACTGACTGAAGAGGCAGCCTACAGAAAGGGAGAAAAAAAAATCTTTGCCTGCTATACATCTGACAGAGATTAGTGTCTAGAATACACAAGGAAGGACCTCAAAAAAAACTAAATACTAAAAAAACCACTCAATTAAAAAGTGGGCTGTGAACCTGAACAGAGAGTTCTCAGAAGAAGAAATACAGACTAAGAAATGCGTTTTGAATGAGGATTTCTTTACAGGATCATGGGAATCTTACCATTGACTAGACCCCTAAAATAAAAGGTCTCTCCTTCTCCTGTCAAATACTAACTGCTCAGGGAGGAGAGGAGCCCCTTTGACTCCTCCCCCTTCCATGACGGTATTGGCAGACCATAACTTGAGAAGATATTGTACAGGTAATCACAGATGCTATGAGTTCAAAAGTGCAACAGCTATATCATATCCGGAAGTTAGCGTTCCAATCTATTCCTCTTCCCATTGCTCCTGCTCTTGTATTCTGCCCCCTCTCCTGAGATGTTCCCTCGGTCTTCCAGTGTGGTGATACTAATAAAGCTTGCCTAGGGATCAAAGGAAAAAGCCAGCCACTATATTAAACATAGAAGTCGTGCAATAGTAGCACTTGCCTTTAAACCTAGCATTAAGGAGGCAGAGATTCATCCAGATCTCTGTAAGTTCAAGACAACACTGGAAACAGAACCAGGCATGGCAGCACACACCTTTAACCCCAGCACTAGTTGACTATAGAGGTCTGGAGGTCTTTACAGACAGATAGGAAGTGATAGAGCTGGGCAGAAAGAGGAAGTGATGTAGCTGGGCAGAGAGAGGAAGTAAGATGGCAGGGCACAGAAAGGTATATAGGCATGAGTATACAGGAAGTAGCTCTCTTGGGATTTCCTAGTGGTAAGAATTTGTGACTGGCTTATTCTATCCCTCTGATCTTTCAGCTTTCACCCCAATATCTGGTTCTGGGTTTTTTATTAAGACTGTTTAGGAATTCGTGTTACATTTCAAGAGGAGCAATATAGATGACCTAATGTAGGCCAAGACATCAACAGTCACTTCATTCTCAGTACTTGGGCCAGTTACCTGACTCTGCATCCACCACTGATCAGGACAAAAAGAAGCTTCTTGACCAAAACTGGTTACTAGTCTACAGGCATAAACATAGTTATTTAGAGTTAATTAGAAGGCAGTTTAACAGGTACAGCATGTCCATTTGGCAAAATAACAACAGTAGCTTCCCCGACTAGAGGCTAAGATCTTCCTGGCCAAAATTTTGGGTTTACAATACCAGATAAAAATTCCCTCCTTTGGAGTAAGCATAAAATTCAATCAGAAATAAGTTGATTACCCGATAACAAATTTTCCACTAATGTACAATGGGGCTACTATACCTGGCAGGTTGGTATTCTCACACACAGGGCCCACAGCTGACTAACGCCATTGATAAAAACTCTCCCCAACAGCTGAGATAATACTTTGTGCATTGTGAGGGCTAGCCAACAAGGAGAAAATTTAAGCCCAGTTTCAACTTGATTTCTTTATGTTCTACAAGCAATGCACATGGCCCAAGCTCTCATGTTTAAGGCTTTCTCTAAACCCCAAGTCCCAGAATTGAGATTTCTGCAGCATATTCTATGTATAATGGATAAAAAGGCAACTGAACTAGAATTGATTGTGTTACCAACCCCTAAGAAGCTTATGGAGCTCCAACAAGGATTTTGTTTGATACTATGTTCCAAACTTACAGAGTCAATTTTTATCAATAAGTCTATTCTCATTCCTCAATTACAACAGAATTTTGCTTACATAAAAATAATCAGAAAATAATTCAGATCTCCTCCCATGGGGGTGTTATCTTCAGATTCCTCTATCTTGAATACATACATACACTTAATTTCATACCTACTTGTGTCTCCTCATTTGAGATAAGAAAGAAGTGCCCTGGGAGGTGGCATAGCACAGCTTCCCCACTTGCCAAAAAGCAGCAAGAAAAATTTCTATCTTTTTTAATGGTCAAAAAAGAATTTTTCATGCTCCTTAGTTTCTGTGGACTTTATTAACATAAAACCACAAAGTAAATAAGTTGTAGAAGGTCTCACCCCAAGGTCTATTTACATGGCATGATTCTGTATTAGTTGAATTTTCATTACTGTAACAAAATACCCAACATAAATAATTAGTAACAAAATTTTGTTTAGTCTCATCATTTCAGAGGTCATCTGGATCCACTATTCACAGTGTGAAGAAATATTCCACAATCAATACAGACAGAAAACAACTAGGTCAATATGTACCCTTGAAAGACATATACAGTAGCCTAACTTCATCCAACCATCCCCTACATCATGATAGTCCACTGATGAAGTCTGTCCTTCATGATCTGATCATCTTTCAGTTACACTGCTAGATGAAGACCAAGCCTATGACACATTAGTCTTTTAGTAGGACTCCATATTCAAACCACAAGTTCCAACTCTATTACATTTGTGTAGCACAACTCTATAATCTGTAGGGCTGGTATGAAATAAAAATGTTTTAAAATATATAAAGACAACAAGAGCAGTACATTATCTGAAATGTGAGGTTTAGGCAACCACCCAGGTCCCATATCATATTTACATTTTAGTACTGCCAAGCATTTTCAACATAACAGCAAATCCTGCTTTCCATGGGTTTTACAGGATTAGACACTGATTTGGCATCAATGGCATGGAGGTAAACAAGAGGAACCAATAATTCGTCCAACTGCTCAAATACAAATTCAGACCTGGAATGGGGTAATGTTAGGTGGGGGACAAAGATCTGTGTATAATTCAATTATTGTTGAAACAGAAAAACAACAACAAGTGACTGTAATCCCAGCCCTATTGACCCAGGCCTTTGGGTACTAGATGAAAACTGCCAGAGATGTGGGACTTAGAAAAGACAGTCAGATCATCTTATGTGGATTTGCTAAATAACCCCAGGTAGGAAAGCCATAGGAGAGGCTCCTACATTAGGGAAAAATCTCTCTCAAACTGACAGCTAGAAAGTTCTATATAGCCTGAACACACATTCTGTTTGTCATATGATATTTTTAGCTTCCGAGATCAGAGGAAACTGAGCCTTTCAGGATGGTATGGCTATAGACATCATATGAGATTTTTAAAACTATAAAAGCTCACTTGAAAACTCTGTATTTTGACCCCCTTTAAATAATCAAAAGAACTAGAATTTTTGGGTACACATACTTTCATGGTAACTATTAGCTAGAGTTGGAATACTACTGCTACTGGATATGACATAAGTCCTCCAGGGCTCCATGGGCTCCAGTCCTCCCTAATACCCAGCATCACCCTGATTAATATGTGCATGATACTTTTCTGGTCCTAGCCTTGTGTTTATTTATGCTTTGGCTTGACGAGCTCTTCTAACTTTAAAGTATCACTGAAAACCTCTACTGTAAACCATCTGATTGAGTACAATTACAGTACAATGTACTAGAGTTGCTAGAACAAACTCTTAGATTTTCTGAAGGCTCCATGAAAATAGGTATGAAGTGTAAGATATAGAAGGAGGAGGAGTAAGAGGATAGATAAGAGATGATGATAGTAGTTACCCTGTTGCCAGTTGTAACTATTAACACTATAAAGATAACCTATTGCATATATGATTTTATGTAATCCTGACAAATGGTGTAGAGTCCTAATACAGATACCATCCTATATAGATGATACCTACTGTAACCCAACATCAGTCACAAGTGACACCTTCCCTTCCCCACTATGCCTGTGCTCACCAAGCCCTGCTGTGCCAGAAGGATACTATAATGTGTTTCTCCAACAATCAAATGGTCCAGCTTCTAGCCTTTCTCCAACTGCCTGGGTTGCCAATTCCTAATAAATCCTGGGTCTGTTTGTGACCTCTTCTTAATGGAATCTCAGAGTGCTATATCCACTGATTAGAGATCTGCTCTCCTAGCCCAGCTCTTTGTTAGAAATTTTCTACAATAACTATGGGTCTCTTTCCAAGGCTAAGCAAGTGGACCAAAGAAGGCATCTCTAAGGGGTACCCAGAAGCCAAAGTTAGTCTCACCAATTTCTCAGACTCCAGATCAATAATAACTTATCCTAAGAGGATCTCTATTCTTAATTCCCTAGGACCTGTTTCCTCCTAAGACACTGCTCTACCCATGTGAGTTTTTTTCTTCAAAACCTTGGTATACTCTAGGTTCAAAAGAACCTCTCGGGCACTGTCCTGTTTGGTTGGTTGATTGGTTGGCTGGTTGGTTGGCTGGTTGGTTGACTGGTTGGTTGGTTAATGAAACACTGACCAAAAGCAATTTTAAAAAGAATTTATTTGGCTTACAAGTCATAGTCAGAACAGAAATCAGAACAGGAGCTTAAGGGGAGAACATAGAGGTGGGGACTAAAGCAGAGACCATGAAGGCAGGCTGTTTACGGACTGGCTCGCTTTAATGGCTTGCTCATCTTGCTTTCTTGTACAACCCATTTGCCCAGGGGTGGTATCATCCATCATGGGCTGTGCCCTCCTACATGATCATTAATCAAGAAAACTTTTATAAGCATGCCCACAGGCTTGTCTCATGAAGGCAACCCCTCAACTGAGGTTTCCTCTTCCAAGGTAACTCTAGTTTGCATCAAGTAGACAAAAACTAACCAGCACAGGTGCCTAACTCACAGGTGCAAGGCTCATTCCATCTCTGTTTGGGGCACAAACCTGAATAGGTTTGAGACTCTCATACTGAGGCTGTCTACAAGTATACTATAGAGATGCTTCTACAAGTCTTACCAAAACTCATACTCTGAAACATCATCTTTCCAGAGCTAGACAGACTCATGAGTTGTTAGACAAGACAAGATCACAATGCCTGTTAGCTCCCAAAGTCCACAGTGAGACTCTCTCTTTTTCAGGTGAGGACCTCCCAAGTGTGGGTTCATCAAAGCAGGAACATGATGCCTGTTTGGCATTTGAGCTGCCTCATGGTCTCTATCACCTCTAGCAGAATGGCTCAGGCAACAATAGTCTGGAGAGTAGGAGTTACAGTGAGTAGAGTAACCGGATAGACCAATACCCACGTGTGCTCTCAGAAAAAAGGCCACTACTGGAATACTCAGGCTCTGTCAGCACTCGGAAGGTCAAATTGCATGGTCTCTTCTGAGTAAACACAGAGCATGGACCAGCCTAGTGTATTTTCTTTCAGAGAATTACTTTTAGCTCTGTTGCTTGATGAATTGCTTTTCTCCACTTGAGGGAATATTTCAGTCTAAAGAAGCCAGTGTAGGTCATCCCAAATCAGATCACGATAGCTTGAGACCTTAAAGGAAATCTTTCAAATTCTTAGTCTCGGTGTTCCTTTCTCAATAGCCCTTATCAGTTACCTTATCATTCAAAAGCTACTGCCATTAGGTGATCTCATGTTACAATTTTCCAGTTTACTCTTGTTCTACATTGGCCACATTTGTGATGGCTGCTTCCCAGAACATGAGCAAGGACCAATCTCAGTGACTTATGACTTACTGCCCAAAGGCAGTGTGCTTTCATTCTTATGGCTTCAATTTCCCAGAATGGTATTTTTTTGTCCTTGTTCTCTGAGGGGAAGCAGCTAAAAGGAAAAAGGGAAAGGCTTGAAAAGGAAGCTGAAGAACAAGGAAGATGATTTCCTGGGAAGAGAGTTCTGCATCCCCAGCTGTAAGTGGATATACAAATGCTGGTCTGCCTATCTTATGATCAAATTTAAAAATCTCTGTGTAAAACCAAGGTGCTAAGTGAGTGTGAGGGTTGCATCTGGTGAGGGGAGGCCCAGCAGACTCCCGAGCAAGCTCAGAGACTCTGAAGACCCTTGTTCTTAGTGCTGTATCTTATCATTTCTCTTAATCGGGGCTAAAAATAACGTGTGCCCTCCACTCTCACCCCATGATGCACTCCAGCAAACAAAAAAAAAAAAGCTAGAACTAGACAGAGGAGGAAGGAGGAGGTCAAAATTTGAATGACAAGCCTGGCACTAGCAACTTCTTCAGTTGTGACCTTAGGACATGTGGTCTCAGCCACACCCCAGACAGAAGCAAAGAAATAGAAAAGGATTGGATGTTAGAATCTCTCAACCTGAGTCCCCCCGATTTATTAACTGGGAGTCCTTGGAACAGTCATCACCCACCGTCTCACAATGGAACTCAAACACTTCCTACAAAGCTTTCCTAGGGAGCAGATAAGCTTTATGGAGCCCTTTGAACAGAGCCTGATCTTTAGGAAATGTTGAGCAGATGTTGACCTGCTTGTTTATAAGGGTGACACATTTGTAAGCAGCTAAAAATGACAGCCTTCTTATCAGTCAGAACTACAGTCACTGTTTGTGATTTTTAAGGTCAAGCACTCTAACTCCTGTAGGCTTCTGGAGAGGGCTCTGGTTATTTGTAGCACACTGGAGCCTTCTGAAATGGCAGGCACATGTTTTTGAACAATGAGTACTTTTCATGTTTCTGGAAAGAACTATAGTTTCTAAAGGTGCTCTTGGCCCATCAAATGCCAAGGTCTCTGTAATTGTGAATGTGACTCTCCAGAAAGCCAACATAGCCCAACCAAAGAGAGGTGAGTCCTTCCCTCCAGAATTGAGGTTTTTACAGCAGAGCAGCACACTGAAAAGATTCTGCTTAATATCTAGGCTCCATGGTCTCTTATACAAATGTCCTTAGGTGAAACAGCCATAATTGGAGTTTGAGGGTTTTTTATCATTAGTCTGTTTTGAGTTGATTTTGTTTAGTTATTGCTATTGTTTCCCAGTCTTACTCGATAACGGTAGCCCATGAGAACACAGAGTCATCTGTACAACAAGAACAGGTAACACATGTGTCTATGCACAGGGGCGTACACACCCTCTAAGAATACTACACACTCTAATTTGTGTCCTTCAGGTTAATGGGAGATAGGCTGGGAAATACATAACTTGTCTCTGGAAGTTCCTAATATTTTTGAACACCATTTAACTATGAGGTGACTCTGCCCAGATAGTACCCTACAGTTTCCCAAACCCTACAACAGCCTCTAAGGTAGATACAATCTCTACCATGAAGACAGTTGAGAGTAGGGTGTTACTAACCTCTGCCCCTGAATTAATAATTTATCAAAGAAGATTCCAGTTCTAGCCCTTCCAACGAGCTTGGGGGACATTTCATTTAAAACTAGAAAGTATGAACAGCCAAGAAAAGGCATTCAAGGATAAACAGAACAGCCCCTGAAAAAAAAGTTCATGGAGGAAAAACAAGGTGGAGACATTTTGTAACAGCTTGAAATGTAAAAGGAAAATCCTTTCTTCCAATTACTACTGGCAAATATATATATGCATAAAACAATGACCATTTTATTGCAGTCACAGATTGTGTGGGCCAAAACTTTAGAAAGAGCATGATGAGGTAGCTAGTCTCTGCCCTGTCCTGACAGGGGCCTCATCTAGAGGAATGTGAAGCGTAGAGGTTGCGGGCATTTGCGCTCATCTCCGCTGCAGTTTCTGCTTGCTAACTGGACTCCCTGCTGGGGCTGCCAACCAAAACAGCTATATATGCTTCTCCGTGTGGCCTGGGGTTTCTCACAATGTAGCAGCAACTCTAAATGGACTCCAAGGGTATATAAATTCATAATTAAAGAAGAGGGTCATGAATTTGAAAGGCAGTGGGGGACTCAGGAGGAGCTGAAGGTGGTGAAGAAAGGATAGAAATTATGTAAATACTGTATTCATGTATGAAGTTCTGAAAAAAATTTTTAAAGTGAATATGTCAGTAGATGTCCCTTTTGACTTAGTCTCAGAAGTTGTATAATACCATTTCTGGTACATTCTGTTGGTTACAGATAAGTCACAAACCTGCTTTGGTTCAAGGGGAAAGAACACAGACATTCTCAAGGAGAAAATGCCTCAAAACATGTTGCACACCTTAAATATATACAGTGTTTACTCATTAAAAACTAAATGTGAGCTGGAGTGACGGCTCAGATGGTGTAACCATAAATCCCAAATTCAGATCCTAACACCCAGGTGAAGTCTGGGCAAGATCATAAGTCCACCTGTAACCCCCGTGCTGGGAAGACGAGCACAGACAGGAGAATCACTGAGACTTGCTGACCTCCAATCCTGCTCCAGCTTCAGTGGGAGGCTGTCTCAGAGGAATAGGTCAGAGAGTGATGAGCAGGACATCTGACATCCCTCTCTGGTCTCTACTCCCCCATGAGTACACACCCACACATAAACATGCATATAAAACACACATACACACAAAAAAAATCAGCTGTAATACAAATAAAATTTCACATTTTTTCTAGACTGAGAGATAGATACTAAATAGTGACCTAGATGAGAAATTGGCTGCTTCCAATCCACTGAGACTCTGGGCAAGGGTAGAGGATGAATATTACTATATAAAAGGCCCATGAGCACACATAACTTCTATTTTTAAGTGTTTATTTGGCAATTCAGAGTATGATGAATTCTCCATCACTCCTTGCAGACCAGAGATGGCTGATTGAGGCTGAGTTAAAACGTCTTTGAGTAGCGTCTATGGAGAAAGGCAGCTCCAGTCGTTTTGTCTTGTAAACAAGATGCAGGGTCAGGGACGGTTTGTCTATAACCTACTTAGGAAAAACTGTTCTTAAGAACTTTAGCACTTTAATCACTTTAATTGTTTGCATGCCAATTAATTGGCACTGCTAATTATAAATGAGTTATCTGTTCATTAAAGCAGGCTTAGACGAATGTCAGCTCAGAAGCACTTAGCAGTTAGTGTGGATTGCTGTGCTGGCTACAAGAAGAAGGGGGAAGAAACCTACATTCCCTTAAAACTGCTTGCATTATGACCTGAAATTTCTATCATTTGTTTTTCACTAATTCTGATTCATGCCACTAGGCTGGTATAATAAGATTTTAGTAAATAAAACTTGAACTACAAGTGGCAAAAAAAAAAAAAGAGAGAGAGAAGGGAAAGGAGATAAAACTGCTCGCTTTCTAACAGCCTTGCATAAGGTCACAGAGCGCCTTCCAGCATGGAACTCCTCCATCTCTCTCAGAGGCAGAACCACTGTGTCACATTGAAATGCCACTTTGCACTCCAGAATCCAGTGCCCTAGACGGTACAGAGCTCACAGAAATGGGAATCTCTCTAGACTTCTCAATCTCTACTCGCAGCTAAATCTTGAAAGTCTGCACCGTCAACTCCCTGGTGTTTGAAATGGAACTTCTGTGTGCGGACGAATTCATGTTTGCTTGTAGTCCAACTTATTCTTTGTAATTAAGGGAGAAAACCCTGATTCTGTGTCATCTTGGCTCTCAGATGTTGTCAGCAATGAGGCTGGGGAGTTGGGCTCCCCTCCGCACACAGCTGAAGCTAGCAATGTAAACTCAGATTAATCCTAACATGTTGTTATGCCTCTACAAATGCTTGTCAAGCCAATGAAGAGCTAAATTCATTGAAGAAGGAGAAAATTAGAGAGCACAAAATACTTTCTAGTAAGGCATATAAAATAGTTCCTACAATCTGATGAGGTTGCCAGATTGGTCCCTCAAGGCAGGAACATGCATGATCTGTTCAAGGGGGACAAGGAGGTGGGAGGCTAGGGTAAAGTGGGAAGGTAGTGCTTTTCTATTACTGATGACACTGACCAAAAGCTACTTGTGGAGGAAAGGGATTCTTGGGCTTATTTATCCTGGTCATAGTCCAAAACTGAGGGAATTCAAGGAAGGAACTCAAGGCAGAAACTAAAGACCATGGCTGGTTTTCCATGGCTTGCTCAGCCTGCTGTCTTATAGAACCCAGGACCACCAGCTTGGGGTGGCACTGCTCACAATGGGCTGGGCCAGCCCACGCCAATCATTCATCAAGAAAATGCCCCCACAGACTCGTCTGCAGTCCAATCTGATGGAGGTATTTTCTCATTTGAGGTTTCCTCTTCCTAGATGACCCAAGCTTGAGTCCAGTTGAACAAAAAAAAAAAAATAACCAACTCATGAAATAAGGACAGAGGATGACAGACAGACATATAAATAGGTCAATGTGAGGACTCCCAGAGATGGGAGGGTTTTGAACAAAAGAAGAATGTGGTCTTTGAGAAGAAGTAGGGAGGCTAGCAGAAAGGTTATTGTGACAGTTCAGATGGATTGTACCAGACTGGCAATGGCAGAAGTAAAAGAAAAGTAGTCGGGGCATGGGCATATGGTTCAAGTAGAACCATTAAGACTTCCTGATGAGAGATGTACTATGTTGAGTGATGTTCCCAAAATTCATGTCCGTCCTGGAATATGACCATCTTTGTAAATAGTGCCATCACAGATGTAATCAGTTAACTTGAAGTCATGTTGGAGTAGGATAGGTCCTTAATTCAATATGACTAGTGCAATTAAAATAGAGGAAGAGACACATAGATAATCAGGCAGAGAGAGCAGCAAATAATCTGAAGTTGTGACTCACAGAGGGAATAAGACTGTATAAGAATGGTGGCTGGAGTTTCACAGCTACAAGCTAATTAAAGCCAAGGATTGCCAGCAGCCACAAGAAGCCAAGGACAAGACCTACAAATCCTTCTCCCTCTGCTACTCCAACAGGGACCCAACCTTGGTGGTACCTGGTCTCCCTTCCATCTGCCTCGCTATGCTCACATGGGACTGTGTTCCTTTCCTCCGTCAGCTTATTTCAGCTACTGTCAAATTATCACTTCACCAGTTGCCACCGTCTGACATCTCACAGTAAGATCCAGAAGCACATACAAGGGTTGTGTCACTTGGAGATGCCTAGATGTCCCTGCAACTTAATATACCATGACTGGGTGATAGCCATAGGAGGCCTGTCCCCTTCTGAATAGAAACAGAGGAGGAGGAGTGGATGGGGGAGAGAGGGAAGGTGGGGGAAGGGACCGGGAAGAGAGGAGGGAGGGGAAACTGTGGTCAGGATGAAGATAGATAGATAGATAGATAGATAGATAGATAGATAGATAGATAGATAGATAGATAGATAGATAGATGATAGATAGATAGATAGATAGATAGATAGATAGATAGATAGATAGATAGATAGATAGATAGATAGATAGATAGAAAAAGAAAAAAGACCTTAAAAGAAACAAAGGATTTACTGATTGACTGGTTGGTTGAGTGATTGATTTAAATTTTAGACAGGCTCTTGTTAAGGCAGTCCAAGTTTGACTTCAATCTGTGATCCTCCTGCCTCAACCTCCCCAGTTCTGGAGTTACAGATTTATGCTCTTTTTTGATGAATATAAGTGACACTATTTAAAATGTCCCCATTACCATTACTCTCCATTGATGAGTAGTAAATTACTTCTCAACTGAGCAACCTAGAACAACCTTAATTCACTTTTGCTTGGTATTATGGATAAGAAATACAGAAAGAGTTCAGCTGAGCTCTCAATCTCCGATTGACATACTTCCAGTTGTAGTGGCTATAACTGGAGCATGCTCTCCCAAGAGAGTTTCTCCTCTCGCCTGCACTCCTTGGGACTTGCTTCTGCATCTATCCAGGCATCTCTATGTGGCTTGGCTTCCTTTGGTGCAAAATACTCAAGAAAATGTTATGTTGGGGATACACTGTATTCTCTCCACCCTCCCCAACTACACCCCCTCTTAGGAAACTCTTACCGGGGTCACTTCCATTCTGTATGTATGTATGTATGTATGTATGTATGTATGTATATGTGTGTGTATGTGTGTATGTGTGTATGTTTGTATATGCATGTATATGTATATATACAATTTTTTTCATTTTACATACCAACCACAGTACCCCCTCCCTCCTCTCCTCCTGCTCCCTGCTCCACCTACCCCTACCCCACCCTGCATCCACTCCTCAGAGTGGGTAAGGGAGTCAACAAAGTCTGGCATATCAAGCTGAGGCAGGACCAAGCCCCTCCCCACTGCATCAAGGCTGAGCAAGGTGTCCCACCACAGGGAATAATAGGCTTCAAAAGTCCAGTTCATGCACTAGAGATAAATCCTGGTCCCACTGCCAGGAGCTCCACAAGCAGACCAAGCCACACAACTGTCACCCACCTTCAGAGGGCCTAGTTCAGTCCCATGCAGGTTCCCCAGCTGTCAGTCCAGAGTCAGTGAGCTCCCACTAGCTTGGTCAGCTTTCTCTGTGGGTTTCCCCCTCATGATCTTGACCCCACACACACACTCATATAATCCCTCTACCCTCTCTTCAACTGGACTCCAGGAACTTGACCCAGGGCTTAGCTGTAGATCTCTGCATCTGCTTCCATCACTTACTGGATAAAGGCTCTATGATGACAATTAGGGTAGCCACCAATCTGAATATAGGGAAGGCCAGTTCAGGCATCCTCTCCACTATTGCTAGGAGTCTTAGCTGGGGTCATCCTTGTGGATTCCTGGGAATTTCCCTTCCACCAGGTTTTTCCCTATCCCCATGTAGCTCCCTCTATCAAGACATCTCTTTCATTGCTCTCCCTCTCCATCCCTCCCCCAACTCAACCATCCCATTCCCTCATGGCTTTCTGGGTGAGAAAACAGATATTTTATCTCTTCTATTGAGATGAAGCCCCTGTGTGTTTAACATTCCTGGTTTTCCTAGTAATCTCTGGGGCACAAGGAACATTGTGCCCCAGTACCTTAAGATGTGCCTAAATATGGAATTCTTTGTATTTGAAAATAAAAAATGATTAAAAGTTACTGTATTTCCAAGTCTGAGGATATGTTTTAACATCTTGGAAAATTCTCAATTGTCTCTTTACTTCATCATTTGTTTTCCATATATGTGTATGTGGTACATGCATGCATGTTCATATGTATATAGGTACATGTCAATGGGGGGGAGCATGTGTACAAATGTGCATGTCAAAGACCAAATTTAACATCATGAGTCTTCCTCGATTGTTCTCCTCTTTATATATTTAATCAGGGTCTCTCTGAACCTAGAGCCCACCAATTTCAACCTACGTAGTTAGACAGCTTGCCTATGGAGCCCATGTCTCTGCCTCCCCAGGGCTGGGATTACAGACAGGTGCCATTTCAGTCCTGAAACTTGTATGGCAAGTTCTTTTTCCACTGAGCCATCTCTCCAGCCCCTACACCATTCTTTATATGGCATCCTCTCAAAAATCCCATCTCACATACCCAAGGCCCTTCTGTTGTTGATGGTTTTTTACCCTTTTGGGGGGCCACCTACCCTGCGCCCAAATAAAGTCACACACAGAGGCTTATTCTTACTTATGAGTGCCCAGCCTCAACTTGGCTTAGTTTCTAGCCAGCTTTCTTTAACTTTAACTTTACCTTTTGCCTCTGGGCTTTTCCTGTTCTCTTACTTCTGTAAATCTTACTCCATGCCTTGCTGGTTATGTAGCTGGGTGGCTGGCCCCTGGAGTCCTCCTCCTTCTCTGGCTGCCCAATCTCTTCCTCCCGGATTCCTCTATATGTTCTCTCTGTCTCCCAGCCCCACCTATCCTTTCTCCTGTCTTACTGTTGGGTGTTCAGTTCTTTATTAGACCATCAGGTGTTTTAGACAGGCACAGTAACACAGCTTCACAGAGTTAAACAAATGCAACATAAACAAAAGTACCACACCTTAAGGTAATATTCTGCTACACCCTTCTTTCTACTCTGCATGTTTTTTTATCTTGCTTTCGTAGTCTCCTTTTTATCTCTTCCAAAGGTCTCCCAGTTCACTTTTCTGTTGATCTTCAGTCTGCTACTTTACATTTTCAAAGTTTTTATTTTCTATTATTTTATGTTTTAACCTTTGCTATTTCTTTTCCCAAAACTGGCTGATAGTTATTGGTTATGTTTAATCACACTGTTTAAACCTTCTTTACTCACACTTTATTTAGAGAACACATTCAGTCCTGTGAGGAGTTCTTCTGTTGCTCCGCTGACTCTCACTTGTGGTGGAATGGTTGCTGGTGTATGCTATAATTTGGGGGCTGTGATCTCATATTTGGCAGGGCTCTGACTGCAGGAATCCCATGCAATCTGGATTTAAGTCATGTTCCTCAAGAGAAGGGCCCCACAGTTTTACAAGTGAGCTTTGATTGAATTTCCTGGACCACAAGAGAAAGTATAACAAGATCATACTTATGAATTCTCATAGCCACCTCTCCCTAGGCCAAGCCAGCTCAGCAGTCTCTTAAGACACTTTGTTTCTTTTGCTTTGTTTTTTTCCCAGTGGATGGATTTCTATACACCATTTCACCAGGAGTACACACCATGAGAGTTTTGTCTGGGGCAAGAATCCTAGGTCAAATCCCCTGCTGCAGGAATGCCTAACACCTCTGCTCCTGTTCCTTGTGGTTCTCAAGAAGCCCTGTGTATAACTAACCCTAGCAGCTCCTCCCCATAGCTAAAATACCTGCCTGGCATGTCCATTTTCAGTGTCTCTGTGTTTCAGTTCCTAGACTTTTCCAATCCTTGATTCCTAAAAGCTGCACTATGCACTCACTGGTTGGTTTCACACTTTCGGGTTGTCTTGTTTTGGTTTTGGTTTGATTTTGTCCACCAGAAAAGGCTTTGAGGGGTAATTTTCACAAGTGGAAATTCCCAATAGCAATTTCCTCTTCCTTCTTTGAAGAATGAATTGCAAGTTGGCTCTGGCTCACGTATTTGGGCAACCAAACTTTTGATTAATTGGCATTTGTTAAATATATAAGGACGTGTTTTGTATACAAAGACTGTGGAAAAGAGGAGAGGAGAGAAAGAGGAAGAATGAGACGGTTGGGGAGCCAGACCATGGCCATGACAGGCTCTCCTAGTAACCCTCCCAGAGACCAGGCCTTAGTTTCAGTTTACTGGAGCTGGCTGGAGCTGAGCAAGCAGTTCTCAGGAAAACCACAACTCAAGAACAACCAGTGAACCAGAGCCCCACAGCCTTATGCTAGCTAAAGATAACTTTCCCTACCCTACCACTGGAAAGTCCCTAGCCACCTCCCAATCCTATGACAACTTGCAAACTTTTTGTTTAAACCCATCAATCAGCCCCCTGACTAATCTCTCCTTCCTGGAATTCCCTTAGCCCTGCTTAAAAGGAGCCTGCCAGCTTCTCTCAGGGTCTCCATTAGCCACTTTGTCAGATGGTTGAACCTCAACATGTTGGTATTTCTTAATAAACACTCTTGTTGATTGCATATGTGACTGGTGGTCTTTTATGGGACTTCTTGCAGACCCTAACAGAGAAAAGCTATAGGAAGAAAGGAGGGAGAAAAGGAAAGAAAGTGTGAGGCTAGGCAACAAGAAAAATCTTTTCAAACTATGCTAAATACTGATATTGCTTTAGTTTAATTTCTTGCTATACTGTTCTTCAACCATCAGATGAGCATGGGTGAGGTCCACAGCTGCCAACCTTCACTGAGAATTAACACTTCACTGAGAATTCCAGGGAATTCTTGGAGCAGACTCCAGTGTTAATCATCTTGAACTAGGACTGGAAGTGTGGGTCTATATAGAGCCCTTGTTTATATGTGAGGCTATGGGTTTGGTCCCTAACATTGCAAAAAAATAAAAATCAAATCATAAAACTTGTGGGTATATTTTGTTAATAATCTATGCTAATAACTAAGAACCAATTTAACTTTATATTCCTGATGGTAATATATAAGTCTAGATAGATTTAATTGGCCTTGCATTTCATAATTCATTTAGTGAAACATCAGAGGAGCAGATGAAATTTAACAAGAAAAAGGTAAAGACATTAGATAAAATTAGGTTTTTGCAATAAAAAGCTGTGGATTTCTATTACTCAGATTGCTTCCAACACAAATTAGCTTGGCTCATTGAAAGATGAGAAACTTTGTCTAGCAATTCCAAGCCTTCTTTGGATTATTGTCAGCTCCCACGTTTCCTGTCCACCTTCCTCTGCTTCACACTTGCTGCTGTGTTCTGTCTGTACAATCACATCCTTGTCTCCAAAGCACATCGGGGTTACCTCCACACCTTCCTTTCTCATATACTAAATACATAAATAAAAAGCCAGTCTTACCACAGAATTAACAGCCAAATTAAATTGACTGAAGGACTATGGAATTTTTACCATCCAGAACCCACACAAAAGCAAAGTAAAATTGATTTTCTGTGCCCTGGCCCTCCAACCAAACTCTGGGCAACATGAGAAAAGGAGTCAGGTTTTCTAGCCTCTCCCAGGTCTCCACAGCTGGCTTTGGGTTTAGTGTAGGCTAGAATCCAGGTAAATACTTGATGACAATGATTGTCCTGGTCATAATCATCATTATCATCAAAACTCCTGCTGTAAATTGAGCACATGCTTCTCAGGTGCAGTTTGGAGTCCTGAAATAACCCCAGTAATTATTATTATTGCCATGATTATTCTCCTTTTCATACATGAGAAAACTAGAATAAGTAATTCAATCAAGGTCACAAGAAACCATAAATAGTGGCTTGTATCACACTTTCTTAAAAGTCTTCTATACGAGCAAAAGTTTTAAAGCTTTCCATGCAATGGAGAAATTAGAAAAGTTTGTTGCCCCTGTGGATAGACTTGAGCAAGGGGCACTGGTAGGTGGCAGCCTTTGCTTGTGTACCCAGGGGACGCTGTGTGGAGTGTACAACCTAACAATAGCATGCATGAGCCCACACATCTCTTACTTCAAACCTCACGACCTTCCCAGCTGCCGTGGCTCCCACCAATGATGATTCATAATACCTCCGTTTGCCCCTAAAATCCTTAGGGGTTCTCTGGTTTGCTTCCAGTCTCTTCCAAGCAACTTGAACTTTCCTTTGTGGACCGTTTCTATGGTTTGAACTTTAGATTGTGGTGGTTGGTTCTAGTCATTTGTGACCATCTGCTGACAAAGAGGGCCCATGGTGCTGGTGAGAAGGTTTGGTGCATAAAGGCACCTGATACCCAGCTTGATGACAGGAGTTCGAGCCTAGAACCCACACGGTGGAAGGGGAGAACCAACTCCTGCAAGGGGTCCTGTGACCTCTTTAGACACGCAAACACATACAATAAGTCAATCTTCAAGAACGGTATGTTAAGTAGTTCTCACAGTGCTCTTCTCTTCACTTCGTACTGGTGGCTGGAATGGGTAAAGGGAGTGTGGCCAGGGCAGCTTCACCTTTACTACCACGGCAGTGTGATTCCACAGCGTGGCTACAACCAAATAAACGGGGCCCCCCATCCCCACCACGGAGTGGCACCAGGCCTGCACAACAGCAGCCCTGCACACGGACTCACTAACAGAAACCCTGACAAATGGCAAAGCATAAGCAGCAATAGCAGGCACCGGGGTAATAATTTATTTTTAATGCCATGCTGTCTTTAACAGTGCAATTTCCTCCGGGGTGTTTGCTTTGAGATTGCAAGATAATTACATCTCAGAAACCAGGCTAATTACAGTTAACAGCCTGAAAACCAAAGGAACCCTCCCCTCAAGGTCCCCCCCCCATCCTTTTTTTCCACTAGACTACTACACAAATTCCAGTTAAACCATGGAGCATCATTCAGGAAACCCATTTGACGAGTGCTTAGAGGTTCATTCTCCTTTCCTCACAGCACATGGATCACTCACAGTGCTGTGAAGGAGCGGGACCCGGTTACCACAGCCTTGGTGATTCGAATAAATAGTGATGTGATCAAAAGAAATAATGACAACGATTTCCCAACAAAAATGAAGCCTAAATGTTTCTAGGGGAAATCTGGGAGCAGGGGTGAGCACGTGTCTGTGTTGCATGGGTGAGGTTACCTGTGGCCTCCAGGCACAGCTGGAATAAATAATCAGCCAAACTGGGTCATGTGCAGAACTAAAGACTGAAAAACGATGTGAGAACTCATCCAGTCAGTTGCCATCATTCCTTAATATTTAAAATGTAAAGTGAGGTGTTATGAATATGAGAACCTCAAAAATGACAATGCCATGGCTTGGTTGTTCATTCAGAAAATACCCCTTTATCTTTTCATAGACACTGAGCAGGGTTATGCACATAAATGTCCTGACTTTTTTTTTTTTTTGGTCATCTTTCCAATCCTAAATTGTAATGTATTTCCCAGACTGCTGTGGCATGGATATGGTTTGTCCTCCAGGGACTCATTTGCTGAGGTTGGGTGTACAGTGTGGTGTGTTAAGGTTGTAGAACCTTTAAGGGAACAGGCCTAAAGGAAGGTAATTAGGTCAAGGGCACCACTCTTGGGTCTTAAGGAATTGGGTTATTTTAAGGGAGTCCTTACCTGAACCCTTCCTCTCCATGTAGCACTCACCCCTTTTACATATAATTCTGCCTTGGTCATGCACAAAACCATTATCAAAGCCAACTAGATGCCAGTGTCATTCCCACAAGCCTATGTACTGAACAAACCTCTTTTCTTTATAAAGTACCTAACCTCTGGAGTTTTGTTATAGCCAACTAAAACTCTAAACACTAAAACTTCACTGTGTCTTAGCTGAGATAAAGACTCTCTCCTGGGCTGTAGAGATTGATCAGTCAGCAAAATGTTTGCTTTGCAACCCTGAGGACCTGTGAGAGTCTCTATAACCCATGTCTAAAGTCCTGCATGATGCATGCCGGGGAGGCGAAGGGCTAAGGTTCACTGGCCAGTCAGCCTAGCCTTCTTGGTGAGATCAAGGCCAGGGAGAGACCCTGTCTCAAAACAACTCCTGAGGACCACCTCTCAAGGTTGTCCTCTGACCTCTACACACAAGCACACACACCCACTTACACATGTGCACTTTCAAACACACACACACAAAGACTCTCTGCTCTGAATAACACTTCTACTCCCAATACTTTCCAACTTTTTAATGATTTATTTCCTGATTTGCCCCCAGTTTCTGTTAGTTTTTAAAATATGGAAATCAAACACCACAACTGCCCTGGCTTAACTGGGCATCTCATGAGAGTTTGGGACTTCATTTTCTTTCCTTTTTTTTAATTTATTGTTTTATTTTATATTTTTGGTTGTGAGCCTAGCCTTTAATGGCTGAGCCATCTCTCCAGCCCGGTTTTATTTTATATGTATGATTGTTTTGTCTACATGTATGTCAGTATACCCCTTGCATTCTTGGTGCCCAAAGAGACCAGAAGAAGGCATCAGATGCTCTCAGACTGGAGTTACAGACAGCTGTGAGCTGCCATGTGGGTGCTGGGAATCGAACCCAGGTCCTCTGGAAGAGCAGTCAGTACTCTTCACCAATGAGTCATCTCTCTCCAGCCCCAGAACTTTTATTTTCTTTTGTCTGTTTGTTAGGGATGGGGGACTAAATAGGAGAGAGAAGAGGAAATCCAATACTCTGAACTTAATGTGAAATCCATCCCTCTCCCTCCAGTAACCCCAGAACTTGTCCACTGCTGTTCATTTTCTGAATTATAGCCTCACTAAACCCAGGCTTCTCTGTCAGGGACCCTGAGCAGTTTGCCCTCTGCACAGACCTCACCAGAAGCCCAGCAGATTTCTTTGCCCATCAGCCACCTTGCTAAAGGCTCCCAGTTGCTGATCATGTAAAGTCCACAAGCAAATGGCAGATCTGACAGTGACAATTCCCTAGGGATACCACCTGATCTCATTCATTCTTTTAACAAACATGTACTGACTGCTGGGGGAGAGGAGGCTCCAACCATCTTTGTTCCTGTTTGCTTGGTCTTCATTTCTTCCAAAGAAAGAAAACTCCTCATCCTGACTGATGACGACACTCAGTGGGAGACACACATCGCATAAGTGGGCAGAATGTCCTTGCTTTTGCTCCAAGAGTCAGGATCTCTTTCCTTCCTGCCTCAGACCCAGGTAGCTACTGGTGCTAGAGAGGTGTGTTGCTCAACTCATATTAGCCATTCTCTGCTATTCTGAGTATTTCCTGGGAAATGTTACCAGGGCTTTGTTGTAGAATATTAATTTAAGATGTTACATTTGTTTATGCTATGCAACGTTTGTTTAATAATGCAAAGATGTGTTGCATTCTTTCATGTTGCATTTGTTTAACTCTGTGAAGCTGTGTTACTTTGCCTGCCTAAAACACCTGATTGGTCTAATAAAGAGCCTAATGGCAAATAACCAGGCAGGAGGATAGGTGGGGCTGGCAGGCAAGATGCTTCCTTTCCTTAAAGAGAAAAGCATCTTTTCTCTTTAAGGAAAGAGAAAAGGGAGAGAAGAGAGGACACTGTGGGCCAGCCACCCAGCCACACAGTAAGCTATGGAGTAAGAAGTAAAGAAAGGTATATAGAAATAGAAAAAGGTAAAAGCCTAGAGGCAAAAGGTAGATGGGGTAATTTAAGAAAAGCTGGCTAGAAATAAGCCAAGCTAAAGCCAGGCACAAGTAAGAATAAGTCTCCATTTATTTGGGAGCTATGTGTGGGCCCCCCAAAGAGTAAAGAGAAAAAAACTACAGGGGTTTTCTTGGGATGGGCCATCTTTATCTGCTCTTCATCTCCTCATAGCCATTCCTGAACATTATGGTCCTAAGATTCGGGTTAGGAGTGATGGGGATGTGAGATACACTTTATCCTCAAACCTAAGCCATTCTCCCAACCGGTTTTTATCAGTCCTAAATCAGCATTACTGGCCACGTGCCTGAGTTAGACTTTCAATTCCAGCTTAGCTGCTATTCATTATAAATTTAGCTTCCCTGTCAAGATCTTGGGGAGGTAGGGAAGCTAGACAGGATATGATTTGACTATCAAGCCATGGAACCATCACAATAGCCAAAATCACTAGACAAACTCCCTTCTCCAAAACTCATTGTTCCTTGTGTCTAGTCCTTGGCACAAAAAGACAAGAAGGCCCTTGAAGGGGCTCATGAGCTAGAACATTTTGCCTACCTTGCAAGTTAAGATTCCATCATAATTATCTAAAAGAAATTGTGTCTGCTATGAAAGAACATTTGAAATCAGTTCTGTGATGTTAAAAGGGGATCTCATTACAGAACTTTGTAACAATGAGATCAGGGTGACTAAGTAACAAGTTGTGGGAGACTTGTTTTTTTCAGATGGGCCTCAGAAAAAAAATTATTCACCAAAGAAGGGGAGAGATTAAATGGGAAAATAAAGGAAGTGATTCTCCTACAAGCCTGCCACATCCTCACACAGTTCTGGCAAAGGTGAAACTCCCAGTTGTGGATTGACTGGCTTTTCTGTAAAAGTGGCCAAGAGACTGCCCACAGCCAGGAGGCTCTTCCTGCCCACACCACACACACACACACACACACACACACACACACACACACACACACACACACACACACACCTCAGATTGGATAGTGGGGTTCGTTAGTGTCCATTATGGTCATAAAGGCCAAGTTTCTACTTGAAATGAAGCTGTGAGGGAGAACGACGTGCTGGACATTTAAAGCTGCTTTCTTCATGAGAGTTTTCATGTCTCATCCTTCATTCTCTTGAACAAGTTTAGGGCAGGTAAAGGGCAGGTTTGCTGTGTAACAAGAATACTGTTTCTGAATCGTTCTCATAAAGTTGGGTCAGCAGTCAGCCACAGTTAGCCTGTACTTCCGTGAGCAGAGAAAATCCCATTACCGGGGTCTCTGCTGGTCACATAAAATGGGCAGGCCACAGTGGGTGGCTCAAACTAAGCAATCCAACTGCAACCTCACAAGGTTAAGCTGAGAGAGGAAGGAAGCATCTAGTAAAACGCTGAAGCAGAATTTGAGTGAGATTAAATTTTAGTTGATAGCAATGATGAGAAAAGGAATAAATGCTTTGTGTAGAATTTTAAACACTCTCTTATATATTGTATTTGAATTTTGTGTTTTTGTTCATTCTCTAAATGCTTTAGACAATTTTTAAATATTTTAACATATCTTAAATATGTTAAACATTTTACAGTACTTTAGACAATATTTAAACAATTTTGAATAACAAGGCTGTGTTTTAGATGTGTCTCCTTCAGTTTGTGTGACTTGTATCATATACTTCCATTAAAACTCATCCAATGGTAGTCTGTGTAAGCTGCAGGGCAAAAATGCAATGGGAAGTATAAGAGACCTGCACTCATTAAGCTCTGATGGGCTGGCAGATGATACCCCCTTTTAGGAATGGTCCGGGGACAATTTTAAGTAAGGAATAGCCTTCCCTAACCACTTCTTCCCCAGTTGTCTCGAGTTCAGTTGTAATCCTCTACAGAGATGCTGGGGGCAAGCCCATCGTGTTGTGTAACTGCAGTGTGATACCACTCTGCCTGAATCAAGTTTCTGCCTCTCTGCTGTCACTGATGATTTTCTGTTTGTGCATCCATTAACTCAAAAAGCCTGTTTTTCTATAATTGGACCTCAGATGCTCGGAATTGGCTTCATCATGGGCCTTGATAGACAGCACTCTTGTCAATGGTCAGTGCCTGGCTGCTTTTATTTAGTTATTTTTAATAAGTTATTAAGAATTCATGAATGCATCATCCAAAAACTAAAAGGACCTCCATCCAGCCATATGCTTCCCTCCATCCCACTCCACCTGCCTGCCTCCTTTCCCCATTCCACATTAAGCATCCTTTTGAAGCTCTAGTTAATTCCCTCACTGTCCTCTGCATATAGTTTCACATATTAAATATTAATATGTATACACATATTATACATTAGCATTTTAACTTAATTTTGGTATCCTGCTTAAAATAACATTTAGAGAATTACTTTATTATAAGCATGATATTGTTTAGATTTATCTATGTTGTTGGAACTTGCTGCGGTTTGCTTGTTTGGGGGTTTCTGTGACAATCTATCAAATGACTATGCTACCCTTTAGTCTCTGTGTCCCAGTGTTAGGCATTGGTTTTTGCTAGAGTGAACAATGCTGCTGTGTTATTGCTGTATGTGTATCCTACTGCACATGCCCAGACTTTCTCCTGGGTGTGTGCTAGGAAATAAATTGCTGGTTGGAGAAAGCATGAATCATCTGCTTCTGAACACAGTGCTAAGCTCTCCTTGGTATCAGTTGCATTCTCAACATCAGATGATGTCAGACTTTCCCAAGGTTATTGTATTCCTGGTTGGCAGTGTCAGACATTGCGTTTTTGCTTAACTAAATAAACGTATAAAATAACCTTTTGCTGTGGTTATGATTCCCCTTTTCCTGGTCACTAATGCTGTTGAACATCCCCTTCCATATACATTTGCCATACAATAGAGGGTTTTGCCTGGTTTTTTGTTCTTTCCATATTTCTACTGGGGTGTGTGTGTGTGTGTGTGTGTGTGTGTGTGTGTGTGTGTGTGTGTGTTCTTATTAACTTGAAGGAGTTCTTTACATATTTTAATGTTAATTCTTCATAGTTCTGTATATTCTGAATATCTTTTCAAGTTTAAACTTGCTTTCAATATCATTAGATGGTCAATCAATTTGGAGTTGTTATGGGGGGAGGAAGCCCCCAGCTTCACTTCTTCTATGTAGATAATGGCTAACTTTTTTTTGGGGGGGGGGGGTTACTTTCTTCCTTACTGATCTGCCATCACTGATGAATCATGTGGTTCTCTGTTCCTTTCGTCTTCTTGTCTATCCCTGCACCAACCCATAATTTCTTTGTTTCTATTTTTCAGACTATTCTAAATACTTTGGCTCTTCATCTCTTCTTGTAAAGTTTTAAATCTCTCTGTAAAGCACCAGTTTTCAAATGTTTTCTGTTTATAGGTGAAATCAAAATCTGGAGGTTTTCCAAGATTTTTTTTGTAATTCTTTGAGAAGTTCATGTGTGTTTACAATGAAATTTAATCATATAAATCCTCCATTTCTCACTTCCAACTCTCTCATCTCCTCCCACCAGCTCCCCCACAGCTTCTCTTTGCTTCTCTCACCCACTAAGTCCCACTGGTGCTGTCCATATGTGCACAGGTGTGGGACCATCCACTGGGGCACAAGAAGCCTGCCAGTGGTCACAGCCTCAAAGAGTGATTCTTCCTTCCCCGGCAGCAACCTATTAATCACAGATTTCTTCTAAAGAGATCTCTCATTTGATTGCTCCAGATGTATTATATTTGATCACTAGAATTTTATACACCTGTTTTCTCTTTAGTTTGCTTTATAGTTATATGGAGAAATGTAAATGACATTGTTCTTATACCAAGCCACCTTATTAAAGTCTCTTATTACTTGTAATAATTTGTAGATAATTTGAATTTTCAGCATAAATTATCACTAACTGCAAACAATGACTTTTTATTACCTCCTTTCCCACTCTCGTGCCTCTGATATCCTCTTCTTACCTTATTGAGCTGTCCAGAGCCATCAGTATAAGTGCTAAAGAGGAGTAACAATAGAGAGCATGTATCCTTTTCCTATTTCTTCCTGCTCGAGCACACATCCTAGGAGGTCTCTTCAGTTCTGTGACTTACTCCAAACACTGCCTGAACTTATCCTGACACATACCTACTGTTGCCAGATCTATTGATCTTAACATTTAACAAACACCTAAAACCCCACATGTCCACTCATCATCTAGTCTCATCTCTCACCTCATGCCTTCCCTCCTTAATTTTATAACTAGGGATAATACCATCATGCATACAATCCAAATGGGGAAAAGGAATCTTTTTTAATCCTATCTTTCCTACCAAATGCCTTCCTCACCAAGTGTATTTATTCTGGTTCATTACTTTTGTTTAATTCAACCACCTTTCCAGCCATTCTACCCACCCCCTCAGCTCTCATTTATCTTATTATCTATCATGTGTTCCTAAGCTGTCAACTACATCCAGCCTTGCTTTCTACACTCTCTTCCATGCCCAGCCAGAACAGCCTCCCTGAACCTCAAATCTGTCATACTGTACCTATGTTAAAATCTTCTCATGGTTCTCCAAGATTGAGAGGACAATCATGAGTCTGTTTCCCAAGGGCAAGCATCTACAAGTAGGCTTCTTTTGACATGGTCCCCAGGCACTTCAGCTTTGTCTCCTGTTCTCCCTGCCCTAGCTCTATCCCCTGGCCATTGTGGGCTGTGAAGCTCATATTCTCTCTTAGAAAGACTTTTGAATGTGCTGTCATCCTCTCCTGTGGCACTTTTCTGTTCCACTGCCTTCACTCCCGTCTCAACAGACCTGCTCAGCCTTCAGCACTGGACCTCCAGATGGCCTCCTCCAGGAAGCTTCACTATGCTGTGTAGTCTTTCCTGTTTTCTCCCACTCCTCGAGAACAAGAAGAGCCTTCATCATGTGTGGTGGTATTGTGTTCCCCAAAATATTGTGCATGCTAATAAACTTATCTGGGGTCAGAGAAGAGAACAGCCACAATATTAAACATAGAGGATAGGCAGTGGTAGCACACGCCTTTAATCCTAGCATTCCAGAGGCAGAAATCCCTCTGGATCTCTGTGAGTTCAAGACCACATTGGAAACAGCCAGGCATGGTGACACACGCCTTTAATCCCAAGAAGTGAGCCTTTAATCCCAGGGAGTGATGGTAGAAGGCAGAAAGATATATAAGGTGTGAAGACCAGAAACTAGAAGCATTTGGCTGGTTAAGCTTTCAGGCTTTTGAGAAGCAGTTCAGCTGAGATTCATTCTGGATGAGGACTCAGATGCTTCCAGTCTGAGGAAACAGGACCAGCTGAGGAACTGGTGAGGTGAGGTACCTGTGGCTTGTTCTGCTTCTCTGATCTTCCAGCATTCACCCCAATACCTGGCTCCAGGTGATTTAATTAATAACACTCTTTAAGATTCATGCTACAATCATGCTTCTGTGTGTAGCCCCAGAGGCCAGACGGAGATATGGCACAAAGTTAGAGCAGGGTGAATGCTTTAGAAATTTGTAGCAAATCAAGGTCCTATCACTCAGATTTCTGATCTTCATTTGTTGAAAATCCTGTTTTTCAGGATTAGAGAGATGGCTCAGTAGTAAGGACTGGCTGCTCTTTAGAGAACTGGAGTTCAGGTCCCAGCACCCACCTGGCACCTCATGACTGTAACTGTAGTCCCAGGGAATCGAATGCCCTCTTCTGGCCTCGGCACACAAGTGGCACACAGCCATACACACAAGTGAAACAAACATAAAGTAAAATCCTGTTTTTCAAAGCTCTTCTTTATGCCTTCCCAAACTCTCCCCAACACTGCTTTTTTCACAACTCTCCATAGCATATCCCATGAGACCTGGCCTCTTGTCTAGTCTTCTCCATCAGCTGCTTGAAGGCTGGGGTTGTGCCTCATCCATCTTGGTACTCTGACAACTGTATACCAGAGCCTAGCCCAGCACTGATCCCAGCTGGACACCCAGAGTAATAAAAGTCAATTCCCTCCTGGAACCACAACCAGCAGAGAGCATGCTTTGAATTCTTTTGTGAGCAGTTAGCGTTCAACAGCCGGCATCTCCACCTGCACATCCTTCAGCCTCCATCTTCACAGCGACCCTTCAGTATGACATCAGAAGTCTCCTGGCAATGTCATTTCTCTTATGGAAGTCACCACTGGCAAGCCCTCTCCATCTTTCCATCCCATATTGCCAGGCGCACCCGTGTGCTTTCTTGTCTTTATTTGGGGCATTTTTTTTTAAAGTGAGAAGCCTTGCTATGGCATTTAGTCTAGATTTTTCCTCTCTTGAATATCACCCCGCTCCTCCACAGCTGTTTTGAGTATCAGACTCTGTCATTTAAATATTAATATTATGGAAACAGAAGAGAAAAAAATGTCTTTCATCAGATATACAACGTTGAAGAAAATTAAGATTAATAAATGGTGACAAGCTCTAGAGAGGGAATAAAAGTTAAATCGCCTTGGACTGTTTTCAGAAGTTGTTTGAGCAATGAGTATATCTTGTTGAATGCCCCGTAACTGTGATCGTTCTAAAGACTTGATTTCTGAAGACAGATCCGAAGTGATAACTCAAGCCCGGGTTTTCCCCTCAGAGCACGCGTGCTCTGCATGTACACATGTGGGGAAAGCTTTGAAGGAGAGAAGCTGGGAAGTGTCTACAAATTAGGTCTTCTTGATCAAACCTCAAATAACTACTGTCTAGAGGAAAAGCAAGTTTGAGGCCTAAAAAAATTTTTATTAGTACTGGGGATTAAATCCCGGGACTTGGGCAAGTCTTCCACCACTGAGCTACATCTACATCTTCAAGACCTGTATTTATTTAATTTAAATGTTTTGAGAATTTCATACATATGTACTACACTTATATCATTTCCACCCATCCTCCGCCCCTCCAGTTCCTTTCATTTCCCCTCCACTCCTTTTCAAGTTCATGGAATCTCCTTTAAATATTGTCTTTGTCAGGGTCACCATAGCTGTGATAAAACACCATGACCAAAGCGACCTGGGGAGGAAAGGGTTTATTCGGCCCACGCTTCCACATCCCTGTCCTTCATCAAAGGAAGTCAGGACAGGAACTTCAGCAGGGCAGGAACCTGGAAGCAGAAGCTGATGCAGAGCCATGGAGGGGTGCTGCTGACTGGCTTACTCCTCCTGGCTTGCCCAGCCTGCTCTCTTACAGAACCCAGGACCACCAGCCCAGGGATGGCACCACCCACCATCAATCACTAATTAAGAAAATGTCTTACAACCATATATGACAGAGGCATCTTGTCAACTGAGGTTCCCTTTCAGATAACTCTAACTTGTATCATGTTGACATCAAACTAGCCAGCACGATAATATATTTATTTTATTTATATCCTGATGAATCCATTTAGTTCATATGTGTATGTGTATAGGGATGACCACTCAGGCTCAGTTAGCTTCTCAGAAGGATATTAATTGCTAGTAATAATTAGTTGCCTATAATTGTTCATCAAGGGCTGGGACCTTGTGAGATTTTTCCCCATCCATGTTGGAATGTCACCTGATATCACTGTGCAGTTCTTATTTAGGCAACTCTATTTTTGCAATTTCATGGATCCAGTGTCCCTGTCATATGCAGAAGACATGATCTCACAGCAGATGTCCCGGTCCTCTGGCTCTGATGATCTTTCTGTCCCTGCTCCCATGCTGTTCCCTGAGCCTTGGGTGCAAGGGTTGGTGACAGATGTATCGCCTGGGTGTGGAAACCCCACACTCAGCTGTCCTTGGCACTTTGACCAGTTGTGGATTTCTGTAATGGTCTCCATCTGCACCAGAAAGGGGCTTCTTCTATGAGAGGTGCGAGTTACACTCACGAGTGGACATCAGGAATGCAGTTAGAAATGACAGGGGCTTATGAAACTGGAAGGAAGCCTTAGCTTTTGAAGTAATAAAAGTGTGCGCATTTTTCACTCTCCAGCTAGGTAAATGACACTGGCATACCCCTGGTCATAGCTGGACTTGGCTCAGTTAACCAAGAGGGAGGGGTCCTTCTATGTCCTGTCTAGGATTCTCACAGCTTCTCCTCTGCTAAACTGTCAGTGAACATAGTAGGCAATGGGTCCCCTTCCCCTCCAAATAGCTCCCTGGACCAGCAATGTCAGCACCACCTGGGAACTTGCTAGAAATGGGAATTCTCAAGGTCCAGGCCTAGTCTATGCGCTCAGAAACTAGAGGTAACACCTCAGTAGCTCCTGTGCGGCTTTCCATGAAACTCTAATGCATCTTCAGGTTCGAAAACCACTGACTCTCAACCTTGGTTTCACATCTGTATCACCTAGAGAGATTCTTTTAAAACACTGAAGCCAGTGTTCCATCCTCCAAGATTCTGACTGAACTGGCATGGGTGAGGCCACTGTGCTGACAGGTGCTCAAAGTTCCAGATGATTCCAAGCATAATTGGGTTAAGAGTTTGCTTCAGGCCATAGTTTCTCTTTCATTTTCCTCCTTCCTTCCTTTCATAATTAGTGTATACTAATACATGTATGCAATGTATTATCATTTTCCCTACCTTCTCTTGTCCCCTGACTTCCTCCCTCTCTCCCCTCCCAAATAAATACCCTCTACTTCCATGGTCCCTTTAAAAAAAAGTCTAGATTATACATATAAGAGAAAATATGCAATATTTTTCTTTCTGAGTCTGGCTTATGACTTGACATGATTTTGTTCTTTATGACTGAATTACATCCCGATGTTTAGATATAATACACTTTCTTTATCTATTCATCTGCTGACTGGAATCTAGGCTGATTCCACAACGTGGTTATTCTGACAGTGTACGTGGATATGCCATTATGTCTATGATATACTAACTTGGATGCCTCCACTTGTATACCCAGGAGTGGTAGATTAGAATCACATGGTAACTCTATTTTGTGTTGTTTTAGTAACCGCTACACTGATTTCCATAATGCTTGGTCTGGTTTAGATCACTATCAACAACGTATAAGGCTTCCGTTTGCCCATATCCTCACCGGCATTTGCTGTTGTCTTCTTGATGAACTCTAGATTCTGATTTCTTACTCTGGGGATGGCAATGACCTCAAAAGCAGACACTTGGTTTCCAGTCTTTTCTGGTCTGTCCTTCACCATCCTCACTCCTCACCCACCATGCAGGGATTTATTCAGACCCAAAAGTTCTCAAACTTTAACACGAATGCAAATAGCTGCAGCACTTGTTAAAAGTAGTTTGCTGAGCCTTAACACAGACCTGACTCAAAGGTCTGGAGCAGCCTGAGAATTTGCCTTTATAATAATTTCCCCGGTGATGGATGGCACCACTGCTGAGGTTCCTAGCGCATGGTGCTCTAGCCATGCTGTCTCCGTGAGCACAGGAAACTATCACAGCAATGAACTTGGCCTTCCAGGGCCTCCAACTCCTGTTTTGTGGTATTCCCTACTGGTGACAGAAGCACTGTAGGGTCACGGTTGCAAGTGTGGCTTCGGGGTACTGATTACAGCCTAATGAACACTCTCTGCCTTAGTGTCTTATTCATAAAAAGTGGGGTAACACACGACTTGCCTGGTGGGGATTCTGAAAGGATAAGGTAAAATGATGTAGCAGCATGAGTAAAAGTGCCCAGCAAAAGGGATCAAAAGCACTCACAATTAGCAACAAAGTAAAGAGTTATAAGGAACTGTAACAGTCATACTGCAGAGAAAAACAGCTACAATCCACAGTGCCCTCCTTCCTTTGGACAGAATGGCTCAGATCAAAAGCACTCACAATTAGTAACATAGTAAAGAGTTATAAGGAATTGTAACAGTCATACTGCAGAGAAAAACAGCTACAATCTACAGTGCTCTCCTTCCTTTGGACAGAATGGCTCAGATCAAAAGCACTCACAATTAGTAACATAGTAAAGAGTTATAAGGAATTGTAACAGTCATACTGCAGAGAAAAACAGCTACAATCTACAGTGCTCTCCTTCCTTTGGACATCAGTGCCTTGGTCAGTGCAAACAGGTGAAAAGGAAATACACTTTGTTATTCATACTCAGTCACTTGTCCCTTTTCTCCTCACAGAAATAAAAAAGGAGAGAGAGATAGAGTTATTCATGGACCACTGTGAGGCTGATAAAGGATGCTCCCTAGACATGCCCAAGAATCACAGCATCTCCTGGAGGCAAATGAGCACAACCCTAAACAGGTTGAAAGAACCACAGTACAGCCCTCAAGTCCAGTACAATTGAATCAGGAAGCATTAAACTAGTTCATGGTTTGCTGCCACCCTCAAAATAGAAAGCAAATTGTTTATCATGGGTTAATAGCTTCTGTCCCGTTTCAGTTTCTTATTCCATAATGAACCACTTAGATTTTTTCTAAAATCACCCTGTCCTATGAAATCACAGTGCTTCCACCCATGTTGTGTTCTCTACCTGGGTGCCTTCCTCCTACTTAAATCCACACTCAAGAAAATCGTGTTTATTTTTAAAATTCACTCAGTCCTGTCTTGGAACCTCCTTTGTCTTCTGGCCCCCACATGCCCAAGGAGAATTTTGTCATCCTTTCTATGTTTCATCTCTGTGCCATGTAACCCACTCTTATGCTGCTGAGTGCCAAGTCCCACTGACCACTAACAGCCTCCCTCCACCACAGTACTGTGAGCCATGCCAAAGCTGGACCCCCACTCTGAGCACAGTGCCAAATCTGTCATAGTTGAGGCTCCATGGCTAAGTAAACCAGTGAAGGACAGACATAGCTAAGTAAACCACTGGAAGACACATCCAATGGATTGGGAATCTGTGAGCTGAAGCTGATTCCTGGAGGACCATGAAGAACCAGGTCAGATGAGAACCAGGGAGGAAAGAAGCAGTCATGAGCATGTGCCTGGGCCTTAGAGCCGGTAGCTGTAGATGAGCAACAAAACCTGGCTGCCTGTACTAGGTAAGTGATAGTTCTCAAAACATTGTGATCTCAGACCTTCTTTAAGCTCTTAAAAATGAATGATAACCTCCCAAAAGTGCTTTTATGTATATGACCTACAACTTTCCCTATTTACTGTATGAAATTGAAATGGAAAAAAATTTTAATTACTGCTCCACTAATTTTAAAATAGTATGGAGCTATTTTAAATAGGATGGTTCCATCATTAAAGTGCTTGCTGCACAAGCATATGGACCTGAGTTTGGATCCCCAACATCCACATTAAATACAGGACATGTGCCTCCAATCCCAGCTGGTGTGGGCAGAGACAAGAGGATTCCCGGGGCTTGCTGGCTGGCTAACCTAGCTTACTTGGTGAGCTCTAAGTTCAACGAGAGACCTTATCTCGAAAGTTAAGATGAACAGCAATCGAGGAAGACACCCAACATTGACCTCCAGTCTCCACATGCATGTGTACAGATGTGCACACATACACATATGTGCATACATACATACTAATGTATACATATACATGTAGCTTGAGTTTTTCTGCCTTGCCCACAGACAGGACAAATCTTTGTCACCCGCCAGTCCCACAGACCCAACCAAGTAAACACAGAGACTTATATTGCATACAAACTGTATGGCCGTGGCAGGCTTCTTGCTAACTGTTCTTATAGCTTAAATTAATCCATTTCCATAAATCTATACCTTGCCACGTGGCTGGTGGCTTACCGGCATCCTCACATGCTGCTGGTCATGGCGGCGGCTGCAGTGTCTCTCCGCGTCAGCCTTCCACTTCCCAGAATTCTCCTCTCTCCTTGTCCCACCTACTTCCTGCCTGGCCACTGGCCAACCAGTGTTTTATTTATTGACCAATCAGAGCAATTTGACATACAGACTGTCCCACAGCATATACACATATATAATAAAATAATAAAACAAAAAGTATTTGAAATGATTACCTTCAAAATCACTTTTATTGAGAGGCATCACATTGTTTTGTACCTCTACAAGACTTTTCAACACCTTACTTCATAGGAAATGGCCATTTCTGTGCATCTGCTTTTGCAATCAGTCTGCTGTGGTATGGCTGAGTCATCATGTCATCTCTGGAAATCTTAATTATCCACTGGTAAATAAATGAGCGTGAAAGGGGAAACAAAGTCCTAGCATGCTTATGAAAATAGTGTTGGCCTTGTGGACTCTTGTGAAAATGTGTTGGAGATCCCCAGGGGTGGATCACACTTTGAGAACTGCTGGGTTAGAATATAGGTCATCTGTGGTCACAGAGACAGAAATGACAGTATCTTGAATAAGGTAAAAGTATATTTCTCTCTTCATGATTTCCAGAAGTCAGCAGCACCCCTCAGTCCCATATTTATGTTATCCTTTCTGTTTTATCTTATCATCCTGGTGCACACGGTCCAAAATGACAACATGATCCAAAGCCACCTCTGCATCCCAGGCCACCAAAAGGAGAGAGCTCCTCCCTGAGAGGGAAGCTTGAGCAAGGCAGAGCTTACCTCACCAGATCCCCAGAGGCCAGAGGAGCCAGTCCTGGCAAGGAGTAAGACTCACACATAGCAAGGTGTGTCTTCCTGTGTATAGAAAATAAGAAAAGCGGCAGCTCACAGAATGAGCCACAGACAGGAACTGAAGCAATCACAATGGAAGCGTATGATATCAAAGGAAAGGTGCCAGACACCAACCAAAGCAAAGTCCTAATGAGGATCAAGGCCAAAACCTCCCAACACATCTCATATGGATGCATAATCCCAATTTCCCCTCTGCAGGGGCTTAGTCCCATCTACATCTGAGCCAGAGTCCCAGTGTCCGAGTATCTGCTGCTCTGTCTCCTAAAACACCCCCCCCCCCCCCGGCTGTCTGACCTCTGCCTTCTCACCTGTCGGGGCTGCGGGGCTGCGGAATAAATGAGGACCAGCCAAAGGAGAACAAAATCCAGTTAGTGTGAGGCTGTTCTAGCAAGACAGCCACCCACCGCTGCTTAGCTCTGGTAAACAGAGGCAGGCAGGGGAGGAAGGGGGCTTTAAAGTGGGGTGAAGGGAAGCCTTGGCTCTGTCTCAAATGGAAACTGTTGTGGAGAGGCTAGCTGAAGGGGGTGGACCTCAGGAAGGATGCTATGTGATTGGTTAGGGGACATGTTTGGTATTCTCTAATTAATGGTAAATTGGGAAAAATTGGGAACGCTTTCAGTTACTAATTGAGTCCTGGTCATTTGAGGCCAGTCATAACAGGGGCTATTGCCAGGCTTTCTAGGCTAGTGAGTGGAGATTGTGGGCCAGAGTTCAGTTCTCTATATTGGCCATTTGTATACTCAGTCTCTTGGGTGTTAGTTGCAATATTTTCTCCTAGCAAGCAACTCTCAACCAGGGCAGACCACCTCCAGCTCCCAGGTAGGGGCAGACAGAACCCTCCAGCTCCCAGGTGAGGACAGACCCCTTCCAGCTCCCAGGTGAGGGCAGACCCTCTCTAGCTCCCAGGTGAGAACAGACCCCCTCCCAGGTGAGGACAGACCCCTCCAGCTCCCAGGTGAGGGCAGACCCCCTCCAGCTCCCAGGTGATGACAGACCCCTCCAGCTCCCAGGTGAGAACAGACCCCCTCCCAGGTGAGGACAGACCCCTGCAGCTCCCAGGTGAGGACAGACCCCTCCAAATCCCAGGTAAGGGCAGACCCCTCCAGCTCCCAGGTAGGGGCAGACAGAACCCTCCAGCTCCCAGGTGAGGACAGACCCCCTCCCAGGTGAGGGCAGACCCCCTCCCAGGTGAGGACAGACCCCTCCAGCTCCCAGGTGAGAGCAGACCCCTCCAGCTCCCAGGTGAGGACAGACCCCTCCAGCTCCCAGGTGAGGGCAGACCCCTCAGGCTCCCAGGTGAGGGTAGACCCCCTCCAGCTCCCAGGTGAGAACAGACCCTGTCAGCTCCTGAGTGCAATGTTCTGCTTCTTTTTAACTAATAAAAAGAGTAGCTGTGGGCTTAGTTCTGTATTGTTTCTGCCCACTGAGCCTGTAGAGCATTCTAGGAGAGCCACTCGCCAGGCAAAATATGGTTCTACTCTAAGCTAGAGACAACAAAGGTGTGAGCTGTTCCAAGTTTAGTCAATTCTCTGCTCACAGGTCCAACCTGTCTAGGATTTGACATCTGCCTCCGGGTGTCATCCTGAGGTCCATTTTCTCCTAAACATGAATCACTGACAGCATCCTACATAATATTCCACTGGGCCCTGGTGCTGCCCGTTTAGCAAGAAGATTGCTTGTGTTGAAGTTCGAGCATAAACCTGCCAGCTCTAACATATCTTGCTGGTCTGACCCAATGATGACCCATAGTACTCTATGTCTGGGCTGTTTTCTTTTATTTTCCAGCCTCTGAAGATTGTCAGAATTCTGCCTGGCTAAGCAATAAATCCATCTTTTCAGGGATCAATTGTGGTGACTGGCTGCAAAACCTGGAAATCCAATTAACTGTAAAATAAATAAAAAAATAAAAAAAAAGGAAAAATCCACCAAAGCTGTGGCACAAGTCAGCTCGGAAATGTTCTGGACATTAAAATAAACAAGGAAAAACTTCAACTTCACTTGTCTTTTCTTTTAAAAAAAAATTCTTGTTATTGATAAATTTAGCCTTGGTTCCAATTTTATCTTAGCCACAATTTGCTCAAATACAGATCTGTTGGGATGGCTAGCACTGCGCTAATTATACCCCACAGGCTCTCTCCAGAGAGAAGCCAACTCGGCTAGGATTACCTTGCTACCATATGTAAAACTTTAGGCCCTCTCTCCCTTCATCTTTTTACACCACATGTGTTCTTAAAGGGACATAAATCTGCTCAAACGTTATGTGGGAAATATGAGTTATTTTGGCTTACTGGGACATTTTAAAAAGGACAGGGTTTTCATCAATTGCATCAGTTGGCTGTGTGGAAGGCCTTATGCCTCACACTGCTACTGAGGTCTGCCAGTCTGGAAGCATCACAAATGGAGCCAATGGGCATTGGGCAACTTTCCTGGCGTCGAGACTATATCTAGAGCCTCAGGTTAGTGAGCTGCACACCCAGCTACAAGTCAGCATCTCGTCAGTGTCTTGGGAAGGACCCAAGCCAGGCAACCTAAAGGTGAGAGGGTGAGCTGGAGAAGGTACTACAGGAAATGTCTCCTTTAGCTCCCACCAGTAACTGGAAATGTGGGTGTACTAGGGGGATAACAAAGGGGTTGAGAGGCCTCTTCACCTAGGCTAGGTTAGGACAGCAGGACAGTAAACAGGACTCACAGTCAGGGTCCAGATTGGGGTTAGGGCTCCTCTGGCCTCAATCTTGAACTAGCTTCCTTATACAGAAAATGAGCAACAAAAATAAAAGCTTCCTTCATGTCCCAGTGCCTCCAAGGCGAGGCTTAGCAAACAAAGGGAAATTTTATTATTTAAAAGATTCCTGAGGCCAGGAAGATGGTTCCGTGGGTAAAAGACCTTGCCACACAAGCCTGACAACCTGAGTTCAGAACCCCAGAATGCATATAAAAATCCAGATGTGGCAGCACTCATCTGTAATCCCAACATGTCTAAGGCAAGATGGGAAACAGAGACTGAAGAACCTCCAGGGACTTAACTCCTGAAAGCTGTCCTCTTACCTCTACATGCATTCTATAGCACAGATACACACACACACACACACACACACACACACACACACAGACACACACACAAACACACAGACACACACACACACACACACACACACACACACACACACACACACACACACGAAGAATGTTCTTGCTTTGATGAACTATGAACTAGCTCTCCTATTCTTCCTTTCTTCCTGAGATCCTGCCCTGGTCATCACTGAATTTTCCAAGCCTGGTCATGACCATCACACAGACAGCAGGAGTTGGTCAGCCGATGCCACCATGGGAAATAAGAAAACCAGAAGGTTAATGTTTCTTGAATTTCTTATCAGGAAAGGGAAATGATGCAATGTTATTTAAAACATGATTCTTCACATCCTATCTCTAAATGTTCCTTGACTAAAAGATGATATCAACAAATATGAGAAGCTCCTCTCAGCCTTCAAAATAGGCCCATGTGGAATGTTAAGTTTAAACCACAAATCATCAAATCATCCACTGTGTTGTTGATTTGGTTTCTCTTAAAAATATTGCTTTGTTTTTGAAATTTATTTTTAGAAGTCTATGTACCCAGAAACAAAGCCCCCACCAAAAAAAACAAAAAAAAAAAACCCATGATACTGGAAAGTATAACCATTGGGGGCAGGATCACTAGTAACTACAGGATCTTTATGATTATAACCTAAGCTTGATGTCATAGGGAACAGAAAACACAGCCTAGTGTATCGCCTATTCAAGGAAATTACTAGAAAACAGCCCCAGTGTAACACATAAATAAATTCACTCTGTTAGTCTTCAGTCCAGTAGCCACATTATTTTTTCAATCATTTATTCAACAGATAGTTCTTGGTTTGTAAGTCTATTCCAAGCACTTGCATAGCATTATGAAGACAGTGGTGCACACCACAGCCGGAACCTGCCCTCTTTGAGTCTGTAGAAGATGATTCTTGCATCCACAGGTCATGGATACAGCGGGCTGATTCCATGGGAGGCAGTAGGTTATTCAGCATAGTGTAGACACACATCTTGTTAACCTATGGCTGTGTCTTTTCATTTTCATCTAGCAGTGTTGGCATCAAGAAGGCAGCAGATGCCCGAGGCTCTTATCTTTCCAATCCCTCTTTCTTCTCCAAGGCAGGTAGTTACAAGTACCAAATAAGTTTCTATTCTCACTGTGGGGTTTTTTGGTTTAAAACTGTTTATTGATCAATAAAAAAAATAGGAAATCACAAAGTCATTGCCTGGGGAAGCTGTACTAGTAATTTTACAGCAGGCTAGATAGTAAGGAAAGATTACAAATGTTAGCAGGCGGGAGACCCAGCTCTTGCAGAAAACAAGTCAATCCTGACAGAAATCCAACCTACATCACTGACCTTGGAGAGCCTGCACAAGGTCAATGCCTACACAAGGTCAGTGCCTGCACATGGTCAATGCCTGCACATGGCTAATGCCTGCACATGGCCAATGCCTGCACATGGTCAATGCCTACACATGGTCAATGCCTGAACAAGGTCAATGCCTACACAAGGTCAGTACCTGCACATGGTCAATGCCTGCACATGGTCAATGCCTACACATGGTCAATGCCTGTACAAGGTCAATGCCTGTACATAGTCAATGCCTGCACATGGCCAATGCCTGCACATGGTCAATTCCTGCACAAGGTCAATGCCTACACATAGCCAGTGCCTGCACATGGTCAATGCCTGCACATGGTCAATGCCTGCACATGGTCAATTCCTGCACAAGGTCAATGCCTGTACAAGGTCAATGCCTGCACATGGCCAATGCCTGTACATGGTCAATGCCTGCACATGGTCAATGCCTTCACATGGCCAATGACTGTACAAGGTCAATGCCTGCACATGGTCAATTCCTGCACATAGTCAATGGCACAATGAGATCATCATAGCGGTTCTGGTACCCACTGTTTACTAGCGATAGGGAGAAGTGGACAGATATCAGATGTACTTCCCTATGTTTAAAGTAATAAACTATAAGCAACTGACTTGACTCTTTAAAGAAATGCAAAGGAGGATGTACACAGGATTTAAGATAACATTTTGAAACAGATTTTGAAGTTGGTTTTTAAAATAGGACCATCACTAGGACATACTATTGCCACTGTAACTCTTTATATTAATAACTCTGACTCGCCCATTTTTGTATGCTCAAAGACATAGATGTGTGTAGCTGAAGTTTTCCTGGTTACTGAGAACATTCTTTCATTCTTTCAGCCATCCTTTCTTCCATCTGTTCACCAGGACTACTGCGGGTGTGAGCACCCAGAGGACTGACACTGCCTTTGTCTTTATTTCTAACAATGACCTTAACCTCATGGAAGAACATTCATTCCAATGTACCATTCCCTTCACCCATTCACTTAGCTTTGTTTCCCTTAAACTTCTCTATATCCATCAGCCAGACCTACCTAAAATAACTGGACCAGAGATATCCAGTACCCTCTCCAGTCTACATGTACCCTTACCTACATCCTTTTTCACTATGGCTTTGTTAGGCAATATGTTCTGGTCTTAAACAATCATCCAACCATCAGTTGTGATATAAAGATTACCAAAGATGGACCTAAAGAGAAGACTTTTTAAGAGTAAGAGCACTGGCTACCCTTCCAGAGGATGCAGGTTTGATTCCCAGCAGCCACATGGTGACTCACAACCATCTGTAAGTCCAGTTACAGGGGATCCAATGCTCTCTTCTGACCTCCACAGGCACCAAGCACACACATGGTACACAGACATACATTCAGGCAAAACACCCATACACATAAAACAAAATATTTTTTAATGTTTAAATAAGATTTGCCAAAAATGTCATTGTTGTGTGGATATAACGTATCTTCACCTGCTTTATGATTTTGTAGTCACTGTGCTTTATCAGAACTTTAATGATGTGACTCATAGTATTTCCTTCCTGGGTGATGATTGAGAAGCTAATAAACTCAAATCATCCTGGGCACAGCAACAGTAGCAGATCTGTGCTGCTTTATGGGATTCTGATTTTTATTTTTTTATAACAGCATGTGCTTAATGTCTATGTCTCTACAATTGTGTGTCTGTCTGTGTGTGTGTATGTGTGTGTATGTAAGTTTGGAAACCACATCACACGCAGCTAATCTGGAAAATGACACAGAAATGAAATCAAGAAATCCCAATCACATCAATAAGTCTCACAAGGGGGTCAGCTCCAAGTTCCTGAGAAGCATGTGTTTTGCCTGGAAGCATAACAAGAAAGGCCTGAAGAAGATGCAGGAAACAATGTGAAAGCAATGAGTGAAGGTGCAGAGGTCATCAAGGCCCTTGTGACAGCCAAGGCAATTAAACCCAAAATGCCAAAGGGCCCCAACTGTAAGCTTTGCTGACTTGCTTTCACAGCACGGCCCACCCTAACATCGGGAAGCAGTTTTGTAGCTATATGGTCAAGGGTTGCCGGCTCAGACCACCAAAATTCAAGGTGTAAATCAAGACTTGAGGCTACAGCTACAGTTCAGTCCCAGGTTCCTGCTCCAGCTCAGGCTCCCAAAGGTGCCCAGACCCCTGTGAAGGCCCCATAGTAAAGGCTTTTATCTGCCAATGTAAAGACATACAGATTGGTGTGGCACACTCACACACTATTTAGAGATAAGTGGTGTCCTGTGATGTTTCTACAAATAAAGTAGAGGTTGGGGTGGGAGAGACATAAAGTAGTTGAATAGAATGTAAAAGAAAGACCTAGCTATACATTGTCTATAGGAAACACACTTTACTGTTGTATTTGTTTCTTTTGGGGGGGGGCCACCACCCAGCTCCCAAATAAACTCACCACACAGAGGCTTATTCTTAATTATGAATACACATCCTTAGCTGGGCTTGTCTCTTGCCAGCTTTTCTTGATGTATCCCACCTAACTTTTGCCTCTGGGCTTTTCCCGTTCTCTTACTTCTGTAAATCTTACTCTTACTCTGTAGCTTGCTCTGTAGCTGGGTGGCTGACCCCTGGAGTCCTCCTCCTTCTCTCTCATTCCTAGATCTTCCTCCCAGATTTCTCCTTCTATATATTCTCTCTGCCTGCCAGCCACACCTATCCTTTCTCCTGTCTTACTATTGGCTGTTCAGTTCTTTATTAGACCATCAGGTGTTTTAGACAGGCACAGTAACACAGCTTTACCAAGTTAAACAAATGCAACATAAACAAAAGTAACACACCTTAAAATAATATTCCCCAACACTTCAGCTTTAAAGAAACATATAGGCTGAAAGAGACACAAGGGGAAAAGATGTTCCACATAATGGTAACCAGAAGAAAAGCTGGGGTAGTTATACTTACCTCAAGTAAAAAAAAAAAAAATCAAACCAAAACTTTCACAAGAGACAAAGAAGGAACTTCTATAATGATTTATTGTCTACCTTGAATATGTATCAATTATTATTAGCACCAACAGGGGGCATAAAAACACAAAGCAAGCCTTGATAGAACTGAAGGAAGAATAGACATCAAAATAATAACAGTAGTACTTCAACTCCCACTTTCAATAATGGTTATAACATGCTTTAGAGATCATTTCTTTAAAAAAAAAAAAAAAAAAAAAAAAAAAAAAAAAAAAAAGGACCTGAACAGCCCTATAGACAATGAACTTAACAGATATGTACACATTCCACCAAGAAACAGCAGAATACACATTCTCCTCACTGAGCATACTTCAGGACAGACCACGTATCAGGTCACAAAACAAGTGTTATAGAAGATGGAGCTCATTCCAAGTATCTTTACTGATCATAACAGAGTGAAACTAGAAACCAACAGCTGAAGGAAAACTGGAAATTTTACAAACATGTGTGAATTCAACAACACATTTGAGAACAACCACTGGGTCAAAGGAGAAATAAAAAATGAAATGAGAAAATGCGTGGAGACCAATGAAAATGAAAACACATCATTAAAAACCACAGGTACACCAAGAGCAGTAAGAAGAAGTTTATTGCAATAACTGCCTACACACATGAACATGTTTACACATACTCTTCCCCCACCCCCTCTCTCTCATACATTGACCCAAGCAACCTAACAATACACTTAAGGGAAAAATTTTTAAAGAGAAGAGCAAACTAAGCCTAAAGTTATCAGGGAAAAAAAAGAAATTATAGACAGAAATTAACAAAACAATAGAAAAAAGAACAGTGAACTTAAAGTTTTTTTGGAAAGATACATAAAATTGACAAATATTCAACTAAACTAAGAGAATCAAATGAAGCCCAGAAAGAAGACATTACACTTGATATAAACAGGATCATAAAAGAATAAGACTATGAGCAAATAAATGGCATCACACAGGATAGCCTAAAAGAAACTCAAGAGGAAAAAAAAGTTATAAACGCATTGTATAAGGTCAGCACGACCCTGTTATAAAAGGCTGATGAAGACTACAGCAGACTTGTGGGTAGGTAGCAGATAGGGACTGCCTGTGTATGAGCTGGTAAAAGAGAGAGTCTGAATTTTAAAAAGTAGACTCTATTCCAAAATGAGAAACGGAGAAAGAGCTTCCACAGAAAGAAATCCACAAAGTGAGAGAATGCTAGAAAGCATCAGAGCGAGGAAGAGGGTAGAACATGATGCAGAGGAGCTTCAGCGGCACAGCTCCCTGAAGGGGAAGAGGAAACTAATTGCTTCTAAGGGGAAAACCAGGCAGTCCTATGCTCAGGACAGACCCACAACCCTAATGAGTCTCAAATCCAATTTGGGCTTTTGTGAGACAGCGTCTCCTCCAGCACTATATGTCAAGCTCTATGACTCAGAGGACAGATGAGTGTCATCCTGAGAGAAAATCTATTGCCTAAAACTGAAGTATCTCGGAAGCCTAAGATCAGGAAACATTCTCAAGTCAGGGAGTCTCAGCTCAGCTTGCCACACCCCCACAGTGAGGGAAGTCCCAGAAAGGCAGTTGTACAGAGTAAAAAAATTGAAGAAGAGCAGATGCCACTGTCCCCTGTTGCCGCTTCCTACAGCCATGGTCAACTCCACCATGTTCTTCAACATCTCAGCTGATGGCCAGCCCTGGAGCCGTGTCTCCTTCCAGCTGCTTGCAGACAAAGTTCCAAAGACAGCAGAAAACTTCTGTGCTCTGAGCACGGGAGAGAAAGAATTTGGATATAGTGGTTCCTTTGCTGTGGGATGGTCTGTATGTCAAATTACTCTGATTGGTCAATAAATAAAACACTGATTGGCCAGTGGCTAGGCAGGAAGTATAGGCGGGACTAACAGAGAGGAGAAAAGAAAGAACAGGAAGGTGGAAGGAGTCACTGCCAGACGCAGCCATGACAAGCAGCATGTGAAGATGCCGGTAAGCCAGGAGCCAAGTGGCAAGGTATAGATTCATGGAAATGGATTAATTTAAGCTGTGAGTTAGCAAGAAGCCTGCCACAGCCATACAGTTTGTAAGCAATATAAGTCTCTGTGTTTACTTGGTTGGGTCTGAGCCTCTGTGGGACTGGCAGGTGACAAGGATTTGTCCTGACTGTAAGCAAGGCAGAAAAACTCTAGTTACAATCCTTCTTTCATGTGCCAGAGTGGTGATTTCACACACCATAATAGCACTGGCGGCAGGTCCATCTACAAGGAGAAATTTGAGGATGAGAATTTCATCCTGAAGCATACAGGTCCTGGCATCTTGTCCATGGAAGATGCTGGCCAAACACAAATGGTTCCCAGATGTTTTAGCTGCAATGCCAAAATGGAGTGGCTGGATGGCAAACACGTGGTCTTTGGGAAGGTGAAAGATGGCATGAGCATCATAGAAGCCGTGGAGCATTTTGGGTACGGGAAGGGCAAGACCAGCAACATAACCACTTCCAATTGTGGACAACTCTAATTCTTTTGACCCATGAGCATCTTACCCATCAGACCATTCCTTCTGTAGTTCAGGAGAGTGACCCCACTCCATCTACCCGCAATACCCTATCATCTCTACTCTCACCGAAGTTCCATTTTTTCCTCATCCCCCTCCATATCTAGCTGGATTACAGAGTTAAGTTTATGAGTATGGCTAAAAGCTAAATAAGAAAAGAAATTGGGGGCTGGAGAGATGGCTCAGAGGTTAAGAGTACCAACTGCTCTTCCAGAGGTCCTGAGTTCAATTCCCAGCACCCACATGGTGGCTCACAACCATCTGTAATGAGATCTGGTGCCCCCTTCTGTATACATAAGTAAATAAATAAATAAAAAAAAAAAAAAAAAAAAAGAAAAGAAAAGAAATTGAAGAAGCAATGAGGAGATGGAAATATCTCCCATCTTTGTAGATTGGTAGAATTAATATTGTAAAAATGCTAAATCACATAAAGAATTGACAATTCAATGTAATCACCACCAAAATCCCAATGACATTCTTCACAGACCTAGAAAAAGAAAATGCATATAGAAGCACAGAAGACTCTAAAAAGCCAAAGCAATTCATAGCAAAAAGCAATTCTAGAAGTATCGTAATACCTAACCTCAAATTACACACAGAATCATAGTAACAAAAACAGATGGCACGAACATGAAAACAGACCCACAGGCCAATGAAAGAGAATGGAGGACCCAGAAATAGACCCACACAGCAACCAAATTCTTGACAAAGCTGGGAAAACATACGCTGGAGAAAATATGGCCTCTAAAACAAATGTAGATGAATGCAATGAGATCCATATCTCTCACCTTGGAAAAAAAACAATTAAAGTGGACCAATGATTTTAATGTAAGAATTGAAACTTTGAAAAATGTTAGAGGAAAACATAGGGAAACCATTTCAACATTCAAGCATAATCAAAGCCCCCACAGCACCAGAAATTCTATTACATGAAACTAATATACTTCTACACTACAAAATAAGAAAACACCAGAGTGAAGACAGCTTATAGAATAGAGAAAGTCTTTGCAAAGTATACATCAGACAGTGGTGTGATATCTAAGATATACAAATAACTGCAAAGTTGAAACACAAAAAAAAGTAAAATCATCTGATCAATAAATGGGCTAAAAAAAATGAGTAAATAGTTCTTGACAGGAAAAATACAAATGACCAATACATACTTAGAAAAGTGTTCAACATCCTTAGCCTTTGGGGAAATGCATACTAAAACTGTTTTGAGATTCCATCTCTCCCCAGGCAGAATCCCTATTGTCAAGAAAGCAATGACCAAAAATGTGAAAGGAGGAAAAAGGAACCCTATTCATTTCTGGCTGGTAAGAGTACAAACTTCCATGGCTACTATGGAAACCAGTATGGAGGACCCTCAACAAACTGAAAATTGACCTAGAAAGGGCCCAATTATACCACTTTGGAATGTAGACCTAAAGAATCTTCATCAATATCCTATAGAGATATTTGCATTCCTATGTTTATTGCTGTGCTAGTCACAATAGTCAGGAAACGGAATCAGTCTAGGTGTCCATCAACGGATGGCTAGATAAAGAAAGTGTAGTAGGGATGGAGAGATGGCTCAGAGGTTTAGAGCACTGACTGCTTCTCCAGAGGTCCTGAGTTCAATTCCCAGCTGGTGGCTCACAACCACTGCAATGAGATCTGGTGCCCTCTTCTGGCATGCAGAACACTGTATACATATTAAATAAATTTTTTAAATAATAAAATATAGTAATATACACAGTGCATCTATAAAGAAAAATGAAATCATAAAAATTTATGTAGAAAAAATAGATGCAACTAGAAATCACTATGTTAAGTGTATAAGCCATACGCAGAAAAACAAATACTCAATTTTTTCTTGCATATGTGAGATCTAAAATTTTATTTGTATATGTATTTATACATGTGGGAGTCCCAACACTAGAAAGGGGATCAGAGGAAGGGTGGAGGAGACGTTAAAAGAAGGAGGAATAGAGATGGTAATGGAATATAAGTAATAAGATGTCTAACTGAGAAAAGAAAGGGAGTCAGCTACAGCAGGGAAGGGGGAATAGAGAAGGGCAGTATGAGATGACCAAATGAAGATGGAGTACAATGACACCCATGTATAAAGTTGCCATGATGATGCCCACCTCTTTATAAGAGAATCTAAAAAAAAAAAAAATTTTAAAAACCTTAAAAGGTACCACAGGCTAAAATTCCTAATAAATATAGATGCAAAAAAATCCTCAACAAAATGCTAATAAACCAAACCCAATAGCACACTAATAGAAACATACACTGTTATCAAGTGGGATTTATCCTTGGAATACAGATAAAATTTTCATAAAAATGAAAAATAACATGACTCTTCAAACTGATGTGAGACAAGTACAAAATGCAACATAAAGACTTCCATTTCAAAAACTCAATAAACCAGAAACTGAAAGTATCTCAGTGCAACAGAAGTTGATACATGAAGACCCCACAAACCAACAACAATGCCCTATGCAGGAGAACTAAAAATATTTTCCCTAAGATCAGGAGCAAGGTGAGGACACCACTTTTTCAACTTTTATTCAATGTAGTAGCAGAAGTCTAGCCTCAACAATTAAGCAAGAAAAGGAAACAAATGAACATCCAAATTGGAAAAGAAATAAAGTGCTTCTGTTGACAGTCATGAGAGTCATTAAATATAGAAAGACCCCAACTTAAAAATATTATGATGCAGCCAACCATGGTAGTGCACACTTGTAATCCTAACAGTTAAGAGATCGAGGCAAAGGGTCACAAATTCAAAGCCAACCCAGACTACATGGGAAGGCTCTCCCCAAAAAAAAAGAAAAGGAGAAGAAGAAAGAGAGGGTGCTAGAAGAATTGATCAGTTAGAACTAAAAATATGATTTAATGAAGCTGCTGGACATGAAAATCAACATGCAAGAACTATATTTCAATGCACTAGCAATGTACATGAACAGGAAACCAAGAAAGTCCCATATCATCATCAAAAGGAATACAACACTTAAGAATACACTTAACTAAGAGGCAGGATACTTGTATAGTGAAAACTACAAACCACAAATGATGAAAAAAGATGCAGACAGAAAGCATCCCACCACACACGTTGGCAACAGCTATGAGTAGGAATAAGGAGAATGGTTGTCAAGAGAGCCTTCTCATAGGGAAACGTGTGACTTTATATGAGTTCCCCACACATATGCAAGCTCTCTTCTCACATGCCTTACCCTGCCAATCCTACAAAAGACAACACAAAAATGTAACAGAAAATTGTCCTTGGACCAGTATGCCCTTCAGTAAAGAAACAGATCTTTAAAATATGGGTACAGCCAGAAGACTGTCATTCTGCACTAAAACTGAGTAATATATTGACTCACGGTGCAGAAATCTATATAGGACTAAGGAGATGGCCCATGAGTAAAGTGCTGATCAAAAAAACAGCAGGACTGGAGTCGGGATCCCTAGAAGCCATGTAAATGGCAGACAGGCATGGAACCCATCTGTAATGTCAGTTCCCAAGAGGCAGAGATGGGATCTTCAAAGCAAGCTGAGCAGCTGAACTGGTGAACTCTGGATACAACTGAGAGACTCTGCCTCAGTAAATATGGAGAACAATGGCAGAAAGCACCAGATGTCAACTTCTGGCCTTCGCATATGTGTCCATGCACATTACACACACACACAGGGTGGGAGGAGATCTAAATATGGATTACTGAGAGAAACTAATTCACAAAGGCTCCCTAATATACGGCTGCAACTCCATGACATTCTAGAAAAGGCAAAACTGCACAGTAAAAAGGTCAGGAGTTGTGAGACAGGGGAGGGAGAAGGGGATAAACAGGCAAAACAGAGAGGATGTGTGTAGCTACTTTCAGTATGCTTAATGTGGGTTACCTGTCATTATAAATCTGCCGTGGATTCGACCAAGAGTGGACCATAATGTAAAGTACAAAGTAGGGGGGAACAATGATGTGTCAATGTAGGTTCATCTATTGCAAGAAATGTACCACTGAAGGGATGTTGCTGGTGCAGAGGGGAGGGGGAGGAGGGGGTGACTAGGATACCTCTGTGTCTTCTTTACCATTTTTCTATGAAACAAAAACTGTCTTATTAAAAAAAAAATGTTTTTCTCAAACTCCGATTAAAAATGATGACATCGAGCCGGGCGGTGGTGGTGCACGCCTTTAATCCCAGCACTTGGGAGGCAAGGCCAGGCAGATCTCTGTGAGTTTGAGGCCAGCCTGGTCTACAGAGCATCAAAACTACACAAGAGAAAACCTGTCTCAAAAAAACAAAATGATGAAATCATTCCCATTCTGATGCCTTTGACTACAGCTACTGTTGATGAATTCTGGTCAAAGAACAAAAGAGTCTCACAAGAAATTGGAAAAACACATAAAACTAAGGAAACACCTCTACCATATTCCTGTGTGGTTCTAGGTGTGTGGCACAAGGCCCAGAGCCAACAGTGAAGTTCACCATCCTCTGAACAGTGACAGTCACCTTGTTCTCACTACTTCATTCCACAGATTCCCATGACTCCAGTCACAGAACTGAGTTACAGGGAGGTTTTAAGGATGCAGTCCCTTTTTGTCAATTACTGTTGTGGTACACGAGGAAGAGTCTTCTCAAAGCATAACCACAGTTTTCAGCTTGCTATCTTCCTTTCTCTTTACAGATCCCAAGCAGTGGGTGCTCAGAGGATGATAGTGATTTGTGTGTGGTCACGTAGCCTGCAGGAGACCGTCTGAGAATGATCACTGCAATCTCTTGATGCATCTGTCCTGGAACCTCCCATGAAACACATCTGGATCTGGTAGGCAACAGCAAATATTACCCACTCATAATGCCTAAAGAATGCCACTCTCAGGGCTGGAGAAATGGCTCAGAGGTTAAGAGCATTGGCTGTTCTTCCAGAGGTCCTAAGTTCAATTCCCAGCAGCCACATGGTGACTCACAACCATCTGTAATGAGATCTGGTGCCCCCTTCTGTATACATAAGTAAATAAATAAATAAAAAAAAAAAAAAAAAAAAGAAAAGAAAAGAAATTGAAGAAGCAATGAGGAGATGGAAATATCTCCCATCTTTGTAGATTGGTAGAATTAATATTGTAAAAATGCTAAATCACATAAAGAATTGACAATTCAATGTAATCACCACCAAAATCCCAATGACATTCTTCACAGACCTAGAAAAAGAAAATGCATATAGAAGCACAGAAGACTCTAAAAAGCCAAAGCAATTCATAGCAAAAAGCAATTCTAGAAGTATCGTAATACCTAACCTCAAATTACACACAGAATCATAGTAACAAAAACAGATGGCACGAACATGAAAACAGACCCACAGGCCAATGAAAGAGAATGGAGGACCCAGAAATAGACCCACACAGCAACCAAATTCTTGACAAAGCTGGGAAAACATACGCTGGAGAAAATATGGCCTCTAAAACAAATGTAGATGAATGCAATGAGATCCATATCTCTCACCTTGGAAAAAAAACAATTAAAGTGGACCAATGATTTTAATGTAAGAATTGAAACTTTGAAAAATGTTAGAGGAAAACATAGGGAAACCATTTCAACATTCAAGCATAATCAAAGCCCCCACAGCACCAGAAATTCTATTACATGAAACTAATATACTTCTACACTACAAAATAAGAAAACACCAGAGTGAAGACAGCTTATAGAATAGAGAAAGTCTTTGCAAAGTATACATCAGACAGTGGTGTGATATCTAAGATATACAAATAACTGCAAAGTTGAAACACAAAAAAAAGTAAAATCATCTGATCAATAAATGGGCTAAAAAAAATGAGTAAATAGTTCTTGACAGGAAAAATACAAATGACCAATACATACTTAGAAAAGTGTTCAACATCCTTAGCCTTTGGGGAAATGCATACTAAAACTGTTTTGAGATTCCATCTCTCCCCAGGCAGAATCCCTATTGTCAAGAAAGCAATGACCAAAAATGTGAAAGGAGGAAAAAGGAACCCTATTCATTTCTGGCTGGTAAGAGTACAAACTTCCATGGCTACTATGGAAACCAGTATGGAGGACCCTCAACAAACTGAAAATTGACCTAGAAAGGGCCCAATTATACCACTTTGGAATGTAGACCTAAAGAATCTTCATCAATATCCTATAGAGATATTTGCATTCCTATGTTTATTGCTGTGCTAGTCACAATAGTCAGGAAACGGAATCAGTCTAGGTGTCCATCAACGGATGGCTAGATAAAGAAAGTGTAGTAGGGATGGAGAGATGGCTCAGAGGTTTAGAGCACTGACTGCTTCTCCAGAGGTCCTGAGTTCAATTCCCAGCTGGTGGCTCACAACCACTGCAATGAGATCTGGTGCCCTCTTCTGGCATGCAGAACACTGTATACATATTAAATAAATTTTTTAAATAATAAAATATAGTAATATACACAGTGCATCTATAAAGAAAAATGAAATCATAAAAATTTATGTAGAAAAAATAGATGCAACTAGAAATCACTATGTTAAGTGTATAAGCCATACGCAGAAAAACAAATACTCAATTTTTTCTTGCATATGTGAGATCTAAAATTTTATTTGTATATGTATTTATACATGTGGGAGTCCCAACACTAGAAAGGGGATCAGAGGAAGGGTGGAGGAGACGTTAAAAGAAGGAGGAATAGAGATGGTAATGGAATATAAGTAATAAGATGTCTAACTGAGAAAAGAAAGGGAGTCAGCTACAGCAGGGAAGGGGGAATAGAGAAGGGCAGTATGAGATGACCAAATGAAGATGGAGTACAATGACACCCATGTATAAAGTTGCCATGATGATGCCCACCTCTTTATAAGAGAATCTAAAAAAAAAAAAAATTTTAAAAACCTTAAAAGGTACCACAGGCTAAAATTCCTAATAAATATAGATGCAAAAAAATCCTCAACAAAATGCTAATAAACCAAACCCAATAGCACACTAATAGAAACATACACTGTTATCAAGTGGGATTTATCCTTGGAATACAGATAAAATTTTCATAAAAATGAAAAATAACATGACTCTTCAAACTGATGTGAGACAAGTACAAAATGCAACATAAAGACTTCCATTTCAAAAACTCAATAAACCAGAAACTGAAAGTATCTCAGTGCAACAGAAGTTGATACATGAAGACCCCACAAACCAACAACAATGCCCTATGCAGGAGAACTAAAAATATTTTCCCTAAGATCAGGAGCAAGGTGAGGACACCACTTTTTCAACTTTTATTCAATGTAGTAGCAGAAGTCTAGCCTCAACAATTAAGCAAGAAAAGGAAACAAATGAACATCCAAATTGGAAAAGAAATAAAGTGCTTCTGTTGACAGTCATGAGAGTCATTAAATATAGAAAGACCCCAACTTAAAAATATTATGATGCAGCCAACCATGGTAGTGCACACTTGTAATCCTAACAGTTAAGAGATCGAGGCAAAGGGTCACAAATTCAAAGCCAACCCAGACTACATGGGAAGGCTCTCCCCAAAAAAAAAGAAAAGGAGAAGAAGAAAGAGAGGGTGCTAGAAGAATTGATCAGTTAGAACTAAAAATATGATTTAATGAAGCTGCTGGACATGAAAATCAACATGCAAGAACTATATTTCAATGCACTAGCAATGTACATGAACAGGAAACCAAGAAAGTCCCATATCATCATCAAAAGGAATACAACACTTAAGAATACACTTAACTAAGAGGCAGGATACTTGTATAGTGAAAACTACAAACCACAAATGATGAAAAAAGATGCAGACAGAAAGCATCCCACCACACACGTTGGCAACAGCTATGAGTAGGAATAAGGAGAATGGTTGTCAAGAGAGCCTTCTCATAGGGAAACGTGTGACTTTATATGAGTTCCCCACACATATGCAAGCTCTCTTCTCACATGCCTTACCCTGCCAATCCTACAAAAGACAACACAAAAATGTAACAGAAAATTGTCCTTGGACCAGTATGCCCTTCAGTAAAGAAACAGATCTTTAAAATATGGGTACAGCCAGAAGACTGTCATTCTGCACTAAAACTGAGTAATATATTGACTCACGGTGCAGAAATCTATATAGGACTAAGGAGATGGCCCATGAGTAAAGTGCTGATCAAAAAAACAGCAGGACTGGAGTCGGGATCCCTAGAAGCCATGTAAATGGCAGACAGGCATGGAACCCATCTGTAATGTCAGTTCCCAAGAGGCAGAGATGGGATCTTCAAAGCAAGCTGAGCAGCTGAACTGGTGAACTCTGGATACAACTGAGAGACTCTGCCTCAGTAAATATGGAGAACAATGGCAGAAAGCACCAGATGTCAACTTCTGGCCTTCGCATATGTGTCCATGCACATTACACACACACACAGGGTGGGAGGAGATCTAAATATGGATTACTGAGAGAAACTAATTCACAAAGGCTCCCTAATATACGGCTGCAACTCCATGACATTCTAGAAAAGGCAAAACTGCACAGTAAAAAGGTCAGGAGTTGTGAGACAGGGGAGGGAGAAGGGGATAAACAGGCAAAACAGAGAGGATGTGTGTAGCTACTTTCAGTATGCTTAATGTGGGTTACCTGTCATTATAAATCTGCCGTGGATTCGACCAAGAGTGGACCATAATGTAAAGTACAAAGTAGGGGGGAACAATGATGTGTCAATGTAGGTTCATCTATTGCAAGAAATGTACCACTGAAGGGATGTTGCTGGTGCAGAGGGGAGGGGGAGGAGGGGGTGACTAGGATACCTCTGTGTCTTCTTTACCATTTTTCTATGAAACAAAAACTGTCTTATTAAAAAAAAAATGTTTTTCTCAAACTCCGATTAAAAATGATGACATCGAGCCGGGCGGTGGTGGTGCACGCCTTTAATCCCAGCACTTGGGAGGCAAGGCCAGGCAGATCTCTGTGAGTTTGAGGCCAGCCTGGTCTACAGAGCATCAAAACTACACAAGAGAAAACCTGTCTCAAAAAAACAAAATGATGAAATCATTCCCATTCTGATGCCTTTGACTACAGCTACTGTTGATGAATTCTGGTCAAAGAACAAAAGAGTCTCACAAGAAATTGGAAAAACACATAAAACTAAGGAAACACCTCTACCATATTCCTGTGTGGTTCTAGGTGTGTGGCACAAGGCCCAGAGCCAACAGTGAAGTTCACCATCCTCTGAACAGTGACAGTCACCTTGTTCTCACTACTTCATTCCACAGATTCCCATGACTCCAGTCACAGAACTGAGTTACAGGGAGGTTTTAAGGATGCAGTCCCTTTTTGTCAATTACTGTTGTGGTACACGAGGAAGAGTCTTCTCAAAGCATAACCACAGTTTTCAGCTTGCTATCTTCCTTTCTCTTTACAGATCCCAAGCAGTGGGTGCTCAGAGGATGATAGTGATTTGTGTGTGGTCACGTAGCCTGCAGGAGACCGTCTGAGAATGATCACTGCAATCTCTTGATGCATCTGTCCTGGAACCTCCCATGAAACACATCTGGATCTGGTAGGCAACAGCAAATATTACCCACTCATAATGCCTAAAGAATGCCACTCTCAGGGCTGGAGAAATGGCTCAGAGGTTAAGAGCATTGGCTGTTCTTCCAGAGGTCCTAAGTTCAATTCCCAGCAGCCACATGGTGACTCACAACCATCTGTAATGAGATCTGGTGCCGTCTTCTGGCCTGCAGGCAGAACGCTATGTACACAATAAATAAAGAAATCTTTTTTTAAAAAATGTATAACACGTTAAAAGAAGGAAGAAGAAGACGAAGACGAAGAAGACGAAGACGAAGACGAAGAAGACGAAGAAGATGAAGAAGACGAAGAAGACGAAGACGAAGAAGAATCCCACTCTCCAAAAAGCAGCTTTCCAACTCCACTAGACATTGATTTCTATTTCATGATTTACAAGAGTGAACTTTTTTCTTCCCCTTCATTAAAGAAGCACTGGGTTGAGGAGTGGAAGGCTGATGTGAGGTCTCCACCTTTATAATTAAGTCCTAGTCTTGAACTGAGACCTCTTCGCGAAGGCAGCTCCGTTGCCCACAGCAAGAAGATGGCTTTTCAGTTTGTGTCCTTTTGTGTTTTTTACCTGAAGTCTTGAGCATCTCCTACAAAGAAAATTTTAATATAATTGGTTTCAGAGCATCCAGGAGCCTTTTAATTACCCTCTGAAAGATGCTTAGACAACAGCTTGCTATTAGGCTAAACAGTGTCAGCATCTGTACTGCAAACACTCATGGGCTTATTACAGTTTGCCAATCAACATTGGTTTTCAAATGTTTTCTACAAAGAACCTTCTCTGCACACACCTCTCCAGCCCAGTGGACAAAGTCCATCATGCCAACTACAACACCATCTTCTCCCCTCCTTATTCCCCATCAGTGCTGGAGCCTGGAAAACTCAGGCAGCATCATAAAACTGTAGAGCACCTTGTGATCACTCAAGAGCCAATTATGCATTGATTATACAGCCAGTTCCCCAGGCAGACCCTCTCCTCTCTTCTGGAATCTCATGCCTGGTCATTTTATTGCTCATTAGCCCCTTTTCCAGAGAGTGGGCAAGGGAAATAACAGAGGATGGACTTCAAACTCATCCATTTGCTCCCTGTTACCTGCTCTGGTTACAAGTTTACTGAGGAAGTGGGCTAAAATTATTAACTAACATGAAGTTTGAAGACTGCCTCTGAAGTTCATTTGTTCAAACTCATCTTTCCTCCTGAAGTCATCTATAGAATGCAATGCACTGGCCATGGGATTAGGCTAAGACGGTCACCATGGTCATGTCGGCCAATAGTTGAAGAAGGCTGACATTGCAAGAGTCAGTATTACATGAAAAAAGCTAAAAGAGAACTACCATAGGACACAGCTATACTATTCTTGGCATGTGCCCAAAGGACTCTGTAACCTGCCACAAAGATATTTGCACATCTGTGTTTATTGCTGCTCTATTCACAATAGCAAGAAGATGGAACCAACCTAAATGCCCATCAACACATGAATAGATAATAAAAGTGTGGCACATATACACAATGGAATTTTAATCAGCTGTTGAGAAAAAAATGAAATTATGGGGCTGGAGAGATGGCTCAGTAGTTAAATTCACATACTGCTTTTGCAGAGGACCCAAATTCAGTCCCCAGTATCCATGTTGGGCAGCTTATAACCACCTATAACTTCAGAGGGTCCTCCAGCCTCTGAGGGCACCTATAAACACACACCCACACAGACACATACATACTCCCACAGACATATACTCACACAGACACATATACACAGAGAGAAAAAGACATACACACGCAAACAAAAATTTCAAAATGCTAAGATTTAAAAAAATGAAAATGTCAAGAAAACTGATAGAATTGTAAAGGATTATCTAGTAAGTGAGGTGATCAAGTCTCAGAAAGAAAAAACTTACATTCTCTCTCCTGTATTGATCCTAACATGAGTGTGTGTGTGTGTGTGTGTGTGTGTGTGTGTGTGTGTGTGTGTGTGTGTGTGTTAACAAGGGTTTGGGAGAGTAGGTATAGATTGTGAAACTAGGCAGGAGCCTGAGAGGGAGAGGCAAACCAGGAGCACTGAGGAAGGGTGGGAGTGTGAAAGTAGGAAGAGTCTACTGGGGATGGGAGGCACAAGACGAGAGAGCGGGGAAGACACGTTGGTAGAGGAAAAACAAAAATAATTACCTTTAAAAATACATAATAAAACCTAACCCGTCATAAGCTAATAAATTTTCAAAATGAACAAATAGATTAACCATCTTAAATGTAGCCAGGTCAAGTATGCCACGCTTATATTCCTAGCCCTGGGGAATGGGGAATGGGGGTTAGTGAGTGCTTGGGGGAAGGGAGTCACAAGTTCAAAGCCCTTCTGGTCGAAACAGCAGGATGTTGAAGGAAGGAAGGAACCAAACCTTTACGTCCTCTCACACCCCCTTACAGGCTTCTAATTAAATTATAAGATATGGTGTCTTATGTCTAGTGAAATATCAAACAGCTCCTTTGTTTATCTATGCTGATTGCAGAAGCTTCACTATAGAGAAAGTCATACTTACGGAAATAATCTTAATAATGCTCTCAGGAAAGATGACTTTCAATGATGGAGAGTTTACATAAGCCACTAAGCAAACATTGCAGCAAGCTAACCCAGGTAGTTAAATAAACAATTAATACTGACCATGAAAGATAATCATGGAAAATGGAAGATAATTAAGAAATGGAAGTTTGAGCTCTTCAAAACAGGTATTTACCTACAAATTGGTATATGCATATATGTATATATGTTGCATTTAAAGAAATAGGCTGACTATCTTCCTCTAGACAAAAGATTCTTGCTTCATGCTCTAATATTTGTTGGTTTTCTCAGACCATTATTTTAATATTTCATCAGAAAATTCTTTTCCCCTTAAGCATGTACTTTTTCTATTATATTCTAGTGTATACCCAAGGCTGAAAGCTCTTATGGAAGGTTACAGCTCTAATCTTTGAAAAACATGATAAGATATATAATTTACTGCAATTCACTTTATTATCAAATTCGCAAGAATATATCAAAGGCATAAAATGAGGTCTCCCGATACATATGCTACAGGCTCAGCCTCCTAAGTCGTCTTACCAAAAACTCAAGGACAAATTATCCACAGAGCAGAAAGAGACTGAACTAGAAGTCAGCTGGCTTCTAGCTCTGCCTTATCACCCTGTAGCCGTGAGACTGGGGCCAACTGCTTCTCTTCTAAGGCCTCTGCAACAAACGGTCACCTCATTCCTCCGGCTCTTAACTTGTAGTCTATGGGATAAAAGAAAGAAGTTGTACTAGCAGTAGAAAACTCCAAATGAGCCAAAGAACTGCAAGCTCAAAGTTCAGCTGAGGATATGTGTGGCACTACATGACAGGTCGCTGGCCAGACACCTCTAATTAGTTGGAGTGGAGGGGGAAGGGCGTGCTCAGTCCAGGGTCTGCCACGCAGTGCTGCTATTTCATGAATTTTATAATTCCACCTAGACATAGCTAAGCTCTGAAACTTCTTTTGTATGTGGTAAAAGATTTGTGAGCCAGAATGCCAATCTAATAACCTACCCAATAGGGGCAGATATTTATAGTGTCTGAAGCACTCTTTGTAGCTATTTAGAGTGCCGGTTCCTATTATTAAAGGTAACTAGAGCCCTGAACCAGTCAACAAAATGCTAGTCGGTGCATACAAAATTAGTTAGAGCTGAGCTGGTGCTAAGAGAGCAAGGAATCACATAGAAACTTCCAAGGTCAGACTAAAGAAAGTGGTTTACTTAAGTTGTATTTAATATATACGTGTGTGTGTGTGTGTGTGTGTGTGTGTGTGTGTGTGTGTGTGTGTGTGTGTGTGTACGTAGTAGGTGCACTCAGAAACCATATGAAAGGTATTGGATCCCTGGAGCTAGGGATACAGGCAGTTATGAGCTGCCCAATATAGGTGCTGGGAATCCAACTCAGGTCTTCTATAAGAGCACTCAACCACTGAACCATCTCTCCAGACCAAGAAAGTGTTCTTAACCAAGGGTTTGAGATATTAGCCTGGGCTTCAAGAGATCTGTAACCTTGTGAAAATTGTATGCAAAACTCCCTAAAATCATGGCTATCTGCATTCTTCCAAGAAGAGCATCCATTCTTAAGCTTCTTGAGGAGACTGTTATCTTCAAATCACTCTGGAAACACTAAAGAATCAATGCAAGCTAGGAAAGGAGGAGTTCAAAGTATATCTGAAGAGTCAGCTAAGGAGCCAGAGCTGAGTCACAGGGGAAAAAGAAAGAAGAGGCCAGCAGTGGCCTGGTCCAGTCCATATGAGATGCTACTGCGCTGATTTCAAAGATCCCACCCTTTAAGAGTCATGCCCATAGTCAGCCACAATGACTCAAGGGCCTCCAAAAGAGGCCTTGCCCACATGTAGAGTTCAAGGCCTGCTAACTCTCCAGGGCAGAGCTCACGTAGCTCTTTCTGAAAGGTGCATACACTTCTGCAGGATTGCTCACATTCAGAAATAAGCATCCAGTCCAGCTCCAATGGCAATGGAGCTCACAAAAAACTCCTCTAATTGAGCACTGTCCTTCCACATTGTCTTCTCTTGATTTTCCCATGGGCGGAGGAATACCTCACGAAGAGAAGATGAGTGTTGGTGCCAGGAAATCAATGGAAACACATCATAATTACTTCATGAATGGTTGATCCACTGGGCTAAGGTTTAATTCATTCAGATTAAATTAAATTTAAATTCCATTTTAATCAAAGGAGCTACATTTCAAGTAGTCAATAAACAGACACAGCTAGTAGTTACTGTACTAGACAATATATTTATAGAACATTTCCATCCTCACAGGAAATTCTTATCTATATAATCCACCACTAAACTCCATGACACCAACATTTTATAATAGGGATTCAGAAAGAGAGTCCAAAATGGGCAGAAGTCACCATAAAGACCTTTGTGGAGGAAATGGGCCTCAGTGGAGCCTCGATGAATAAAATGAAGCATTGGAAAGATCATTTATTTCACTCAGTAGCCATGGTAAGAGCAAAGGTTAGAATCTGGCAAAGAAAATGGGTGCAGGCTTGGATGGAGCCTGGCGCATACACGTTCATGGTGAATGGAGAATGCAGGAGGGGTGAACACCTATCAGTAGGAAGGGCAATGAACTAGTGCTAGTACAACAGAGAGTTAGGAAGTCCGGACAAAGACTGCACAAAGACCTCAGGATCTGGCACAATGAAGCAGGTGTGACAATGACAGCTAGGAACACTTGCCATCTCTTATTTAATGCTTCCTGTGTTTCCACACTCTGTATCAAGAGATTCGTATAAATTATTAAATGTAAATTATTAAATGTACTCCTCATAGCACAAAGAGGTAATTATCTTGAACTCTGTGATAAGAGTGACAAAGCCTGAGGACTGGGGACATCGCTCACGGTAGAGCACTTGCCTACCGTGCGAAAGGTCCAACCTATAGGACTGACAAAAAGACAGGACAGCAAAAGCTGGCATTTGTGGAATTTACGTGACATAGCACGGCCATGGTAAACTGTGTCTAAAACCAAGTCACAAAGTTTTTACCCTCCTCTTCGCCTCTCCCGCAGATAATTCTGTTTTTGAAGTGGTGTTTGTCTCTGTCCTTTGCAGTGCAGGTCTGCAATTCCCAAGGCATTTCTCCCATTTCTTTCCTTTACACTCATCCAGTGCTTCTAGCAGAGACTCCTAAGAAGTTAAGAATGCACGGTTCAGTACAAGTCAGAACATGGCAGGAAGAGGCAAAGAAATGACAGGAAATGACCCAGTCCATGAATGAAAGGTATGGAGGACAAAGAGGTTGGTTGGTTGGTTGGTTGGTTGGTTGGTTGGTTGGTTGGTTGTTTGTTTGTTTGTTTGTTTGTTTGTTTAACAAAGAGGCCTCAATGGCGTTTCAATTGATGACTAAGCCTAAAGTTGTCTCCCTGGTTTTAGAGCGCCATCTGCCTATAAGGTGTGCAGGGCAAGGTTCCTGACCCTGTGGGCTTCTGCTATCTCTGTGGCTTCTGTCACTTCTCATTCCTCCAAGAAAATTGTTTGCCATTCTCTTCTGCAGGCTTGGGTTTCAGAGTTCATACATATGGAATTACACACACACACACACACACACACACACACACACACACACACACACACACTTTTAATCACAACTACAATTCAGCTGACTGCTCCTGGTGTATCCATGACCATAGATTGGAACAAAGGATTTCCACAGGAGAGAAGAAAACCAACATGCACGTTCATGCTATTCTGCTTTTTCTATGAAAATAGCGTACTTTATTAAGCTAACAAAGCCTAACAATTCATCTATAATATTATAGATAAAAATTGGTTACAGTGTTTAAAGCAAGATTTAAGGAAATACATGTACCTCATTACTACCTTTTCTGGTAATCCCTCACTGATTGGTCTAACCCTGGCATTTGTTCAACAATTAACTAGAATCCAACCTGTGCCTCTCAGAGTTAAAATTCTGTGTGGGGCTGATACCCAGCTCTTTCTTTAGGGCATTAAAGATTTTAACACCAACAAATAAGTCCCGTGGTTTCTTTTTAGCTTTTCACAATTTCAGCTGCCTTCACACAGCTTATCAGGAAGAAGGCGCTCCGCTGCAGTCAGCGTTCCAATTAACAGTCTTGCTGTCTAATCACTCTGCTATGCTACATGACAGAGACTGACCTTCTACCCCACCCCACCGCCAGCAGCCAAGAAGAGAATGTGACCAGCATCCAGCCACATGATATCTGTAGTATGGGACATACACACACATACACACAACACACACACACAATATATACCTATATACACATATAATAGACACACAATATATATACACATATAATACACACATATACACACAATATACACATATATATAATACACATGTACATGCAATATACATCTATATATACATACAATACACACATACATACACACACATATATTAAATATACACATAAACAATATGCACAACACACATATAAAATACATACACACAACTTTTCTGCTCTTCTAGAAGGAGAGAAATGATCCAACTCGGGGAAAGACCTTCTCTAAAGAACCACTGCATCTTTCCATGACAGTTAGATGTTTGCCTATTGTTTATTGCTTGTTTATTTAGTAAGAGCTGAAGACTTCACCTGCATCATTGCTCTGTCTCCTGATAGTTAGATAAAGCAGCATTTTTGAGCTGAGATCGGGGGTTTTTCTACAGTACCTTATTTTTGTAGTTTGTCAGATGTAAAACATCCCATAGCTATATACAAAAACAGAGTCCAAATGTGTACATCATGGGAATCTGGTTTTCCCAAACTGCATGAGGAATGCTGCTTTTATCCCAGAAGCAGAACAAGGCGGGGGGCGGGGGGGGGGGTGCCAAAGGCGGCTGGTAACTGTGGGAGTGTTTGGAGTTGGAAATGATCATTTTGCAACCACTGGGGCAAAAACTGGTTCAAGAGAGAGGCAGCAATGGTTGCTCAATCCTGAAGGGAATGTTGATGAGGAACAGAGCATGTGCGTGGTCTGCAAGAGACCCCTTAAAGGTGGGTGATCCAAACTCCATCACACTGAGAGGCACATGACTCTGCCTCCAGATGTGCCTCAAAGGTGAGGCCTGGAATGCATATCCTGCATCTAAGCACACAGAAACATCAGACAAACCCAAAATGAAGAGCATTCCTTAAGGAAGAAGTCGTCTTAACTTCTTAAAAAAAAAAAATGCCAACATCTTCAAAGACAAAAAAAAAAAAAGGTACAGAAATGTTCCAGATTTGTAAAGACTAAAGAAACACAAGACAGCAGTGTCTGACACTAGACTGGATCTGTCTCTGGGAGTGGGAAGAGGATAAAGGACATTATTGGGTCAACTGAAAAAAGATGGAATTAGATCAAAGTGTTGTATCACTGTTCAACTTAATGAAATTGATAACCGTATTATGGTTAAAAAGTTATCCTTACTCTTAGGAAATGTGTACTGAGGTATCTGGAGATAAAAGGCCATGGCATATAAAACATTCACTGAAACTGTTAAGAAAAGTATGTGTGTATGTATGTATCAGAGTGTGCGAGTACAAGACAGTAATAAAACGATCAGCTAAATGTTTACCAGAGGTGGTGAGGAGAGAGAGCAGGAGAGTTTCCTGTGTCTAGTCTGTTTACCTTTCCTATGAGTTATTTCCAAGAAAAGTTTTACAGCAACAACAAACCAACAGAGAGAGACCAAGAGACAGACAGACAGGGGTGGGAAGAGAAGGAGGGAGATGGGAAGATGGGAGAGGGGGGATGGGGGAGGGAGGACCAGTCTGAATCCTCTGCCAGTGGCTGCTGTGTCACTGGCCCCCACCCCTGCACTTCTGTAAGAGGAAAGCCACCATCTCTATCATCACTACTTTGGCATCAGTTTCTCTTCCCATCTTTTTAATAAGTACCTTTAAAAATTATCTGAGACAAAAATGAACTTTTTTAAATTGTTGTCTTAAAAAAAACCACTCTGTGGGGGAGACAGAAAACATGCACACACAACCAAGTGAGACTGCAGGTAAACCCTCATCTTTAAATTACCAAGGGCAGGCAGGCAGGCAAGAGTGTTGAGCAGGTGGAGGTACTCGCCACCAAGCTAACAACCTGCGTTTAATCCCCAGAACCCACATCATTCAAGGAGAGAACCAATTCCTGCATGTTGTTCTCTGACTCCCACACACATGCTGTGCCATGCACACACTAATACATATATACACACTCGCATACAGGTGCAAGCATGCACACACACACACACACACACACATAGAAGAGGGAGCTAAATTACCAATAGTTTTGCAACATCATTCTGGCCAGTGCCATCGATTGTGCCCACCTAAAGTTACTGCCCTGTAGTTTACTTGTTCTAAGTCAGTGTGGTTTCACCGGTTTTTTTCCTCAGTAGTTAGAGGCTAGCTTCACAGACAACCATATGACCTTCATAGAAGATACCATTAGCCTCAAATTCACTCTGCTTCATAAAAATGATTTCTCTTTCCTCCAAGAGTTGAGTGTCACCAGTGGTCATAGCTGAGGCCTAGTTCCACAAGAACTAAGTGAGTGTCTATTATAATGTCTTAATGTAAGTTGATGGCACTTTTGCCTGACCCATGAATTGTGTAAGAATAAATGACTGTTTGACTGATTATAGTTCTTTTTATAGATTAAATTCTAAAATTACTGAATTCAACTTACGGTGTTTAATAGCAAATCTTTCCTGGAGCTGGGGCAATGGCTAAGACAGTATAGTGCTTGTTGAATGAGTATAAGGTCCTGAGTTCAAATTCCCCAACACCCACATAAAAAACTGGGCACAGTTGCCCATGCCTATAATCCCTGCACTGGAGAAACAAAGAACAGTTCATGTGGCATGCTGATCAGTGAGCTCCAGGATAATGAGAGCCTCTGTCTCAAAATAAGATGGAGAGTCATGGAGGAAAACACTTGTCATCAACCTATAGCCTCCATCCAAACACACACACTTATGGACACCCACTCACCCACCAAAACGCTTTTGTCTGTAAGCTTGAAACATCAGTATGCTATTGAGCCAATAAGGTGCCATATGACCTGTGGAGGAGCCTACTGCCCTCAGCTTGCTGACATTGCAGAGAAGATAGGCACACCCCAGGGCACAACAACCTGTCAGGGCTACCTACCAGAGCCAAGCGTCACTTTCGCCCACTTGTAAACATGCTCCTAAAGACACACTCAAGGTTCACTCATTCCCTGCCCCGTAGCCACTGCCACATTTCCATATTCACCCACACTCACCCCTTCACCACCATTACCAATACCACAGGGGAAAAGAAAGAGTGCTTTTTATACACTAGCAATGCTTAAGACCAGGGAGAAGCCTTTCCTTCACAAATTTCTCAGCCCCAATCATGCATGGTGCTCAATCTTAGTTCCCTGTATGGTGCTCAATCTTAGTTCCCTTCAAGCTAGCTTTCTAAGATGTTATTTTTTTTTTGTCTTTAGTCCAAGCTTAGTTTGTATTATAGCAACCTGAACAACTATAACAAACATATCTGTGGATAAAATAGTTCAAATACAAAAAAAAAAAGTATAGGTCTGCTCACAGAACAGTACAAGGCAGGCATTCCCAGGCGAGAACTTCCATTGTGATTCAGGCATCTAGCCTCCTTCTAATTTGTGGCCACACTATCCTCCAAGTCCCATCATCCTTTCTGTCTAGCTGACAGAAAGGGCAAGACCACGGAGAAGGCCCAGCTGCCTCTTAGAGGCCCCCGGCTCAGAAGGGGTACTGTTTAGGTATATTTTTTATGATAAAGGATGAAATTGAACCTCTTCCTTAGTTATCTCCAAGTTGGTTATAGAGAAAAACATAAAAGTTAAGACTACAATACTCAAGCTGGAGAGATGGCTGAGTGGTTAAAGGCACTTCCTGCTCCTCCAGAGGACACAGATTTAGTTTCCAGCACACACACACACACACACACACACACACACACACACACACACACACACACACACACGACAGCTTTTGACCATCTGTAACTCCAGCCTGAGGATCGGTCACTCTCTCCTGGCCTCCAAGGGCGCCAGGCATGCATGTGGTGCATAGATATATCCATAGATAGATGCACCTACAACTAAAATAGATAAATCTTTTTACTGAGGACTACAGGGGCTAAAATGACTGCTCGGCAGCTAAGAGCACTGGCTTCTCTTTCGGGGAGCCTGGGGTTTGTTTCCAGCACTCACAGGGCAGCTTACAATCGCAACTCCAGTTCCATATGATTTGATATCCTCTTCTGGCCTCTGAGAGTACCAAGCATGCAATTGACATACATGTGAGAAAAACACTCAAAACACATAAAAATAAATATTTTTAAAAGCTGTTGGACTGGGCAATTTTTTAGATATGACACCAAAATCTGCATGATAAAGGAAAAATAAATAAGCCAGCCTCCATTTTTTAAAGCACATTTATTTATTTACTCTCTCTCTCTCTCTCTCTCTCTCTCTCTCTCTCTCTCTCTCTCTCTCTCTCCCCCTCCGTGTGTGTGTGTGTGTGTGTGTGTGTGTGTGTGTGTGTGTGCACGCGCGCACGTATGTGTGTGGTGATGACATGTGTGCCATGCCATTTATGTATGTCAGAAAACAACTTTTGGAAGCAGATTCTCTCCTTCTACCACATGAGTGGCCGGGGCCAAACTCAGGTCAGCAGCACTGACATTAACCACTTTTACACTCTGAACCATCTCCAGTTTAAAAAAAAAAAAACCTTCTTCAAAGGACACCATCAAAAACAATTTTAAGACAGCTTGGCATGGTGGGGTATGCCTGTAATCCTAGCACTTGAAAAGCAAAGGCAAGACTTTGCCCATGGTTTAAGTCCAGCTGGGTCTACACAGGGAATTCTAAGCTATATCTCAATACTAAAACCCATTTCAAACTCCTAACCCCCTAAAAAAACATTTTAAAGAAAGAAGAAAATGATAAGACAACTCAAACATTATAGAAAACATATTTTCAAATAGTAATTCTAATAAGGAGCTTGTACCTACAATACACTAGGAACTCTTACAACCTAACAGTGAAAAAGCTCAGGACCAATAGGATGGCTCAGTAGAAAATGGAGCTTGCCACCAAGGCTGATGACCTGAGTTTGATCCCCATGACCCACACAGTCAAGGGAGTAAACTAACTCTCACAAGCTGTGCACACACACACACATACACACAAACAAATACATATAATAAAATTTTAATAAAGGCAAATAAACCTAATTTTAAAAGGAGCAATGGATCTGAGTAGATATTTTTCCAAAAAAGTTATACAAAGGTTGGGACATGGGATATGGTTCAGTGGGTAAAAAAAAAATAGTCGTTATACAAATCTAGTGACCTGAATTTGATCCCCAGAACCCATGTAAAAAGCCAGATGCAGTGGAGTGTTTCTGAACACATGCTCAATTCAAATCCATTTCACTATATCAGATCTTTTCTTTGAGGGGGCCAGAGTCTCATTATGTAGCCCTGGCTAGCCTGAAACTCAATTTGTAGATCAGGGTGGCTTTGAACTCACAGAGACTCACTTACCTCTAGCCTCCAGTTGCTATGATTAAAAGCATGCACCACCACATCCAGCATAAATCTTTTTTTAAGTTATATAAATGGTATGTGAATTATATTTCAATTTTTGAAAATAAAGTAATAGCCCTTGGTGAGTTTCTGCTGTAGACAGACTTTAAATCCCTCTCATGCCTATGGATACCTGACTCTTACTGTTCCCAGTGATCTACAGCTGTGGTTCTCCATGTATGGACCCTGAAAGACTACCACAAAATCCCATGGCTCATTGCTTTGGGTGTCTTTGTGTCTGTGTCTTTTGCCCACTGTGAGACCTTGGGGATTTGTTAGCAAATTTTCTGGCCCTCTCCTACTAAATCATGAACTTTTGGGTAAAGTCCAATAACATGTATCTCAACAAGCTGTTCAGGTGGCCTGATGCTCACTGATGAGTTAGATTCATGGCCCACTTCTCTGAACAAAGAGAAATGTAAGATCTGTCTCCCTAGGACAAGTTTGGCTCTACAAATCCATACCCTAGCTCCATGTTCTGGATATTAATGGCTCCTGTTCTTCATTTTGAACTCATCTGTTCTTGTCCATTCTTTATCTACACACTTAAGCCATGGCCTGCTCTGTATGTTGCTATCCACTCTTGCCTTCATGGTTTTCCTTCTCCATATGGTCAGCATGATAGAGTAAATACCCCAATATTGAGGATTGGGTGAGAGTGCTGGGAGACCCTACTTCTTAGTGTTGGGACCTTGAACACATAAACATCTCAATTTCCAGAGTATGTGTATGACTCCAGATTGCTATTGCCCTTTGGGTACATAGGTTCCTTTAAACTCTGGAGAAAGGAGACAATTGTCAGGCCAGACTATGGACATTTTGGACCTCTGCCTGAATAACTTGGTAATAGCACCAAAACTGCATCTTCAATTCCTAGCTCCTACCAGCATAAGATCCATCACATCTCCAGGATTATGGGATGCTCCCCCACTGACCATACACCCATCCCTCCCTGTGAACCTATTTCATTCCCCCTCATCTGCAGTTGTGCTCTCCACACACTCATGGAACAACTAGGCTCCTGGTCACTATGTGTTTTATGGAATTTGCTGAGAAATTCAAGAGCCCAGGCAGTTGACCTAGGGTCTCTGAGAATCAGTGGCAGAACCCGATGACCTTATGGAAGCAGCTCCAGCCCTATTCCCCCACAGGCAAATAAGACCCTTAAATGATAATGATAGGTCACTCATGTGGGTTTCTAGAAAAAATAGGTGACTTCTTCAAGTCATGTTAAATGTGCAGGCATGTGAGTGTATACAAGATATCCAGAGACACGAAGATAAATCTCTCTCTGGCTCCCTTCCTGAAGCACAGAGCAGAACTAGAGGAAAACTTAACAACTGAAAACCCAGAGCTAAGTTATCAGAAAGCAAATTAAAGCTGCTGGGTATTTTTGTTGAAACATCTCTACCTCTGAAATCTAATTTCTTGCAACTTTCCATATAGGATCCTGTGTTGTATTATTTATAAGAAAATAATATTCTGCCCTCCCTTGACAGCATTTCCAGGCTGCAGAAACCACAGCAGCCATGGAGTAACAGAATAATTTTGGTAATGTTTCCATAGCTACCTTGCTTCGAAGTGAGGTTTATTCTGTTTTAAAGTCTACTGACCTATTCACATCCATATTTGAGGTGTTTTCGATCTAATCCCTTACCTGCCTATTATTGTCTAATGTTCTTGTGATTTCTGTATTTAAGAGGCCCTAGATGCATAAATATGCTAAGCCTTCTAGTTACATGTAACAATATGATTTCCCCCTATTTCTTCCCATGTGTATTTATTCTTTCCCTGGCAATGCAGGCAAACCTGACAGGTTTTGGTAGTAAAGGCTGTTTAAGGTACACTGGTGCCCTCTTGTGGTCATTCTGGCTTTATGGTTCCCTTCCCAGAAGGCTCTTTTGCTTTTTACAAAAGGTTAAAAGGAAAGACCACCACAAAACCCCATTGCTTATTGCCTTGGGTGTCCTTGTGTCTATGTCTTTTGCCCACTGTAGACATAGGGGATCTGTCTAGGACAGATGACCTCCTCTGATTGGCAGTGTTACAGATCTCTGCTTTTTCCTCCAAAGCAGGCATCATTAAGGATTGCTGCTCTGGGTTAGTCTTTGGAAAATGACCTCAAGAAGATGACGATGGACCAAAAATCCCTCCTAAAGACGTGAAAATAAGAGAATCCATGGAACAAAAAGACAAGACCACTTCAACCAAGCACAGCCTATCAAAACAGTAGCAATAATGGGCAATACCATGTGTCTTTTCAGAAGCTAAAAACATCAGTTCAGTGCTAGCCCAGAAATCAAAGCAGAGAAATCAATAAAATTTTATTTAATTGCATGTGACTAATATTTATTCAATAAATAATTTTAAATGTGGTTAATGACAGCATTTGGGAGGTGGAAGCAGAAGGATCATGAGTTCAAGGCCAGCCTGTGATACAGAGAGCTCCTGTCTCGGAAAGCCAAAAGGAAGGGAAGAACAGAATACAATTCTAGCATTATCCAAGAGAACTTTCTGTGATGGCAAAATGTTCTATGTCCACATTACAACACACAATAACCACTCAGCTATGGCCATGTCTTGGTTTTGGTTGCTATTGCTGTGTTGAAACACTATGACCAAAAACAAGTTGGAAAGAAAAGTGCTTATTTATATATAAGCTTTATACTTCCACATCTATAGTTCATCACTGAGGGAAGTCAGGACAGGAACTCAAACATGGTAGGAACCTGGAGGCAAGAGCTAAGGCAGAGGGCCATGGAGGAGTGCTGCTTACTGGCTTGCTCCTCATGGCTTGCTCAGCCTCCTTTCTTACAGAACCCAGGACTACCAGCCCAGCAATGGCACCACCCACAATGGTCTGGATTCTCCTCCATTAATCACTAATTAAGAAAATGTAGCCAGGCGGTGGTGGCGCACGCCTTTAATCCCAGCACTCGGGAGGCAGAGCCAGGCGGATCTCTGTGAGTTCGAGGCCAGCCTGGGCTACCAAGCGAGCTCCAGAAAAGGCGCAAAGCTACACAGAGAAACCCTGTCTCGAAAAACCAAAAAAAAAAAAAAAGAAAGAAAATGTTGGGGCTGGAGAGATGGCTCATCTGTTAAAGGCTAGGCTCACAACCAAAAATATAAGAAAAATGTTCTACATGCTTGCCTACAGTTCAGTCTTATGGAGGCATTTTCTCAACTGGGGCTCCGTCCTCTCACATGACTCTAGCCTATGTCAAGTTGACATAAAATTAGCAAGCACAATTGACCTCTTGACAATTTGACACACAACACCTTTTAAGTCTTAACTTTTCTTTTTCTTTTTTCTTTTTCTTTCTTTCTTTTTTTTTTTGGTTCATTCACAAGATCTCAGATTACTAAATATTACAAATATAAAACATATTACAAACTTAAAATTCCCAGTCTTTACCAATTCAAACACTTTAAAAGTTCAATCTCTGTGAAAATAGTCTCTTAAAATCCAAAATCTCCCTCAAAATTTTAAAGTCAACTGTGGACACATATAAAATCAAAAAAAATAAGTTAAATACTTTTTTACTTCTTCAAGAGGGAAGAACCAGGGCATGGTCACAATCAGAACAAAGCAAAACCAAACTCCAACAGTGTAAATAAGTCAATGTGTAATGTCTGGGATTCACTCACCATCTTCTGGCCTCCCCTAAAGGGCTTGGATCACTTCTCCAGCTCTGCTCTCTGCAGCACACACAGCTTGTCTTCTAAGTTCAGGCCAGCTCCACTCCAGGGCTGCTGCTATTCTTGGTGGTCATCCCACTGTTCTGGAATCTCCAAAGTGCTGGGGTCTTCTCCTGCATCTGGCTGCACTTTTGCCAATAGTCTCTCCGGGGCTATCTTCATGGTGCCAAGCCTCAGCTTTCCTCCATGACCCCTTCAATCCTGGGACTTCCACTGCTATTCCAGCTACACCTTTCACCAGCGGCCTCTCCTGGGCCTCTCAAGTGCCAAGCCTCAGCTGCTCTCCATGACCCCTTCATACCTTCAAAACTGGTACTGCCTGGGTGACTCTTACACATGACCAAGTTTGGCTATCAGCATAAGGTGCAACCTTGGCCACCTCTGAACACAGTTTGAAGGTGCTGACTCTAAGGAAACACTTCCCAGAAGATTTCACCTCAATGATGCTGGCCTCTTCTTTATCACAGCCGATTCTTCAGCTCCAGCTGGCCATACACCACACATTCTTCACACAATGGCCCAATACAGTCTTTGTTTCCCTCTAAAACTTCACAAGCTGGGCATCCATTGGCTGCATTGCTTTCAACACTCTTGTCTTCTAAGCTCCCACAGAACAGCCCACTGAGCTCGCAACACTCAATGGCTTTTCTAGCTCAAAGTCTTTCCACAGTCCTCCCAAAAACAACATGGTCAGGTCTGTCACAGCAATACCTCACCATCCTGGTACCAATTTCTGTCTTAGTTTGGGTTATTATTGCTGTGATGAACCACCATGACTGAAAGCAAGTTGGTCCATCATTGAATGAAGTCAGGACAGGAACTCAAACAGGGCAGGAACCTGAAGACAAGAGCTGATACAGAGACCTTGGAGAGGTGCTGCTTACTGGCTTTCTCAGCCTGTTTTTCTTATAAGAACCCAGGACTACCAGACTAGAGATGGCCCCACCCACCAATAGGCTGGGCCCCCTCAAATCAATCACTGCTTAAGAAAATGCCTACAGCCCGATCTCATGAAGGCATTTTCTCAATTGAGGTTCCCCCCTCTCAGATGACTCTAACCTGTGTCAAGCTGACATAAAATTGGGAGTACAGTAGGTTATTGAACAGTGGAATGTGGAAAGTGAAACCAAGGAACCAGATTTCTAATTTTATTTCATCTTTCATTAATTTTAATTGGCTACATGTGGCAGTTGGACAGCCCAGGTCTGGGGTGACAGACAACCCCAATACAAAGAGGATCTTTAACAAGGCCCTCATGTTTGTCTCTGCCTTTAGGTCCACCCTCTAAAGTCTCCACATTCAGGAGCCACATCTGAGTCCTCTTGTCCCCCACATACCATGCATCACACGACTGAAACCCTAGTGAAGCCAACGAGCAGAGTCTCAGAGCAGTGTCACACCCTAAAAACATGCCATCCAGCATCCAAAAAACTAATTTCAAAAGAGCCTCTGAGTTCTTTCTTACAGCTGTCGAAACACCTCTGGGCCGCCTCGGGTCATGCGTGCATCCTGAAGGCCATGGCACTCAGATAAGAAATTCTCTTTTTTCTCCCATCAGTTCCCTCCTGCCCCACAGCCTCTCCCACACCTCTCATCCATGCAGCCTGGAAAACTTTCACATCACCAGACCCTGAGTCTCTCATCCTTCCTCCTCCCCGCCCCCTTTCACCTCCCCATCTTTCTCACACCCTCAGCCTCTAGTTTCTGAGCCTCGTTGTGTAGAGAAGAGCAAGAAGCAAAGTGCGCAAAGACCAGACAGTCTCTAGATGGCAGGGAATGACAGCTGTAGTTTTTATAGAATCATTCACCTCTCACCCCGAAATATAAAAGGATCCCCCTTGTGGTTCCCATTGTTCATTGTTTCCTCCCCAGCCTTTGCTTCTCCTCCATTTTTTTTTCTACAAAAATTTCACAGTGAGGATCTCAGATCAGTATTGCCCCACCTGGGAGCTCATCCCAAATGCAAATCTATAATCTCTGGGCAAAAGGCCCAGAAAAGTGTTGCAATGTACCCTCCTAGATGGATGCTTGTTAAATGAAATGTTAGGGATCAGTGATCTAACAGAGCCACTGCTCTCTTGTGCTTCTTGGGGTTCTGTTCTGGGAACATGATTAGACCCATCTGTGTCTTCTAGGAGATCAGGAAGTTGGGATTGAGTAACAGGAAATGTTCTAGGCAAAGACAACTCAACATTCACACTTAGTTCTAAGAACATTGGCTGGGACAGTGTTTCACAAACTCCATGTGAATCATGGCTTATAAGGAAAATCAGAGATTTGGACACAAGGCTGTCTCACCAGAAGACACTGCGTGCTCTAGACTGTGGAGAAAAGTATGCTTGGGGACAAGTAGTTACAAGACTCCCCTCTTCCTAATAGAAGGAAGTGAGATCTTCTCATAACAGCCAACATTGGCTCCTATCTTGCTCATACTTCAACTTTGAAAGGCCAGAGTAATGGGTTAAGTTATGGCCACAGCCTATTGACAGTCCTGTCTGCCACATAACAAACATACTAGAGGGGTACAGTTTCTAGTTCACACTCCAAACTGCCTGAGGAAAGAGGAGTCCTTCAATGTGGGTATTATAATCTGCTCTCCCCTTGCAACTGTGAACTCAGATGAGGAACAATTTTGGTGTAGAGACAAAGTCACACCCACACCATTTTCGGCTTCTGAACCCCAAGATCTCAGGTCTATATTCCATTACTTCATCCTGATTCATGTTAGTGCAAGGCAGGCCTTCCTTTCTCTTAGTCAAAGTATGGCTTACCAGAAGAACAATTAGAGTAAGATTTCAAAATGGTACGAAGTCCAATACCCTGAAATAACCCTATACTGCTTTATGCCTTTGCTCTCTAGCAGACTGACTGCTGGACTATTCATTCTAATAAAACACAGACAAGAGTACACTTGCTGCTCATTACACCCAACGTGGAAATTGCATCTGTGATCCACATTATGGCATGGCCATTCCAGGGATGCAAGGCAGTTCTACCCAGAAAAAGTTCATTCTAATCACTGTCAGTATTGAAAAATCCCAGGTAGAAGCAAGCCCCTTTGTGCCTTCTAGGCAGCCCATCCTTAAATCATTCACAATATATTGTGTTTATATTACTATTCAGATCCCGTAGTTTCTGTCTTCCTTATGATTTCTTCTATCATTCATGAGCATGCACAAGTATGCTTCTTAAATCCTCAAATATACAAAAGCTTTTGCACATATCATTACAGAAGATCCTATCAGTTTGAGTACTTAAGGAGTTACGAGCTCATAAGGTCTGTTTTTATGTAGGTTAGATTAAGTTTATTAGTTCTGTTGTTAAGATGTGCTACATTATTTAGTAAAGCACTATGTACTTCATCAATGAAATACCATTAATATCTATAGTATTTATAGTGATCATGTTTTCACAATTCTGTAAATGCGTTATTTATATCATCTGAAGCTATGTTATTAGATGCTTCTAAGTTTAGAAACAATTTCTTCCCAGTGAATTTTTTTAGCACTACAGTGTCCCTGTATTGGTATAGTTTTCTTAAATCTACTTTGGTTAGGATGTTTTCTAGCATGCTTTTATTTTTTCAATTATTTCTTTTATTTTTGAGATTATAATTACATCAGTTCCACCTTCTCTTTCCTCCCTCCAAATCCTCCCATATACCCTTCCTTGCTCTCTTTCAAATTAATGGTCTCTTTTTTCATTAATTATTATTACGCTATACATATACACATACAAATACATATACATATTTATTTGTATATGTATAGTGTAACAATATATGTGTATATGTATATGTGTGTATATATATGACCTGACCTGTTCAGTCTGTATAATATTACATATTTTTTTTTTCAGGGCTGACCATTTGGTGTTGGATAATCAACTGGTGTACTCTTCCCTGGGGAAGACTATTTCTCCCACTGTTGGTATTCTGTAGTTCTTTGTGTAGAATTGAGATCTCATGGGCTTTCCCCCGTCCATGAAGCATGTCTATGGTTGTTGTTATTGTTTAGCTCATGTTTAGGTAGTCATGTTGGTGAGGCTGTATGGGTATAGCTTCTAACATTTCTAGGAGACACAGTCTCACAACAAATTCCCTGATCCTCTGCCTCTTATAGTCTTTCCATCCCCTCTTCCAAAATGTTTCTTGAGCCTTGGATACAGAGTTTTTGTAGATTTATCCAGTGGGAGTGAGATCCACAATACTACATTTTGATTGGTTGTGGTTTTCTGTTATGGTCGTCATCTGCTGCAAAGAGAAGTTTCCTTGACGAGGGGTGGAGACTACTCACTTATCTGTGAGTATAAGGACAAGTACTAGGAATGTAGTTAGGGCTTATGCTGGTTTAGTAAAGTTGGAGTTGTGGGTTTTCATCCATGCCGTCAGTAGCCTTGGATAGTTGGCTAGGTTTCCAGCATCAAGCTTGATTTCCCTCCTGTTGAGAGTCTTAAGTTCAATCAGAGAGCTGTTGGTTACTGCCAAGGTATGCAGGCCACTACTGCATCCTCAATGGTTCTCATGCCATGATGGTTACTGTTGTGGTTTATAGGCATCTTAGCTGGGTAGGCCTGTTGGTTCCTTCCCTCCTTTGGAAGCTTGTGTGGTACCTTCTGGTACCATGAACGCTAGTACTCAGGGAAGAGACATTCAGGTCAGTTCCAGCTCAGGAATCTCTGGACCCTGTGTCTGAAGTGCATGATATCTTCAGCAATAGAGACTTACCTTCTACCTCTGGGGAACAACTAAGGACAATAGCAAGAGTTTGTAATGTTTTTATTAATAATGAGAGCAATACATATTTACAGTGTACAAAGATTTTTCCATAGCACATGACAATAATGGCCTAAACTTCTGAACTGTAAGCAAGCTACCACATTAAATTTATAAGAGTTGCCATGGTCATGGTGTCTCTGCATAGCAATAGAAGCCCTAACTACGACAGTTGCTTTTATGATACTGTCTTCTCTTTAGCATTTTGCATTGTTGTGTGTCTAGGAATAAATTTCCCTTTTTGTCTATTCTGCTCACCTTGTGTTTCCTAAATCAAAGGACTCCTGTCTTTCATCAACACCAGAAAATTCTCAGCCATTACATCTTCAAATATTATTTTTCTACAACTTATCTTCTGTTTTAGCCTTTGGATATCTCTGTTTCCTCCTCTCTATTACTCTCTGTATGTATCTTAAGTTCTCTTTCATGTTTTCTATGTCTTCTCTGTGCTGGTATTGAGTTCATTGATTTTTCTCTTATCTGCTGACTAATTTGATGTTTAGAACATCCATTAGGTTGCTAGTTTCATTAACTACACTTGTGATTTCTATAAAATATACTTGTTTCTGTTTTCTGGTCCTGTCTTCTTAATGGTGTTTCATAAATTTCTCACATTCTTACTGGTTTTTACATAGTTGGTGGAAATTAATTCAACAGATACAACAGATACTGCAAGAGTCTACTATATATCAATAAATGTGGATAAGCTACAAATTCTATTGTCAGGAAAGTATAATCTAGTGAGGAAAAAACACAGTATGTAAATTAGGACACGATACATATAGACTAGATATTTGGTTGGTGCATGCGGTATGGAAAAATTTAGAGGAGAATCTGACTAAGCATAAGTAGGTCATACTAAGTTTTCAAATGTTTATGGTGACTGGACTGTGTCTTAATTAGGATATCTTAGTCGGGTGGGCAGGCAAGGACAGACAGGATGAACACAAGTTATGGGGGGAAACACATGTATAGTAATTATCAAGAATCATTCGGGTTCCTATGGCTGAAGCTTAATGTTCTGGGCTGGATTGGAGGATGCAGTGGGTCAGTGGAAAGCAGTGTGAGGTCCAGTAAGCCCTGGGGATGGGCCCAGATAGTGTCCAACACACAGTGGGGAGCTAGCATAAGAGAGGAGTTGCAGAGGACCATGTGTCCCACTGACACTGAGAAAAGGCGCCAGTGAAGTGTCTGCTGAGCCAAGTTATTTGGAATAGAGACATGTCTGTGCTCCATCAAGTAACATAAATGCCAACAGACTGAGGAATACCTGGCCAGACCAAAAGCATTCAATGAGTGACAGAGAGACAGAGACAGAGAGACAGAGAGAGGAGCAAGCAAATGTCAGTGCTAGTCTGGACCATTAAGAAAATATTGGTCTTTAAGCTAGGCAGTGGTGGTGCACACCTTTAATCCCAGCACTCAGGAGGCAGAGGCAGGTGGATCTCTGTGAGTTTGAGGCCAGCCTGGGCTACAGAGTGAGTTCCAGGACAGGCTCCAAAGCTACACAGAGAAACCCTGTCTCAAAAAACTGAAAGAAAGAAAAAAAGAAAGAAAGAAACAAAGAAAGAAAGAAACAAAGAAAGAAAGAAACAAAGAAAGAAAGAAACAAAGAAAGAAAGAAAATGTTGAACCCTGATTGTCCACTTTTTCAGGACCTAACTCTTGGGATGCTCATAGTAGTTTAACCTCTAACCCTCTGCCCATTTCCATATTATAATTGATATCAATGCACAGTGAGGGAAGAGGATGTCAGAGGACCACTCCAGCCTGGCCAAGGTAGGAGTAGTAAAATCCTAAAGAGTTGGCTGTCAGTGGATCCTGAAGAACCCACTTACTTTCCCAAAGGCTCTGACCAAAAGCAGGACACATTGAGGTATGGCCTAGATTTTGCCTAAGCATGTACAACAACAGAGTCTAAGCATGTACAACAGTTGGTCTTGATTGTCTATTTGACTAATTTAAGAGATGTCTAGATAGTGAAATGCACCTATGTGTCCATAGGGGATTTCCAGAGAGGACTGACAGGCAGCAAAAGGGGGAGGGGGACATCCTAAATATTCATGGCCCCTGCTAATAGACTGGCTGCTGTTGTGGAATATTCCTTTGCACTGTGTGAAAATGTGTCACTATGACTAGTTTAATAAGGAGCTGAATGGCCAATAGATAGACAGGAAGAGGTTAGGTGGGACGTCTGAGGACAGAGAGATCTCAGGGGGAAGAAGGGGGATTTGCCAGCAGGATGCAGAGGGTGCAAGACATGCAGGAGGAGAGGTAAAAAACCACTATGGTGACACATAAATGAATAAAAATGGGTCAATTTAAGTTATGAGAGCTAATGGGACAAGCCTAAGCTATAGGCCAAGCTTTCATAATTAATACTAATGGGACAAGCCTAAGCTATAGGCCAAGCTTTCATAATTAATACTAATGGGACAAGCCTAAGCTGTAGGCCAAGCTTTCATAATTAACAATAAGTCTCTGTGATTTTTTTTTTTTTTTTTTTTTTTTAGCTAGAGGCCCAAAGAAAAATCCACCTACAGGCTTCCCTGATAGAAAATTAAGTAGGAGGAAGGCACTATGCTCATGCCTGCATCTGCTACTGATGCCATCCACTAGTCGATTGTAGTTTCTTCGTGCTTTCAACACAGACTCCATACAAGTGACTTTCCAGAGAACTCCCACGCTTTCAGTACTAGATTGGGGCTGCTGGGGCATCCTGCTTCCTTGAGAGAGAACCTGGCCCTCTGTGCTCCAGCATGCAGATGGCCACTGTTGGATTGCCCAGCTTCTATTGTGTAAGCCAGTCCAATGAAATCCCTTTACACACATCCTATTGGTTGTGTTTCTCCAAAGAACAATGCCCAATTCAACATGCTGAGGGAATTGTAAGGGGGCGGGGTGGGGGTGGCTCTATGCTCACTGCTTAAGAGATAAAACTACAGGCATGATCTTCCTTGTAAGGCAGGGAGGGGTTGCTTTTCCTAGTCCCACTTAACAAGTGAGGAAGCAAGATCACGGACAGGTTAAGTAACTTCCCCACGCCCCTACAGGAAATGACTGACAGGATTCCAGGCAAGGCAGTCAACTTAACAGCTTGCACTTTGTGTGTGTGTGTGTGTGTGTGTGTGTGTGTGTGTGTGTGTGTGTGTGTGTGTGTGTACATGCTCAGGCACAGGTTTAAACTGAGAGCCTCACATATAATAAGCAATCCCTTCACCACTGACCTACAACTCCAGCTCCCCCTTTACTTTATATTTAAAAACTGAGTCTCACTAAGTTGTCCACACTATCCTTCAACTCATCCCATAGCCCAGCTAAGTCTTGGATTTATCATCTTTCTGCCTCTGCCTCCCAGGCAGCTGAAATGGCAAGCCTGCACCACCAGGCTCAGCTCTCAGTCCATACTTAACCTCTGTGCTCTGCTGCCTCCCAACAGTTCAGCAATGCTGCCTACCATAGGCACACAGGTTCCAGAAGGCACATCTCTCTGTCTACAGAGCTCCACCCAGCCGCCCCTCTCCCATCTTGTGCTGTATGAAGCCAAGAGGAACCAGCCCCAATCCTGTCCATGGATTCTCTGGTAAACTGCTCCTCCCTCTGCCACTCAATATGTCCAAACCGATAGCAACATACTCATTCATTTACCTAAGAAGATAGAAAACTACACGGGATGGGGAACTATTGAATTCCAGTGTTCGCTTGCATACATGCAGCAGTTCATAAGGGAAGCCTGATTTGCTAAGCTTGGTGATGTGGTAAAACATCACATCCTAAGTGGACGCAGTGCCTGTTCATCTTCTCTTCACCAAGATGTCCACTTCAGACTGCTTCTCTTGGCTCTCTCCACTCCATGACCTCCTTCTTCTTTCTTCTGACCTCCCCCCTCCTTCTCCATTACGCTTCCATTTTTCTTCTACTTCTGGATCTTTCTCACGAGAGAGAAAAGCCCACTGCATTAGCTCACATGTAGTGGGGAGGGGGAGGCATTCAAATTTGGAATCCAGTTCCCCAGATTGAAATGTCAACTCTCTAAGCTTCATTTCCTCTCCTGTAAGATGGAGATAATAAGACGCTTTGTCTTCTGAGTTCATAAATATTTACTGACTAGCTCGAGTGTATTGAGCACAGTGCTAGGCAGTGGGGATCCATCAGTGAACACTAGTAATTATAGGCCAACAATTGCAAGGGCGCTGTCTCTGCATATGGTGTGAGCATCTGCCCTTTCCAGGAGGGGCCGAGAACACGGCTATGACGCAGAGTGCATGGAAGCAGCCTGTAGACGGCACAGCCATGCAGGGGTGTAGAGCACGCATGCTGCTTGCACACTCATCTAGCTGTCTTTTCTCTTCCTCCCATCTCCTTCCCTTCTTTGTTTTCGTGTGTTCGCTTGTTTGGGTTTGTTTTTGTGCCCTAAATTCTGGATTTTATTCAAAATATTTACATAACCAGAAAATGTAGGATAGACTTGGAAAATATGGAATAGATGAAACTTTAAGTAAAGGCACTTGCTGCCAGGCTTGGCAACCAGAGTTTGAACCCATATGGTAAAGGAAGAGAATTATTCTGACCTCCACATGAAACTCACATTAACATCCACACACAGGTGAGTGCACAGGCACACACACACACACACAAATGTCTTTAAAAATTAAATAAAACATTTATTTGTTATCTGTTGAGAATCCATAGCTGACAAGTGCTGTTCTAAGCACCAAGGATACTGTGAAAAGAAGACACATCCCTACCTTCCAGGAACCACACCTGAAGAGGAGACAGCTTCCAGCACAGTATCGTGTGGTAAATCCTTGACAGGGAAGGACTTTTCAAGGAACGGCAAACAGGAAAGGCTCTGAAGTCAAGCTGGGGTGTCAGAGCAAGCTTTGAAGAAGGAACAAGGTCTCAGTCAAATCCAGGGGACCAATAGGAGTCACCCCCACAATCCCCACACACCTACCTATCCCTCTGCCCCCATTGAAGTGGAAGAGAATCCACATCGCCTGTTGTGGTTGGAATGTGAAATGTCCCTGCTTGGTCCCCAGCTGGGAGGTGGTTTTGGAAGGTCCTGGAACCTTTAGGAAGTAGAAGCTTCACTGGAGGAAATAGGTCACTCAGGGCAGGCCTAGAGATTTGGGAGCCTAGCTCCACTTCCTGTCTGCTCTCGGCTTCTTGGAGGAGACTAGCCAGCTCACACCCCTGCTGCCTTGCCTTCTCCACCAGGACGGACTGTACACTTTCTTAAGCTGATTTTTGTTGGGTACTTGGTCACAGGGATGAGAAACAAACTTTGTCAAGTCCCTCAAAGCAACAGCAAAAGATCAGCCTCAAAGTAGTAAAAGTCATTAGAGAAATATAGCAACATTTCAAATAGCCCAAACACTGGTGTTCTGAGGATGGGGGTGGGGGGGGTGGGAGTCAGGGAGGAAGAATAGAAGATATACAAGATTACAATGGTATGATGAGATTGCACAAAGCAAGAAAGAGGTCTTGAAGCATCAGAGAGAAATTAAAAATCATTATAAATGTTAACAAGAAATAGTCACCCAGTTGCCCACAGGGGGTGTGGGGTAGGCCCAGCAATATGAATCAAAGGCCTTAAAAACGCATGTCTCCTTAACCTCATAACTTGACCTTTAGAAATTTAGCCTAAGTGGAGATTTTTCATACAAAAACATCTACAAGGCATTATTTTCAAGTGGCAAAAAGCTGGAAACAAGCCAAATTCCAACAGTAAGGTCATGGCCAAATGTGACAGACTAACAGAATCAATTATGAACATTCCTCCAAATGGCATTTCATGATGGGGAAATGTCCGTGATATAATATGGAGTGTAAAGACTAGAACATAAATACATTTCCAGTGGGATTCACATTTTATTACAAATATGTCTGTGTATATGAATGTGTGTGTGTGTGTGTGTGTGTGTGTGTGTGTGTGTGTGTGTGTACACAAAAGAAAGACTGGACGGAAAAGAAAAACAAATCTCGGTGGCAGAATTATAAGCAGTTGTTGTATTCCTGAAGAGCCTTTCCATAGTCTAAATTTATAATAAACAGTCTGTTCCAAATCTATAGTAAACATCGGAAAAGGAAATGCTAACAGGCTGTTTCTAAGAAATTGGGTCAAAGTTGGCTTTTAATTATTATTATTATTCTTTAGGCTTTCCAAATCATTTCCCCAAATTTCATGCTCTGACTAGTTGTTGCAAAACAACAATAACAAACAAACAAAACAGTGAGAAGCCTGTTTTACTAGAAACCCAAAATGTCTCAGGAGGAAACTGCTATCTTAAGGGATTAGAGACAGAGTCACCTGAGGAGAACAGGTGTCAGCTAGACAGAGAGTGGCCTGGCTCCCTCCCCTGCACCCAGGGCCAGGTCACCCTTCTGTCTTTGCTGTTCCAAGCATCTACTTCTGAGAATGGGAAATCAGTATGGCTGCAAGGCCAGCCCATTAAGCTTACCAAAACACTCCTGGAGTACTGGGAGACAATAGCCCACAAGGAGGAATCTGCCAGGCCAGTGAAATGCAGGGCAGCTGACAGAGGTGCTTGACGCCAAGCCTGACAACCTGGGTAAAATCCCAGCACCACAAGGTGGAAGAGGACTGGCCCAAAATGCCCTCTGACCGTCACATGCACGCCTTGGCACATGTGTACATAGACACAGGAGAGAGAGAGGAAGAGAGAGACAGAGGGAGGGGAGGGGGGAAGAAGGGAGGAAGAGGAAGAGGGGAAATCTTCCTAAAATAAGGACTCAAATCCCCATGTGTAAAGGTCTTTTACCTCCTCACTATTCTGTAGGGTTGCTTGTTAATCAAATTGATTAACAACAATTGTTCAGCAAACACATCCCTAGCAGAGAAGTGTTCAGAGCCTTTTCTTCTGTGTGTTGGGGTCTATGGAGTCTGAAAAGCATTCTTGTTGGGAGAGACTGAAGCAATACAAGGACAGTGTTTATCATTTGCAAATATCGCCCTAATTTTCCCATGCTGCAGACCCACACCTTCCAGCTCTCCTTGTTCCAAATGTAGACAGAAAATAATAATCTTTTACTTTTCTTTAGCCTCTCATGTCCCACAAGCTCCAGCTCATTCTGAGCTTTAGCCTTCCTGACACTCCTTTTTTGTTGTTGTTGTTTGTTTGTTTGTTTATTTGTTTGTTTTTTCGAGACAGGGTTTCTCTGTGTAGCTTTGCTCCTTTCCTGGATCTCGCTCTCTAGACCAGGCTGGCCTTGAACTCACAAAGATCTGCCTGACTCTGTCTTGAACTCACAGAGATCCACCTGCCTCTGCCTCCTGAGTGCTGGGATTAAAGGTGTGCACCACCACCGCCTGGCTTATGTTGTCTCAGGCCCCAACCAGCCATTAGTTCCCATCAAACCCCATCTCTGTGGGACTGTGTTTTTGCTACCCGGTTTCGGCACCCCACCGTATAGAGTCAAAAAAGGCCGAACACTCTCCTTCTAACCCAGGCTTCCATCAGGAAATCCCTGTTTCCCTATTTCTCCGATGCCCTCCTTGATACCTGACTTGATCGTTTGTTAGATCAGTTTCTCCCCAGCTCTTCACATTTTGGGGTGGAACCTTTCAATTAGGTAGGTGTTTTCCTGCCAAACTGGTCTTCCCAGATTGACTGCAAAGCCAGGGTAAATCGCTGTCAGAAGTGCTGGTATCAAACGCCACAATCTAGAAATCAGAAGCCTGCTACCTAACAGAGGGTGTAGCCAATATTTCCATTTCCATTCCTCATTTTATTACTTACAAATGGTAGCATCGGAAACGGCGTGTGGTGTGTTGACAAGGGCCCTTGCCCACCTTTTCTCTTTACCTTCCTTGTCTTTTTTCATCTGGGCCTCCAGAGTCAATAAAGACTTTCTCTGCTCTCTCTCTCTCTCTCTCTCTCTCTCTCTCTCTCTCTCTCTCTCTCTCTCTCTCTCTCTCTCTCTCTCAAATCTATAGGGTGAGCATTGATCAGCAGCCCTGATATATCCTGGTGGGCACGAGCCACGTCTTGCTTGCCTGCTTGTTCTGGCAATACACCCCTGTTCCCTGCATCAGGCTACCGGGGTTCTCCAGAAGGGAGTTGGTCACCAGCCTCAGTGACTCACCTCTGCCTCACTGGGTGGGGACAACCTGGCTCCTGCCAGGGCTGACAGCCGCTGGCCAAGCTCCAGGAAAGTGCCTTAGTGTAGAGAGCTGATGGCAGATGCAGGTCACCTTACAGTGCCGGTGGGAGAGATCCCTCTCCTCTCCTAGCTACCCTCTGGTGAGGAGTCACTGTTTTCCTCTCTGGAGTCTTAAATTAGTTAGGATGTGTTCACCTGCTCTGCTCGCCATCACTGTTTGTCTCTGCTCCTTGGTTTCCTCCCTAAACTGGAAGCAACACGCTTGGATGTCCTGGCCTCACATCTGTGTATGCCTGCAGCTGTAAAGGAAGAACGTCAGCAACTGCCTGCTCTTCTAGTCTACCTGCCGAAGCAAGCACGCGCCTACTCTTTTAAATTTAAGACCCTCCCATGGAGAAGTTGCGGTAGTCCTCCCTTTACATTTCATTGGGTCTTGTTGGGACACGTGACCGTCCATTACCCAATCCATGACAGCATCCCATTGGACTCATGAGGCTCAGCTCTGGTTATCAGTCCCTTGGAGGAGTAGGCTGTGGGCAAGAGGTGGGAAGATGAATGCCCACATAAAAGGGGCGTATTTGAGAAAGAACAAGGAAGCAAAACGGATGCACTAGGAAAACAATCCATTGCATGAGGCTAGGGCAAAGCAAATTTCACATCACTTGCAGTTTCTAGCACTTACTCTAATGTTGTCAGGTGAGGAGGCAGATGCCAAGTATTCTTTAATTTAAGTCCTCTGGTGAGGACACACATACACACATTCACACACACACACACACACACACACACACACACTTTTGAATAAATTCTACTCAGTCAAATAGTGTAAATCTGTACGGCTGACTCCTCAATATATTGGGCCCTACTCATTGTGTTCCAGCCTTACCCCAGCCACCTAAAAGGCCTATCAGGGATCTCTGGTCATCCCTAAGGACACTGCCTGTCGAGTGATGCCTTCTATGTCCACAAATAAAAATGCTTATTAGGCTAATGTGGCTGATAAAGAAAGTGCCTCTCAAGTCTAAGAGCACAAATATGCAATTATTAATATAATGGTTGGACTTACTACGCATTTGAAGGGATGAATGAGACAAAATTATATGGATTTGAGAGAGATTTAAGATGAATGTTGGAAACCAAGATGTTATGACCCAGTAACACTGTTAAGAAGCAGTAAAATAAACCAAATGTTGAAAGCAAAAATTGGTCTTTCAAGTCTGGGGGTGTATAAGGAAAGAATTTTTATAAAAAGTCTTGGGGAAAAAAATAGTCAAATGTACACGTGCATCCAATCCAACAGACCTTCTTTCTAAAAATAAGAAGTTAAAAATATGGCTTCCCTGGGAGAAGGATGGGACCCTTCAATGATATTTGAGTTTTACATTCCAGATGCAGAAGTTGAAGAGCGTAACTGAAAAGATTACCATGCAGTGCAGCAGATAAAACAGATGTGTGAAATGACTTTGTGCCCCACCCCTTCCCACAAACACATACTACACAGCGTTTGGAAAGACTTTCTTAATGTTTAAAATACTATAATTTGTAAACAGTGTATCTGTGCTTGGTGAAGTATGATAACCATTTCCTAAGTATCTACTTTGTACCAGGGACTGCTTTGGTATCTGTTTAAATCTCCTATATAAATATGAATCAATAAATATTGAAGCACCATCTGAGGCAAGGATATGTTTTTCTACCCACACACTCTCTTTAAATATAATCACACCAGTGTCTCGTGATTACTTTTGTCTGTTTCTTTGCTTGTTTAAAAAAAAAAAGGATATCAGAATGTTTGTAAATTTTAAATTTTTAGAAAAAGTATTGCTTTTACAGGCCTTAAAGCAATCATCTAGAGTTTCTGCCAAATGGTCAAATAAATTCAACTAGGAAAAGAAAACGGTCATTTTTAATCAAATATCCTTAGTTACTATAAAGAGGAAAATATAAAATCTCATATCTGTCATTTTTACTTATAAAAATGATTGTGACAATGTTCGGTTGTCTATTGATTGATATGATAAACTGGTATTTTATTAACATATTACATGTGTTAAGAATTTCTTTGCAAACAATGTAAGCCTGTTTCCGTGTGCTATCTGATCTATGCTCACAAATAAGCTTTGCTAAATTTCACTCTGCTTGGAAACCTTTAATAAGCTGAATTTTTATATCTTAAAGTTTAATCAGTTTGAATTATTTGCAGTTCTAACTGTGTTGAGTAAGTGATTTGGTGGCCATAAATTGAGCAATGTTAGTTCTAAGTGAAACTGCTCTATTACGGATCTCATTGTTCAGTCATGTGAATAATACAGACAGAAATTATACATAGTGAGTAGAACTATTTGTTTTATCTTTGCCAATACACAATGGCCACTTCTCTTTGAACACAGAGAACCTATAAAAATGTCATTCTTTGGATGACTGTGGGTGCAGTTATACAATCTTTTGCTATGTTGATCTAACAAAATTAACATGGATTATTTAACAGTGGGATTTAGGGAGATCCAATCAGAATAGAATTGTGCTTTGGGGTGCTTGCTGTGAACTAACAGATTCCATTGCTATGGCTATGCATTTAACCATGGCTCTGGGAGTGGACAGTTGTCTTCTGAGAATGCAATGTAGCAGGAATCTGAAAACCGGAGGAAGAGTCTCCCCCTGGTACTTTTGGAGAAAGGGAAATTGTAGTCTGATGGAGGATGTGTTTAGATTACTCATGGAGGTAAGGGGATCCAGGGAAATAAGTTGGACATAAATGTTTGTGCACTTCCTGCCACATACTGCCTTGACTATGTGTGACCATGAATTCAGCCCAGGTCCGGGGAAATAAACATTGGTAGTCAATCCATCCAACCCACCAGTTCCCAGCAGCCCTAGGCCAGTGGTTCACAACCTTCCTAATGCTGTGACCCTTTAATATAGCTCTTCATGTTGCGGTGACCCTCCACCATAAATTATTTCATTGCTACTTCATAACCGTAATTTTGTTACTGTTATGTATCATAATATAAATATCTGATATGCAGGATATCTTATGTGAGACCACCAAAGGGATCGCAACCCACAGGTAGAGAACTGCTACCCTAGACCCATCTGAACGATACATTATAGATAGCTCTCATTTCACTCTTTCCTCCTTATATCCTTCCTTCCCCCCACAATAGTGGTTCTCAACCTTCCTAATGCTGTGACCCTTTAATACAGTTCTTCATGTTGTGGTGACCCCCACCATAAAATTATTTTTGTTACTACTTCATAACTCTAATTTTGCTACTGTCATGACTTGTAATGTAAAGATCTGTCTTTTCTGATGGTCTTAGGCGACCCCTGTGAAAGGGTTGTTAGACCTCAAAGGAGTCATGACCCACAGGTTGAGAACCACTGTTCCACATCTTTCAAAACATTATTTCTAATGTCCCTTTCCTCTATTGCTTTCTAATTCAGTTGAAAGGGTAACCTTTCTCATCTAGGCTCTGACTGGCTATTGAGTATAACAGAAAAGAGTATACAGGTTCTGGCTTTGGATTTGAATTCTAGTACATCTCACTTAATCTTGGGTAGATTACCTTCTGAATTGCCCTACTGGCAAAGTGAGGATGATGATGATGATGATGATGATGATGATGATGATGATATCCAGAAACTACATCACCAGCCTGTGTTGTAAGGGTTCATCCTCCAATAACCCTGACTCACACCCCTACCCCAACATCGTGTTCCTCTGGCCCAGTGCTCAGGCAAAGACTCCCAGTTGTTGCTCATCTCTGATATTTGTTAATGATCATACTTTCCTGAATAGGGTTTTCAATAGAAAAGCAAAACCAGATAAATGTGTAATAGACTTCATAGTGAGGAAGTTTTGTCAAATCATAAAAGCACTGGAAGAAACAAAAAGGATTACCATAGAAATATCCACTCTAATAATATTCATACTCTAGCTGTTTTCATTTCCTGCATATAAACCTGACTGCTGCCCTCTCCTAAAATTCATAGGACTGTGTTAAACTTAAGTGGCAGGTGATCCTAGATGACACTGGTAACTTCATTAGGAAAATGAGCTTTTTCTCAAAAGCTCCAGCAAATTTCTGCTCACCTGGCATTGCCCAAAATTGTCACAAACACAACTGTCCTTCTTTGCAATACATTGTGATGATGGTTAACTTCCAGCCTCTACAATGGAAGCTGAAGGAAGGTAAGAACAGCTATTGACACTTTTAGGGTCTGCTACAAAGTCTCCATTTGTGAGCATCTCTGCATGACTAGTTACCAATGTTGCTGTGGGGTCCAGCCAACAGCGAATTTCACTGAGAAGCTACTGCCTGACTTGGCTTACAAGCCCCTTTAATATCTAAGGACTCCAAACAACCACTAAGAAGAATGTGACAGTTAATGTTAATTGCCAATTTAGCAAAATATAGAATCCATAGGGAGACAGGTCCCTAGGTGTGTTTGTGGAGGGTTATCTTGATTAGGCTCACTGAGATGGGAAGACCTGCCTACTATAGGTAACTCCATTTTGGAGCTGTGATTCTGGACTGTGTTAAAAAGGGGACGTGAACTGAACACAGGATTCATGCTCTCTGCTTCCTTACTGTAGATGTCGAGTGAGCAGCTGCCTCAAACACCTGTCGTCTTGACTTCCCCACCAGGATGGACTGTGTCTTCTTGAACTATGACTCAGAAGAGACCCTTTGTCCTTTACATTGTTTTTTGTCAGGGTATTTTGTCACAGCAACAGAATCACCTAAGCCAGAAAGGACCTGTCCCTTGCAGGTCAAAGGAAAGACACCATAGTCATGGTCTATGGAGGGTTTCTCTCCAGTGCCAATACTTTTTCTCTATCTTTGTGCAGATGCTGCCAGTTGCCTTTCCAACTGCCAGGTTCCTTTCTTCATAGCTAACAAAAACCATAGTTTAATTCTGAGAGCCACACTCCCAGAACCCATGGATGCATCACATTTGGACAAAGCTATCGAGGCAGAAGCTCTCTGGACAAGTGACTAGTCTAGAGGTGGGCAATGTGATCCAGCTTTGATGAGTAAGATGCACAAGGAGGAAGCGGAGAGGAAGTGCGTCAAGGGGAATAAAAAGGGATTGCTGGATAAAGGCAGCCTTGTGAGAAGAAAGTGCTTTTGTTCCCGACCCACTTTCCTACCTTGGACGTGGTTAGGTGTGGATGTTGTGGTTGGAGTTATGGTTCCTTGGACTTGAGTCAAGGTGATAGCTCTAGGGCAAAAAGCAATTTTCCCAGGTGATTGGTGGCTCTGATGCCATGGCACAGTGGAAATAGAAGGAGCTTAAGTCCTTGATGATTATGTTGGGTGAGTCAAAGTGTCACACCTGGACCTGCCTACCTCTGGACTATGGCTGTGAGATGATCAGTTGCCCTTACTATTTAAACACGATGGGTGGAGTTGTTTGATACTTGCTACCGAAAGTATTTCTAACTGCTAGTCCATAAAAATCAGGCCAGAGGTCAGGGGTGGTGACACATACCTATAATTCCAGCCCAGAAATATGGGAAAGGGGAGGATCCAGAGTTCAAGAGAAGCCTTGGTTAAAGAATGAGTTTGAAGAGAGCATGGACAACTTGTGACACTGTTTCAAAGGTGAAGGAAGAAGAGTTGGAGGAAGAGAAAAGAAAAGGAAAGAAGAAAGAAAAGGACGGGAACACAGCTCAGCTGTTAAAACACTTGCCTTTGCAAGCACAAGGACCTGAGTTTGATTCTAGAACCCAGGAAGAATGCCAGGAGTGGCAGCACTTGCTTTGTTTGCTTGTTTGTTTGTTTTTGTTTTTTGTTTTTTCTAGACAGGCTCTCTCTATGTGGTTCCAGATGTCCTGAAACTTGCTCAGTAGACCAGGCTGGCCTCAAATTCACAGAGATGCCTCTGCCTCTGCCTCTGCCTCTGCCTCTGCCTCTGCCTCTGCCTCTGCCTCTGCCTCTGCCCCTCTGCCTCTGCCCCTCTGCCTCAGCCTCTGCCCCTCTGCCTCTGCCCCTCTGCCTCTGTCCCTCTGTCTCCACCCCTCTGCCTCTGCCTCTGCCTCTGCCTCTGCCTCTGCCTCTGCCTCTGCCTCTGCCTCTGCCTCTGCCTCTGCCTCTGCCTCTGCCTGGATTAAAGGTATGCACCACATACCACAGCACAATCTTGTAATCCCAATCCTGGGGAGGTAGAGACAGAAGGACCCCTGGGGCTTGATGGCCAGTCAGTCTTACCTAATTGATGAACTTGATGAGCTCCTAATCTATTAGAGACTCTGTGTAAAAGGAGGTGGACAGTATTTCTGAAGTCCTCTGGCCTTATCACACATGTGTGCATGCATACTCACATATATGTAGACTCACACAAGCATACGCATTATTTAATATCAGAGCAGAGCAACGTTAGCTGGCTTATTCTTGAATAAAAACCTGGGAAGTAGATGTCAATAAAATGAATAAACTAGCCGGGTGGTGGTGGCGCACACCTTTAATCCCAGCACTCGGGAGGCAGAGGCAGGCAGATCTCTGTGAGTTCGAGGCCAGCCTGGTCTCCAAAGTGAGTTCCAGGAAAGGCGCAAAGCTACACAGAGAAACCCTGTCTCGAAAAACCAAAAAAAAAAAAAAAATGAATAAACTAGCAAAGCATATATATTAATAGAAATGAGACCCCTTCCATGCCACCAGGCAGAGACCTGGAGACAAAGTTATACAAAGTAATTTGAGAAGTGACATCTTTACACAATACATTCTTCCTTTTTAGGAAGATAATGTATTTCTCTGCTATTTAAATCTTTTCTGTCCCTAAATTACTTTTTTAAAGATTTGTTTATATGTATGAGTGTTTTTGCCTGCATGTATGTATGTATACTATTTGCATGCCCAGTGCCTGCAGAGGCCAGAAAAGGATAACAGATCCCCTGGTACTGGAGTTCCAGGTAGTTGTGAATCAATGCAGTGCTGGGAACAAACCTGGTCTTCTTCAAGAGCAGCAAGTGCTCTCAACCTCTGCACCTTCTCTAGTCCCATTTACTATTCAAGCAACAGTATAAGCTCTATTTAGTCCTTGTTAAATTTGTTCTTCAGTATTTCAGGCTTTGGGCTATTGTCTCTTTCAAAATAGCAGGGTTCCCTCCAGATCTGTCTTCTTTTCATTCCACAATATCCTAAAAAAAATAAAAATAAAAAAAATAAAAAAACCCACTTCAACTGCCCTGCCCCAACTCCGATTTCAAACTGCCCCTTTTCCCCTCTGGCAAACAACAACCACACTTAACCTCCCATGTTTGTGGGCCTTTGCTTGGACTGGTTTCTGGAGGTCATCCAACCTTGATGAACAAGAAAAAGAAAAGGTAACATTTGGAATCTAGCAAGCTTGAGGTTAAAACATGTCATGTCAGCAATCGCTAAACAACAGTACATCAGATTAGGTCAAGAATTTGTGAAATGTTTGTGCCAAGTGAAATGTCAAAGCACAGAGTGTGTCAAAGGGGGAGAAAAGCCTCTATGTCAGTCAAAATGTCACTCTGTCCTGCAGCGAGTCATTTATTCCTTTCTGTCTTCATCGTTCTTCTTGTTCCGCATGTACTAATGTTGCCTCTGAATAATTGAAATTAATAGTGGCATTATCGGTGGCTTAGGGTAAAAACTAAAGAGCTAATTTAAAATCACTCAGTCAATTTGAACTCATTTTGAAAATGGAAATTGTTAACCCAGCCTTAAAAATAAGCCATTACCTGATTGTCCAAAGCGTTTCTACCACTGCAGTTTATTTGTTCTGTTAATTTTTGTAATATGTATAGAAAAGACACAGAAAAAGAGAGAAAAGAATGGACACATTTTTCAAATGCTGGACCCAAAGAAATTAGAAACATGATGGAAAAGTTAAGCATAGGCTTGATAGATCCAGGTAGCCCTCAATAAATGACATTCCAATGGATCATTGAGTTAATTATGAAGCAAAACTCCATAATGTTCATCCACATTTTCCCACTGATTTTAATTTCTAAGCTAACAGAGCTTTTCAGAAAATGGCTCTTCTCCATACACTTGGTTTCTCCTAAAGCAGCTGTCTGTTGCATAGGCATGGCCAAAAATGAGAAAGAAGTCCTGCTCTTAATGTTACAGTTGCCTGGTTAGTAAACTAAAAGATTTCTTTGTAGACATCAGGGTAAGGGCTAGAATAAGGCTAGCTGGACCCCAGAGCACCAACATTTAAGGAAGAGCCCTCCCTCTTGGGGCTGCCCCAGCAGCTGCATGAACCTAAATGTTGGTGTTTCCATAAACGTTGCCTGACCAGCATCTCACTAGCTCCATTCTGGTCCTGGCCAGTCATTATTGATACCAGTAGAATTGGAAAAAGTCAGCGGGGCGGTGGTGGCACATGCCTTTAATCCCAGCACTTGGGAGGCAGAGCCAGGCAGATCTCTGTGAGTTCGAGGCCATCCTGGTCTACAGAGTAAGATCCAGGACAGGCACTAAAACTACACAGATAAACCCTGTCTCAAAAAAAAAAAAAAAAAAAAAAAAAAAAAAGATTTACCTCTATGAATCTGCTCCTAAACTGGGTTCCTAATACCAACATTAGAACTTTCACAATAAAAATTTCTCTATTTGCTAAGATAAATTCTAATGGTTCAAAATGGAGTTGACAATTGGAAAAATCATGTGGGACTTCCCTGTTCTGGTTTGGGCTTCAATTTTTCATTTGAAGCTCCACTTCATCAATACAGAGATGGCTGCACTGAGGAAAATTCAACAAGAGAATCACGAATAATCTAGAATTCCAACTACTAAAAAATAAATATATAAAAGTTATAGATACTTTCCAGTAGTGACGTCTTTCTCATCAGTCTTAAGGATATTCTTCTCAGTGTCAGAATACCTAAGATAGAGTACAAACTAGAATATTCCTGTGTATCCACCGCTCAGCAAATATAGACTGTAGGCCTATCATGTTTCAGCAAACCCTGTGGGATCCTTCAAGAGAATTCTAGGGATAGAAATATGGCTTGATGTGTAAAATGTTTGTAGCACAAGCATGCACAAGCTGGGTCCTTGGCAGCACTTAAGAGCAGTGTAGTAGTGAGCATCTGTAATCCTTGCACTGAGGAGGTGAAAACAGGTAGATCCTAGGGGCTTGCTTGCTGGCCAGCCAGTATAGGCAGCAGTGAACTCCAGACTCAGTGAGAGATCCTGCCACAAAAATCATATAAGGTAGAGGACAGGCAAGATGGCTCTGTGGGTAAAGGTTCATACTGCCAAGCCTGACAACCCGAGTTCCATCCCTGGGACCCACAAGGAGAGAACCAACTCCTCTTGAAGTTGTCCTCTGATCTCCACATACCGGCATGCACACATGTGCATGTATGCCCTTGTTCATGAGCACACATATATTAATAATAATAATAATAATTAATAATAATAATAAATAAATGAATTTAACTTTAATTTTTTAAATAAAGTGAGTGATAGTGAAAAACACCCAATATTGACCTCTCGCCGATGAAATGCTGTATGTATGTGCCCATGGACCCCCCCACCCTATAGACACATAGGTGAGGACACCACACACACACACACACACACACACACACACACACACACACACATGATTTTGGTGAGATATATATATATATATCACCAAAAAAATTAAAAAGAAAGAAAAAAAGGATTCTAAACTCAATCCTTTCCATCACATGCACAGCAACCATCTAGCTCAGGCACCACTTTCTCATACCTGGATAAATGAAACTTGTCTCTCTGCTTCTGCTCTTGACTCCCTGAAGTAGGTTCTTCAGCCAGCAATCAGCCTGACCCCTCTGGAATAGAAAGTCAGGACACGATGTACCTCTACTCAAAGCCTACAACTGACTTCGTGCATGTCAGGGAAAACAATCTCAAACCCATCCTTTGAATGCTAAGGCTATGTGATCACACCCACACCTCATTTACAATATTTCTCCCTTCTCTTTCCTCCCTCCAAATTCTCCAGATACCCCTCCCCACTCTCCTTCAAATCCATGGCCTCTTTTTTCACTAACTGTTATTGCATTCATATGTGCATAATCTGTTCTGTCCATATAATGCTACCTATATGTATGTTCTCGGGGTTGATTTTTTGGCACTGGACAACCAATCAGTGTGCTCCTCCCTGGAGAAGGCCACCTCTCCCATTCCCAGCTTTCCTCAGTTGCCTATAGTTCTTCGTGTAAGGCTGAGGCCTCATGGGCTTTTCTCTATCCTGTCTGACATGTTCAGTGATGTCATCCTTGTTCAGCTCATGTATGGGCAATGATGTTGGTGAGAGATTTGAGTGTAGTCTCTGATGTTACTAGGAGACACAATCTTACAGCAAACTCTTTGATCCTCTGGCTCTTACCTTTCAGCCCCCTCTTTGACAGTGTTCCCTGAGCCTTAGGTGGGGGTGGGGTGTTCTGAAGATGTATCCACTGGGACTGGGCTCCACAACTCATAGACTGTATGATGAAATACATACAGCATTTCATCAGCTAGAGGTCAATATTGGGTATCTTTCACTATCACTCACTTTATTTAAAAAAATTAAAGTTAAATTTATTATTATTATTATTAATTATTTATTTGCATTTTAATTGGTTGTGTTTGTCTGTAATGGTCTCCATCTGTTGCAAAGAGAAGGTTCCCTGTTGAGAGGTGAAGACTGCATTTACATATGGGTATAAGGACAATTGTCCATGGATTGTTCTTACAGATTATACTAGTTTAGTAAAATAGTGGTTGTAATTCTCCTTCAAAAACCAAGACTTTACTAGTAATTAGCTGAGTTTCTAGTACCAACCATGGGCTCCCTCTTGTTGAGCAGGTGTTAAGTTAATTAAAGAGCTGTTGGTTACGGCCAAGGTGTGCGTGTCACCATTACAACCACAGGATTACCCTGTCGTACTGATTGTTGATGTGGTTCATAGGCATCATGTCTCGGTAGGACTGTTGGCTACCTCCCTCTCCTTTAGAAGCTTGCATGGCATCTTCTGATACCACGAAAGCTAGTTCTCATGGAGGGTTTGTTCAGGTTAGTTCCTTCTCAAGGGTCTCTGATTCCTGCTTCTGAAGGTCATGGTGTCTTCATTATTTTTCTTTAACCATCTGGCAAGTTTTCAATGTTGCCCTGGTAGAATTGAAGCTCAGTGATGTTTTTACCATGTTTTACTTATTAGTATTTGCCAGCACCTACATCACTGCCTATGCATATTTGTTGAATTAAGTGGTATAACATGTAGGTCATGTATTAATTCTGGTCACTATAGGAGATGATGTTCTTATGTCACAAGATTTTCCCTTGACTAGACAAGAGTATTTCAGGACTCTTGCCCTCCTTTTGCTTTCCGATTAAACAGATGAGGTATGTGAGAGAAACAGAGAGCTGCAGATGGAAACAAGATTTTTTAAATTGTTTTATTGTTATTATCTTTAATGATGTGTACACTGGGGGGTATGTGCATGAGTGAGTGCAAGTACCCACAGAGTTCAGAAGAGAATGTTAGATCTCCTGGAGTTGGGGTTCCATGGGGATGTAAAACACCCAACATGGGTACTGAGAACTGAACTCAGGTTCTAAGCAAAAGCAGCACCTGCTCTTAATGGCTGAACCATCTCTGCAGCCCCTTAAAGATTTTCACCATGAGTAAACAGAAGACTAGAATTGTGTTTATCGAGCCTGTGGTGCAGCTATTTCCTCCAGGCTGAACATGACTTCTATGGTCTTGAATCAGAACGTCTATGATCATCCACATAATATTAGGCCTATTTACCTTCCTTCCTGGAGGGAGGGGCAGGCTCATGAGCCTTCGGGAGATGCTCACAAGGCCCTCTACTCCCCCACAGTTATTAAGAAGTAAACAATTTACTAGTGTAAGACACTTCAATAGTATGGATGCTCGTAAGTTACAAGGACTCTTCAGTGGTACAGCTTTCATATGTCTTATGTACCACGGGCAGGACTCTCCAGTGGTGTAACTACCTAGAGGTCTCATAAGAGACTTTTAGATAATATACCTTCCTTTTGTCATTGATCTTCCTACAAGTAACCCCAATAAACTCATTGGTTTACCAAAGAGGATTTGAATGAAATAATTTCTTTGGTCTGTCAGTGTGCTCTATCTGAAGTGAATAGTTATTCTTATGTCTCCTCAGGAAAAGTCATGAGGTAGGGCCACATATCAATATGGGAGGGGTAGACTTGAGGGAACTGAAAATTAGCCGTCTATTTTGGGATAAAAGTTTAATGCCTGGTATATATCCAGGTAGAGATATCCAGGAGGATGTTGGATATGAGTATCTATAGTTCAGAGAAAGTGTATCGAAGAAAGTTAAAGTCATGGAACTAAACACGATCCCCTGGAGAAGAGTATAGATGGAGTGCCAAGGTCTAGCCCCTGAGCAGGGCAGCGTTTAGAAGTCGGGGAGATGAAAAAAACATCAGTGATGCCCTACTACAAAGGAAGGCGAGAAAAGACACAGTGGTTGAAGGAAAATAGGAGGCTGGAAGAATAGCTTAAATATGAGACATGGTGTCGTGCATTTGATGAAAGGGAAACAGCCCGCCGAGAGAGGGGAAAGGAACAATGCAGAGAGAGGAGTGCCACGGCAAAAGTGGAACTCTAGAGTAGACAGGAGGAGCGGGGAGCAGAGCAGAGGGAGGAGCCGGGAGCAGAGCGGAGGCCGAGGCTGAGCCTGGACAGCCAGACAGTTCACCCACCACAGTGTGCGCACCAGTCAGGGGAGGTGGTTGACAGGGGAGTAGAGCTTTGGGGGATATCTCTTCTGGTTGCTTCTATTTTCTTCAGCAACATACTGGACCAAAAGTCTTAGTGGAAATCGTAAGGAACACCTAGAGAATCAGGTGTTCTGAGGATGATGCTGGGTAAAAGTTAGACGGTGAGAGGTTTGAAATGGGATCTAGGGTGTTCAGGAGGAGGGTAATGCCGTGAGTTCTTACTGAAATGACTAGGAGCCAGGCGGTGGTGGCGCACGCCTTTAATCCCAACACTCGGGAGGCAGAGGCAAGCAGATCTCTGTGAGTTCAAGGCCAGCCTGGGCTACAGAGTGAGTTCCAGGAAAGGTGCAAAGCTACACAGAGACACCCTGTCTCAAAAAAAGAAAATAAAAAAGAAATGACTAGGTTGGAGGCTCCACAGTAGGAATAGGGAGTGAGGTAGGGATGGAGACAAAAACCTCACAAGTGGCTAGAAAGTGTTAGGATTAGATGGTCTTTTTCAATGTAATATAGTTGTGATTGATGGCTTTAATTAATGTTTACTGAGTGACTCCTGGATATCATGAAGCCTCTATAATAACCTCAAGGATTGGGCTGGAGAGATGGCTCAGCAGTTAAGAGCACTTGCTGCTCTTCCAGAGAACCTGAGTTTCATTCCAAGAACCAAGAACTACTTACTTCAGGTAGCTCACCTATAACTCTAGCTCCAGAAAGATCCAGGAAGCTTCTGGCCTCTAAGATTCTCTCTCTCTCTCTCTCTCTCTCTCTCTCTCTCTCTCTCTCTCTCTCTCTCTCTCTCTCTCTCAATCCCTCCCTCCTTCCCTCCCTCCCTCCCTTCCTCCCTCCTGTCCTCTGTCTCCTTCCCTTCCCCCCACACTCATAACTAAAAATAAAATAAATCTTTAAAAATTAACCTCAACAACTGGAGACTGTCTTATTTCATCTCCATCACATATGACAAAAAGGGGGATCCCAGAGCTGGTTTCAATGACAGCAATGGATTCAGGATTCAAACTCAAGTCTCATGATCTCCAAACTAGGCTCTTTCCCCACGGCCTGTACCATTCTTTTCAGCTGAATCACCTTCAAGTCTTCACCCACGGCTTCCAGACACTGTCTGGTTTACCCAGGAAGCCTTAAGTTTCAACTTTCATTGTTTAAGCCTGAGACAGTAGTCTCATTCTGTGGCCAGAGGCTACAGTCTCCTGGGGTAATAAGCCTCTTCTTCCTCTAGGCTAATGTCCCTTTGCAGGCTTAAAAACCAACACAATGTGAAAAGACCTACAGCCTCTGTCTGTCGGCTTTGTCTGCTCCAGGGGATAGCCTTACTGGCCTGCTCCAGGAGCTAGCTTTGCCTTGCTAGAGCAGACTTCCTTGGGAAATCTTACAGTCCAGACCAGAGAACGTATTGGTCATTCATCATGCTGTAACTCTTCTTCCATTTAAGTAAAAAAGCAAGACCTAATACCCTGTCACTGTTTTTCCCAGAATGCTCTACTCTAAGACCAGAGCTTTCTCTCTCCGAGAGATGATTTATGCAAGTGACACAAGAAGAAAAATAGAGGCATAAACGTTTCCACAGGACTAGTGAGATGGCCCAGCTAGGAAAAAAAAAAAAAAAAAAAAAAAACGCTGACCCTCAATGCTGACAACCTGAGTTCAGTCCTCAGGATTCACATGGTAGGATGGGAAATCTGGGCAGTCTTCTGACCTTCATGTGCTTGGTGCTCACACATGCACATGCAACACACACACACACATACACACACACTTGTGTACATTCACACATAATTTTTGTGTGTGTCCACCAAAAAAAGAAAAAAAAAAAACGCCACGCATGTCTCTTTAGGGCTGGAAGAATTTGCATGCTTTCTGCTTTGTAGTGACTCTACTAGAGAGGAAAGGAACCCTCGATGCCACAGTGGAGGAAAGGACAGAGACCAGTGGATATCACCGCTGACTAGTCTCGCAGGTCAAAGCTGCCCAGCAGAGCACTCTACCGTTGTTCCACACATGTGCCTCCTCCCTCAGTAGCCACTAGCCAATATGGATATTAAGCACCTAAAATGTAACCAACACAATTAAAAAACAAAAATTTTCAAATATATTTACTTTCATTTTAAGCCGAATGTGGCTGCTGGCTATCACACTGGACTGTGCAGATAGAGATTATAAACAGAGGCCTGCATCACTCATCCCTTTGACTAGAGTTACCAAGCATGCCCACAAAACATTGTCATTAAGACCCTTGCCTGGTCAGCTTCTCTTTTTGTATGTGTGGAAACCAGAGGTTGACAGTGTCTTCCTCTGTTACTAGGATCTCTCACTGAGCCTGGAGCTCACCAATTCCATCAGACCAGCTTGCCAGAAAGCCCCAAGAACCCCCCTGTTCCCTCCCTCCCTGCCCCTGTGCTGGGGTCACAGGCGCTCACAGCACAACACATGGATGGAGCTTGGAAACTCTACAGTCAGGTCCTTGCACTTGCGCAGTAAGTACAAAGCCTTCTCCCCAGCTCTGTCAGCCCTTCTTAAGGAAGAAGGAAAGTAATCACTGGGGGCTTGGAATGTAGCTCAGTTGGTAGAATGCTTGCCTAGCCCACAGGAAGCCCTTGCTTTGAGTTTCACATTAAAAAAAAAAAATTCACAGCAAAAAAAAATGCAGACATGGAGGCACTTGCCTGTAATCCTAGCATCTGGGAGGTAAAGGCAGGAGGATTAGAAGTTCAAGGCCAACCTTGGTTATGTAGCCAGTTCACGCCAGCCTGGATTACATGAAACCCTGTCCCAAACGAGGAGGAGGTCTTCACTGTTTTCAATTAAAAGATAAAACATCCATGGAGTTGACATATAATTTCGACACTCTCACAAACTATGTAGACTAGGCCAACACATATTTACCACCTTACAATTTTTATAAGTCTAAGTACAGTGTAGCTCTCCTGAATTCTCTACTTACAGTCTCATAAGGTCCAAGCCAAACTATTGACTGGGCTGTGTTTCCTAGAGACTCCGAGATAGAATTCACTTCCTAGTTCCTTGCTATTTTAGTCTCTCTGATCCTGTATACATCCCATCCCCTCAGCCTCAGATCTCACAACAATGCATGCACCCTTCTCCTGCTCTGGTGTCCTCCTCAGCTAGGAAAACACTCTGCTTTAAGGGCTCAAGTAATTACATCGGACCCACTCAGAGAATCCATTTTCAGGTCAATTGATTAGTAACCTTAATTACATTTGCAAAGTCTCTTTTGCTCATTAGCATAATATAATTACAGGAGTAAGAGTCATGAGCCAAAATTCTGCCTATCATAACCTTTAGTCAAGAAGATGAAACAGGGCTGTGACCAATAATTTCTGGGTCTTGACAAGAAAATAAAATGACTGTATTAAAAGTAATTTTTAGAGCTCTATTTTCCATGTTCCAGAGTCCTGAGTCATGCATCTCACTCCAACACTGCAAGAAATGGGTCTCTAGAAGATTATTGCTCAGGTTTCAGGCTGCTCTCCTTGGACCGCCCTAGGCTTCACTAAAGCTCTCAGCAAAAGGCTTTCCTACCCCACCCCACCCCCCCTCGGAGAGCCTTTCCCATCACAGAAGACCCAACCAGCAAATCCCGCACCATTTCTGGTTTAGCCAGCACTGGGTTAGATATTAAGTCCTGATAAGGGCAACCCAGCCTGGAGGCTATTAATTAATGAACAAACCTTGTGTGCAAACCGAACTACTCAGCTACAGTTTGCAAATTCCAAGAAGAAAATGAAGTGGATGGAAAAATACTTCCTTCTAATGAGGTGAAAAGAAAAGCCGAGTTTTCAAGTCCTAAACAAAGCTGCCTGTGTCTGCCGTCCTCCTATGAGAAAGGAGGAAGATAACATTGAGCCACGTGTTCCAAGAAAGAGTTGAGGGAGGACCTGTTGTTACCTGAAAGGGATTCAAAGAGGCTGATTCACTTTCCAAGAATCAGCGTATGGGTGGTCTGGGAATTTGCCGGGAGAGAAGTCAGCTCACAAGGCCATGCATGATGTTGAGAACCCTGTAAAAAAAAAAAAAAAAAAAAAGTGGTTTCTCTCTCTCTCCTCCAGCTAAGCAAGATACCTAGAGGAAAGAAAGCCAAGGGGAAGAAGCTGGCCCCAGCCCCCACCATAGTGAAGAAATCGGAGGCCAAAAAGGTGGTGAATTCTTTGTTTGAGAAAAGGCCTAAGAAGTTTGGCATTGGGCAGGACATCCAGCCAAAAGAGATCTCACACCCTTTGTCAAATGGCCTCTTCACATTAGTCTGCAGCAACAAAAGGCCATCCCCTATAAGCGGCTCAAAGTACCTCCTGCTATTAATTAGTTCCCCCAGGCCCTGGACCAGCAAACAGCTACCCAGCTGCTTAAGCTTGCCTCAAGTGCAGGCCAGAGACAAAGCAGGAGAAGAAGCAAAGGCTGCTGGCCGGTGCTGAGAATACAGTCACCACCTTGGTGGAGAACAAGGAGGCTCAGCTGATGGTGATTGCCCACAATGTAGACCCCATTGAGCTGGGGTCCTCCTGCCTGCCCTGTATCAAAAGATGGGGGTCCCATAACGCATAATCAAGGGAAAGGCCAGGCTGGGGCGGCTGTCCTCAGGAAGACATGCACCACTGTTGCCTTCACGCAGGTTAACTGGGAAGACAAGGGTGCTCTGGCTAAGCTGGGGGACATATTAGGACCAATTACAACGACAGATATGATGAGATCTGCCGTCACTAGGGAGGCAACGTCCTGGGTCCTAAATCTGTGGCTCACATTGCCCAACTGGAAAAGGCAAAGGCCAAAGAATTCACCGCTAAACTGGGTTAAATGTACACTGCTAAGTTTTCTGTGCAGAAATATAAATTACAAAATTGAGAAGTAAAGAAAGCCTTCTACTCAGCTTACTTGGGGGTGGGGGTAAGTGCCTTGTTTAGGAAAATAACTTGAAAAGTTATGTGGGGAAGAGGTTACGTTCTGAGACAAAGAAGTAGATGCTCCAGGTGATCAGACAGTTTACAACCAAGCTCCAGGTGATCAGTTTACAACCACCTGTAACTCCAGCTCCAGGTGATCAGACAGCTCACCACCACCTGTAACTCCAGCTCCAGGTGATCAGACAGCTCACCACCACCTGTAACTCCAGCTCCAGGTGATCACACAGCTCACAACCACCTGTAACTCCAGCTCCAGGTGATCACACAGCTCACAACCACCTGTAACTCCAGCTCCAGGTGAACCAATGTCCTCCCTGGCTTCTGGGAGCACCTGCACGTACAGGGAGACACATGCAGAGATATATATAAATTAAAATAAAATTTAAAGAAACAAGAAAAGAAGTTGGACATGCTGGTACATGGATGTCCAAAGTTCAGGCAAATTCAAGGATAGTCTGAGCTAGTGAGTCCATACCTAAAAAACAAACAAACAAAAACTGAGGGGCAGTCAATGATCTACAATATGTTGCTAACTGCCATGAGTAGCAGTTTGGGAAGAAACCAAAAAGGAACCAAGTTCCATACGTCCACATGGGATGGAAGAGAACTCACGGAAAATTGGAGATGAGAGCAGGGGTAACCAGGAAGCCCGTCATCCCATAGGACTGTGCATAAACCTGGGGACAGCACCATACTTCCTCCAGGGTGGGCCTTGAGCCAACTTTAACATTTACTGTGAGGCCAGGTGACCCTAGTTGACTTCTGCTAGATGGGCCACTCACTGACTCAGCATTGCAGTGATCTTATGGTTTTCACATGATGATCTTTGTCACAGCTAATTTGACTTAATTTGTCACAATTTTTCCAGAAGGAGTCCATAATTTTCCCCATTTTGGACCAAATTGGAAGCCCCAGTGATGGGCCGCCTACCCAGCCCAGCACTGGGTGAGGTGTGCTCATCTTGGCAGTCCCCAGCCAATCAGAAGGCCCACTGCCATGAAATAAAGTCTCTTAGAGAAGCCTCATCAATAGTCGTAAGTCCTGTGCTTCGGATATGATGTACATACACCCAAATACTCGTGAGTGGAAAGCCTGGTCTTCAGTTAGCAGATCCAATCAATGCAGTTCAGAAAAGGCCTGAGGCATGTGTATTTCTCTTCTCTTTAATTCGGGTGTAATGATTCTAGCTTCCTTATTGGAGGCTGGCTCGTGATAAAGCACACTGAACAACCTGATAGCTATGTCCATGAGGAGAGGCCACTTGTTGCTGAGCAGATCATAATGTGGGCAGCACCTAGCTTCAGGTACTACCCAGCACTCTCTCTGCATCCCTTATGCCAGCAGCCCAGACTCCTAAACTACTTAATATCTCTTTACCTACCTCTCTGCCTCGGCATTCTTTGCCTCCTCCCTAAGTGGCAGTCCCTCTGGATGCCTGCCTTTTTCTCAAGCCATCCCCCTAGTCTCCCCTTGACACATCGTCCTATTCTTATAATCCTTCTGCTTGCCCTCTGAGGCCCTCAACCATTTGTAAACTCCCTTCCTTTTATACCATAAAACTCTTCCACGGGTTCCTTTCTGCTCTGCCTTAAGTTCAATAGCACCTCAAGGAAGAACACTGCTTTTCCTGCAGCCCAGGAGAGGGGGTTTATTCCTCACGCATCCTCAGGCACCGAAGGAATGTCTAGGGCACATTTACACTCTGATTCCTATTCCCAGTGTCCAACATCTTATTCTTCATTCATCCAAGACCTTCTACTCTTACGGCTGTTGTTTTAGCCAAGGCTTCCACCAGTCTCTCTCTCTCTCTCTCTCTCTCTCTCTCTCTCTCTCTCTCTCTCTCTGCCCCTACTTTAGTCATTCCTGTGGTGATCATTACCCAGAACCATGTCAACACCGCTGACGTGTTTAAAAGTCCACCAACAATGTCATCAGTTTTTGTTTTGTTTTTTGTTTTTTTTTTCAGTTCTCTCTTTTAAAGGAAGCAAGCAAAGCTATCCTTGGTGGTGAAGACCTGAGATCCAGCTGCTTAGAGACTGAGACAGGATGATCACAAGTTCAAGATACACTGTGTTATATAGAAAATTCCAGGCCAGCCTGAGTAATATAATGAGACCTTCTCTTTAAAACAAAAACAAAAACAAAAACAAACAAAAACAAAAAAACTCTTTTGTGTTTTTAAAGAGCTGGTAATGCTACTCAGTGGCAGAACACTTGCCTAGAATACACAAGTTTAATTCCCACTAACAAAAGGAAAAGAAGGAAGAGGAGGAGTGGAGGAGAAAGAAAGAAAGAAAGAAAGAGAGAGAGAGAGAGAGAGAGAGAGAGAGAGAGAGAGAGAAAGAAAGAAAGAAAGAAAGAAAGAAAGAAAGAAAGAAAGAAAGAAAGAAAGAAAGAAAGAAAGAAAGAAAAGAGAGACTGGAGAGAGAACTTAGTTGGTAAAGTGCTTGTCATGCAAGTGTGAGTAACTAAACTTAATCCCCAATGCCCACACAAAGTCTGGGTGTGGTGACAGCAGGGTAGCACGTACCTGCAATCCCAGAGTCTGGGAAATGAAAGCAGGAAGATCCCTGGACCTCACTGGCCAGGCGGCCTAGACAAATCAGTGTGCCCTAGACACCTACTCAGGGAGAGACCCTGCCTCAAAAACACAAGGTGGACAACACCCAAGATTGACCTCTGGCTTGCACACACACACACACACACACACACACACACACACACACACACACACACACACACCGGGGGGGGGGGGGGGGGGGGGGGGGGCAAACACACATGCACAAAAGAAAGCAAACAAACTACTCTGACCTCATTCCGAGTGCTAATCTGTGAGTATTCTATCCAATTACCTTCACTGGCTTGCCTTAGAACTTACTTTTTTTTTTTTTTTTGAGACAGGATTTCTCTGTGTAGCTTTGGAGCCTGTCCTGGAACTTGCTCTGTACACCAGGCTGGCCTCAAACTCACAGAGTGAGTGCTGGGATTAAAGGCATGTGCCACCACTGCCCAGCTAGAACTTAATTATTAAACCAGTATTTTAACACTAACTTCTATCAGTCCATTTAAAGATAGCAACACCCAAGAATATGAAAGTTCATCCATAAGTGAAATGCTAAAAATAATAAATGGTGTTCTACAAAAAAAGAAACACTAATAGCACTATTACTAATATTGACATTATCTATATAATCTTGAGTTTTTTTCTGCCAGACTCTGACTAATATTTAACGACAACTAAGTCTGGACAAAAGCATGTTAAATGCCTATAGATGAACTCTGCTTGTATTTATAGAGCTAAAGATTTATATTATCTTCTAATTTGATTTGGACCACTGGAATATATTTTAGTGCCAAACTATCAAAAGCCACTTATATCCAATATTCTTACCAAACTATATGTCCTAGTAAACTTTCTATTACTGTGATAAAACACTGAGCAAAAGCAGCTTGGGGAGGAAAGGATTTGTTTCATCTTACAGATTACAGTTCCTCACGAGGGAACTCAAGGCAGGAAACTAGAGGCGGGAACTGAAGCAGAGACCACAGAGGGAGGATGCTTACTGGCTTGCTTCCAGGCTTGTGGTCAGCTACCTTTCTTACACAACGCATGCCCAAAGACGACACTGTCCACAGTGAGCTGGGCCCTCCTACATCGATTAGCAATGAAAACAAAAGTGCCCACACGCATACAGGCCAGTCTGACGGAAGCAATTTCTTAACTGAGGTTTCCTCTTCCTGAGCATGTCAAGTTGGCAACTAAGATTAGCCATCACACTACATTAATACTTCAACTCTCTGCAGGAAGCTCTGGCCACAGTTAAGGACACTTTGCTTTTGGAAGAGCAGATACCATTATCTCCTTCCTTCTTTTTTTCCTCTTCTTCCTCTCCTATAAACCATGGCCCTCAAAGTTGAGGTCCAGAATCTTATAAAGAAAAAATAATTTTTACCCATGATAGTGATGCACTCCTGCAATCCCAGTGCTCTTAGAGCTGAAGCAGGGAGATAATGAGTTTGAGGCCAGCCTGGACTACACTGTGAGTAACAGGCTAGCCTGGACTACATAGCAAAACTCCCATTACTCCTTCCCCCAAAAAAGACAACTGTCAAAAGTTTTCAGCCAGCAAGAGTTTAGGATTGGTTGCTAGGAAACTATAATAAGGAATAGTAATGCAGGGTTAAAAATTGCAGACAATAAAGGGGAAATGATGAGTCCAGAAAGGGATCAACAAAACAAGACAGAGATTTGAGACAAATGCAACAGCCTCAGCCCAGTTTTGAGGACCTCAGTTAGAGCCCTCTCAAAGAGATGGGTGAAAAGAGTGCAGGTGTGTGAGACACAAGACACTCACTGAGGCAGAGCAGTAGAGGAGCTCATGCCAAGCCTCAGGAAACAACTGGTGGCATACCAGTGTGTAAAGCAGGCCCTATGCACAAGGCTCTCCCCACCTCATCCACCAGGCCATCTGGGGTGTCTGAGAGCTGGGCACCTGGCAGGAGAAGTCTGGAGAGGGATTTGCTTACTCTCTGTTGGACGGTGGCTATGGTGAACCTGGCACCTCCACTTACAAACTAAAAGCACTCCGAAATTTCTATCTAAATCCCACCAGTTTGTAGGACTGAAACTGTGGATCTGCCAATCTTCCCTTTGAAGAGGGTGCCACCAATGGGAGCAGCTTTAATGGTATGTTCTGGCTGAAGCTACAAGTATAATTTCACTAGCTGATCATTTAATGGAAACTCGGTGTGTGCTAAATTCAGGGTTAGGTGCGGAGCGGTCAAAGATAAATATAAGCAAGATAAAAATATTAACACATATGTATCCATCGCCTCTGCTCCCCTTTGTAAACACCCCCACCACTGAAGGAAGTTTCTGCCCATAGATTCCACTCTGGAGCTTTGCTGTGCTGATTAGGAAAATGAATTTTAAAAGAGCACTGTAAGAAATCAAAGGAGAGCATCTAATAAGGACTGGAGCCAGAGATGAGAGGGCGGGGAGAGCACAGATGATGGAAGACGAGCGAGCGCGTAAATGAAGCTGGTGTAGGGATGTGAGAAAATTAGGAGCAGATGGGTCCGTAACGGACTTAAACAGACAAATCAGTTTAAAAGGCCAGAAGAGAAACAGAGAAAGGCTCAGCGGTTAAGAGTACTGGCTGCTTTTCCAGAGGACTAGGGTTCGATTCCCAGCAACCACATGGCAGCTCACAACTGTCTGTAATTCCATTTCCAGGGGTTTATCTGGCCACCGTGAACACTAGGCATGCATGTGGTGCTCAGACAACATACACACAAAACACCCATATGCTTTAAAAATAGTAAATTTAGCATCTCCTCTCTCTCTCTCTCTCTCTCTCTCTCTCTCTCTCTCTCTCTCTCTCTCTCTCTCTCTGTGTGTGTGTGTGTGTGTGTGTGTGTGTGTGTGTGTGTGTGTGTGTGAAATCATAATTTCTGCCCATCCTCTCCTGGAGACACTTTGCAACTGGGATCATGTGTCACTCTTGGATGCCACATAATAAAGCTGGCCACAAGGTGGCCCAACATTTGAGGGATTATAAAATAAGACACGCTCCCTCCAGATGCCCAGAGTCAGATAGAGGAAATAGACATCTAACATGAAATGACATCAGAAAATGTTTTAAGTGCTGTCGGGTGTACAGGACATGGGTGGCAAATGAAAGGTCAAGCCCTGGTGTGTTCCTAGTCAGGCGAAAGCCAGGTGCTCTCGGCAGCGAGGTCAGAGGAGGACAGCAGGGGGCTGGCTATTTAGCCCCGGAGCTAATTACAGAGAGCCCTGGACAGGGAGCCGCAGAAAGCCCAGCTTCTCTCCTCAAAGCGGTTTAAAATTTTACCACCTCTAATTCCCACCTGCATGTCAGGCAGCAGCAGCCCACCAGGGCTACCTACCGAAGCCTCCTGATCCTTGTTTGATTGAACGTGAACTGCGTAGGGCTCGCCTGCCTTTCTGCTCCAACATCGCCTAAACAAAGGAAAATGTGTGTAGACTGGGGGTGTCAGTGTAAGAGAACACTGTGCCGGATCATGTAAGCATGGAAAGAGAAAACGATGAATGCTAAATGAAGCCTGAAATTATATAAGTGAAATGCTAAGTCAGCCCCAGAGCACTGCAAGATTATAGCTGAGGTTTGCATTGAGTTTGCTACCCCCAGGCACAGGGAGGACCTAGAATTTCCAAGCCCGGCTGAAGCAATCACTTTGCTAGTGTGTGCCAGCCAAGTGACTCACTCCCAAACCTGTTTAATATGAAACAGCATTAGGAGACTGGATATAGCCTCAGGGAGATCAGCTGCTAACCAGCTCGGATTATAGCTACAATCCCTCAAATGTAGCCACTTACAACGATTCTCTCCACATGTCTTCAGAAACGCTCTGCACTGCATCCAGGAAAGGGACTGTCCTTGAAGTCCCTAGAACAGACTGCTGGCTCCCATTCGATAGCAATTTTTATAGAACTTAGATCAACTTTGTCAGGAAATTGAGACTGTCACTTTGATCATAAAGTAGGGCAACACTTTCCCCTACCCAGCCCTCGAGGTGGTGGTGAGGACTGAGTGAAAAGTAATATGAAAATCAAGCAAGATGAGAAAAATGGCAGAGTGCTCCATAAGAGGTATCATATTGCCCCTCAGCACTGTAAATCTCTGTTTACACTTTATAGGATTTAGAGGGAATTTCTCCACATGCAAGAATGAGGAAATCAACACAACCAAATTTTGCTTCATACTTTAATAACATCATGGGAAGCACCAATTCAGCTGCTTATTGTAGACTTTTGTCATCCTGAGCAATAAACTGCAGTCTTTTCAAAAAGATTATATCTCCCTTTTCAGTGTTTCCTGGATCTATTAATTAGACCATCGCTGCTGTTTTCCAGCCAGGGCTTTGAAGGGAGTGCTGTTAGGGAAGTGTGTGCCAGACTATTCCTCCCGTCTGCAATTGTAAACAAAACAAACTGATTTTTCTTCCTCCCTTCCACTTTTCTTCCTTCTGTTCGTTCTTCCCTCCCTTCTGTATGTATGTGCTGATTTAATCTCTATATCCCAGAGGAGGTCGAGTAAAGTAAGTATGGCTTTTGCTTCAAGTAAAACTCTTAGCAGAGCACAAAAAAAGGAAAGAAAAAACCCTCAGACACCAACAAAATATTTTTAAATGCCTGCAAAGTCTCATGATGAACAAAATATCAACAATCCAAAGATTGGTGATGTCACGCTGAAACAGATTAAAGACCAAAGCAAAAGGAAAAGCCGGCATTTCTAATCCTGCCTGTATTTAAAATGTCAATGTTTTGTTTACTGTGGACTTTTGAGTTCACTTCGTATACCATAAGGAGCATTTTTTTTTCTTAGCACCCAATAATTACAGTTTGCTGTAGTATTAACAGTGCCTTGAATTTGGTTAAATGCTGTGTGTGTGTGTAGTATGAGACAATCATGGTTCCCAGGAGTAAAAAGCCAACTTGACCCTGAAGAAAGAAATTGAAGAAAACACTAGAAGATGGAAACACCTCCCATGATTATGGGTTTACAGAATTAGTAGTGTGAAAATGGCTATATTATGGAAATTAATCTATAGAGTCAATGTAATCACTACCAAATTTTCAATAACGTTCTTCATAGGAGTAAAAAAAAAAAAAAGCCCCAAAAAATCACCATGGAAAGACAAAAGACCCCAAATAGCCAAAGTACTCTTAAAGAGAAAGATGAGTGAATGAAATGAATAAAAGAATGAAAAAAACCTGATTTGCTACAAATTCTACTACAGGGATACAGAAACTATACTACAGAAGCATAGTAACAAAAACTGCATGGTGTTGGCACAAACACACGTGTAGGCCAATGGAATCGAATAGGAGCTGAAAATAGGCCCTGATAGCTGAGAGCACCTACTGCTCTTGCAGAGGACACAAGTTCAGTTCCCAGCGCTCACATCAGACAGCTCACAAGTGCCTGTAACTCCAACTCCAGGGGATCTGATGCCTTCTGACCTCATCAGGCACCTACAAGCAGGTGCACATTATCCACATGCACACACACACAGAAACAAAGAATTAAAAAATAAATCTTAAAAAAAAATCAAGAATGAACTCCCACAACTATAGCCACCCTAATTTTCATTCTCTCTCTCTCTCTCTCTCTCTCTCTCTCTCTCTCTCTCTCTCTCTCTCCCTCTCTCTCTCTTTCTCTCTCTGTGTGTGTGTCTGTCTGTCTCACTGTCTGTCTGTCTGTCTCTCTCTTTCCTTTTTTTTTTCTTTAGACAAGGTCTCCTGTAGTTCCAAGTGTCAAACTTGTAGCCAACAATGACCTTGAATTTCTCATCCCTCTACCTCCCAAGTGTTGAGATTATAGTCTTGCTCTACCACACCTGGCTTTATGGGGGCTGGGGCTAGAACCTAGGGCTTCATGCATGCCAGACAAGCTCACTACCACCAACTTAACTCCATACCTAATGCTTTGTTCACCCTTTAAGTCATTTTGAGTCACAGTCTTGGTCTAGCAATTAGAAGGCAAAATGCCTTTTTAAAAAAAAAAAAAATGTTCTCAACTTCATTTAGTGAGAAATCTGCCCTTCATCATCTCAGGCCTGGAAGCCTTCACAAGAGAGGGAGTGAAGCCTCTGCTCTCCGCCCCCCTAGGGTGTTCCCCTTGCACTCCTTACCTGCAGTTTTGATAACTATTGAAAGGTGAAGGGTTAGCAGGGAAAGGGAAAAGGGAGAGGCCAGTTCTTACCAGGCTTGGTGGCTTCACTTTCCTTCATTTGTGCACACTAATACTGACTCATCAGAGCTTCCCTGGGAGATGTTCATCCCCATGGGATGGCGAGTTTGTGGATATTTATTATATAATAAAATATACTTTTATATGCTGTATATACTCTAAAATCTCTACTTGGTTTTATTTTAGATAAGGTCTCATGTAGCCCAAGCTGGCCTTGGACTGGTTCTATAGCCAAGAATTAACTTGAAATTCTGATCCTCCTGCCTCCATCTCCTGAGTGTTGGGATATAGGCATGTGCCACCACGCCAAGTTTATGTGGATGTTCATAAACATGCCCAACCCTCTTCTAAATTTTTCCAATTTGAAAACCATCTGTGAGAGAAAACAGGGTTGAAGAATCCTTGTTGCACATAAACAAACCCACCACACACTGTCTCATTCTTCCCCTGTGTCCTTTTTACAACCAACCATTTCCACTTTGCCCATCGCGTTTTAAATCTCCATATATCAATAAAGATAAAACTTTATCTGGGTTAAGATCAACTTCCTTGCCCTGTCACATGCTGGTTTAGTTCTTACTCTTTCTGAATAAGCAAAGCAATACTCCGATGGCTTCTCATTTCTTTGAGAATAAGTGGCCCTGGCCAGAGTCCAGTCCACTCCTAGTCCCGAGGGACCTCGCTGAGAGAACTATCATCTCTGCCCTCGACCTCTAGGAGAGAAACCAACAAGAGTCCCACAGCAAGAAAAGCCCTCTGAGAACAGCAGCGTCTCTGAAGACAGAAAGCGGCTCTTGTTCTCACCACAGACTGTTTGGCTGCACCACTTGTCTCCAGGCTTGACAATGCAGGGGCAGAACACGCGACCCCGGCTCAACACTTGTTCCCGTGTTAATAAAATAATCACCTTCACGGTTGAATTTCACAGTGCCCATGACACACGCCTTGTAATTTCAAACGTTCTTTTTTTTCCACGACACCGTTTTCACGACTCAGCTTTATGGTAGTATTTACATGTGTGGCTCTATTTTGGTAGGAGGAGAAGACAAATGGCATTTTTGCCCAGTCAGGAGGGCCCTTCCAGATTCGGGATGCCTGAGGGAGACACTTTTCCAACCTGAAAGGCTTCAGGACCCTAACGAGGACGAAACAATTAGTGTAAGAGATGACCATCTTGTGATCACCGAGAAGAGCAGCTTAAGGGAGGAGTGGTTCATTTTTGTCACATGGTTTCAAAGGTTTCAGTTCAAGGTTGGGTAGTTCCATTGCTCTGAACCTGAGGTGAAACGAATGATCTCAGCTGTAGAGTGTGGCTGGGCAGCTCATCTCTGCTCTGAGAAGCAGAGAGAGAGAGACAGGATGGGGCTAGGGCAAGAAAAACTCTTGAAATACACACCTTGGTAACCTACTGTCCCTCAGCTAAGCCCCACCACTTCCTGATAGTCCATGGGTGAAGGTAGCACTATATGATCCAGTTACTTCTCAAGAGTGTTGCCAGATGGAGACGGAGACTTCAACACATAAGCCTTTGAAGCAGTGGTTTCTTAACCTTCCTAATGCTGCGACCCTTTAGTACAGTTCCTTGTGTTGTGGCGAGCCCCAACCATAAAACTATTTCCACTGCTACTTGATAACTGTAATTTGTTATGTTATGAATTGTAATGTAAATATCTATTTTTTTCCAATGGTGTTAGATGATCCCTCTGAAGGGGTCGTGACCCACAGATTGAGAGCCACTGCTTTGAAGGGATCATTTTGTTTTGTTTTGTTTCCAAAACAGGATTTCTCTGTGTAACAGCCCTGGCTGTCTTGGAACTCTCTTTGTAGACCCAGTTGTCTTCAAACTTACAAAGATCTGCCTGCCTCTGCCTCCTGAGTGCTGGGATTAAAGGTGTGTGCCCGGCTTGAAGGGATCCTTTTAATCTAAACCACAGCACAACAAAACACAGGAAAAAGTCAATGCAGATTTAAGGAGAGACTTCATATTGGACACATAACTTACAATTTTTAAATGGGTAATTTCTATTTATTGTGTATGGGTGCTTTGTCTTCATGCATGGTTGTGCACCGTGTGCGGGCAGTGCTCATAGAATCCAGAAAAGGGTGTCCGATCCCCTGGGACAGGAGTAACAGCAGGTTGTGAGCTGCCTTGCCCATGTGTGCCGGGAATAGAACCTGGGTTCTCCTGAAGAGCAGCTTAACCACTGAGCCATCTCTCCAGCCCCAGTGTAACTCAACTTCTTCAAACGTGAATTATAATAGGACTTTTTAAATATCTCCATCTAGTTCAAGCACTAAATAAACCACCATGCTTGGTTTCTTCTGTGAACTACACCAACTGGTGCCCAGGACACTTAGGGCCATGCTCACCACTCATAGACACTTCTCTAGTTGGTGTTTCCTGTGCCCTCCAGTTGAGTATAACACACACCAAGAGTCAGTTTGTTTGAGACCAAACCTTCAGGGATTATATGTGTTTGTTACGGCAGTTACCTAACTTAATCAAATATGGCACAGCCCATGAAATATGAGTATGGAGAGTAGTTATGGTTTCTATGAAAATCAGGAGGAATCATTTGGAAAGATTTGATAATGTCAAAGCGCTAAAAAAAAAAAAAAGTCTTAAACTAAAAGAAGAGATAGGAGGAATTGGTTCTGTTTTTTTATAGCACTGAAAAGTTACTATTGTTTACAATTATCTATGACATATTCCAAAATAACCAGGAGAGCATGAAAAGTTCAACACAGAAATGATTAATGGTTGAGGAGCTAGAAGGGCCTTTACCCTGATTCGGTCACACCATATTGTGTGCATATATTAAATTATCATACTGTACCTCATTAAGACGAACAAATATCTCAATTTTAAAAAATCAAGTGAATGAAATTTAGAAGCTGGCAGTGTACCTTAGTGGAAGAATACATGTTTAGCTTATGCAAGACCCTGGGTTCCACCCCCAGCAACACATATATGAGTGAGCTTGCACCCCGTGCACACACCCACATATGACAACTATGAAAGATTGCAAAGAGCAATAAAAATACATACTTTATTAATCTAATTAATTTATATTGCTTTGCAGTGGTTCAAAGTTTCTGATTCATTTTGACACAATACAAACTGGAAATTGTATAGCACACATCCTGAAAATGACTTATGCAGCAAAGATATCTTGGAATTCTAATTAACAGTCTCATACTCAAAGAAAGACTACAGATGGAAAATTAATGTATATTTATGGTTTCCAATCCTCTAACTTAAAATGTTAACTACGTATGAGGAATCATTTGTGGTTTTCCACTCTAGCTGAGTTTCTCTGTAAGTCAATCCAATGCAGGTGCTGAATAAGAGTGAAGAACTAACGTAGACCTAAAATTGAACATTTTGCATTGAGATGAATAAGTTATTTGTTAATCATCTTGGCAATTTACGGGTATTTTGTTTGACAGATGGGGCATCTCAACTGTTGGATTTAGACGTGTGATTTTGACTTGAAATACTTAAATAAATTTAATTGATGGTAAATTTGAGATTTAAATTTGAGATGTGAAAGTTGGATTGGTGCTGTTTATAAACTGTGTTTAAATTTTCCAGAATTCTGAGGTATTGAATCTATAACTTTTGAGTTATTAGGTTTGTAAATAAAGTGTAAGTACCCAGGAATATTGGCTTATTAGATTTGTAAACTGGCTTGTTGAATACATGAAGTATTTTGAAGAAAAAGATAAATTACATTTTAGCTATAGTTTGAAATCTCAAAATTTATTAAGTTAGTAAATGTTTGGAGAATTTATCCTGCTTGTAGGTTAATATCAAATTCTATCAGAGCATTCTACTTATAAAAAAGCAAGATTTAAAAGTTAAGTTTAGAAGCCTAGTAAAAGAGATTTTAAAGCTAGATATCTTATATAAATTTGATATTGACATTAAATAGACAAAAGTGACTTTTTTTTCCTTGTTTCTTGTTTTCTTGTACAAAAACCCTGCCTCAGGGGATGGGGATCTGTCCCAGGTCTATGGGCAGGCTTCTGGAACCCGGTGCTTGTGGTGTGACACCTTGCACAGCCTTGGTGCAGTGGGAAGGGGCTTGGACCTGCCTAGGCTCAGTGTGCTGGGCTCTGCTGACTCCCCATGGGAGACCTCGATTTGAGGAATGTGGGGATGCGGGTGGCTTGGGAAAGAGGCCTGGGGAGTGGGAGAAGGGAGGAGGGGGATCTATGGATAGTATGTGGAGTGAGTAGAAAATTTCTTAATAAAGAAAAATGAAAGAAAAAAATCTGCCTCATACATTGGAAAACTCAAATGATGAAAGGCTGTCTTGTCTCAAGTGAGGTTTTCATTCACAAAATACATCCCCTAAGCCTTCAAAGAAAAACAAGCACTGTATTAAAAAAAATTATAGGGCCAGGTTGATGGTTCAGAGTAAAGGCATTTGCTGCCAAGCCTGATGACCTGAATTGGATCCCTAGGACCCACATGGTGGAAAGAGAGGAATAACTCCTACAGGTTGTCTTCTGACCTTCACATGTGTACCATGGTACTCATGTATGTGTTCATGCATGTACACAGACACAGACACACAAATAAATAAATGAATGTAAAGCAAACTTTTTTATTTTTGTTTTTGAGACAGAGTCTCTCTACATAACCCTGGCTGTCCTGGAACTCACTATGTACACCAGGCCTTGAACTCACAAAAATCTGCCTGCCTCTGCCTCCCAAAGGCTGGTATTAAAGGTGTGCACCACTATGCCTGGCCAACAAAAAAAAAAGTATGACTTTATTTTTGTGTGTGTGCCTATGTAAAATGTGTGCGTGTGCGTGCGTGCGTGCGTGCGTGCGTGCGTGCGTGCGTGTGTGTGTGTGTGTGTGTGTGTGTGTGTGTGAAGGTAAGAGGACAACGTTGGGTGCTGGTCCTTATTTTCCACCTCATTTGAGGCAGGTCATCACTTGTTTGCCACTACACTATGTGCTCCAGGATGGCTGGCCTACAAGCTTCTGAAGATTCTCCTGTCTCTGTTTCCCATCTGACTTGGGAATTCTGGGATTATAAATGAGAGGCACCATATCTGGCTTCTTCCACATAAGCTTTCGGAATTAGACTCAGGTTTTCAGGTTCATGTCAAAAGCACTTTCATCCCCTGAGCCATTTCCCTGGCCCACAAACCTTTTAACTATGTATTTACCATGTGACTACTGCTAAATACATACTCAGGAGAAATTAAAGCAAGTGTCCACACAAAGAGTGGACATGGATGTTCATAGAAGCCTTATTTGTAAACCAATCAAGCACTTGAAGCAACCTAAATATCCATTGGCAGATGATAAATAAATTCTAGTATAGCTATCTAGTAGAATATTATTCAATAATAATCCTTTTATTTTTATTTTATTTTTTTTTTGGTTTTTCAAGACAGGGTTTCTCTGCGTAGCTTTGCGCCTTTCCTGGGACTCACTTGGTAGCCCAGGATGGCCTCGAACTCACAGAGATCCGCCTGGCTCTGCCTCCCGAGTGCTGGGATTAAAGGCGTGCGCCACCACCGCCCGGCAATAATCCTTTTTATTATGAAGTACCAATACATGAAACTGGATAGATGGTCCTTGAAAGCATTATGCTACATATATAAGAGAAATATGTAGACACAAAATACCTGTTATATTGCTGCACTTATATGAGATGTCAGGACTGTTTATCAATGCATAAAGTAGATGAGTGGCTGCTTACAGCTAGGAGGGGGGATGGGTAGAGATGAAGACCATCAGTGAACATGGAATTCTTTTCAGAGTGAGGGAATATTCTAGAATTAATTTTGACAATAGTTACATAGCTCTGAATATACCAAAACCATTACATTTTAAATGGGCACATTATATGGTATGTGAATTATGTCTCAATGAAGCCACTATGAAAAGCAGTCTGAGAAGTGAGGAGGTAGGGAAATGGGGAGGAAAGGTGATGTTTTCTGCAAGGAAATAGCAGGTCTAGGAAGTTCTTGCACATGTATCTAACCACTGTACTCTGTTGTGATTCCTGCTTCTTCACATTGTGCTTTTCTGATTAACTCTAGGGGAGATACCATCCTCCAGTCTCAAAGGAGATAGAGAAGTGCAATCCAACTTGCACTGGACTCTATCTTGGGAGTCCAGACTCCTGTATATAGAGATCACCCCAATAATAAGAAAGCCATTCAACAGGAAAGTGAATTTAAGTGGAACAGTATGGGAATTAGAGGGATCAGTTGGGTGCTTGGTGTTGGCCCAGGAAGAGATGAGACTGGCCTGAACTGAAGCTGTAGTAATAGAAGCAGAGAGGAGGGAAGAAATAATTTGAATAAAAACTGAGCAGAATGTAGAAACTTTGTTGCACAGTAGAGATGAGGGACCAGAAGGAATTAAGAATTTCTGGCTTAAATACCGAGTAGAAAGCAGTAAAAATAGAGCTACCATATGATCCAGTAATCCCTCTGCTGGGTCTATATCCAAACGAAATGAAATCAGTATGGTGAAGAAATATATGAACTTGGGTGTTTATTGTAATGCTAGTCACAAAAGCCCAAGAACTACACATTAGAAACAAACCTAAGTACCCAATCGATGGATGAATAGAATATATATATTGAATACTACTGGATCATGAAAAGACTGAAATATTCTTATTTTGAACAGCATGGGTAGAACTTGAAAATAATTTATTAAATTAAATAAGCCAGACACAGAAAGACAAACCCCACATGGTCTCACTCAGGTGTGGAATCTAACAAAGTTGATCTCATAGAAGTTGAAGAGTGTAATAGTTATTACTAGGAGCTGAGCAGAACAGGGAGTAGGAAAGTATGGGGAGAGGTTTTTCAGTGGGATTGTGATACAGGTAGAGAGGAGAAACAAATTCTGCTTTTATACGGCACAGTAGGGTGACTGTAGTTCATGATAATATGCTACATATTTTAAGGATGCTGGTGGGAAAGATTTTGAATGTTTTCACCATAAAGAAATGAGAAAAATTGAGGATATAGATACACTTGACCTGAATTTAATGCTATATGTACATTGGAAGCATGTATCAAAGCATAATATGTAGCTGGCTGTGGTGGTACACACCAGTGATCCCAGGAATATTCTCCCAGAGGTGGAATCAGGAAGAACAGGAGCTGCAGACAGTCTTCACTACATAGTGAGTGTGTGCCAGGCTATATGAGAACCAGTTTAGAAAATCCAAGCCAAACAAACAACAAAACCCAGTCCTCCCAAATGTAATCTGTTTTTGTTTTTGTTTTTAAAGAAAATATTCTGACTTAAGTCTCGGAATAGACGATACCTTAGCCCAAAATGAGGAAGGAATTTACTGTACAGAAATAATCTATAAAAGCTGTACTTTCCATTTGAATCTAGTAAGGACATTATGCCCGTAGTCAGCAAAGGTGAAAAATCAAATAGCAAGTAGCAGATAGATGTCATGTCGTAATTCAACTTATAGGACCCAGCAGAACTACTGAGGAACTGCCAAAACGGCCCTTCTGCTGTTTCCAGTTGAGAGGTTTTCAGGCAGAGCAGAGTGTTCCTCCCAGTTTAGAGCTCCCAGCCTCTCCTTCCCACTGCAAGCATTTCTGTACCATGGAATAAATAATATCTTTATATTCAAGCAACCTACCGCTTGTACCAGGCTTTTTCATTTAGGGCCACCAACCAGCTCCCAAATCATGACACAGACTTCTTATTAGTCATGAATGCTTGACCTAGCTTAGGCTCATTTCTGGCTAGCCCTTCAACTTAAATCAACCTATTTCTCTTTATCTACCATTTATCTCAGCACTTTTTACCTTCCTTTCTGATTGTCTTAATTTCCTGCTTCCTTCACTATCTGGCTGGCTGCCTTTCTGGCCCTAAGCGTGTCCCTCTGTTTCTCTCTCATTCTCTCTGCTCCAGCTCCTCCTTCTGTTCCTGCTCCTCCTTCTGCTCCTGCTCCTCCTCCTGCTCCTCCTCCTGCTCCTCCTTCTGCTCCTCCTTCTGTTCCTGCTCCGCCTTCTGCTCCTGCTCCTCCTCCTGCTCCTCCTTCTGCTCCTCCTCCTGCTCCTGCTCCTCCTCCTCTTGCTCCTGCTCCTCCTCCTTCTGTTCCTGCTCCTCCTTCTGCTCCTGCTCCTCCTCCTGCTCCTCCTCCTGCTCCTCCTGCTCCTCCTCCTCCTGCTCCTGCTCCTCCTCCTCTTGCTCCTGCTCTTCCTCCTCTTGCTCCTGCTCCTCCTGCTCCTGCTCCTCCTCCTGCTCCTCCTCCTGCTCCTCCTGCTCCTCCTGCTCCTGCTCCTCCTCCTGCTCCTCCTCCTGCTCCTCCTGCTCCTCCTCCTCCTGCTCCTGCTCCTCCTCCTCCTGCTCCTGCTCCTCCTCCTCTTGCTCCTGCTCTTCCTCCTCCTGCTCCTGCTCCTCCTTCTGCTCCTCCTCCTCCTGCTCCTCCTCCTCCTGCTCCTCCTCCTGCTCCTCCTCCTGCTCCTGCTCCTCCTGCTCCTCCTTCTGCTCCTGCTCCTCCTCCTGTTCCTCCTCCTCCTGTTCCTCCTCCTCCTGTTCCTCCTCCTCCTGCTCCTGCTCCTCCTCCAGCCTAGAGTTCTCCTATTTATTCTCTCTGCCCTGCTTATTTTTCTCCTGCCTAGCTATCCGCCATTCAGCTTTTTATTAGACCAATCAGGTGCCTTAGGCAGGCAAGGTGAAATAACACATTTTTTCATAATTAAACAAATGCAGCAGAAACAAAGTAACACACCTTTACACAGTTAAAGTAATATTCTACCACATAAACAAATGTAGCACATCTTTACACAGTTAAATATTCCACAACATACCCCTTAGATAGAAAATATTTGGAAAAACAGCTTCTTTTCTGAGTATGGTGGTTTGAATGAGAACGGCCTCCACACACTCATATATTTGCATGCTTGATCTCCAATTAATGAATTGTATGGAAAGAATTACCAGGTATGGCCTTCTTGGAGTAGGTGTGAAATTGTTGGAGGAGGTGTGTCCCTGGGGATGGGCTTGCCCATGCCAGTCCTAGTGTCTCTCTCTCTCTCTCTCTCTTTCTCTCTGCCTCCTGCCTACAGATCAGGATGTAAAACTACAGCTCCAGCACCATGCCTGCCTGCTTCCTGCTATGATCATGGACTAACCCTCTAAATCTGTAAGCAAACCCTCAATTAAATGCTTTTTTAAGAGTTGCCTTGGTGTGCTAGATAGTTTTATGTCAACTTGACAAAAGCTAAAGTCATCTGAGAGGAGGGAGCCTTAATTAAGAAAATGCCTCCATAAGACCTGGTTGCAGGCAAGCTTGTAGGGCATTTTCATAATTAGTGGTTGATGAGGGAGGGCCAGCTCTTTGAGAGTGTTGCCATCCCTGGGCTGGTGGTCCTGGGTTCTGTAAGAAAGGAGGCTGAGCAAGCCATGGGGAGCAAGCCATGCTGCTTCCAGGTGCCTGCCTTGCTTGAGTTCTTGTCCTGACTTCCTTCAGTGATGGACTATGGAATATGGAAGTGTAAGCCAAATAAACCCTTTCTTCCCCAACTTGTTTTTGGTCAGTGTTTCATCATAGCAATAGAAACCCTAACTAGGATGCCTTGGTCATGGTATCTCTTCACAGCAATAGAACAGTAACTAAGAAACTGAGTATATTCAGACTTCCCCCCACTATCTATTTTCTAAATAATACAATATAGCAACTATTTATATAGTGATTACATTAAAATAGTTATTATAACTAGCTAGGCATGATTTAAAGAATACAAAAGGATGTCCACAATTTATAGGAAAGTACTATAACTGCTTGCCCTTCTGCTTTTGTGAGTGGTGCACTCTCTTTGTCAAGAGGGAAGTTTTGCCTTGTTGAGACATTTCAAAAAGAGTGCTATGGCACTTATTAAATAAGATTTGAACATGAATAAATTTTGGCATGAAGTAGAGAGGGATCTTGGAACAAAACCCCAGAAGATACCAAGGGTCAACTATACATGATTTTTATGTCATTTTGAAACCATGAATAAACCATGGAAATTATCTATTCCAACATTTTTTTGTTCTCATACCTTTCCCTTAAGGACTCATCTATCTACACATGGTAGTGATTTATAGTTGTTTCACATCTTACTAATGTTCTTTTCATTTTCTTTGAATGTTTCATTTTAGAGAATTTCTAATGATAGGGCTTGAAGTTCACAAATCTTTTTTGGTTGGCAATGTTTTATTTTCCATTAGTCCAATTCAAGTTTTTTTTAAGTAGGCTCTTACCATGTAGCTTAGGCTGGTCTCAAGCTTTCAATGTAGCCCAGAATGGCCTTGAATTTACAGTAATTGCCTTGTCTCTGCCTCCTGATTGCTGGGATAACAGGGATGCACCACCATGCCCAACTTTTTTTTTTTTTTTTTAACTTTGAGACACTTTTGCTATGTAGCCCATCCTAGCTTAGAACTCACAATACTCCAGTCTCTGTCTCAGAAGCAATTAAAATTACAGGTGTGCACTGGCATGCCCAGTACCAATTCAAAATATTTTTATTTCAACATTATAGTCTTCATCTATAAAAGTACATTTTGGGTCTTTCGTTACGTCTTCTCAGTCTCTAACTTTGTGAACATTTTGAATATAGAGCATACTGATTTCATGCCTTTGTCTCCTAATTCTGATATCTATGACAGTTTTTGATATGCTTTGATTGGTTTTCTCATTATAGGTTGTATTTTCCTGTAACATCAAGCCTCTTGTTCTATCACTTCATGGGAACCAAAGGGGTTAAAGGCATATGGTAAACACCAGATTGCACAGTTAGCAAAATGTGGAACATGGGAACTTCCACAAAGCATCCATCTCTTTAACATGTAAAGTGCAAAGAGACAAAGAACTGGAGGGATGGCAAAAAGATTAAGAGTGGATACTGCTCCTATAGGGGAACTGAGCTTGCTTCCTAGGGCTCTCATTGGATGCTCACAACTGCCTGTAACTTGTAGAGGACCAGCCCCCACATTTATTTACCCCAGGAACTCTTGAGGAATGAGGGATAAGAGACTTAGTTAGAAATAGAGAGGAAGAGAAACAGAGAAAACACAGGATAGACTCTGGTGAGCCTGGATCCTTATCCACCGGCCCAAAACTTTATTCCAAAGGTCTATTTATAACAATGCCAAGGGGTGGAGCAAAAAACCTCCCCCTTGCTAGTTGCAGTCGCCTGGCACCCAGGCCATGATCCCATCAACCACTTATGCAGTCCTGCTGGGTACAGCCACTAGGAAACCTAGTGGGCTCCAACAGTAACTCCTCTTTAGGGGGATTTGATTCCCTCTTCTGGTCTCTTTGAGCACTTGCATCCACATGCACACTCCCCACACAGACATACACATCTACACATACTTTTAAAATAATTAAAAGAAATCTTAGCGTGCAAAGAATGAAAACGATTTAAGAGACTAGCCAAATGCTGGGGCTGGGAACTTGGTTCTGTGAGAGAGCACTTGCTCAGCATGCACAAGGCCCTAAGTTCAATACCCAGCACTGATAAGTAAGCATAGAAATAAATTTTTTTTAATGTTTTTTAAAGAGAGAGTATAGCCAAATGCATTGTGAGGACTTTGCTTGGGTCCTGCATTGTAAAAACAACTCATAAGACATTCATGGAAAACTTGATATGTCATATGTTAAGAAACTGTACATATTTAGAAATTATTCATTGAAAAAGATACCTTTAATTCCAGCACTTGGGAGGCAGAGCCAGGCGGATCTCTGTGAGTTCAAGGCCAGCCTGGGCTACAGAGTGAGTTCCAGGAAAGGTGCTAAAGCTACACAGAGAAACCCTGTCTCAAAAAACCAAAAAAAAAAAAAAAAAAAAAAAAAAAGAAAAAAGAAAAAGATACCTTAATGATTTTATGATATTCTTTTAAGTATGTCTTATTATTTAATGAAATGATGAATAGTGAAATATTAACAGGTGAAATAATACTCAGATTATGATTTTCTTCAAAATAACCTAGGGAAGCAAAGAGGAATACATGGATGGAACAAATTAGCCATGGAATAATAATTGTTAAATCTGAGTAGGAGGTGAACAACATTTCTTGTTCTTTCTACTTCCAAATTTTTTATTTTATATATTTGCACCAAAAATATTTGATATTTGCCATTATTCCTGCTGGATATTTTTCAGATGCCTCCTTGCATGAGAAAAATTTTATTACTCTCCCTACCCCAATGGAATGTGTTCAAGACTATTCCTCTATTATCATAACAAATTACTCATTTATTCTCAAATATTTCTCCATTTCTTGGCCATAAGCAAAGACTGTGTTCTTATCCATAACACCTTCCATAGAGTCTGGGGCCCAGTAAATTGTGGTGAGTTGGAAATTCACCAAGATACCCATGACGGAGGGACTGGTTCCATTGTATTGAACCAAGTTTCCAGGCATGAATTGGGTCCTTTTCTGGAATGGGGGTTTTATTTATTTGCTTTCTTATTTATTGAGACAGATTCTCATGTAGGCCAGGTGGGCCTCCAGCTTGTTATGAACCATGGCCAGCCTTGAACTCTTCCCTGATCTTCTTGTCTCTGACTCCTACCCAGAATTGCAGGCAGGTACCTCCACGCCCAGGAGGAATTGTGTCCTTTACATTCCAGTGAGATGTGTGTAAGTGCATATGAAGGCCCTGCAGGAGTCCTGGGGTAGAAGCAGGGAGTGAAGCTGTGTCAGATTCACTGAGTACTTCCTGTCCTCACCATCAGGAGCTGTACTGTGACCTTTGCCACCTCTGTGTGACCCGCCCTGCCTTCCTCACAGGATTGTTCTGACTCAAAGAAGATACATTCAGTGTGGTATGTGGAAAGCCTTTTTAGATGGGAAAGTATCAAGTTGGACGTGTAGTGGCTTTTCTTCTTCCAGGGCACCACAGACCACATTTTAGCTACCTGAAAGACTAACTTGGTAAAATGGTTCCAGAAGTAAAGCCTGTTTGGGGCAATTTTATATACATTTTTCTGTTAAAAAATAAAAAAAATATATAATTTTCATAATCAAGCTTACACAGAGCTACAGAGTGTAAAACTATATACATGTTGTTTGCTTGCGCCATACATACATACATACATGTACAATGTATGTATTCACATGTACACTTAGTATGGCGACTGGTGTTGTGCTAAGAGCTGTTGATAAAGGAAAGTGATAAACCATGCTCCCAGAGCCTGTCCTCACAGTCTGCCCAATTCTTGGCTCTTTTAAGTCTTTATCTATATCTGATTCTTCTTCATCTCTACAAGCATGTCACTCACACTATTCACTCTTCTGACTGACTGACTGACTTGTTATCTATATTCTTCTATAATGATTGCTTTTCTAATTAAGAATTGAACGTGCATTTTTATGTTCATTTACTTACATTAATTCTTTTTTATTTAATTTTCATTTTACATACCAACCACTGTTCATCCCCTCCTCCCCCCATCCCACCCCCCGAACGTGCATTATTTTTATTGTTGAGCCATGATATTCATGTTGGCCAGATTGGCTTCAAACTAGCAATATAGCAAAAGATAACTCTGAACTTCTGATTCTCTTGGCAACTCCACCTCTGCAGAGCTGGAATTAGAGGCGTGGGTCAACTCTCCCAGTTTATGTGATTTTATGTGGTGTTAGGCACCTATACACACTGAGCTATGTACCTAGCCCAGTCAACCATGTATTTCCCCGTTTTAGTAAAGGCCTTGTTTATTATTTTAGCTAGGGTCAAAGCTTCAGGCATCAAAATTGCAAGTGTTTCAGAACAATCCATTAAGTTGTGCATTTGTTTTATGTAGTTTTGTTTAACAATTTTTAAATTCTGTTTAACAATCTGTTTAAAAAAATAAATGAAAACTCTTCTTTCAAAACTCACACAGCTTGGGCTGAGCGAAAAGGAGCTTGCAGGTGTGGGCCACGGCGAGGCGTGGAGACGGTAGTCTGGGTCACACAGCCTCCCAGAAGGGCAAGACAGCTAAGGAAGAGGACAGTAAAGAGGGCAATAAAAACAATGACGGCCGTCATAAAATGCATACTTTTAGCATGAAACTCCTTCGCCAAACAGTACTGAGCCGCCGCCGTCTCCGTTATACAAAGCAGTGCACAGCGGCAGCCGCAGCGGCTCTCCCGGTGCCCCTCGGGGACCCCTTTCAGGGGAGGGGGGGGTTGGAAACCAGGCGCGGCCAGGTGGGCGGGGCCGATAGGGGCGGGGCTGGTGGGCGGGGCTGAGGCGCTGGCGGGTGGCTGGGCGGCTGGGCGGGGCGCGCTCAGGCCTCGGCTCCTCACGCGCGGCGAAAGCGGCCCCAGACCCCGCGCTGCGGGAAGCCGGGGCGGTGTGTGGCGCGTCGCTTGAGAGCCGAGGCAGCCGCTGGAGGAGGAGGAGGAGGAGCGGCGGGCACTGAGGTAGGCGCACCGACGCGGGGCGCTAGGCCAGCTCTGCTTCTCAGCCCCCCGGCCCGCCGCGGGCTGGCGAGGCCGAGGGGCGGTGCGCGGAGACCGGGGCGGGCGGGGCCGGGGGCGGGGACTGGCCTGGCCGCAGGGGCCGCGCGCGGTGGAGGGACTCCCGGCGGAGCGCGGGCACGGCGGAGGACTCCCGGGGCTGGCGGCAAAGGAGAACGCTGGCCGGGGTGCCCCGCGGAGGAGTCCGGGGGGGCCGGATGGCCGGCGCCTCCCACCTCGCGGGACGCTCGGCCCGGGAACTCGTTAACAGGAAAGCTTGGCAGAGCAGCAAATGCCAAGGTTCTGGAAGAACTGAGAGTCACGTCGTTCCGCGCTGAGGCTTTATTTTCCTTCCCCGCCCCCTGGCCGCCTTCGGCCAGACTTGGCCAAAGAAGGATGTGTCACCAGTTCGGGGCTGCGGGAGGGATCCCGGCCACTCGGGGAACAGGGGCACCTGAAACAAAGGTAGAGGGCGGCCGAGTGGCCGAGCTGCAAAGGCCTCGGCGGCTCCCACGGTCTGCCGGCCCGGCTGCCGCCTCCGAGGGGCGTTCTCCTTGGGGACCACTCGATGGAAACCAGCTGGCCGGGCTTGGAGTTGATGTTGCATCGGAACTGTGTTGTGCTCACATTATTTCCATTCCTCCCACTCTGATAAAGCCTAAGGAAATTTTATCCCACTCGATGCTCTGCAAATGCGGAGGGGGGAGACAAATTGCTGTTTGTAAATTATAAGGTATTTTCTTTGTAGAAACTAGTTTGAAAACACAGAATAAATGCTTTCACACGCAAGTGAAGGGAATGATTTGTAGTGCCTTTCAAAATCTGAGAAGAGTTCCTCCTCGGATCTTCATTTATGTACAGAACGTCTCCTGCTTCTCTGGTGCCAGGCATTTTTCTTTGTTCTTCGTTAGTGTCTGGCCTCAGTTTCTTGTAAACAGAGCATCAAGCACAGAGACCCTAAAAATTGCCATACTAGGTCAGAGCATGGGCGTCCAGCTAAACAGGCAGCAGACTCGTGTTGTAGTAAAACACAGGGCTTTTTCCTTTGCACCGTAAAATTTTATCTTAATTTCTTTCACTGGTCTCCATTACTGGAAGCTTTAAAAAAAAATCTACAGATGACTTCTGATTTGCACTCGATTTATTCACGTTTATTGCATTCAAAAGGCTCTCTGGTCATTTCTGACAGACTTATGTCATGAGATACTTGGGAAGGGGGGGGCTGGACTTGGATCTTTTACTCAACCTAAAAACGCAGATCAGGAATACAAAGTTTTGGTATATTTTGTTTTTTTTAATAGAAAGCTTTGGAAAAGCCTTTACAGAGCTAATGTAGTTGTTGGATTCAATGATAGCTTTATACACTAACAACCTGAATATTAAGCAGTTAATGCTTTACTTTCATGCACAAGATTTGCATATGTTAAAATGTCACTTTGCTTAACATTCTGCATAGTGAAGGACTTTCTGACTTTATCCTTGGTCTGGATTCATCTGGCCTTAAGTTTCAGCTGAAACCAAGTATCCTGAGAGAAAGGAAGTTTTGCTTGAGCAGGAAGAGAATAAAGGGGTTGGGCAGTTATGGAGTACAGGATATTTGAAGGTGATAAACTCAGCGACTCATTTCTGATCAGTATGGTTCCAGTTGATCTGGCCTCTGTCAGTTCAACAAGTAACTCAAGCTTTACATCTCTGAAACTCTTCTTGAGATCCTTCCGATTCTCTCTCTCTCTCTCTCTCTCTCTCTCTCTCTCTCTCTCTCTCTCTCTCACACACACACACACACACACACACACACACACACACACACACACACACACACCAAAAGTAACAACAAAACCCCACCAGAGCAAGAAGTAGAATTGGCTAACCTTCTGAGTATCACCTCTCTATCAGGGTTTCTCATAGGTGGTACTATTGACATTTTAGATCAGATTAATACTTTGTTGTAGAGGGCTATCCTGTGCAATAGAGGATGGTTAGCCAAGTTCCTGACTTAGAGTCCTAGCTATTGGTATAGTACCACACACATACTTAATAACAATAAAAAATGCTTCTAGACCAGTGGTGACTCTTTAATACAATTTCTCATGTTGTGATGACCCCCAGCCATAAAATTATTTCATTGCTACTTTATAACTGTAATTTTGCTACAGTTGTGAATAGTAATTCCTGTGTTCTCCCATGTTCTTAGGCAACCCCTCTGAAAGGGTCATTTGGCCCCCAAGTTGAGAACCGTTATTCCAGACATTGCCAGGTATCCCCCGAGAAGAGCCAAATTATCCATAGTTGAAAACTACACTTGTAAACTAGCTGTTGCCTTAATCCCAGAACACTGCTGTTGTATAACATTATTATAAGGTGTGTTACTTTTGTTTATGCTGCATTTGTTTAACTCTGTGAAGCTGTGTTACTGTGCCTGTCTAGAACAACTGATAGTCTAATAAAGAACTGAACAGCCAATAGCAAGGCAGGAGAAAGGATAGGTTGAGCTGGCAGTCAGAGAGGATAAATAGAAAAAGAGCTCTAGGAGCGAGGGAAGGAGGACATCAGGGGCCAGCCACCCAGGTACACTACCAACAACAGAGTAAGAAAGAATGGTATACAGGAATAGAGAAAGGTAAAAGCCCAGAGGCAAAAGATGGACAAGATAATTTAAGAAAAGCTGGCAAGAAACAAGCCAAGCTAAGGCCGGGCATTCATAATTAAGAATAAGCCTCTGTGTATGGTTTATTTGGGAGCTGGGTGGCGGGCCCCCCAAAGGAGCAAAACCAAACAACACAGTGCATTGCCCTTGTTTGCTGATATGTTGCCTTTGCTTTCCTAAGTAAGGGCAATAGAAGTCATTTATTTCATATGGGACAACCTCATTTGCCAACTGGATGGTAGGTTAGGTCTAGGAAAACAAAGGTAAAACCATCTGGTATGCTATATGCATTTCTGGTTTGTATAGTCTAAAGAGGTAACTGGTGTAAACGTGTAATTATACAGTTATCTCATTACAGCTGTGTTAAATTCTAAGAGAAGTTCAGGTTTCCCTGAGTATATAAAATGTTACTCTTGACCTAGTCTGGAAACTGAGGAATGTTTCTTTGGGGGAAGTAACATTTGAGATGGACTCAGAAGGATAAACATGGAATTGCTAAGTAAAGCTTGGGGAACAGGGTTCTACACAGAAAGAACAACTGTGGACCCTGAGACAGAAAAGAATAGTTTTTCCTTGGGAACCCAGAAGCTAGTGTGGCTGGCACTTGAAGAGTTAGGGGGGCAGAATGATATAAAATAAGTAGGAAAGTAAGTGGAAGCTATCTGCTACTGATTGATTTCTCAGTCCAGCCTACCACTAGAATCATGCAAGGACTTAAATCAGTGTTGGGACCCTCCTCCAGGCCCATGAATCACAATATCTTCTTCCAGCCACTATTTCCCCTATGCCTTCTGAATAACCACTGGTAATAGTTTTGTTTACCATTGTGGGCTTTTTTTTTTTTTTTTGATAGGCATCCTGTTTATACAAATGGTAACACACTGTGCTCTGTTCTTTTAACAGTCCCTTGGGAATTTACCCATTTTGATGTATATGTCCTTTATTTTTGAATGATTTAAAGATTATTCAGCCATTCTCCTATTGATGGGTATGTAAATGTTTCCAGTTTATTATAAAGAGCACTATAAATATGCTAGTTCACATGTGTATGGGTGTATTTGTGGAATAAATTGATAGAAATGAGATTACTGGACCAAATATGTTTATGAAAGATCATCATATGGAAAAAATGATTTGAACAAGGTAGCTAGGATATAAAAAAAAATGGTCACTGGGACTAGGATGATAGCAATGGAGCTAGAAAGAAGAACATGTGTATATGAAATGTACTTAAGAGGCATGGTTGATAGGATTTAGAACAACAGTTCTCAACCTGTAGGTTAAAACCCCCTAGAGGTCACATACCAGATATCCTGCATATCAGATACTTACATTACTATTAATAACAGTAGCAAAATTACAGTTATGAAATAACAATGACATCATGTTATGGTTGGGAGTCACCACATGAGGAACTGTACTTGGAGGGTCACAGCATTAGGAAGGTTGAGAACCACTGGTGTAGAAGAAGATAACGGCACAAATGTTGAGGGTAGAAAAACAACTTCCTAGGATAAATTCCAGAGCACTAGGTTGCCCCAAAATGTGAACAGTGGAGTTTTTTCCTGAAATAGAGAATATCATAAGGGTAGTTTTGAGGTGGATTTAAGTCATAGTTCACATGTGTGTGAAAGCACTTGACAGTTCAGAACCCATAGGGGAAAAAAGCATAGAACTGGAGGCACAAATTTTTAGGCTTAAGTTGAAGTGTATGGGTGAAATTATTCATTGCAGAGGTTGCAAACCAATAGCTAGCTTACAGATGTTTTAGTTTGTCCATGAGGTAGTTTCATCATTAGTTCTGCTTAAGTTGCCAATATTTTTAAATCTGAAGATTTTTAGAGAGAAAGTGAATGGCACACTACACTCTTTCTTGTATGGCAACAGTGATCAGAGGTTAAGTCACAACTGATCCCAGGCAGCCACTCCCTAAAATTTATGCGTGGCCTGCTTTGCCTCTGCTTCTGTATTTTGTGAGTGAGTGTGTGTGCACATGTGGAAGTCGAAAGGTAACTTTCAGGAGTTGGGTGTCTCCTTGTTGATTCAGGATCTTTGTTTTCCCTGTGCTGCCACCTCTAGGCTTGGTGGCCCATGAGCTTTCTGGTTAGTTTGCCTGTCTCCATCTCCCATCTGACTGTAGGAGTGCTGGCATTGCATATATATGTAGATGCACCACATAGTTCTGAGGGTCAAACTCAGGCTTTCGGTACAGGTACTTCTACCAGCTGGCCAACTTGCTGACCTAATTCTGTGTGCTTTTGAATGTATAATCCCTGGTCAAGAGAGAGTATTGGAAAACACTGAATGATTTTTTAAAAAATACCAATGCTAGGGTTGGGGAGGTAGCTGCACAAGTGTAAGGACTTGGATTGGAATCTCCAGTGTCCATGTAAAAATCTCTGCATGGCAGGCAGTACAGTCACTGGTAATTCCAGTGCTTTGACAGTAATAGGAGGGTGACTGGAATTTGCTGGCCACTAGCCTGGCTCCAAATTTAGTGAGAGACCCTGTTGAACTTCTGTGGGTCAACATGGATGCACACACCATCATGCATATGTGCACATGTGCCACATATACACCCCTGCACACATTTGCACACACACATACACTTGAAAAAATAATAATGCTGAGGTCCATCTAAGAAATTTCTGTTTCTATTTATTTGATCTGAATTGCAGTGTTGGGTTTGTTTGATTGTGTTGTGTGCTTGTGTTGTATGGGTGGTGGTGGTGGTGGTGGTGGTGGTGGTGGTGGTGGTGGTGGTGGTAATGGTGGTAATTTAGTTTTCTAGTTGGGGGTCTAGCTCTGGATGGCCAGGTACTTGCTGTTGAAGCACTAGATAGCCTCTGAGTACCAGTGCTCATTCTGCTCAACCTCTGTAGTGCTGGCAGCCTTGTCTAAAGGCTCCTCAGATGATTCTACTGACTAGTGGAAGAAGAGCCACTGACCCAAGATTAGCAACAGAAGATGGCCCAGAGCTAGTTTTGGCCTGGGTTTTTTTTTTCCGTTTGTTTTTTAGAATAAGATAACGAGAAGTAAATAGAGGGGTACCATGAGGTGGCACCTTGCTTGATGTTAGGTATGTGACAACTGAATGCATACTATGGAGTTTTTAGTTAAATGAGGCAGAAAAAGTTTTGTTTGTGTATAGGCAAGCACACTGTACTTAAATGAGATATTTAAAGGGTTTTAAAAATAAACCATGCTGGGCGGTGGTGGCGCACGCCATAATCCCAGCACTCGGGAGGCAGAGCCAGGCAGATCTCTGTGAGTTCGAGGCCAGCCTGGACTACCAAGTGAGTTCCAGGAAACGTGCAAAGCTACACAGAGAAACCCTGTCTCGAAAAAAAAACCAAATAAAATAAAATAAACCATACTTTGAAGCTGGAGAGAGATCACTCAGCACCCATATGCCCATTCTCAATTATCTATGACACTAGCTAGTTCCAAGGGATCCAGTGCCCTCTTCTGGCCTCCACAGGCACCAGCACACATGGTACCCACACATTCAGCAAAATACCCATACACGTAAAACAATAAATGAACAAATTATTTTAAAATAGTAACCCATACTTGATTTTTGCTTTATATGCTTTCTTTAAAATCTAATCTAATTGTAGTAGCTAGGTGGTGGTGGCACACACATGTAATCCCAGCACTCAGGAGGCAGAGGCAGGCTTATCTCTGTAAGTTTGAGGCCAGCTTGGTCTACAAAGTGAGTTCTAGGACACCCATAGCTGTTACACAGAGAAACCCTATCTCAAAAAAATCTAATTGTAGTTTGGGTATGCCACAAAGGCAAAGATAGTGCTTAAAAAAAAAAATCATCAAGTACTTAGGTGGGCTGAAAATAATCTGTTGAATTTCAGAAGATGGAAATCTTTGATCTCAGCAAGAGCCATTCTAGAATGGCTAGGAAAAGGTAGAAACCAAATTGAAATAAGTAGACTGTGGTGATATATTGTGTACTCTAATAAACTTGCCTGAGGATCAGAGGACAGAGCCAGCCACTAGATTAGACATAGAGGTCAGACAGTGGTGGCACACAACCTTAATCCTATCACTCGGGAGGCAGAGATCCGTCTGGATTGCTGTGAGTTCAAAGTCACACTGGAAACAGCCAGGCAGTGGTGGCACACACTTTTAATACCAGTACTGGGAAGCACACATGCCTTTAATCCCAGGAAGTGGTGTCTGGGCAGAGAAAGGTATATAAGGTGTGAGGAAACAGGAACTCTCTCTTTGTAGGCAGAGGATTTTGCAGAGTTACGAACTAGTGGCTGGCTGCTCTGCTTCTCTGATCTTTCAGCTTTCACCCTGATATCTGGCTCTGGGTTTGTTTTTGTTTTTGTTTTTTTTTTTGTTGTTGTTGTTAAAAGACCATCTAAGATTTGAACAACAGTAGATCATAAGAAAATAGTGAATGTTCAGAATAATGTGTGTCTCAGTGCAGCGTGGATTGATCCCAGAGCTTTGCACATGCTAGGCAAGTACTCTACCACTGTGCTGTATTTCCAACATAGATTGACCAAGATTTTAAAAAGATTATCTAAAAAGCTGTCATGGTAAGGGAGGGGCTGGTATCTATCGCTATGTAGCAGATACTCAGTGTGTTGAGTACCCAAAGGCTTCTCACTTCTCAGGGAGGTAGCTAGATAGTACTTGATTACTTACCTTCCCCATTGTAGAGGGATTTTGCTTGCATTTGTTTTGAAGACTGCTTTTCACTGACTAGATATTTTTCTAGGACCCTGAATACTTCTGAAGGACTTGATTTAGATGTTAGTAATTTGGCCACTAGTCTCTGGCTTATCTAGAAAGCCGTAGAGTTTCTAAAGGCCAGTAGTGATCTGGGCACCAGTAACCCTTACATCATCCTTCCATTCAAGTGATGAACAAAAACCAGATTGTTGGCATATTGAAAATGGGAGTATTTGGCTGTGCTAGGAAATGTGTATTTGTCAGATTCCCAGGAGTAGTTTTGCAGTATTTTTTTCCAGTTAACTTGATATTAGAACTTGATTTTTCCAGTTATATACATGTAAAATTTTTCATGCTTTGAAATCATTATTGTTGATGGGGTGGCTATAAATTGGAAATCATTGAGGTCAGAGAGAAAGAGCATTGAACAAACTTTGGTATCAAAAAGATTATGTATAAACTGGGCATGGTCCTGCATGCCTTTGATCGCAGTACTTGGGAGAGAGAGGCAGATGGATCTTTGTGATTTCAAGGCCAACCTGGTCTACATAGCCAGTTCCAAGCCAGCCAGGATTGCAAACGAGACTCTGTCCAGAAAGATAGAAAGAATGGGGGTGGGAGAGAATGTGTAAATGTTGTTACCTTGAGTACTCAGAGTCACTATTTAGGATGGGTTGTCATGCAAATGGATACACCCATCTGTTTCTTCTTCATTGATGACCTTAACCTGGCATGGGAGGTTTTAAAGGTCAGTTTTGAATTTGATATGCCTAAGAGTTGCAGTCTTCACAAAATAACAGAAAACACTGAAGGTGGGAAATGCCAAAGATTATTAGTGAAAAATGGTGTTTATTAATTGGGAGCATAAACTTTATTGCTATACTCTTTTGCACATAGAAATAATATCTTATAGGGATGAGAGCCCACAGATATCATTAACGTATCAGTTAGGTGGATAAGTGGATAGTGTGTGTGTGTGTGTGTGTGTGTGTGTGTGTATACCATATAGTATATATAAATACTATATAAAGGATGACTTTGTAATACAAATAGCAAACATAGCTTCAAGATTATTTGTACCAAGAATATATTATTAGAAAATAATTTTATTTAGATGTTTGTATGTACTTCAGCAGCAGTGAGAATTCTCACATAAAAACGATGGTTAGGTACCATACCTGAAGGGTGAAAAGCCATTGCTGATGCAGTTCAGAGCTCCTTTGGTGTGTGGAAGAGCACAGATGACTGAGTGGGCTGAGGCCTTAGACTAAGTTCTCAGATACAAGGCCTGAGTTTGTTGAGGGTAAACTATGTAATTTTTTTAAATTGAGGTGAAATTATTCTTAATGGACAGTTTTTAATAAATTTAGAGTTTGCAAATATCACATCCAATTTTCAAATATTTTTACCACCCCAAAAAGAAACTCTGTATCCCAGTAGGCATTTTCCATTCCTTTCTTTCCAAATTCCTAGCAACAACCATTTTTGCTTTCTGTCCCTATTTACCTGTCTCAAACCTACTTCATAGAAACCTGTCGTGTGTGTGTGTGTGTGTGTGTGTGTGTGTGTGTGTGTGTCTTTTTCAGTATAATGTTTACAAGACTCATTGCATAGTGTAGTATTTGTCAGTACTGCATTTCTTTGGTTGAATTATGAATATATCACATTTTGTTTTCACCAGTTGATGGCATTTGGGTCGTTTGTGCTTTTGGATCTTCTAAACTATGCTGTTAAGAGGATTTATTTACAAGTTTTGCTTAATACTTTCAGTTCATTGGTAGATAAAGGTAGAGTAGAATTGCTGGGTTATATGATAATTCTTTTATTGAAGGTGTTTGTTTTGCGGTATCTGGGATTATCTTGAGGAGCTGGTGCATGCTAGGCAATAACTCAATGTAAGTTACATTCTCAGCCTTTAAGTTTTTAAGGAAAAACTGCCACAGCAGTGGCCCAGCAGTATTTTATGTTGCTACTAGCAGTCTCTGAAAATTCCCTGAAAATTGGTTTCTTTGTTGTTAGCAGTGGTAGTTCTGTTGTTGTTGTCATTGTTTTTTTAATTGTAGACCTCTGCCCTAGTGGATATGAAGTAGTATCTCATTGTGGCTTTGATTTGCAGTTCCATAATGACTTGATGATATTGAATACCTTTCATATATTTCTTGGCTGTTTGGTATTTTCTTTTAAAAATTTTCTATTGAAAAGTTTCTTTTGCCCGTTTTTAAATTGTGTTGCCTTTTTGTTGTTGAGTTATAACAGTTGATTGTAGGAGCCTGGGAAGATGGCTAAGTGGTTAAAACACTTGTGGTGGAAGCACCCTAGTACTCCCTATAAGTGCTGGGTGGTTGTGGCAGTTTACTTATAAGTCTAGCCTTAGAAAGTGGAGACAGGATCCCCAGAACAAGCTGGTTATGAAGACGGACTACATTGACGAGCTCTGAGTTTGAGTAAGAGATCCTGTCTCAAAAGAATGGCGTGGGGAGCTGGAGAGATGGCTCAGTGGTTAATAGTGCTTACTGCTCTTGCAGAGGACCAGGTTCAGTTCCCAGCACCTACATGGTGGCTCACAACCACCTGTAACTTTAGCCCTCTTCTGACCTTCTCAGGCTTTTGCATGCATGAAGTGTGCATAAACTCATTCAGACAAACACACATATACATAAATAAATTTATATATGCATAATTTTTAAAGAGAATAAATGGAAAAGAAATTAAGGAAGACTCCCAGTAATAACTTGAGGCCTTTATATGCACACAGACATCTGTGAAAATGTGCTCACACACACAAGTAAAATGAAGAAAAAGGACAAAAAAAGTTGATTATACACTCTAGATGTTAGGTTTTATCACATCCATGGTTTGAAACTTCTCCAGTTTTGTGAGCTGCCCTTTCACTGTCTTGGTAGTTGCCTTTGCAGAAAAGAACTTAGTCCTGTATTGTTGCCTTTATGCTTCTGGGATCATCAAGGTCACATTAATTTACCCCTATGTTTTTTCTAAGAGTATGTAGCTTTAGTCTTTACATTTCGGTATTCTAGCCATTTTGAGTTAATTTTTTATATGAAGTCAGGCCCATCTTCATTCTTTTGTAAATGGATATCCTGGTGTCCTGGGACTTTTGTGGGAAAAGGCTATGTGATTTTATGCAAGTCTCACGCTTGTTTCATAGTTACAAGATTAAACAAGGGCCTCAGATATATGAAGTAGTTAGAGAGATGATATTATATATCCAGAATTGAACATATATTCTTGAAAGGGATTTGAAATTCTTTCCTTGTTCCCAAATTATGGTATGTAGTCAGACTTTCCTTTGGGCTGCCAGCTCACAAAAATGACACAGAGACTTATTAATTATGAAAGCTCAGCCTATAGCTTAGACTTGTCCCACTAGCTTATAACTTAAATAAGATATAACCCATCTATATTAATCTATATTTTTCCTTGTGGCTTTTTAGCTTTTTTCCGTCTTTCACCTTCTGTTTTCTCTCCATGTCCTCTGGCGTCTCTCTCGCGCGCGCCTAGATTCATCTCCACTTCCTTTCTCCCTTGCCTGGAAGTCCCATCTAACCTCTTCCTGCCTAGCTATTGACCATTCATCTCTTTATTAAACCAATCAGAAGGCGCCTTGGCAAAGACACATCTTCACAGTGTACAAAAAGATTATTTCACAGCAATGGAGTATTTATGTAAGGGCCTTAAAAAGTTTTCAGTCATAGCAGTAAAGTAAAAGGCCATATTTCCATATTGAACCAAGAATCCTTATATTTTACTGCATTTTCTAGAAGCTGTTTCCTGATAAAATATCTGATGACTTCAGGCAATTAACGAATATTTGTTTAGAAACTTGCACATGCCAGGTACTGTTTTAAATATTGGAAATGCAGTACTTTCTGATATAAGGCACTGTATTCTTCAGTGTCTCTTAACTCTATCTAGATCTTTACTAACTATGATCCACACTCCACAGTTATCCAATTCATTGACTCAATTTTCTTTTCTTATTAATCAGGCCTTGAATCTATACTAATTGGGACTTTTCTCTATTGATATCCTCTTGCTAAACTAGTTCAACCCTGACTTTTATGTTGTTAACCAGTGAATCAGTTCTCTGTCTCCTTCAACAGCATCATACACTGTTAGTTTGGGGTTTGTTTTGTTGTTTGTTTGTTTTGTTTTGTGTTTTGTGGATTTTGTTTTGTTTTTTGGGTTTTTTTGTTTTGTTTTGGTTTGGTTTTTGTTTTGTTTTGTTTTTCGAGATAGGGTTTCTTTGTGTACCTTTGGAGCCTGTCCTGGAACTCCTCTGTAGACCAGGCTGGCCTCAAACTCACAGAGATCCGCCTGCCTCTGCCTCCTGAGTGCTGGGATTAAAGGCATGTGCAACCACCGCCCAGTTTGTTTTGTTTTTTAATGCTTTCTTCACTCAACTTCTAGAACACTTCATCATCTATACTTCCTCTTACCTTACTGAGGCTTTTTTCCCCCTCTAGTTTCTCTTTATCTTCCTAACCTCTGAAAGTTGAAGGCTGCAGAGCTTTATCTCAAAACTACATTTCCCATAACCTATCCCATCTCAGTAAAAAGTAGTTTTATTATTTTAGAAGCCCAGGGCAAAAGTCTTAAGTCACCTTTGATTCGCTTTCATTTTTGTTCAGTCTGTCATCAGTCTTGTTGAGTTTACCATCAATTGTTAAGTCATTAGATTAAGTCACTTTCTACTGTCTTCATGTTTCTGCCTTGTTCGACCACCATAATACTTCCTCTAGACTAGCGGTTCTCAGCCTGTGGGTTGCAACCTTTTGGGGTCACCTAAAACCATCAGAAAACACACATATTTGCATTATGATTCATAACAGTAGCAAAATTACAGTTATGAAGTAGCAATGAAATAATCTTATGATTGATGGTCAGCACATGAGGAAGTGTTTTGAAGAGTCACAGCTTTAAGAGGGTTGAGAACCACTGCTCTACACTCTTAGAATACCCTCTTTTTCCTGATGTGTCCTTTCTCTTCTACAACCTGTTGTCAACACAGGAACAAGAATTTTTAATGCCCTGTTCAAAGTTAAATTCTTTCTTCTGAGGCTTTAGATTTACCTTTAAGGGCCACTAACTCCCATCCCCTCCACCCCAACCACACACACCCTTATTTTTCTGACTTTATCTTCTACTCTCCTTTGTGGTTGTTTCTGGATGAGTTGCAAATAATACCCTTCTTCTAGCATGCCTACCTCAGACCTTTGCCATCTCCCTAATAAAGCTTCTCTGTCATTTCCCTAGAATCTTTGTCAACGTTCACTTTTCCTAAAAGTACCTCTCTTCTTCAGACTATCTCTCAGCTCTCTAAGGAATCTGATGATTCACTCCACTCTATTTCTAAGACAGAGTGCCTGAGGTTATCCCTCTTCTTGCTGTTTGCTTATTCTATTTTGGTTTTAGGTTATTTTGTTTTGTTTTTCCTTCAATGACAGGATCTCACTACGTAGCCCAGACTGGCCTGAAACTCACAGCAATACTCTTGCCTCAGCCACCTAAGTGCTAGGATTATGTATGTGTAAACTCTCCTTATTTATCTGTCTTTAACTGTCATTTGAATGGAATTCATCTGGATTTAAAAAAAATTAAAAACTTCCTGTCTATAAAATCAAAACTTAAAAACCAAGATTAATGGCTATGAATGGAGTATGCCATTAAAACCTTAGATATCATAGCAGGGTACAGTTTTTTTTTACTTGTAGTTCACAGGCATATTCCCTATTTTACAGTTGTGAAGACTGAGGCCTAGAATGCCATTGAGAGTAGTACTGACATATTAGTACCATGCTAAGTCCTCCCATAAGCTCTGTGGCTCGGGTGTTAGCGTTTTGTCTTCTCTGAATTTGGTATATATGACAACCTTTGTGTTTTTCTGGCAGATCTGGTTGGAACCCCTTGCCCATGGCGAGTTAGTATTCCTAAAGTAAATAGAGGCCCACGGGTGCTGTACCACCCGGATGGGAGTATTAAAGGCAGTTGAGGGTCCTATGTAATAGGGAAAGAACATGTTGATTCTACTGTGAAGTGCCGGGATTCTAAAGGAAGGGGCAAAGAAATCATATCTGGTAACAATCTCTCCCAGTAGCAAGTTCAGAGAGACATCATCTGGGTCTGTTTCTCCAAACCTGCAGGCTTTCATATGGACCTTCTGGTGTCTTATAAAAAGTTGCAATGTTGTCACTTGATTTATTGTATTTAAAGATAATTCATTATTTCTTTGATTTTTCAGTTTTCAATAAATCTCCTTTTGTGTGTGTGAAAGTGGGAAGGTAGATTTGAGTGTGTGCCTGTTAGAGGTGGTGGTATGTGCACATACAGCATACGGTGTATTATTGTTAGTTCTATAGTTAATAGTTAGCCCGCTGTGTGCTAAAACACTGGTTGGATATGCTTTCAAAATATCTATTTATGTGCAGCATTAAAAATATTTATATTCTATATAAATTATAATATAACATTTTTATATTATAAAAATGGCAGACTTTTTTATTCTGTTGGAGTTCTCCCCCTTTGTGATATTTTTTTATGTTGTTAATTTTGATATCAAATTTGTTTATTTTGCCTTTATAGCTTTTGAGTTTATGAAGCATTCTTATTCATCATACAGTTCTTTTTATTTTATATTAATTATACATAATAATGTGTTTTGTTTTTATATTTATATATATAAACTATATTTTCATATTCATCTCCCATTTCCTTCTCATTATCCTCCCACACTCCCTGGCTTCCTTCCTCTCTCCAACTTATAACCTGTTTACTTTTATGTCTTTATTTGTATCTGTGTGTGTGTGTGTGTGTGTGTGTGTGTGTGTCCTAATTAGTCTAATTGGGGTTGCATACATGAATATAAGAGAGTTATTTACAGGAACATGGGCATCTTAGCTGTGTCTACAACACTGAAGAAAATGTATCCCCTTACCCCAGCAACCAGTAATTGCCAGTAGTAATTCATCAGAGGGTTGGGGCCTTGTCATCCCCTCCCCCTTCTTCCCTCTTGATGGGCTCCATCTTGTACTGGTCTCCTGTGGGGGAATTGCAGTTGCTGTGAGTTCATGTCATGTCTAAAAAATAATATTTAAAATACTCTACTCCTTACTCCAACTCCTAGATTCTTTCTACCCCACTCTTACACAATGTTCCTTGAGCCTTGGAAGGGCTGATACAGAGACTTCTTATTCAGTAGTCACTAATTCTTAACACCTTGACTAGTTAATGAATCTATACAATAACTGTTACCCATTGCAAAAAGGCTTTTCTGACCAAAACTGAAAACAGCACTAGTATTTGGGCATAAACTTATTTAGAAAGCAGGTAATGTGATAAGTACATGTCCATTTAGAAAAGTAACAGTAGTATCTTCCCGCTAGGTTCTGTGACTTCCCTGGCCAAGGGTTTTTGACCAGGTGTACTGTACAGGTATTGATTCCTTCCAATGGAGTAGGCCTCCATCAGAAATGATTGTGAGCCTATAATAGCCATGCCACTAGTGCACCAATGGGATATCTTGTCAGGCAGATCGGTGGTGCAGCACAAAGGGTTTAGTAAGACTGTTGATGGCTTTCCTCCCACAACAACCTGCATGACACTTCCCATCACTGTAAAAGATAGCCAGCAGAGAAGAAGCCGTTAGCTCAGTTTCAACTTCATTTTTCTGTGTTCTGTGACCAAAGTGTAATTTTACAGAAGTAGCAATGGGATCTTTCCATCTTGTTCTGGTAGCAATGAAAAGCAGTAGCAATGGCCTGCATTGTTTTAAACTGACTTTTTAATTAATTAGTTTTCTGCTATTAAAAAGATACTATTGAATTTCTGTTTGATGCTGTAAACTGGCTACATGTTATGGATATGAGAATGAATAAACTAGAATCTTATTTTTTATGCTTTTATATGCTTTTCAAATTGAAGTCTTTAATTCATTCGGAATTTATTTTTGTGACTAGTGTGAATTTTGTGAATAGCCAAATATTTATTTGGCTGTCTATTTTGAATAATTTTATAGTAGGTAGTACATCAATTATCATTTACTAATTCCTCATATGTATGTGTTGATTTTAGGACTCTGATTAGTCCCATTTATCATTGTTTCTTTGCCATTGGTATTTACTTAGTTTTAATTACCATGCTTGCTTATATACACAATACAACTCTTGTTTATTCTCAACTTTCAGAGAAAGAAACTTTCAGATTTCATTCCTCTCCCAGCAGTTTAAGACTATGTCATGTCTCCTCTTTGACTTTTCTTGAAGTTGAACTTTGCTCTCATTTCTGTCTTCCCTTATGATCTCACTATCATGTTTTCTCCAAAATGAATTTCAAAGTAAATTAAATATTTCTTGTTGTATTACTACTAGAGATGGTAATTCACATATTTTCTTTGAATAGTTTTGTTTAATTTGATGCTACTCATTTTTTTCATTTTATTTTGTTTTATTATTATTGTTTTATGGGGCCTCATGTTGTCCAGACTAGCCTTGAATTTACTGTGTAGTGGAAGATGACCTTAAACTTCTGATCCTCTTGCCTCCACCTCCTAGCTGCTGGTATTACAGGTGTGTGCCACCACACCAGGTTTTTAATTCTGTCTTTGGACTGGACCATAGGGGCCTCATGCATACTAGATAGGCACTCTACTAATACGCTACATCCTTACCCTATTAATTACTTTTGGGCTCCACAATACCACTATTTTTTGCCTGAAATTGCTATTTGTAGGCAGATGAGTACTTAATATGCTCATTTAGTAGACAAGCCCAGTTCCAAAATGTACTAAGAATCTTTCCTGTGATAAGACCTAGCCAAAGATATAGTCAAATCTGGACAAATAGGGAACACCAGTGAGACCAAGGAGTAGGATAGCAAAGCTGTCTCCAGGACAGAAGCTATTCAGTGAATTCTGTTGATGGTCACATTTATGAACATGAAAAGTCAGCACAAAGAACCTGGCCTTTTCCTCTTACCTAGAGCTATTCCCACTGAGCTTTTTTCTCCTTCCTCTACCTCCATTGGGGATCTGACAGTTCATACATTAAGAAGATACTATTGAATTTCTGTTTCATGCTGTGCATTGGCTACATGTTGTGGATATGAGAGTGAATAAATTATAGTGGTTTCCTGCTTCATCTGCTTCTGCTTCCCCGACCCATCACATTGCTAGCTGAATCCCATCACCCCCTCACTGAGAAACTAGAGCAGTGTTGCAAATGCTTAATAAATACTTTGTGAATAAATGGAAAGTATTTTCTAAGTTTTTTTCTGTTCAGTGACTTTTGACACTGAATCTTCATTCTTGAATTTGTTTTCTCCAAATTGAATTTCATATTTTACTCTCCTATTAAGTTTCTTTAAATTGTATTTTCTTATCCTGACATTTGCATTCTTTCACATTTAAAGCCTTGTGCATTTTCCATTTCCCTCCTGTCGACTTAATCTCACAGGTCACTTGTTTTTATTTTTTTAAATTAAGCTTTATGTTTGGCCTTATGGCATGTGTTTACATGGTGTTCTATTTCTGGACATGATTCTATTTTTTCATGTGCTTTTAATTATGTCCTAGTCAGTTTTATTGTTGTACAAGCTCTTTGTTTTAATTATAATTACAAAGTTTGATAATATAGTGTGACATTCAAAGAGCATTTAACATTATTCATCCACTTAAAAGTTGTAAGTTTTACTCCATTTATTTGATATGATTTTATTTTATATAGCTGTTTTGTGTCATAACTTTATTTCTTAATGACTTCATTTCAGACTTTGTGAAAAATTAAAGTGAAGTTTAAAAAGTTTGATCTCTCTAAGTTCTATCCATTGTAGTGTTCTACAGCGTCCCTCCTCCTGTTCATGCCTCTCTTCCTTCCTTCATCCTACTAAGATTTTGAGGCCAATTCCTATTCTAGACATTGAGAAACCTGGAACTATAGGAGAGACTGATTCTCCATGTTCCTTTAGACTTAATATAGTGGTGATGAAGGAGGAAAGGGTTGTTAGACATTAGAAAACCTTAGGTTCAAATCACAGTTCTTGTGCTTTCTTGGTAATATGACCAAGTATTGAGTTTGGGGCTTTGATTGTTTGGTTTTCTTGTTTTTATCTTGGCCTCAGTATTCTCTATTAGGTAACACTGGCTTTATTGTTGGCATAAGAATTTAATTACATGTTACATTTCAATACTCAACCCAGTCCTAATATATTTGAGAACATTCATGTACCACATAATGATATTTTGGATAACAGTGGACAACCACATACCCAATGTGGTCCTAAAAGATTATAGCAGAGCTAAAAAAAATTCCCATTGCCTCATACACACATAGCTTTGGAAGAAAAAGGGGGAAAGGAAATGCTATGAGAAGAAAAAGAACTGCTAAGAAAATTCACAGTGAGGGGTTCATTACTACCTCAACATAATCCTTTAAAAGTTTGAAAATGGGACTGGAGAAATGGCTTGCAGCAGAAAACCCAAGTTTAGTTCCCAGAATTTGCATTAGGTGGCTCACAATCACCTGTAAACTCTAGCTCCAGGGGATTCGACATATCTGCCCTCTCTGAGCACACAATCTACCCAAATACACATGGATACAAATTTTAAAATAAAAATATAATCTTTTTTTTTTTAAGTTTGAAAACAGCCAGACAGTGGTGGTGCACACCTTTAATCCCAGCACTTGAGAGGCCGAAGCAGGAGGATGGATCTCTGTAAATTTAAGGCCAACTTGGTCTAAAGAGTGAGTTTAGGACAGCCAGGGCTACACAGAGAAACCCTGTCTCAAAAACCAAAATAATAATAATAAGTAAATAAATAAAATAAAGTTTGAAAACATGGACCTTCAACACTGATAGATTTTTGTTAATAGGAGAATTCATGAGGCATAGTCTACTTGCAAGCAAATCCAATGTGAAAAGGGAAATGAGGCAAACTGCCATGCACATATTTCTGAAAAGAAGAGTCTCAGGCAGTGATGGTGTGAATGAGAATGTCCCCAATAGGCTCATGTTTGAATGCTTAGTCCCCAGATGGTGGAACTATTTGGGAAGGATTAGAAGGTGTGGTCTTGTTGGAGCAAGTATGGCACTTGGGGACTGGCTTTAATGTTTCAAAAGACTCATACCATTCCCAGTGTGCTTTCTACCTCCTGCTTCTGGATTAGGATGTGAGCTCTCAGCTGCTGCTCCAGACACCATGCCCTCACTCAACCATCATAAACTCTAAATCTTTGGAACCATAAGCCCAACTAAACTCCTTGTGGTATAAGTTGCCTTTGCCATGGTGTCTTATAACATTAATAGAAAAATAACTAAGATAGGCAGATTCTAGAAGGATCCAGAAGATGATGGCTTCATAAATAGAAATGTAGAACTTACTTTTCCAAGTCTAGCTTATTTTACTTGCCATTTGATTTCTACTCTTTTCCTTCAAAAGACATGATTTTGTTCATCTTTCTGGCTGAATAAATGCCTCACTGTATCAGTTGAGATGGCCATGTGCTTTTATACTTGAGTCCGTTTATGTGGTATATTTATTAATCTGTGTATATTGAACCTCTGTGTCCCTGGAGTAAAACCAGCTTGATCATAATGAATAATCTTTTTTTTTTTTTTTTTTTTTTTTTTGGTTTTTTCGAGACAGGGTTTCTTTGTGTAGCTTTGCGCCTTTTCCTGGAACTCACTTGGTAGACCAGGCTGGCCTCGAACTCACAGAGATCCGCCTGCCTCTGCCTCCCGAGTGCTGGGATTAAAGGCGTGCGCCACCACCGCCCGGCTGAATAATCTTTTTAATGTGTTGTTGAATTTGATTTTTGAGTATTGTGTCTACGTTCATCAGGAAAAATTAACTAAAGCTTCCTTTTTTATTTTGCTGTATCAGGGTATTAGATTCATAGGATGAGTTTTGAAGGGTCACCCCTATGTTTTATGGAAGAATTTGAGGCTCGTTGGTGTTCTTTGAAGGTCTGGTAAAAATCAACAGTAAGTCTGTCTAGACTTGAACTAAGAAAATATTTTTATACAACTGTGCAGTGTGTCTGTATTTAAGCCGAGTCTCATTATGAAAGTCAAAAGTTTAAAAGGTAAATATGCTACAGATGCTAAGGTTAATTTGTTTTTAAGAGGGTTTTTTAAATATAAATTTACTATAGCCTAAGTGTAGTTCTTATAAAGTCTACAGTCGTGCCCTGAGGCTTCACATTCACTGACAATTCTGTCACTGACTCACTGAGAGAAACTTATAGTCCTGTAAGTTCCATTTGTGGTAAGTGCCTCAGTCAGTATATCTTTTTTGTTCAGCTATATATATCCTCACCATTATGTTATATGTTACTTTTCTTATTGCTGTGAACAAATACTTGACAAGAAGCAACTTAAAAGAAGAGTTTATTTTGGCTTACAGTTCGTGAGGATACAGTCCATCATAACAGGGAAGGCATGGTGGCAGGAGGCATGATGGCTTGCACCATCAGGAAACAGAATGCTGGTATTCAGCTGGCTTTCTCCTCTTTAATTAGTTCATGACCCCAGCCTATGGGATAATGCCACCTACATTTAGGGTAGTTCTTAACCTTTCTGGAAACACCCCTCATAGGCATACCCAGAGGTATGTATGTATCCATGTGATTCTAACTCCCATCAAGTTAACAACAATGATTAGCTGTCACATATTATAACTCCCAGCAATATTCAATATAGTAACAAGGTCTATAGGCTTATAGTCTTGGAGCCAGATTATATCATATAACCTGGATATGTAGTAAACTCTACCATATCTAAGTATGTGCAATCATGTTCACATAGCCATGAAACCACATAATGATGCAGTTCTTGGAACATGTCCCTGTCCTTAACGCAACTTTATAAATGATGATATAATAGTATTAATTTTCCCTTGGAGAGCCTGATTAAAAGGAGGGAGGGCAACAGCATGCCTAGTGCTCTCCTTTTTACTTTCTATTTGGTTGTTATTTTTCTTTATATTTTTAGCAAGGGCTTGCAGGGAAGAGTTAGGATCTTATTATATAGTCAAGACTAACCTCAAACTCAAGATCTCCCTGCCTCTCTACTTGCTGAGTGTTGGAAATTACAGGTACATCCTCTCCTGGCTTTGCTTTCTGTTATCTATTGATGTTGATAGCATGAATTCTTGCAGAGGGCAGTCGTATGCCTGATGTATTCTCTCAAGTTTGCCAGTAGATGTCTATAGAAGAATTACCTCACTACAAACTCATTTGGAAAAATTTTTAAGGATTTATTTTATTTATAATTAGGGTGTGGTGGAGTATGTATGTATGAGTACAGCTGTCAACAGAGGCCAGAGGTATGAGATCTCCTAGAGGTAGAATTGTAGGTGGTGTGAGCCACCTGATGAGGGTGCTGGGAACCAAATTTCAGTCTTTTGCAAGAGCAGTACATTCTCTTAGCTACTAAACCATCTTTTTAGCCCCTCTTCCCTGCTCAGAAGGCAGAGGCAGGCAGACTGAGCTGGCCTATAAGTTTGAGGCCATCCAATCTATGTAGTGAGATCCTGTCTTAAAAACTGAAACAATAACAATAAAGATGCAGCTTTAGATGTAGATATTAAACTTTACTCTTAGATGGCCTGATTAAGGTGTGACCATGAGGGAAAGTGGCTCAGACAGGAGAGAGAGAACAGGATCTGTGTTGTTTTGTAGAAACTGTCAAGAAATGAAGAGGCCAGGATATCAGATGGATTTTTTTTTTGGATGTTGAAATCAATAAGAATTATGACAGAAATAGTATTGGAGTGACAGTGAGCCAGAAGCTAAAATTACCAAGGAATGAAAAGGGTGACCTTGCAGAGCCATAAATGACTACAGTAGGAAAGGTAGTAGGGTAATGGAGACTGATGATATCTGACTCAGAGCAGGGGATTTTATAAGGACAGAGGGAGGATATTCTGCAGTTAGCAGTGTGGAATAGGAAGGGCACTTACCAGTCCTCCCTTACAATTAAGGAGTGTGGGAGGAAAAAAAAGAGTCCTCCTCTAAAAGGGCTAAGTAAAAGTTGTATCCTTACAGGGTGTCCAAGAAGGTGGACAGAGTTGAAAACTTTTGAGATGTGATAAAGGATATAAGGATTTGGGTGCTAGCTACCTACGAGTTCCATAGGTTTCAGGAGATAGGAAAAGTATACATTTAGAATCCATGTTCATTCACTCATTACCATCTCTCTCTTGTATACTATACATTCTCATTTATATACTATCTGTTCTTATTTTATGTACCTCTCAATTCAGTTGCCTTGCATGTCTTAAATCATTGGACCAGTTAAAGCCAATTCTTTGCCTGGTCCATGCCTATAAAACCATCTTTTTTTTAATATGCATCATGCTTTAAGTCCATGATCATGACCTTAAGTTGACCTTTAATGTTCCCTGGCAATCATACTACATTTCCTTAGTCACTTGCTGTTGATTTCATTTCCTCTAGGGTGACTGTTTTATATCTTCAGTCACTTCCTATGATCACTGTCTCCTTCCCACTTTTTGCTTTGAATAGAAGTTCTTGTTTCTTATTCCACTGATAAAATTGAGTCAGAAAAGACCTTTCGTGATCATAGCTACCGTAACCCACTTGTAGTGGCATCCATATACTCTACCTTTTCTCCTGTTACCATGGAAGAACTAGTACTTGGTCATTAGCTTTCTTCTCTCCTGAGTCTTTCTCTTCTACATGAAGATACCCATTTTTCTCTTAAAAAAAAAAAAACCAATGCTTCTTACATTCACTTTCCTTTTTAAGTATTGCTTTGTTTCACATAAACTTCACAAAAAACTTTTTGAAGCAATTTTCTATATTTAATGGTAATTTTTTATTTTCTTTCTCTCTTCTTTTAAACTGATACCACCATAATTCCAGGAGTAGGGACAGAGTCTGACTTACCAGTTGACAACACTGATATCTACCATTTCTCAATACTTATCTAATGTTCTGATGAGTTCATCTCCTTGAAACACCGTCTTTGTTTGCCTTGTTTGCCTTTTAGGGTACTTGTCAGTGATTTAGAAGGATGTGATATTTTGTCTGATTTGTGTGCTGGTGCTTTCACTCTTGCTAAACATTTAAGTTAACTTACCATGGATTCATGAATATTAGAAGATGTGAGATGTCTGAATCAGATATGAACTGTTACAGTTTCTCTCTGCCTAGCCACTTCTCAATCTCTTCTGCTGATTCCTCTTCCCTAAACTTTTTTGTTTGTTTGTTTGTTTAGAAACAGGGTCTCACATATTGCTGGCTGGTCTGGAACTCACTCTATGTACATCAAGTTGGCCTTGAGCTCACAGAGATCCACCTACCAAATCTGCAGCCCATAATTCCTCCCTTAATCTACAATCTCAATTCTGTCTGGAGTTGGATACCCTTACATAAATATCTGATAGGCATCCTAAAATTGACATCCAGCATGGAACCATTGACCTTACATGCCACCACCACATCCCCTCCCACCAACAAATCTGTTCTTCCTGTCACTTCCCAGCTTAGTTAACATCTGTTCACACCTAGTTGTTCAAGTAAAGCAAAACACAACATTTAAAATTTTTTAAAAATTGTATCTGTATGGGTGTCTTGCTTGCATGAATATCTGTGTACCACATGTATGCCTGATACACAGAGGCCATAGGATGTTGGATCCTCTAGAACTGGGATTACAGACAATTGTGAGCTACCATGTGGGTGCTGGAAATTTGAACACAGATCCTCAGGAAGATCAGCCAGTGTGCTCTTAACTGTTGAGCCACCTCTCCAGCCCCCAAAATGTAGTTTTTAAAAACCTAAAGATTCATTCTTGACCTCCTTTCCCACAAAACCTGCACATCTGTCTCATTGCCTCTACTTTCAAAATACATCTAGAATCTTGACCTTCCTTTCACCCTTTGTCTTCTACTACCTGGTCCAAACCAACATCCTTCTTGCCTAGATTGTTGAAGAACCCCCTTCCTGGTCTCCTCTTTTTTCTTTTACTCATTCTTTGTAGTTTGTTATCATCATGATACCCAGAATTATCTTGTTTAAAAAGTGAGTGAAATCATGGTTTTTTTTCTCTGCTCAGAGCTTTTCAGTAGCTTCCTGTCTCAGGTAGGAATCATACTGTAGATGTAACCAACCATCTTATTAAAATAAGAAACACAGAACCAATGTAAAAGAGAAAGCTGAGAGGTCAAAGCTCAGAGCTAAAATCTTACCTCCTGCAGTGCTCCTAGCTTCCCTGAAAGAGAGAGCTACTTCCTGTGTGTCTGTCTTTAAATAGTCTTCCTGTTCTGCCTTCTCATTGGTTATAAACCCAAACACATGACTGCCTCATCATTGCCTGTAAGTACAGCCCTCCAGGTCTTAAAGGCGTATGTATCCAATGCTGGCTGTATCCCTGAACACACAGAGATCTACCTAGCTCTTCTACCAAGTGCTGGGATTAAAAACATGTGCCACCACCGCCACCACCACCACCACCACCACCACCACCACCACGCTCATGCTATGGCTCTAATAGCCCTGACCCCAGGGCAATTTGATTTATTAACATACAATGAAAATCACATTTCAGTACAAATAAAATACCACCATATTTCCCCTTTTCTATTTTAATAAAAAGAAAAAAGGCAAAAGGTTATAACTAACAAAAGAAAAACTATATACAAAAGTACAATAACTATATACAATATATACAAGTAACAAATACCTAAACAATGTCTAGTCCATTTGTATTTGACAAATCAGAGAAAATAATTCCCTTATCTATCCTATTTTAGTAAGTCCAAAATATATCTAATTCACTTTCTATCCTAATTAATCTTCAACTATAACTAACTAACCTTCAACTCCCTCAGAGACCCAAGAAGGAAATAATATTAGCTAACAAAAATGAAAACAGGAAGTGCATGCAAGGAACTTCCAAAAAATTTGTGAGTTGACAGAAACAGCCATCTGCCTGGACAGTCACCTGAGGTTTCTCTGCAGTGTTGGGGCATCATCTTCAGCCTATAGGCTTAGCATATCTGACAGACTCATTTGTGAAGTAGGATGTACACGAGGCCAACAGTTCAACCTCATATTGCGTGAGAGCAGTCCATGTACCAGAAACACCTGAATTCCACTAGTGTCATGTCATGATTCAGGATTTTAAATTCTGGAAATTGTTGACAGTTTTTGAATTCAGCTGTCCATTCTTCTTGGCTGTGTATATATGGCTTCATCTCAGCATCCCGTTCTTCTCCACATCCCTCTATTAAATGCCAGTCTACTATCGAAAGGCGTGAGCTTTCAGCTGCTGTTCCATTGCACAATAGAAGCCATCGGCCCACTGCCTGTTCAGCTGCCTTCAAAGAAAAGGGCACTGTACCTTTTCCGGATTGTGAAGGCCACTTCAGGGATGGTGCCATATTGTCCTGGCCTCAGAAGATGCCTTTTGATAAAGCCATAACCACACTTGTTTTGGCAACAATCAGTAGTCCTTTGTTTTGTGTCCTGTCTGTCCATTTTGTCCTATTGATTCGAGGATACTTTGTTGTCCAGTGGCTAACTTTTGTCACAATGAAAGTTAACTCCATCTGCAGTTTCTTCAATGCCCATATTTTCTCTGAAGTAGATTGGTACTGCCAGGAGCCAACATGTCTCAAAAAAGAAAAATTTCTAAGTTATTAAAACATTTTAAATGCCATATTCTGTAGATCTCTGAAGGGTTTGAAGATGACCTGTCTGAAATATATCTGCTCAATTTTTAAAACATATCTAATATGACTACAAGTTCTATTGTAATGTCTAACTACTAACTTTCATTTCTTTATATCCTAATAGTTGGTAATAATGTAAAGTATTTAAAACTAGTAATTGTCTTTTTCATTTGTTTTCTTTCTTTTTTTAAACAAGAACCTTAAATCTAATCTCCTTTGCTTAGCCTTTTTCCTAACCCTCGACAACAACTTGTAACCAGCCCCCCTAAACAATGAAAATTATCCCAGACCCAAAACCCATTAAAAAGACCAAAAAACCACCCGCCCCACACCACTTCATTGGGAATGTGGGCGTCGTATTCTTAAAATTGCTTCCTGCTGGGTATGGGCGAAGTTATCTTTATCCTGAAAGAAAAATTTTAGGTTAATTGTCAAATTCTAGGAAAGGTAACTATATCCTTCACTATCCAGTCTGTGTATAATGCCAAAGTTCAGGGTTTATCTCAAGTCCTTATTCAAGTAGTCTTTGAGACTGGATCATCTCAGCTAGTCATCTCAAAATTGCTCTGAGCACCTTGTAGTTCAAAGCTGATCTGTAGATGATGTTTGTCAGCTTAATGGTATTATTATTGTCCACGTGGAATTGTTGTTGTTGTGGGACCCCATCTTCTTCCTGGAGACTTCAGTTGATGTTAGGCCTGGCCATGATTTCCTGCAGAAAACTGATAAGAGACTCAAACACAAAGACATATATATGCGCAGCTAATTGAAGCCTTTTTTCTAGAATTAGTTAGTACTCTATATGACCATATCTTAACAAAATTTAAAATATATATATATATATATATATATATATTAATCTTGTAAATTGATATAAAATTTATACTTTAAGAAAAGTTTAAAGAATCAGAATAGAATCAAAGAGTTAAGATTAGTAATAGAATAGTCCCTTAATTAATTTGGCTTTTGTCCTGTCCCATGGCAGAAGAATCACTCTTTTGAGGCCAACATGGGCTATGTAATAAGCCCCTGTCTCAAAAACAAAAAAACAAAAAACTTGTTTGTGAGACAGGGTCTCAGTACCTATTGTTTAAAACAAAGCCAGAAACAAAGCAGAACTTTGGTGTTTCTTATCCAAACTATATTAAAAGTAGTTTGAGGCTCCTCCCATACCATACTTCAGAATTTCTTTATCATTCCATTCAAACAAAATTTCCTGACTTTGTGTGTCTATTTCATTTCCTCTAGACTTGCCCACTTGGCTTCGAATGCTTTCACTCTTCATTTGTACCAAAATGAACTTGTCAGGAAAGAAAAGGAAGCTATAAAAATTATTCCCTGGCATGGTGGCCTGCACCTTAATCCAAACACTCTGGAAGCTGAGCAGAAGGAAAAAGTTGAGGTAGCCTGGGACATACATACAAGACTCCATCTCACAAACAAAAGAATAGTGCTGGCAAGATGACCTTCTCTATAAAAAACACTTGCTGAGCAGTCCTGATGACATGAGTTTGATTTATAGATACTGTGGAGGAAGGAGAGAACCGGCTCCTGAAAGTTGTCCTCCCATTTCATGTGCTCTCCTTGGCACACACCCTAATATTCTCTTCCTTTCTTTTTCTTTCTCTCTCTCTCTCTCTCTCTCTCTCTCTCTCTCTCTCTCTCTCTCTCTCTCTCTCTCTCTCTCACACACACACACACACACACACACACACACACACATAAATAATAATGATAATTAATAATAGCATTTAAAGAGAAATGTGCCCCCAAAGGAATCATCATGAGGGTTCAGGAGGGACTAAATAAATACATACTGAATGAATTGATGTCTAGTCTTTTTTGTCTCATTTCCTTCATCACATAAATTCCTACAAAAGGAGAAAAGATGGTTTTTTTCTGCAGTAATCTAAACATTGTATATACTAATGTAAATTAGTATTTTTAAATCTACTTAATAAGTTCTTAGTGGCTTAAGGTATAATTTAGTATAAAGCACTTTTCTGGTATATTTGTAAATTTCTGAGTTTGATCCCCAGCACCATTTAATGGGAAAATAAATCTCTTTTTACATTATGACCAGAATTTGTGGTTGCACAGCAATATTGAAAGACACCAAATTTAAAGATAAAATAATTGTATTCAGATCTTGCTAATGAGTTTGTCACTTATGCCATTATATGAAGATGTGAACAATGTCTATTCAGCTCAGTAGGACACCAACTGCAGACCAAAAACACAATTTCACCCATTTAGTGAACCTGTGAATTTATTGGGATTCCTTTAAAGAGTATACTGAAGGACTACTTAACAGGAGTGTGAATGACTCAAAGGTAACGGCCATCACTGCTCTCTCGAATGTTATTATAGGACCAGTCTTAATAACATTCTTCCCAGAGGCCCAGAAGAGAAACTATGAATGACAAGAACTATTTTCAGGAAAAGAATCTTAAGTACACCAAGCTTTTTGTCTATCTACTTTATTCCTCAGAGATAAAATCCTATCTATACAACTTCAGTTCTGTTCTCGTGTCTAGCTTGTTTTTTTGCCTGATTTCTCTCTACCTTTATCTGCTGTCCCTTCTGAGTTCTATCTTAATTCTCTCATCTTAATTCTGCCTCATCTAGATTTTTCTCATCTCTTTCTTACCCATCTAGTACTTCCCTATCTGGCTCTTTCTCATCTTCCATCTCGTCCTCAAGTTCTCTAGTCAAAATCCTCATCCCTCTCAGTTCTCCGTCCTCAAGTTCTCTATCTAGTTCTTCAGTCAAAATCTTCAAAATCCTCCTCCAAGTCTCTGAGGTATATATACAGTTATATACCCATGCAATAGCAGTGCTCTCCTGAAGCAAGGTCACCAGGCTTGAATTCTTACAGGGTTATAAAGGCAGACAAGAGTTTTCCTCAGGCAGTGACCATCAGGCTTGCTTTTATAGCCCAAAAAGGGAGTGGTAAAGGAGGAGGTCAGCTGAGAGCTAATATCAGTTAGTATATCAAAAAGGGGATTTATGTGCTCAGTCTCTATTCCTAGAAGTGGTTAAGTAAGAAGTTAGGAGTCTATAATGTTGGTAAAGCTGTATAAGAAAGGAGGGTCTCACCTTAAATTGCATAAGAAATAAGGCTATCTATCACCTGTCTCCATAAGGGTGTTGTTACCTTAGTTCAGGAGATCGTTTGTCTTTGGATGCTTGATAGGTATTTTAGATAAATACACTGTTAGGAGTTCTTGGAAGCACACAAGAAAATCATTTTAAGAACTAGCTAAGATAGATAGATAGATAGATAGATAGATAGATAGATAGATAGATAGATAGATAGATAGATAGATAGATACACACAAAAGCTAAAATATCACCAAGACTTCTTAAGCTATGGCTTGACCTTTGGAATGGTCAAACTTTTGTGATAGTGGCTGAGTTCCATTACACTTTCCTGTGGCTTGCAGCACTGCTCAGCGTGGGCAGTGACTCAAAAGTTGCATTGCTGGGATTCATTGTAGACTTCACAGGCAGCTTGGTAGGTTGTAGAGTCTGCCTGACAAATTGCATTTTCTTTTCTGGAGCACTTATCACCTTGGGCAGGAAGCTTGTAAATCTTCTGAGTTTAGAGTTTCCTGAGATTTGAAAGGTTTGTTTATTTCTTGAGCCTTTTAAGTTTCATTCAGGTCCCCAATCTTAAGAAGCCATCCTCTGGGCCGGGCGGTGGTGGCGCACGCCTTTAATCCCAGCACTCGGGAGGCAGAGACAGGCGGATCGCTGTGAGTTCGAGGCCAGCCTGGGCTTCCAAGTGAGCTCCAGGAAAGGCGCAAAACTACGCAGAGAAACCCTGTCTCGAAAAACCAAAAAAAAAAAAAAAAAAAAAAAAAGAAGCCTTCCTCTGGGAGGGGATGTTTCAGTCTGGAAGAAATAACTACACAACACTCTGAGCTCCCTTCATTTAGGACCTCATTGGTTTGCTTCTGGAGCTTGCAGAGACCCTAACCCTGCTTGCTTAGCTTTGCTTCCCAAATTTTGCTCTCCACAGCAGTATATATAAAGTGATAGACCTTCTGTGTAAATTTGAATTTGACTCCCCTCCCCCAATCTAAAACGTGCAACACGAGTTTTGTGATGCCTGGCTGATCCAGCTTCAGTCTTTTGTCCTCTGAAAGCCAACTTAGCACTGGAATAGTACCAGATGGTGTGTGGAAGGCACCTTCTACTTTGTTCCCTCTGCTCACTCAGCACCTCTCCTGCTGTCCTGCAGCCAGCTGTGCCCATTCTGCCCCAGGAGTGGGCATGGCAGCCCCCATTTGGGGGTGGCTTCCTTGACCAAAGGTTAGGCATCCTCCTTTTCTTCCAGATCCCACTGTGGTAGTTGTGAGGCAGCCCCGGGGAGTCTAATTGTGCCCCCTGATGAGTATCTGATCTGCAGCAGCACTCAAATACTTGTCACTTTAGAGCATAACCATTCCTCTGAATTTACCGTCAATTCTTGTATAATGTCCAAGGCAACTGTTTTTGCTATTTTAGAATATATAATAGTGATTTTTTTAAATAATAGTGGGTTATAGGAGTTTAATTCATGGTCTCACACATGCCAGGCAAATCCTCTACCACTGAGTTAGCTGGATCTCTAACTTTAGTGTTTCTTTGTTTAAAACTGTAACAGTTTAACTCCAGATTTCCTTTAAAAATATATATATGGGATATGCTCTAGGCATGCACAAAGACTATATAAATATACAATATAATATATATATAAATGTATATATGTGTGTATGTGTGTATGTATATATATAGGAGTAGAAGGAGGGGAATAATTTTATGTAAATATATATGTATATATCTTGGGTCTGTGTTCATGCCTACTGCCCACAAGGGCCAGAAGAGGGCATCAAATCACCTGGAATTTCAGTTAAAGACCAACAGTTGTGAGCCTCTGTATAGGTGCTGGGAATCAAACCCAGGACCACTGGAAGAGCAACTAGTGCTCTTAACCACTGAGCTATTTCTCCAGCCCCTCAAATTTTCTTTCTGGAGCCAGTAGCTTTACAAATGGCATGCGATAAAAATGAATCACCAGTTCATTATGCTTCCCACATCAAATAATATCTGGTATACACAGTTTTTCCTAATTCAAACCAAGAAAAAAATTCTGCTTTTTTCTTATTCTCTGGACCATAGAGCCATCTTATACTATTTTCCCAAAAGAGAAGGTCAAATCTCAATGAAAGAAGTGGCTTGACCAGGTTATCAGATTGAGTTAGTACAGAAGCAGAAGCTGAACAAGGTGTCCTAAGTACTGCCTTCGTGGTGTTTTTCATTCAGCCACTAATGTTTTTCCAGTTTAAGACAGATAAGAGGGATTGTTTGCAATTTTTAAAATTAAAATCTAATTATATCATCTCCCCCTCCTTCTACTCCTTTAAGTACTCCCATATTCTTTCCTTACTCCCTCTCAAATTCATGGCCTCTTTTCTTGAAGGAGGGAGGAGGGGGAGAGAGAGCGAGAGAATGCATAACAACCTGCTAAGTCAGTTTAGTGTTTCTTATAAGTATACACACATGCTTTCAGGACTGGCCACTTGGTATTGGATAACCAATTAGGGGGCTCGTCCTTGGGGAAGACTAATTCTTTTTCTCTCAGCAGTCTTACCTGTAGTTCTTTGTCTATGGGTGGGGCCCTGTGTGGGAGCCCAGCTCCCACATTTTATGACAGGGTACTCTTGAAGAGAGAGGGATAAGAGATATTAGATAGAAGGATAGAGGGGAGAGAAACAGATGGAAACACAGGATAGCCTTGGAGGGCCTGGATCCTTATCTACCGACCCCTTTCTTTCTCTCCTAAAGGGCTATTTATAGGAATGTCAAGGGGTGGAGCAAAAGACCTCCCCCTAGCACAGCCACGTGCTGTGCTGACTCTTCCAAACACCTAGTAACCACACAAGTCAAGCAATCCCCTAATGCAGCCCTGCTAGGTAAAGCAAGTTCAGATCTCACTAGGAAACCTTTGTGGGCCTCCATAGCCCTGCAAGAACTCCCCCTTCCAGGTTAGCATGTCTACTGGTGATGTGTAAGTTTTTGGTGGCATATACCTTTAATCCCAGCACCAGGGAGGCAAAGGCAGGCTGATCTTTGTGAATCTGAGGCCAGCCTGGTCTACATAGCAGGTTCCAGGACAGCCAGGGCTACATGGAGAGACCCTGTCTCAAACAACAAAAAGATAATAAATAAATAAACAGAGGAAAGTTTTTAAGCACTTCCTACCTCTTGTATACTCAAATTAGATTGTCTGTTAAAAATATTCTTATAATACTCTATATTTCTTTCATTGAAACATTATTTCTAAACTCAAAATATTATTCTTTCATACTTACATATATATTACATATATATAAAACATAAAAATCTCATGAAAATATTTCTCCTTTTCAGTTTATTTTCTCAACTATTTATAACTGAATACAATGAATAAAATACTCTTCTCTTGTTTTCCCAAGTAGTTCTATGGTACCTATTTTGTATTCTTCCAAACTGTCCTCTTGGAAGCAGTTTCCATACTGAGTCATCAACCAAAATTCCCTTTATTTTTCCAGGCAAAGCAATAGTTTTATTATTTTTAAATGACTCATTACTTCTGAGTCATACCTTCTAGACTCTCTTAAATAAAGGGTTTTAAAGAAAACTTTCTACAGTTCTCTTCAGACCCTTCAGGTGACCTATTTGAGTGACATGGAAATTCAACCAATTCCAATGTTTACAATTATGTTGTTCATTTCTTCTTGAACCCTTACACTGACCGAGATAAACAATGGAATTTCTTTACCTCATATTCTCTGCTGCAGATGTTTCCTGAAGTGGAACAATATGTGTAATACCTTTCTCTATTGTCCATCATCATGTTTATGGTTCTTAAGGGTTTATTAACATCCCGTCTTTCTCTATGAAATAAAGCACAAACATCCATAAAAGTTAAGCTCAGCTCTGTGTTCCTTGGTACACAAGAGCTTTGTAATTCAACATATTGCAAGAATAAATAGTCTCTATTCTTTAATTTTGTGACATACTTGGCTGATTCTTTACCTGCCCTTTGAAAATTCAATCTTTTACCCATCTTGGTTTTTGTTTGGTTTTTCTTTTTTTCTTTCTTTCTTTCTTTTTTATTTTATTTTATTTTTATTTTTATTTATTTATTTTTTGAATTTTCAAGACAGGGTTTCTCTGTGTATCTTTTCGCCTTCCCTGGAACTCACTCTGTAGCCCAGGCTGGCCTCGAACTCACAGTGATCCGCCTGGCTCTGCCTCCCAAGTGCTGGGATTAAAGTTGTGAGCCACCACCTCCTGGCCTGTTTGGTTTTTTGAGGCACGGATTTTCTGTGTAACAGCCCTGGCTGTCCTGGAACTCACTCTATGGACCAACCTGGCCTCGAACTCAGAGATATGCCTGCCTCTGCCTCCTGAGTGCTGGGAATTAAAGGCATGCCTGGCTCTTTCTCCTTTAAGTCCCTCTCCTTGCATTAAATGTCCCAGCATCCCTTAGAGTTTTTCCTTGACCTTGTTCTCATCCTGCATATACTCAATATCATCAACTTTTGAGGCTTTAAAACTTTTATTTACTATTTTCTCCCAAATCTTTATTTTCAACTCCTATCTCTTTGCAACTGAATATATCCAGCTATATCATGAGTATCTCCTGAATGTGTTATTGAAGCAACCTATGCCTGAAGCTGAATTCACTCTCCCTGCATCATTGACCTCAACTAGCCATAACACATAAGCAGGCCCAGTCTCATCTCCATACTGCTCTAAAATCTCTTTTTAATTGCTCGAATTTGTTACAAATGTTATTTGGATATTTCTTACTTAAAGTATTGATTCTAAATGCTTTTTTTTTAATGACTTTTTTTTCTGTCTAGGCTTACTCTTTAGAGTCAATCACTATCAATTTTTTATTATTGTAATTTAATCTTCTATTTCTAAGTGCATCCCTGCTTCTAATTCATCATTCATTAAATTTAAATGTTTAGTATGAACTTCAGCTCTCATCATTTTACTACATTACCAAATAAAGAATAAGGTATATGTTCACAGTGAATACAGAAAATATATTTGACAAATTTAGATATACATAAAAGATTTTAAGCAGTATATATAGTTATTTGTTTTGTTTGTTTTGTTTTGTTTTCATCAAAGGTACCAACATAACTCAGTGAGGACAAAATACTCTTTTTTTTTTTAATTGTACTGGGATATCACTTCTTGGCCTTGTGTACTCACCAAGCATTGTACTCAGCTACACACCTAGCCCCAAGGATCAATCTTTTGAACAAATGATCCTGGCTGATCTTTAAACTCAACATTATTAAAAATTAATTACATAAAAGTTAATTTAAAATGTTGTCACATACCTAAACACAAAAGCTGAAAGTATAAAACTAAAACAACAAAAAGCTCGAAGGGCCTACAGAGATGGCTCAGCAGTTAAGAACACCTGCTTCTCTTGCAGAAAACCTGGGTTTAGTTCCAACACCCACATGGCAGCTCATAACCAGCTGTAACTCCAGTTCTAGAGGATCATGTGCTCTTCTCTGGCCACTGCTAGTACTGCATGTGTATACATGCAAGCAAAACACTTACACACATAGAATAAAAATAATTATTTTTAAAGCTACAAGAAAGCTCCTTATGAAGATAGGCAAGGCAAAGACCTTAAGATACAGATGGATAAACTGTAAAAGAAAAATTGAATAATTGGATTGAGAAAAATTAGTGATACCATATTCTCACCTTTAGAATTGGTAGAAACTTGAGGTCTGCTAAACTTCTCAGTGTATTCCAAGAATCCTTGCCAGTAATTAATATGATCCTAACAGCAAAATCTTTCTCATTGCTACTTTATTTAAATATATTTATAATCAAACCTTACTTTTCAAACTTTTCCTTTTTGTGTGTGAAATTTATATAATTTTCTTCTTTCTACTTTGAGGTTTTATTATCTTTGCATTTATTTTGCTTAAAGTTATTGGGGGAAGCAGTTTTATTTTTGTTCAATTTTCAAAGAAGCCTATGAGATCCAGCAAGATAGTTCAACCTGAGTTCACTCCTCAGAACTTCTGTAAAGATGGAAGGAGAAAACCTACTCTGTAAATCGGTCTGACTGCCAGACAGCACACCCACAGGTTGCACAAATCCTAATTGGACTTCATAAAAACCTGGAGCTGGATATCAGGGTAAAAGCTGAAAGATCGCAAAGCTACGCAGAGAAACCCTGTCTCGAAAAACCAAAAAAAAAAAAAAAAAAAGCTGAAAGATCAGAAAAGCAGAGCAAGCCACAGCAACCACCTCTTACCCCACCGACTCCTCAGCCTGAAAGAGACTGAGTTCCTGTCTCCTCCTGCCTTATATTCCTTTCTCTGCCCAGCCATATCACTTCCTGTCTCAACCTTCCTAGTGCTGGGATTAAAGGTGTGTGATCCCAAGTGCTGGAATTAAAGGTGTGTGCCACCACTGCCTGCCTCTGTTTTTCTTTTAGGCTGGATTAATCTTGTGTAGCTCAGTGTGGCCTTGAACTCACAGAAATCCCGATGGATCTCTGCCTCTGAGTGCTAGGATTAAAGGTGTGTGCCACCACTGCCTAGTTTCTATGTTTAATCTAGTGGCTTGTTCTGTCTTCTGATCTTCGAGCAAAATTTATTTGTTCAAAATATCACCACACCCACCTCTCCCCCCCCCCCCCCACACACACACCACATTCCCACCCCCCATCACTCCCAGGACAACTTGCAGTAGTTTTCTGTCTTTCCACCATGTGGGTCCCAAGGACTGAATTCAGGCATTCAAGCAAGCACCTTTACCTGATGAGCTACTTCATAGGCCTTAGGTATGGTGATATATTGTGTACCCTAATATACTTGTCTGAAAATCAGAGAAACAGAACAGCCAGCCACTAGTTCTTACCTCTATAAAAATCCTCAGTCTAAAGAGAGTGAGTTTCTGTTTCCTCACACCTTATATACCTTCCTCTGCCCAAACATCACTTCTGGGATTAAAGGCATGTGTGCTTCCCAGTACTAGGATTAAAGGCATGTGCCACCACTGCCTGGCTCTGTTTTCAGTGTAACTTTGAACTCACAGCAATCCAGACAGATCTCTGCCTCCCGAGTGATAGGATTAAGGGTGTGTGCCACCACTGCCTGACCTCTATGTCTAATCTAGTGGCTGGCTCTGTCCTCTGATCCTCAGGTAAGCTTTATTGGAGTATACAATATATCACCATACTTAGGTTTGTTTTTAAAACAGTATCATGTAACCCAGGCTAGTCTCAAATTCTCTATGTAGTAAAGGCTAGTCTTGAACTAATCCTCCTGCTTCTACCTCCCAAGTATTAGAATTGCAGGCATGAGCCACCATGCCCAACTTCTCCTAGTTCCATTACTTTTCTATCTTTTTCTTTCTGACCTCTGAGAATCTGCTCCCTCTGTTTAACCCAAAATTATGAATGATCCCTGTGTCCTCAGTCCAGAACTGTCCTCATGTTACATCCTTACCCTGAGTATCTTCTCAGAGCTGCATCTCCACCTGTGATCTTTCTGTTGACTGTGTTCACATTTTATTCAGTTATCGTCTTTGGTTGCTCAGTAGGTACCTCCCCATATAACACAAGAACAGTGAAACCATTTTTACCTTTTCTGTGCCCATCCTTGAGTTAGAACTCATTCTCTTCCTGTTATCTGCTGTGCTTCCCTCCCCTTGCCTCACTAACCGTGAATATCCTAAGAATCATTACCATGGATTATTCACCATCATTCTCCCAATGCCTGACATAGAAGAAAAAGTGTTTTATGAATAAATTGGAGCAATAGCACTTATTAAGCATTTTCTTTGTCCTGGGTGTTATAGCCTAGCATATGTGAAATACCCTAATTTTAATCCCTAGCACTGAAAAAAAAATGGGAAATCAAATAAATATATTTCAATAAATGAATGGGTAAACAAAAAATGGTATGATACTACTCAGCAATAATAAGGAATACCTTATCATACATGATAATGTGAGATATTGAGAGAAGCCAATCTACATAGTTGTCCAGTTGTTTCTTACCCTGTGTCTCAAATAGTAAATTGCTGAGTTAAAGATATATATTTACATGTACACATGCACTTTTTAAAGGTTTTTAGATTCATAGGGCCAATCTCTTTCCCAGAAAAATGACAAATTTATACTTCTACTATTAGGGTAAAAGAGGTGCCTTGTTCTCCTGGAATGATACATTCCACATGTTGATTTGATAGATAAAAGTACATTATGGACTTCTTGACAGAATTAGTGCTTTCCTCCCAGACAATGAAGTCAGATCTTCATGCTAGTGCAGGCAGTAAATCTACCCGCTGAGCCATCTCAGAAATGTTCTCTATTAACCATAGGGGTTTTAGAGGACTGCGGACAGATAGAGAGGCAAGAAGTAGTAGTGGAGTTAGAGAGGGTCTTGGATTTGGGGATGGAGAAATGATGTTAGGAGGTCACTGGTCACTTCTCTACTGCTTCTCTGATCATTCAGATACTTACTCTGACTTATGACTCCTGAGTTTTTATTGATAAGGAATAATTAGATAAATATATCAGTGCACTGTGATTAAAGAGATTTCAGACTGATTATACAATCAAGAAGTCGGGGTGGCTCAGGCCTCTCATTTCAGTATGAGATGGGTTGGTGCAGCCAGAAAATAGGTAATTTAAGACCCACCTGGTATCAAGGAAAACCTGTATCTAGAAAATAAATATGACAAATAAAAACTAAAGAAGGGTTAAAAAAAAAAAAAGTATGTTAATCTGTACTTCATTGATCACTGGTGAGCCTGCACGTTTTTTCATTCTAAGACATTTTGTCATTGTTCATTAGTAAAGAATCTTGTTTTTCCTAGAAACAGGTGAATAATAGTTTAGGAGACTATGCCTAATAACCCAGCATCACACACGTTTTTAACAGTGAAGAATGTTACTTGTCCATGTCAGAATCTGATACCAATTGAATGATGGTAGCTTTGTCAATAACAAGAAGATGATTTTCCATGACTGGGAAAGTAAAATATTTTTTAAATTATAAAATTGTATCATTGGAGAACAAATCTTCATTTGTCAGTGTTTCTGGTTGAGGTGTGTGGCTTCAGAAATAGTATGAGATGCTTCTGGGCAGGCGGGATAGCACAATTGTGCATCTTGAATGTATCATTAGTTACAGAAGAAAAGGATCAACACTTTCTTCTCTCAAAAAGGAGTGGATATACAGAAAACTGATGAAATCCAAGTACTAGTATCACTTTCCTGGTTTTGATCATTGAACTGTAGTGGTACAGTAAAGTGCACTGTTATTACTGGGGGAAACTGGGCAAAGGGATTCACAGAAACTCCATGTACTATTTTTTCAACTCCTGTATGTCTAAAATATTTTACAACTTAAAAGAAATCTTTTAATTTAAGTACAATTCAGTTCTTTTGTTACCCTAGCCACATTTGAAGTATCCCCATGTAACAAACTACAGGCATATCAGATAGTATAAAGTATTTCCATCAACTTTGGAAGTTCTGTTGGATAATATATATTCTTTGATTTATTTCTAATTCTAGTAAAAGATGAATTTTTTCATGCTACTTTATTAACCAGTTGTTTGGCTACTATTCAGGCCTAAGGAAAACATTTTGTCTATTTTCTGAAATTTCTCAAAAAAAATATTTGGGGTTTTTTGTTGTTGTTATTGTTAGTTTAAGAAGTAATCTGACATATGTTTTAATATATATTAGGCATTTAAATTTTCTAGTAATTATGTATTTTGATTAGTACAGATTAACTATATTAGGAAATACTCCTGATATATCCCATATAGTTATGTGATAGCTCTCAACATTATTAGTTTATTTCTCCTTGTATCCTTATTCAGCATTCTTTAAAAATTGTAGATTTATAGCTGGGTATGGTGCTGAACACCTATAATCCCCAGCACTTGGGAGGCTGAGGCAAGACAACTGTAATAAGTTTGAGCTAGCTTGGGCTATATAGTACCAGGCCAGCCAGGGCTATATAGCAAGACCCTGTCTCATTCCCCTCAAAAAAATTAGATTTCTAAAAAGGTATATCATTCTTAATGCTTGACATTACTTCTTTCTTAATTTTTTTTTGTTTTTTTAAATGTATATTGTGTGTCTGTGTGATTATATGCCATGTGTGTACAGGTGCCCCCAGAGGCCAATAGATGGCATCATATCTCCTAGAACTGGTGTTACAGGGAACTGTGAGCTGTCTGATGTGGTTGCTGGGAACTGAACTCAGGTACTCTGGAAGAACAGCGAGTGTTCTTAGCCATTGAGTCATCTCTTGCCCCAACTTGATGCTATCTATTTCTGTGCTCTGTGTTTGGGCTGTTTGGGTTGCATGTCTTGCATTGCTGTGTTTAGCTTTTGTTCCATGACACTTTTTATGGTTGGACTACTTTATAGTTTTCCCTAATTACTGGACACCTCTGTTACTGTGGAACTTCTTTCTGCATCAGCTCTATCCAATCTGGATATATCTAGTTTTATATAAGCCACCTGAAATGCTGAAGATAAGTTGAGGATGAGGCAGTTCAAACTCCATTCACATAGCAACTAATTTAAGACACAGAGAAACAAAAATAGGGCTAGGGAGCAAGGTGTGATGGCTTACTCCTATAATGCCAGCACTTGAGAGGCAGAGGCAGGAGAATTGCTGCAAGTTGGAAGACAGCCAGGGCTACACAGTGAGACCCATTCAGATCCACCTGAAGAAAACCACGAAGAGAAAGGTGATAGAATATTAGAATTAACATTTATATCTTCCATGGGGAAAATCCAAGCATCATGATGATATCAGTGTTCCTTCCAAATGATAAATTTATTATATTTGTAGTTAAACTATGGGAAAATTTCTTAAAATTGACAGTTCAACAGTTTATCTAGAATACAGTCAAAGAATATTTAGAAGATAAAGAATCAGAAATTATGGATGTAGGTTGTATCTCAAATTATCAAAACTTTAATATTAATTATAATAGTATAGTACTGGTACAGAAACAGTGACCTTAGATCCAAAGAAGCAGCAGTTAATACTGTAACCACCATGGAATTTCAACACAAGAAAGATTTCTTTCCTGACATGGTAGTGAATGTCTATAATCCCAGCACACAGGAGACAAAGGCAGAGAAGTTTGAGGCCAGCTTATACTACATAGTAAGACACTGTCCCAGAACAACTATTCTTTTTTTTTTTTTTTTTTTTTTTTGGTTTTTTTTTTTCGAGACAGGGTTTCTCTGTGTAGCTTTGCGCCTTTCCTGGAGCTCACTTGGTAGCCCAGGCTGGCCTCGAACTCACAGAGATCCGCCTGGCTCTGCCTCCCGAGTGCTGGGATTAAAGGCATGCGCCACCACCGCCCGGCTTTATTCTTTTACATTAATTGTTTCTATAGTCACTAAATTCCCAATACCTAAATAAGTAAAGGATAATAATAGACAGCCTACCAAAAACAAATAAATGAAGTAAGTACAGTAGTTTTATAGGATTAAAGAAATAAAATATGAACACATTTTTTTGTTTTTAAATGGGTAAAGATTTTTATTATTAAAATGCCAGTAGTGCTGGGCATAATGGAGCATGCCTTTAATGCCAGCACTCAGAAGGCAGAAGCAGGTAGATTTCTGTGAGTTCAATGCCAGCCCAGTCTACATATCATGTTCCATTCTAGCCATGGCTACATAGTAACACCCTGTCTCAAAACAAACAATCACCAGTGACAGTGATGGTCCCATGAAATTTATATTCTCCTTCACTGCTATATTTATCTTTCCTATCATAGCCTTAATGCACTGTTCTTGATTCATCCCTATTACACATTCCGTGGTTCAGCAAATCATGTTGGCTATACTTTGAAATAGATACATCTAAACATCTGCTACACTGTTACTATATTGGTTCTAACTTCCCAGCATTCCTGCCTGGCCACTTGCAATCCTATTTATTTCCCTGTTGCTTTCTTTGTCTTCTATGTGCCTGAAAGCAACATCCAAAATCATCTGTTTAAAATGTGACTCTTATCGGGTCATTTCTCCATTCCCTGTTCATCAGTTGTGTCCTGGTGTTCTCAGAGGTAGAACAATTCCATTATAGAGGTCTATGGCTCTTGCCTGATTAGACTCCACCTTTCCTTTCTGACCTTACCTCTTATACTGTTCTTGCTTTCTGTGCTTCAGCCACATTAATCTCCTTATCCTTGTAGTAAATCAAATATGATCCCAACTCAGGACTTTGCACTTAAGATTTAACTGCCTGATATGATTTACCTGGTGATACCTTTTTGGCCTGCTCCCTCTTCTTTGCTCAGATGTTAATAAAGATGCCACTGATTTCTCTTTTTAAACACCCCTATATTTTTCTGAATCCTTACCCTGATTGATTTTCCCCACAACACATATCTAATGAATTATATGTTTATTTACATGTTACTCTTTTTCCAACTAGATTTTCACCTCAGTAAGGTCAAGGTTGTTTTTTATTGTTGTTGTTGTTGTTGTTCACTGCTATAACCCCCAGCATTTAGAGCCAATGATACAGTAGGCATTTTGAGTTTTGTGATTAAATAGCATTGACAGAATGTTTTTGGAAAGCCACTACTGTAGATTTTACAAGCTGTTCTTTAAGTAAGGATAATTAAAGAAATCTTATGTAGATGGCAAAAAAAGAGAGAAAGAAATATACATGAAGCAGGGTCCAAGAATACTGGACCAACAGCAATAATGAAGGTTGTTTGTCTGTGTGTGAGAACAGAGAAGATGATAGAATAATTCCCAACTGTAGAGGAACTTTCAAAACTAGGAGTAGGCCCCGAGTGCTGGCAGGCTTTGAGAAGAGACTAGATTGACAGAAGCAGAAGGTTGGTGCAGAGAACAGTAGAAAATGTGGGGATAGGTGGCTTAGAAACATGTCAGAGGGCTTGAAAGTGGATCAGAAAACTATTCTTGATCCATGAAGAGAACAAACAATAGTGTTCATTCTTTTTTTTTTTTTTTTTTTGGTTTTTCAAGACAGGGTTTCTCTGTGTAGCTTTGATGCCTGTCCTGGATCTCAATCTGTAGACCAGGCTGGCCTTGAACTCACAGAGATCCACCTGGCACTGCCTCCCGAGTGCTGGGATTAAAGGCTTATGCCACCACCGCCTGGCAATAGTGTTCATTCTTGAGCTGTGAAGATGAGACAACTGTCTAGATATAAGCTTGTTACTGTTATATACAAAGGTAAGAAGAGTAATATAGGAATATCAGTTGGGCATATACAAGAAAGCAGAATTGAGGTACTACTTAAAGTACTGAGTATAGAATGTGAGAAAACAAAGGCCTATATTAAATATCAGCAGCAAGTTATATGATGGAGAATAGAGATCATTGATTAACTGCATTGTTTAATTATTTTCTTCTTTTATTATAGGTTTCTCTGTCGTTTACAGAAAAAAAATGGATCACTTAAGGATTTGGGGGACTCAGCTATCACAGTACTCCTGTACCACCAACTAAGAATATGACAGTTTATGGCAATAAATTTTCATAATATAGAACCACTGAAGAATTAAAAGAAGATATTCTTTCATAAAAATAATGCTATAGTATCCAGTTATTAAATAAAACTAAAATATATAATATTTAAATTATTAGACTTGCTAATATAAGCATACATGTGCAGCAGCTACTGTATACTGATAGTTACCAAACCTCAAATTTAAAGATTTCCTTTCATGGAAAAATTACTATATTTTGCAAGAAGCCACTGAACATTGTCATTAAATATTTTTTCAGAGAAGTATCATTTCAAGAAACAAAGTCTATAAAGTCCTACCACTAAGTGAATTTGATATTATGGCAGCAACTTACAGACTTGTAGTTAGCACCGTGAACCATTATAGTAGTGTGCTGATAGACCGGCGTTTTGAACAAGCCATACATTATTGCACTGGAACCTGCCACACCTTCACACATGGAGTAGACTGCATTGTGGTGCATCATAGTGTTTGTGCAGACCTCTTGCATATCCCTGTGTCTCAGTTCAAAGATGTAGAGCTGAACAATGTGTTTTTGCCCCATGAAAATGGGCTTTCCTCAGCTGAAGACTATCACCATCAGGTCCTCACAGGCATACCCAGGGCCAAGAAAGCATCTACATTTCAGAATACCTGTAACTTAAAGGATATTGCAGGAGAAGCAATCAGCTTTGCCAGTGGGAAAATAAAAGAATTTTCCCTTGAAAGACTCAGAAATTCAAACCATGCAGCTTACAAAAAAGGAAGAAAAGTTAAATCTGACTCATTTAATAGGAGGTCAGTTGATTTTGACTTACTCTGTGGCCATTATAATAATGATGGGACCTCTCCATCCTTTGGCTTACTCCGGAGTTCCTCAGTTGAGGAAAAATCTTTATCTCATAGAAATTCATTTGATACAAACCTGACTTCCATGCTTCTTCAGAACTTTTCTGAAGAAGACCTAGTTACTCAGATTTTGGAAAAACATAAAATAGATCATTTTTCTTCTGGGACAGACATAAAAATGTGCTTGGACATCTTACTGAAATGCTCTGAAGATTTGAAAAAATGTACAGACATCATAAAACAATGCATAAAGAAAAAGTCAGGAGCTAGCATCAATGAAGGAAATGGCAATGATGCAATTTCTAACTCTGAAACTGTCTATATGAATGTCATGACCAGGCTAGCATACTACCTGAGAAAGTTACCATTTGAATTTATGCAGTCTGGGAATAATGAGGCCATAGATTTAACAGAACTTGTCAGTAATATACCTAACTTACAACTGACTCCATTCTCCCCAATATATGGGACTGAACAGCCCCCTAAATATGAAGATGTTGTCCACCTATCAGCCCTTGACTCTGGACAGTTTCAGACTGTTGAATTGCAAGATGACAAGCATAATTTTAAACAAGCAGACACTGTAAAAGCCACTCCAAACAACACAAATTCCTTGTGTAGCTTGGAAGTAAACAATCCTGAAACTCTCAAACCTGTGCAGCTTCAATCTCCATCATTAACCACGAACCCTATAGAGAATGTTTCTTCTAGTAACTTAATGGAAACTCTTTATATTGAAGAAGAATCAGATGGAAAGAAGTCATTATTAGATAAAGGACAGAAAACAGAGAATGGACAAGGTCAAGGTCTGCTAAAGGTAAATGAACATAAAGAATTTTCAGACCATGATACTCATCTTAAAAAATGTCCTGCCTCAGTGCAAAATGAAATTGGTAAGATATTTGAAAAGCCAACGATGGTTCATCCACCTAAGGAAGAATCTAAATTAGAAGTTCCTACCATTGAACTAAAAGGCCAAAGACACTTTATGAATCCTAATAGTCAAGAAGAGATAGACAAACTGTTAATGGATTTGGAATCATTTTCACAGAAGATGGAGACCTCTCTTGGAGAACCACTTGCCAAGGGTAAAAGCATCAGTTCTCTAAATAATCATAGTCATTTGACTGGTCAAATCCATGAAGATCTTGAGCCTAAGCCTGTAGTCTCCTCACCTGCAGAAAAAGTCTCACCTTCCTGTCTAACAAGGATTATTGAAAACAATGGACACAAAATAGAAGAAGAAGACCGAGCCCTCTTACTTCGGATTCTGGAAAGCATTGAAGACTTTGCTCAAGAACTAGTTGACTGCAAATCAGGCAGAGGAAGCCTATCACAAGAAAAGGAAATGATGCAGATTCTACAGGAAACCTTGACAACTTCCTCCCAGGCCAGTCCATCTGCCTGTAGGAGTTCTGTTGGTGAGAAAGCCAAAGATAGTACTTCAGTTGTTTTGATTCAGCAGACACCAGAAGTGATCAAGGTAAGAGCCAAAAATCATGAGTCCTGGGAATTCTTCAAATACATGTTTTATTGTTTGTAAAGTGTATAAACTGAAAATAATTTTGTTAGCCATTTCAAGTTCTATGCTAGGAATGATCTCAGTTTAGTCGAAAAGCAGCAAAGGATTTGAATTAAGTGGATTGTTTTCATCTGTCCTGTCCAGGCCCATTATCTTCCTTCTAGGTTCTGTGACTAACAGAAAGTCACTTAGCCTTAGTATATATCCATGCATGTAAAGAATTAATATGTTCATGCACAACATAAGCAGTGAAATATGACACTTACATAGAGTAGATGATTTAATATTAATCCTCATCCTTCCCAGGTAACCAAGAAATCAGTCCTTCACATATGTGCATGCTTCTGTAAGGTGAAGGATAGGGTACAAAAGACAAGAGAGCCTGAATTTATTTTATTTTTATTTATTTATTTATTTTTATTTTCTTGGTTTTCTGAGACAGGATTTCTCTCTGTAGCCTTGGCTGTCCTTGAACTCAGAAATCCACCTGCCTCTGCCTCCCAAGTAATAGGATTAAAGACATGTGCCACCACTACCCAGCTAGAGCCTGATTCTTAAAGAGCTAAAAATCTAGCTGATGAAACAAAATTAATGTTCCTGAACAGTATTTAAGCATGTAAACCAAGTACTGTCAGTGCAGCAGGCCTTCAAAGAAAACGTGTGTGAGGTTTGTTTCTCTGTGCAAGTTAGAATAAACAACAATTTGAACCAAAGACGTGTTTTCCAAAGATTTTTCACTTTACCTCTAATTACTTTACTGATTGTGAACACTTGGAGAAAGACAATTATCTAACCGTTTGTGTAGATGACTTTGTCAGGGAAGCAAGATTCTTCTTTCTCAGAATGTCCAGGGGTTAAGCAAGGGACTCTGCTACTCCACTTAAGGACTCAGTTTGAAGCCTCCACGTTCTTGATAGCCTATTGTACAACCTGGAATATAGAGAATATGTAGCCTGTGAGTTCACTAAGAAGAAAAAAGAATGGTGTTTTAACTATCTGTCCCAAATATGACAGCTGTCCCAAATATGACAGACTTTAATTTGACTCATAATCTACTGCTCCTGACCAAAAGTCCATGATATGTAAAACATCAACTATTTGCTAAACCTAGTATCTACTATATGGAGATTATAAATGTCAGCATACATTCATTCACAGATATAAAGCCAAATTAGTAAAAGTAAGTTATAAAATATATGAATTATCTTGAAATGTACAAATTTGTACTAAAAAGAGGAGGAAGTACAGGGATACAATAAATACAATGTTCAGAAAAATAACCGTGGAGCAGGGGAAAAGGTGCAACCAGGAAAAATGGGCAGAAGGCCTCAGTTGTTTACATAATGTTGTCTTTCTACTCTGGGTGGTAAGTAGTTTCTCATGTTACTTATGCCATTTGTATATTCCTAAACATTATGTAATTTTTAAAGGTTGAATTTTAGAGATGCCAAGTTAAAAAATAAAGGTATCATGGCTTTTGCCTTTAATCCCAGCACTCAGGAGGCAGAGTCTGGTGAACTCTGTAAGTTCAAGGACAGCCTGACCTACATAATGAGTTCCAGGGCAGCCAGAGATACATAGTCAGACCCTGTTCTGAAATAGACAAACAAACAAATAAATAAATAAATAAATAAACAAACAAAGAGTTAAATATTATTTTAGCCTTGTTAAAATTTTTGTTTGAGGGCAAGATGAGTCAGAGAGTCAAGGCACTTTCCATGCAAGACTTAGTTCAATTCCTGGGTCCCAGGGAAAGGAAATAACTAACTCCACAAGTTGTTCTCTGACACCTGCACACATGTGCCCACAGAGATGCATCATGCACACACGTACACAATAATAATATATAATTTTAAAGGATTTTTAATTTTTGTTTATTTTTGAGACAAGATCTCATTTATATAGTTTTGGCTGGCCTGGAAATTACTGTGTAAACCATGGTGGCCTGGAACTCATAGATTCTACCTGCCTCTGACCCCTGAGTGCTGGGATTATAGAGCATGCTATATCACCCAGCAAGGTTTTAATTTTAAATGTGCATGTATGTACATGTGATTACCGTGCCTGCAGAAGCCAGAAGAGACTGTTGGCTCTGTTGGAGTTGGAGTTACAGGCAGTTGTAAGCTGCTCAGTGTCAATGCTGGGCACTAAACTTGAGTCTTTTGGGAAAGTGTATGCATTCTTCATTACTGAGCTATCTATCCAGCCCAATATATAATTTTAAAATTTCATTTGTTCTGGGCAGTGTGGTCCAGTTTTTTAATCTCAGAATTAAGAGGTAGAAGCAAGAGAACCATGAGTTCAAGGCTAGTGTGGAATATATAGTGAGTTGAAGACTAACCTGAGCTCCCTAAAAGACCTTGTCTCAAGAAGACAAGGGCTATGGATGTAGCTCAGTGATAGAGAACACTCACCTATCATGTAATACCCAACAGCAGTGGGGCTTGAGGGAGATTATTTAATAAAACAAAGTGATACCGGGGGGTGGTGGCGCACGCCTTTAATCCCAGCACTCGGGAGGCAGAGGCAGGCGGATCTCTGTGAGTTCGAGGCCAGCCTGGGCTACCAAGTGAGTTCCAGGAAAGGCGCAAAGCTGCACAGAGAAACCCTGTCTTGAAAAACCAAAAAAAAAAAAAAAAAAACAAAAAAAACAAAGTGAACGTGATCAGATGAAAATTTCTACCTGGTACACATTTATAGCCATTGTTCTGTGTACTTCTTTAGTTGTCAGAAACATTACATTTTATTTATTTATTTATTTATTTTTTAACCAAACACAAATCTATTGGCCACAGCTACTTGAGGGGGATGAAGCGGGAGGAGTGGGTGGCGCCGATGCCAGGCCGGCCGTGCTTCACTGGCTTGTAGGTGATGGAGAACTCGCCCAGGTAGTGGCCGATCATCTCTGGCTTGATCTCCACCTGGTTGAAGGTCTTGCCGTTGTATACGCCCACCATGCTGCCCACCATCTCGGGCAGGATGATCATGTCCCGCAGGTGCGTCTTCACCACCTCCGGCTTCTCCATGGGCGGCGCCTCCTTCTTGGCCTTCCTCAGCCGCTTGAGCAGCGAGTGCTGCTTGCGCCACAGGCAGCGGTTCAGGCGGCGCCTCTGCCGGGCGCTGTAGAGCCGCATCAGCTGCTCGTAGGACATGTCCAGCAACTGGTCCAGGTCCACGCTGCAGTAGGTGAACTTGCGGAAGGTCCGCTTCTTCTTCTGCTCCACTTCAGCCATCTTGGCGGCAGCTCGGAAAAGGAAGCTACATTTTAAAACAATATAGTACATACTTAGTTATTAAATAATGATTTTGCTCAGGTGTTCACTGAACATTTATGGAAACTCTGGATCTCATTTGTTGATTCATAAATGTTGATAATGTTAGTTTTAGAGAAAAAGCCCAACTCACAGTCCCAAGGGACCTGGTCTATGCACTATTTCCAGAATTCAATTCAAGAGATGACAGTGGTGAAGATAGGAAGGAAGTTTCATAAAAGCACTGTGGCCATCCCAAGAGAAAGAGGACAGTGACCTAAGACCTGTCCTCAGCGAATTGACCAAGCTTTTACATTCCAGAAAAGGGAACAGAGGCAAATGTTAAAGGTTCACATAACTGGGGGTTTGAACAGCTTAGCAAAGCAAGCAGTCTTATGTAATCCATGGTCAGGTTGATCATGATTATCTCTAGATGGCAAGCTATGCTTTTGGGTCACAAGAAAAGTTGCTGTTGTCTGTGGGGGTAGTTCCAGTTTTTCTCATGGGATATTTATCTGTCAGCTCATTTCCTCCTGCATACAAGGAGATTGCAGGAAAGAAAACCAAGGCAGAATTAATTCTTTCGGGTTTAGAGCAAAGACTGGAGATGTCCAGATACTACATCCAGTCTTAGTTACTCTTATTTGGTGTATTGGGGGTGGGAGAGGATTAGCAGCTTCAGATAGACATTCTTTAAATGACTTACATATCTATGTTCAGAGTTGAGCAAGAATCTGACCCAAACTTTATTGCAGCAAAAGAAATAGGTGCAAAAGAACACCAAGTTGTTAATCTTTCTTTGTGTCATACACACCCAAATGAAGAGTCAGTGATTTTAACAAGCATAGCCTCTGAGTTCCTATTATAATATCTTTAGTTAAGTTGGGTCATCATTGGGAGAGAAACTGAATAAATTCATTAGAAAACTAAAAAAAAAAAAAGTCTTTTCATATTCAAGGCAATACTGACATGCTTAACATGTTATAAAGGACAAAAAAATACCTATGTAGTAACCTCAGAATGTTAATGATTTCCTAAGAGCTACAGTTATTATAAGCTAAGCTTGCTAAGACATTTGGATATATTTTTTCAATAATCTGCCTACTGAGTGGAAAATGTCCACCCTCTCTGATTACCTATTATAATTTCTCACAACCAGAAACTTATTGTGGTACCACATTTTGAATGTTTATTAAGCTTTCTCCCTACATTGTCTCCTATGGAAAAAAGGAGACAGTTAGGGAGTGGGTCCCTGATAATACTCCCAGTCTTGGCAGTAGCTCCCTGATGACATTCTCAATCTAACTCAACAGCTAACAATGCCACACCAGGTACTGAATGAGCTTCCTAGGGTTTTTGTTTTGTTTTGTTTACAAATGTAAACTGAAATTGGAATGTAATTTAAAATGTCATCTCCCAACATTCTTTTTTTTTTTTTTTTTGATTTTCGAGACAGGGTTTCTCTACATAGCTTTGTGCCTTTCCTGGAGCTCACTTGGTAGCCCAGGCTGGCCTCGAACTCACAGAGATCCACCTGGCTCTGCCTCCCGAGTGCTGGGATTAAAGGCGTGCGCCACCACCGCCCGGCCTCCCAACATTCTTTTAAATAAGTTTCTATATCAAAAAATAGAATAAAATTTGATGATATTTGCTTGATAAAAGTTGAAAAATATTAATAAAAGTTAAAGGGGCAAATAATATGTTTCATACAGGAAGATGGCTTTGTGCAAGAGGCCATATCTCCGTGCTTTAGTCATTGTCCTTTCTCATTTCATCTTTTCTTCCCCTTGTTACTGGAATCTTAATTGGTCTTATAATAAAAACCTGGAGCCAGATAATGGGGTAAATGCTGAAAGATCAGAGAGACAAAGGAACAAGCTACTAGAGAAACTTCTCACCATTGCCATATCCTCAGGCTGAAAGGGAGGCGAGATCCTGTCTCCACAAATCCTCAGACTGAATGCCTCTGAGCCCAAAGGAATAAGGGCTGAGTTCCTATCTCTTCCCACCTTATATGCCTTTCTCTGCCCAGCCATTCCACTTCCTGTCTCAACTTTCCTAGTGCTAGGATTAATCGCATGTATGCTTCCCAAATACTGGGAGCAAAGGCATGAGATCCCAAGTGCTGGGATTAAAGGTGTGTGCCACCACTGCCTGGCCTCTGTGTTTAATCTAGTGGCTGGCTCTGTCTTCTGATCTTCAGGCAAATTTTATTTGTTAGAGTACAAACAAAATATCACCACATCCCATGAATTGTTTTAAGACAAGAATTGGCTGCCTTTTTCTATGAAATACCAGATAGTTAATATTTTAGACTTTGTATGTCATAGAAATTAGTATTATCTTTTGTGTGCATGCGTGTGAACGTGCGGGGGGTCGGGGGGGGACAGAGAGAGAGAGAGAGAGAGAGAGAGAGAGAGAGAGAGAGAGAGAGAGAGAGGAGAGGGAGAGAGTGAGTGTGTTTGCACTTAAACAATCCTTTAAAAATGTTAAACTAGGGTCTGGTGAGATGGTTCACTTGCAAAGAGTGTTTCCTGTGCAAGCATGACCTCAGTTTGAATCTCTAGCACCTACATAAAAATCCTGGCATGACAATATATGTCTATAATCACAGTGTTGTGGAGCAGAGACCAGTAGATCCTGGGAGCTCACTAGCCTGCAAGCCTCCTCAAAATGGTGAGCTTAAGGTCTGAGAGAGACCTTGTCTCAAGAGAATAAAGGAGAGTGATAGAGTGAGACACTTGTCATCCTCCTGTGGCCTTCCACATATGCTCATATGGAAACATGCACCTGCATCCATGTGTACACACAAGCAGACACCACATGTACACACATACCACACACAGAAAATGTTAGACTAGTCTTAGAGCCAACACTTAAAAAAACAAGCACTAAACCAGATTTAGCCCATGGACTACAGTTTGCCAGCTCTTGTTTTAACACATTTGTTTAAACAAATAGAAAAGTGTTGAGTTATATAAAAAGTGCTCTTATCACCCACTGCTTAGCTTTATTTTTTTACAGTATTTGTTTCAGATTTTTGCATTAGTGGCTTTGGTTTGTAATAGGTTTTTCTGTCCCCCTGCCCCATAGGCTTTTCTGCCACCACAGTAAGCCAGATCAAGCTGAATTGAAAAAGTATAACAACAGGTTTATTTGAGCAAAACAACTCCCAGGCAAGTTCTCTAGTCCCAGAGATCAAGGCTGGAGAAGCTGCTCCCACAAATGAAAGCAGGGAGACTTTATAGGTTGTAGGCTAGGGGTGATGATGTGTCTGCCACAAGCTGGGTTTGTGCCCAAGTATGGACAAAAGCTGAGCACTTTAGGCAGTGACTTAAGCATGGGCAGTTTCAGAGGGTGGGGTTTGGGGAGAGAGACAGGAATGGGGCAAGCTGGAGGTTCCATCAGAACAGCAGTTTGGTTTGGTTATTCATTTTTGTTATTGTTTGTTAGTTTCAAGACATGATCTGTCTTAAATGCCTTCTGTTGCCCACACAAACCTTGAACTTGCAATCCTCTTTCACCAGCTTCCCAGATAGTTGCAGTTATAGGTCTGTCATGAGGTTCGTCTGCCTTAATGTTTCCATTAGCATCTTGAACTTTCAAAAATTTTCTTAGATACAGTGAAACCCATAGGCTACCCCTCCTCACTAGTTTCTCCTTTTTCCAGAAGTTTCTACTATTCTGAGATTGTTTATCTACTGCTGTAAGCTTTTTTTTTTTTTTGGTTTTTCGAGACAGGGTTTCTCTGTGTAGCTTTGTGCCTTTCTTGGAACTCACTTGGTAGCCCAGGCTGGCCTCGAACTCACAGAGATCCGCCTACCTCTGCCACCCGAGTGCTGGGATTAAAGGCGTGTGCCACCACTGCCCGGCCTGCTGTAAGCTTTTTTCTGTTTTGTTTTGTTGGTTTATTTATTTTCTTGCACAAGCTAGGCAGGTTCTCTACTGATAAGCTGCATTCTGAGCCTTTGTTTTGTTTCAGGACAGTCTTGCTATGTATCTCAGTCTGGTCTGGAACTTGCTATGCTTATGTCTTAGTCTCCTAAGTATTAAGATTATAGATATGTGCCGCCACAGTTAGCCTATGATTTCTTTTAAGAACTGTTTTAAAATTATGTCCTTTTTGTTGTTTTTATTGTTTTAGACAGCTGAAAAAGTACCAGTTACTGAAAACATTTTAATTAATGGGCATGTAGGCAGTATTTTTAAATGATACTGATGATGATACATTAAAAAAAAAAAGATTTGACTTGACAGTATTATATATTATTAATATTTTAATATGTATTCAAAATAATTTCCCAAGAGTAAGCAGTATGTGTTGACCAGATAAAAATGAAATCCAAGCTGCTGTTGTGAGAGGAAGCCAAAAAGAAAATACTTAGAGGATATTCAGAAATTGGATACTGGCCTAGACCAAGGTCAGCAGTCTAAGGCCCTTGGGCCAAATCCACCCTGCTGCTGCCAGGACCATACCCACACCTGCTCATTGAATGATCTACGGCTGCTTTTGTGTTCTACCTGATAATCTGAGTAGTTGTGATAGAGATCTTAAAGCCTGAAGTATTTATTTACTATGTGGGCATTTATGAATAGTTTACTGACTCCTATCCAGATAGTATTTCATACTAAATCAACAAAGCAGAGTTTTGATAAGGTTCAGTGTCCTGTTTTGTTGGGTGAATTGGAAGTCCTGGAAACATTATTAAAGATCAATAACAAAAACTACCCATGGATTATGATATCCAAACAGTGTACATTTAAAAAGTAAATAAAACTGGATGTGGTAATGTGCTACTGTAATCCCAGCAACTTTAGAGGCAGAGACAGGGGAAACACTTTTAAAAAGGTAATCTTTGCCTACAATAACCACAGATAGCTATTTTCCTTAATCATCTTTATTAATGACTTACCTCCGAAAACTAGCTTTTTTTTTCTTTGTTTGGTTGTGTGTCCCATCTATCAACTTCTTTTTTCTTATCTTTTTGGAAAGCTGTCTTACAGTGTCACTCATTTTTCACACAGTCATTGGCTAACTAACACATAACACTTGAGGATATGCTTTTCTATAAAGCCTCTATATGACAGGAAGTAACTTTGTAGGTTCAAGAATAGCTGATACATGCAGATGGGTATTCAAGTGAGTCAGGTACATCTGAGAACAGTTTGTAGAGGAGGGAAAGAGTGATCCAGCTAAGGTCCCCAAAGGTTCCATCATTATGAATGAATGTATTATTGTGCCAAGGCCATATTTTAATATGGGGCGGATAATGGAATGGTTTTATAAAAAGTAACACTAAAAAGTTATACTCACTTAGGTGATACTTTGTGTGTGTGTGTGTGTGTGTGTGTGTGTGTGTGTGTGTGGCAAGGGGGGATAAATGTGCATGTGTAGGCCCGAGGTCAGCATGTTGTATCTTTTTTTAAAAAAAAATCTTTTTCCACCTTATTTTTGAGATGCAATGTCACTGAACCAAGAGTTCACTGATTAGACTCACTGGCTAGTGAGTTTTAGGGATCCACCTGTCTCCACACCCCACCCCTCCACCCCACCTAGCACTAGCATAGCAGACACACCATATGTCCAATATCCAGCTTTTATGTGGGTGCTAGAGATCTGAGCTCAGGTTCTCATACTTGTACTACAGGTACTTTACTGGTAGAACTATCTTCCCAGGCCCAATAAATCATACCTTAATACTGTTCTGTTGCTACCAGCAGATGTCATTATAGTCCTTATGGGCCTCTTCAGCTTAATGGGGCAATAGCATTTTCATCATAACTCAAAGGTTAAAAAATAAACCCTAACCTCCTTTAATAAACATTTGTTTTAATTTAATTTTAGTAAAAGTGTCAAAACTGTAAATCTAATGAAATCTGACAGTTTAGCATGCCTAGATTAGAAAAGTACAGTCAGGCCGAGGAGGTTGCTCAATGGTTTTCTAGTGTGCCCATTCCTAGCACCAAAAGGAAAAATGGAGGGGGCAAGTACAAGTTAAAATTTTAACATTTTTTTAATAATTAGTTTTATAATTTGAAACTATTGTCAACATGTTGCCAAGCACAGATTTCAGTAAAAATTATTTATAGCTAGCACATTAGTTTTGTTTAGTTACCCACTGTATGTCAAAACCTAGATCAGTAGGAGACACTTAGTGAGCACTCATGTACTTGTTTGGTTTCTGTTGCTGTAATAAAACCCTGAGTCAAACCAACTGGGGAGGAATGGTATTTTTATATCTTACATGTTAGAATCCATCATCAAGGGAGTCCAGGGAAGGAGCTCAAGCAGGAACCTGGAAGGGGCAGCTGAAGCAGAGACCACAGAGGAATGCTGCCTACTGACATACTTTCCAGGGCCCGCTCACCCCACTTTATATACAACCCAGGACACCTGCCCAAGGATGGCACTACCCACAGTGGGCCATTAATCAAGAAAATGCCCCACACAGACTGCCTACAAGCCAATCTGATGGAAGCAGTTCTCAACTGAGGGTCCCTCATACCAAGTTGACTCTAGATTGTGTGAAGTTGGCAAAATCTAATCTGCACAGCTCAATTGATATTTGAGGTATTAACGTTGTTCAGCCTTTTTTTTTTTTTGAGACAGAGTTTCTCTGTGTAGTTTTTGTACCTGTCCTGCCTCCTGAGTGCTGGGATTAAAGGTGTGTGCCACCACCGCCCAGCCTCAACTTTTTTTTTTTTTTTGAGACTTTGTATATTCCTGTAGTGTTTTAATTTTTTTCTTATAATCCTTTTAGAAAAAGAAAAATAATAGAAGTAATTTTTGCAAAGTATTTCAAAAGATTTTAGTATTATAATCAGGCTTAAACTCCTAAAAGTATTTCCTAATATGCCTGTCTTAAGAAATTACATAAAACTACCTGTATTAATTGATTACAAGCTTATTTATTCTATACCTTAAGTCTCCCTACTTCATAAAAATTGCAAGTCAGATTCGGACCTTTAAATAAGAATCTTTCTATTTTCCCTGAGTCCCAGAAAACAATAATGACTTTAGGCTAAAAGTGAGGCTGCATCTCCTCTCACAGATCTACTCTTACAGACCACAGTGCTTTGACACCGTATAGCTCCACCTGTTCTTGTCTCACAGTGTGATGCTTGTTATTATTAGTACATTCTTGACCACCATTTCCAGCCTTCGGTCTTGATGCATGTGAATTTAACTCTCATCCCAAATTCCTGAGATCATATTATCCCCTATCTGAGCATTTATGTGCAGTTAATGGTTGATGGGTGGAAGAGAAAGATTTTTGCAGTGGTGTGGCTACCAATAATATGCTCATACACCTATAAACAAATCCTAGGCTGGATGTGGTGGTGGTGGTGGTGGTGTACACCTTTAATCCCAGCACTCTGTATTAGTTCAAGGCCAGCCTGGTGTACATAGCAAGTTCCAGGCCAGCCAGAGCCACACAGTAAACCCCTGTGTTTTTTTAAAAAAAAAAAAAAAAAAAAAAGTTTTTTTGGTTGTGTTTTTTTTTTAACTTTTAACCATTTTGCTTCCTCTCCACCTCCTTCATTCCTTCCTGCATCTGTTTAATGTATGAATGAAATGGAAACCTTCTATTCCTTTATTAATGGTGGGGCTTTGTTTGTTTTGAAATAGGGTCTCACTCAGTTGCCCAGGCTTTGAACTTACATAGCACAGGCAGGCCTCAAACTTGTGGTCCTCTTGCTTCAGCCTCCTAGTAGCTGGAACCACATATGTGTCCTACCATGTCCAAGTTAATTTAATGTTTAATTTTCCCCAAAACAGCCAGCTTCCTTTGTTATTCAACAGTGTAGTCCTGATTGTAGTCCACAATCTCCTTATTGTGTAGCTTCTCTCCTCTGGTGCCTTCCAAGCAAAATCCTTTTGTACCACTCTCTGCTGTCTTTCTGCAGTTGCTTCCAACACCACAACATGGATTCTCAAACAACTAAGCTGATTTCCTGGCCTGGCAGTATTGTTTCTATTACTCAGATTGGTGCAGTCTTTGCTGCCTGGATTATTCCAACTAGCCCTCCTAACTACTAGAAGTCCTTAGCTGCATGGCGTTATCTTGGCCTCTATAACTACATTCAGCTTCTGCTAGTGAGTGACTAAATTACCATGTGTACATAATAAAGGCTTGACTTTTTTTGGCATAACACATTGTTGATAAGCAACAAACACCATTTTGGTGGGGGGTTTTGTTTGTTTTTGTTTTGTTCTTATTTTTTTGTTTTTGTTTTGCATGCACACTTTTATACGTGCGTGTGTGTGTGTGTGTGTGTGTGTGTGTGTGTGTGTGTGTGTGTGTGTGTGCGCGCGCGTACATGCTTTTTCCAGTCCCGGGGATTTTCCAGTTCAGGGCTCTCTGCCTTCTAGGTAAGCACTCTCCACTAAGCCACAACTGCAGCCCCTATAATAGCACATTGTATATACAATACTGTTTGGCATTAATACATAAATCAAAATAAGAGATTTAGTTTTTCAGTCAGTCTTCAAATTTTTTTAAGCAACCCATTCATAAAATATTGCCCAGAGCTGACTCTTTCCAGAGATAATTAAGGTTATATATCACCATCTTCCTTTTCAAAGGGAGATCAGAGAAGTATAAGATTTAGAAAATTATTTTAAAAACAATTCTGAGTTTCAGACTAAGCTTTTACAGAATGAATTCTATAAGAGAGAATGTTTGGGCCTCACATACAATTTTATCCCCTTTTTCCTTACAAGTCATACCTTCCTTTGATGCACATCTTGTTCCTCCAAGCTTAGAACTGCTCTCCTGGGTTTCATAGATCCTTTTATGACATGGGAAGGGAGCAGGGTTTTGTTTGTTTGTTTGTTTGTTTTGTTTTTCTTGCTTGAGATAGTAGAGGCTATCTCAAAAGAAATGCTTTATTTTTAGGGTCTTAGCATAAGGCCATCCTCTCTTGCATATGCCTCTGCAGGGGAACCCACAAAGCTCCCACTTAGGAACTTGTCCTTCCATATATCTTCCTCTGGTCATTCTCAACCTTCCTGGCACTACAATCCTTTAATATAGTTCCTTATGTTGTGGTGACCCCAACCATAAAGTTATTTTCATTGCTATTTCATAACTGTAATTTTGCTACTGTTACGAATTGTAATGTAAATATCTGTGTTTTCCAGTGGTCTTAGATGACCCCTATGAAAGGGTCTTTCGACCCCCAAAGGTGTTGTGACTCACAACTTGAGAACTGCTGCATCTAGAACAAGCATTTTAGGACAAGAGAAATAATCTTCTGAACTTGAGGTCATCTCTCTTGCTACATGAATGTTCACTACCACATTATTTATAATAGCCCCAAAGTAGAAATGACCTCAATATCCAAACAATTGACTGTTATTCAACAATAAAAAAGGAACAAAGTACCAATATATGCTACTACACTGGAGACATTGAAAAGATGTAAAGTGAAAGAAGCCAGTCACAAAATTATCTCCCTTACCCAAGAATGCTTATTCAGGAGGAATGGTTCACAGGAAAGGAACCCCAGTCTTGGCAGCCAGGTCTCAAAATAACAGCTGAAAAACCCCAGGCATCCTCACAACAGAAAGCACTAGTCTCTTGTATTCTGTAGTCAAGATCGCTTATGATTGTTGTCCTGGAGACTCACAGTAAACACATAGTATAGGTAGGCTACTCATGATGAGAAAAGATCACAGAGCTTGTTGATGTCTGGAGTGAAGTCCGCTTATGCTTGATCTTTTCCATTAAAGAAGAGGCTACTCTAAAAACAGTGTTCTTCAGTGCTGTATTCCAGGTGCACTCCTTGTAAGGCAGACTCTCAAGTCCTTACTAAGACCAAGCAGCCAAATTCCATGTAAACACAAATAAGTAAAAAGCAAATAGCTTCATGCTAGTCTTTCTCTGTCAATAAATTATTGCCAGAGACTAGCTCTTTTCTACGCCCTTAAAGGGCCATGACTTGTGCCCTCTGATTTTTTGGGGTTTTTTTTTTTTTTTTTTGGAAAAGTTTTTTCTTTTTAAAGATTTATTTAGTATGTATACAGTGTTCTGTCTGCATGTACACCCACAGGCCAGAAGAGGGCGCCAGATCCCATTACAGATGGTTGAGAGCCACCATGTGGTTGCTGGGAATTGAACTCAGGACCTCTGAAAGAAACAAGCAGTGCTCTTAACCTCTGAGCCATCTCTCCAGCCCCGGAAAAGTTTTATAAATGAAAATTTGGAGCTTATTTCATCATCCAAGAACATATAGAAATGTTTCCTTAAGAACAACAGAGTAACTTTTCCTTGGGATCTTTAAGCAGCATTTGCCTTTTTTTTTTTTTTTTTTTTTTTAGGGGCTGGGGTGAGGAGTTAGAGTCTTATCATGTATCCTTGGCTGGCCCAGAACTCACAGAAGCATTCCTCTGTCTCACCAAGTGCTGAGTGTAATGGCATTTGGCACCACACTTCACCAGCATTTGGACTTTTAAACATTGTTCTAATCTTAAAACATACAAGAAGTAAATGAAATGTGTAAATATTTCTTGTCCTTTATTCCAATTTACCATTGTCCTAGGAAGCCAAGTGAGAGAACGAAGAAGCTTCTTCACTATCATCTCTGTTTTTCATGTCCAGTACAGCATCTGGTACATAGTGATCATAAAAATATTTAAATGAGTCAACAACTTACAATTGAACTTGCCCTGGAGAATGTAGACACCACTGGATAATAATTAATTCATAAAATTTTACAAATATTAACTCCAGGCGGTGGCGGCACATGCCTTTAATGCCAGCACTCAGGAGGCAGAGGTAGGCAGATCTCTGTGAGTTTGAGGCCAGCCTGGGCTACAGAGTGAAATCCAGGAAAGGTGCCAAAGCTACATAGAGAAACTCTATCTCAAAACCCCACCCCCCACCAAAAACATTAACTCTTTTACCTGAATGCAATTAAGTCTGATAGTCAGTAGAGAAGCATGAACTACATTTACATATGAAAATGTGTATCTTAAATATTTTAATTTTTTACATTTATTATCAAATATGTATGCACTCACATTTTTAGTTTTGTTCTTTATGGTGTTTTTTATGATATTTTATATTTTCTAAAAGTAAAAAATCCTGATTGTGAGATTAATTAAAAATAAACAGTGAAATATAAATATGCAGAAGAGAATATTTTGATAATTATAAATATTAAAATAGGGACAGTATTTAATGTACAGTAAAAATATTTTCATTTCTTTAAAGTTCCTTAAAAGAAGTCTCATAATCTCAGGATGTACTGTTAACTGCTTTTTGATCATCTTTTGTGCCCTTGTTTGGTTAAATTTCATTCATTTATATGTATGTTATTTCTTTGTTAGGATGTTAAGTTGTTCCACTTTCTTAAAAACACTTTTGATTATAAATAATTTTCAAACTATATCCATAATCACTTCAAAAAATTATGTCTAATAGCTAAAATAGTCTACTTTTATAAACCAACAAATATTTTGTAAATTATCATTTGAGAATGACCATTTCTGTGATACTTTAAGTGAAGAGATTTAGGGGTATGGAATATTTGTTTCTTCTTCAGATAGTAAATAAAAAGCTATTCTTAAAATAATACTTTAAAATTTGAAGTTTGGTGTGTTTTGTTTTTGTAAACAATATCAAGTAGCAAAACACAAAAATGCTCCACATAATCTTTTTCACCCTGGTTTGAGGATAAAGTATGTGAATCAGCACCTCTATACTGAGTTTCAGAAGTTAGCATTATCTGAGAAGTTGCTATTTTTAGGTTCAGCTGTAATGTTTCTAATTGTGGTGCTGGGAGTAGTGGGTACTTTCTTTCCCAGAAGGCTCTGCATTCTAAACATGTACAGGTCAATTTCACATAACGCTACCAACAAGAAGCAATAGGCCCTTTTGCAGGCTGTGTTTCTAACTGGAATATTATGAGCAGGCATTGGGAGTCACAGGCTGTATTTGGGCAACAGCTGCATGTCAAGACAAGCATGGATTGTGGTTCCAGGAGGCTGAGAGAACACCATGATTAAATTTAATTTATTTGGGAGATAAGAAGAAAACAGTATCTTTCTACTGACAAGATTGGCACTGTCTTCGGAAGTGAGCTGACCGCTTGGAAAGTAAACTTTTCAAAGATGATGATCAAGGAAACATCCTTGCGAAGGGACCCGGATTTAAGGGGAGAACTAGCTTTCCTAGCAAGAGGCTGTGATTTTGTTCTCCCATCACGGTTTAAGAAGCGGCTGAAGTTATTTCAGCAGACACAGGTTTGAAATTTGGGTGTTTCTTTTAAATATTTTAATTACTAATAAAACCACCTAGTAAACTAACACAAATAATTTTATTACTCACTTGTACTTAATATTAGGTTAAGGAATTAATCTGTGTTCTCTATTCAGCTATTTGCAGAAAGCTATTTGTAGAGAGATTCCAGCAGGTTTAAAAATAGAGCTTCTGGACCTGGAGTACAGTACTCACATTTTTATCCTGTAGGGAAGGAATCCTGTTTTGCAGACAATAAATACAACTTAACAGGTATTTACCAAGCATACTAGAAAGCTAGAATTCCTATAAAAAACAACATTTGTAAGTTTAAATCAGTAGATTTTATTAGGATATAGTTATAATGAATATTTGTCTAAATATGGATCCTGATAATATTTGTAAAAGCAGAGTATTTTTTACTTTATTAGTGTATGTGAATGATATATGTGAACACAGATGCCATAGCACACATGCCATAGCACACATGTAGAGATCAGAGAACAACTTTCTAAAGACAGTTCTTGCTTCTACCTTTACATAGCCCCGAGGATCCAACTCTGGTTACCAGGCTTGTGTGGCAAGTGCCTTTCTTTATCCATTGAACCATCTTGTCAGTTCCCAAAGGTATTTGTATATAGAGACAACAGTGTATGTCGCAGTAACTGTGGATATGTAGATAATGAAGCATAACAACAATTTCTTCTAAATTTTAAACCAATGCCTTCCCCTAGCAAGCTGAGACTGATTGCTGCTTGCAGCGATCACTGCCTATACTCTTAGGACCAATGTCTGTGTCGTCACACAAGTTGCCTAACATGGGTATAAATCAAGAACTATGCAAATGCTAACAATCCACATTCCATCAAGGAACCATAATTTCAGTTATTCTGACCCAGAAAAACTTCAAATTTAGGGGGTGAGGTATGTGATTTTTTTCATGTGTCAAAATGGTCAAATACTGGAACTGTTATAGTGACAATATCAGTGACTGTTCAGAGTGACTAAGTACTGTACTGATGCTGAAAAACTGAAATAGAGAATTGAGATACTTTTCCAACTTTGTTATTACTAGTCCTATATTGGGTCAAAACAGCTTTACTTTAAGTGAGGAGATGTCAAACTTGCCAGCAAATCAGGCAACCATTATAAGTTTCATATCTATGTTTATAAAGTAAGTTTTATTATACTACTTTAAGGTCTAAATTAGATGTCTCCTAGTAACACAATTGCAGGTAAATTGATAGAGCTGAAAGTTCAGAGTAAATGTATCGTTTTTATGTTATTTTTCTTTATTAATCAATGAATTAATAAATACTTGCTTATTAGTAATTTACTTTGTATTAAGAAGTGTACACACACACACACACACACACACACACACACACGAGAATAGTATGTCATCAAATGTTTGCTCGTTCAGTTAACTTTAGCAGCCAGTATTTGTTCTGAATGTTGTGTTCATCTGTCATTACAAATACAGTTAACATTGAAGGTCTTGCTCTAGACCTCAGCATGTGTCCGTACCCACTGCAGCAATGGTCATAATTCTAATGACATAATTGCTTTTAAATTAAACCACACTTCTCTGGATATCATACTGTTGAAAATATTTTGAAGAAACAGAATTTTGATGATTGTATACTGACAGTCTCACATGTAACAGGAAATCTAATTGGTCTTATAATATAAAACCCAGACCCAGATATTGGGGTAAATGCTGAAAGATCAGAGAGACAAAGGAACAAGCCACTACCACTTCTTACCTCTAAGACTCCTCAGCCTGAAAAGCCTCTAGCCGAAAAACTTTAGTTCCTGTCTCCTCACTCCTTATATACTTTTCTCTGCCCACCATATCACTTCCTTCTTAGTGCTGGGTTAAAGGTGTGTGTGGTTCCCAAGCAAAGGCATAAAATCTCAAGTGCTGGGATTAAAGATGTGTGAGGTCCCAAGTGTTGGGATTAAAGGTGTGTGCCACCACTGCCTGGCTCTGTTTCTCTCCTAGACTGAGTCAATCTCATGTAGTCCAGAGTGGCTTTGAACTCACAGAGATCCAGATGGATCTCTGCCTCCTGAGTGCTAGGATTAAAGGTATGTGCCACTACTGCCTGGCATCTATGTTTAATCTAGTGGCTTGTTCTGTTCTCTGATCTTCAGGCAAATTTTATTAGGGTACACAATATATCACCACACTCACAAACCTCTTTCTGCACAAAATAACAGAATAGACACAACACTGATACACAAAATCTAGGTAGAGCCTCTGAAGATCTGCCCTATTTCAGAATGTTAAGAAGACTTTCTGGTGCTGCTGACTCATATTTACAGATTTAGCATTAAAGCAAAGAAATGTTTGTTCAGACTAGATTATCACTTTGCTAAATCAAGAGAGGTTTATAAACTTTGGATTGCTTTACAAGTGGACATGATTGTTTATTATTAAACCTAAAGGACTGTGCCAAATTCTGCATTGTTTATAATCTTTTGAGAACCCCACTGTTTGGCTTTGTCACTCATTGCCTTTCATGAGGACAAATATGTGCTCAGCACTGTTTGGAACCATTTATATATGTTGCATTCTATTATTTCCTTAAGTCCTCACAGTCTTGCAAAGAATGGGGGTTGTGATTTCTGTTTATTACTGAAATTCTAGAAGATTAGGTAACTGTTCTGAGGTCACAGAGTAGGAAGCCATCACTGTTTACTGTTGTGTTTTTTTATGTTCATTGGCTTCATTTCCTCCAGTGCTGCTCCTTCCTTGACTGTGGCTTTATATGGGATCACTGTCCAAACATTAGGAATTGCAGGGTAATTTTAAAAAGAAAGAACATTTGAATAATACTTTGTGTTCACAGTAAATTAAAAAAAAAAAAAAAACATAGTTAAGTCTGCGGAGATAGCGCAGTGGTAGAGACCCTGCCTGCCATTCACCAGTACTGGGTGAGACTTTTAGCACCTCCTCCCAAACCTAGCTACTCAATAACTGTGTCTGTCTTTCATATTTTATGTAGCATCTAATACATTGCCATGCTCATGACCCTTGTTAATTGAGAACCCTGTAAACCTTCATGAAATCCTTTTTTCTTTTTTTAAATTTCCTTTTTAAATTTATTTTGGTTTTTCAAGGCAGGCTTTCTCAGTGTAGCCCTGGCAATGCTGGAACCTGCTCTGTAGAGCAGGCTGGCTTTGAACTCAGAGATCTGCCTGACTGCTCCTGAGTGCTAGAATAAAAGGCAGGAGCCACCAATGCCAGGAGCCTTTAATTTTTTTTCTTATAGTAATCTCAGAATGGAATTTAGTCTTCATTGGTAAAAATAAACTCCTAAGAAGCTGGGCCTATGAGCTTGGTGAGATGGCTCAGCAGTAGGAGCACTTGCTGCTCTTCCAGAGGACATTTGCTAGATTCCTAATATCCACAGGACAGCTCACAGCCATCTCCAGTCCCATGGGATCTGAAGCCCTCTTCTAACCTCCATAGCACCAAGCATGTACATGGTACATGGTGCACAGACATACATGTAGGCAAACACTCATACACATTCAAAATAAATCTTTAAAAAACTGCACATGATAGCATACTACCATAATCCCAACACTTGGGTGATAGGGGCAGGAGGATACTGAGATCAAGGTCAACCTTGACTATGTAGTGAGAGTTCAAGGCCAGCCTAATCTATATTGAAACCCTATCTCAAGTACATTTAAAAGAAGTAAAAGAAACTCTTATGTGAATGATGGTACACCTCCCTTGACCTTTTCCTCGATCCTAATATCAAGCTCTCTGCTGCCTCACCATGCCTCTTTTCACTGTCCCTTCTAATGTTCCATGAAGCATGCTACAACAGGTACTTTTTGGGAAAAGGAAAGATATAAACTATAAATTAACATTTAATTAACTGTAGAGACTGTTTGGTTTTAATGAAATTAGCGACCTTGGCTTTTGCCTATTAGAGGATACCAAAGCAAGTTAAGTTTATATCTTAGGGAAGACAGCCTGCTATATCAGGGAAGTGGCAAACCAACCATCCAGAAGTCTTCTGAAATGCTTGTCAAATACTGTTAGTAATTCTACCTGGACAAAGTCAAACTGGAAAAGAAATTTAAAATATCCCATATCCCAAATACATTTCAATATGTATATTTTCTTTTCAAAGAAAGAGTCTCTTGAAGCCCAGGCTGGCCTCTATAGCAGAGGATGGCCTTTAGCTGCTGATCCTGCTACTTCCAAGTGCTGGAATGACAAGCTTGTACCACCACACCTGGTTTTCTTCAGTACTGGGTCTTGAACCCAGTGCCTCATGCATGGTAGATAGTCAAGAACTCTTCCCACTGGGCTACATCCCTATCCCTAATTGTATACATTTTGGAAGGCAGCTATGGTCACCACTATACCACCAATGCAGACATTAGATATATATTTTTAAAGAAATTATCATTTCTTTCGTTTGGAGGAGGGGTAGAAATTCACACAAAGACCAAGGACAGTTTTCAAAAAAGAACCTAACTAGTAAAGTTCCAACAGACTAAGAATATACCTTAACCCCTATTGGCTGTTCCAAAAAGCCATCTGTACATTGTTCCTGGGTCTGCTCCGTGCTCACTGCAGCCATCTTCTCTGTCTGCCAGACTCAGCTGGCCACTGCCACAGCTTTCTTGCCAGAGCCTCACCTGCTACATTGGATCACCAATGTGCCCCACTGTGTTAGATGTGGGTGTGGACACCAGCTGAGTCCACAACCACAGACTTGAAGGAGATGAGGGAAGTTGTGGAGGAAGCAGAGAATGGAAGAGATGCACCTGCCAGTGGGAATGCTAGTGAGGAGAATGGTGAGCTGGAGGCTGACAAGGTAGATAAAGAAGAGGAAGAAGGTGGGTAGGAGGAAAAGGAAGAAGGTGATGGCGAGACAGAGGATGGAGATGAGGACAGCAAAAAGGAAAAGCTAAACTTAAGGCTACCTATCAGAGTCTAAATGTGGTCTCCTTCTAGTAGAGGAGCGGGCTCTCCTGCCTGTTGGGCAATGTCACTCACAGATGACAGGCTTTTTTTTTCTTTCCTTAAAAATATTTCAAAAGTAAAATTTTGTATTTTTTTATTTTTGCTCTATATTTTTGTATATACTGTTAGGGGTCAGCCATTTTTAATGATGATAGGTGACCAAACCAGCCTTTGGGGTGGTCTCTGTCCTACTTCTGACTTTATTTGTGCTGTGACCATGTTCATTATACTCTCACAGGAGGGAAAAACAAAACTTGTAGCTGGAGTTGGGGGTGGTTGACAGGGGTGGCTCACACCTTTGATCCCAGTCCTTTGGAGGCAGAGGCAGGGAGATCTCTGAGTTCTAGGCCAGCCTGGTCTACAGAGTGAGTTTCAGGACAGCCAAGGTGATACAGTGAAACCCTATCTCAAAAAACAAAAACAAACAAAACCAACAAAAAGTCTTATTCTAAGCATTCCAGTAACTTTTTGTGTGTATGTGCCTAGCTGTACTATAAGTAGTTGGTTTGTATAAAATGGTTTTAAAATGCCAAAGATAAAAAGGGGTTTTTTTTCTTTTCTTTTTTTATGAAGTTACTGTTGGCCTGTTTGATATATGTGTGAAACATCTTCAACAATAAATCGGATTTTATTTTATTAGTTCTAGCAACAACAAAAACAATACACTTTAAGATCTTGATCATCTGATATTGTTCTAGCTGATATTGCTCTTTGATTATCTTGAAATACTTGCTGACTGATAGATGAAAAAATTTAGTGTGGGATTTTTAAACCATAAATCTATGGGAACAAGTATTGGCAAGCAATATATTAATTTTTAATATGGAAAACATCCCCTAGAAACATGCTTATTGCCCTCTAGAATACTCTAAAGTGAGCTCTTGATCTCTACTGTCTCTATTTGCACATTCTTGTATTTATACACAATTTCTTATTGCTGATGAGGACTCTTGAAAAATATATACTGTTTAGAATTTTTGTATCTTATAATCACATTTTTCTTCCAGATTCAAAATAAACCAGAAAAGAAACCTGCAAAACCACTTCCATCTGCAGCTGGCCTTCCAAGTAGTCCCCAGTCTGTCTCCCCTACTCCTCATGTGAATGAGGTTGTGACTACACCGTTGTCCATAAACATTCCACAGTTCTACTTCCCTGAAGGACTCCCAGACACCTGCAGTAACCATGAACAGATCCTCAGCAGAGTTGAAAGTGCTTTCATGGATATTGAAGATCAGAAAGCAGATATTTATGAAATGGGGAAAATTGCAAAGGTAAGATAACTACTGAATTAATACTCTCCTTTTGCCAGCAGTGCCAGCATTGTCCCTCTTCACTGCCTCTGTGCTCAGACTTTAAGCACAGGTTTGGGTTTTGGTTTTCTTACGATGAAAAGTTATTTGATCCTAATACATCCAACAGTAGTCCTACTTCATAGAACTCGTTTTTGTTTTTGTTTTTTTTTTAAACCCTGGCTGACCTTGAACTCATTTTGTAGACTAGACTGGCCTTGGAATTTAGCACTTTTCCCAGGCTGTACTTTAAGAGGCTCAAGGTTAGAGTAGCCTGAGAGACACACAGAAGCAGGTAGGATGTCAAGGAATGCCTGAGACCCCCCATTTATACTTCCATGTGGAAGGAATAATCTTAATATTTGAAAACTAGTATTCTTTGAGATGAAGCCCTAACTTGTCCTCTTTGTATTTCAGTGCCTTCAGAGTCAGGCCCCAGAGACACTTTCTAGACTTTCTAGACTGCCTGATACCTGTTTGCTGCATGAGCCTGGCTTTCTTCCCTGCTCACAAGTGTAGATGTAGTATGCTGTCCTACCTCTCCTCTGTGATGGATTTCCACTCCTACCAGCTTATCCAACATCTCCTTTAAAGACCTCCCTCTCTTCCTATTTGCAGAAGTGTACTTTCTAATCATGTCCTGCCCTCTTCGTAACTGATCCTGCTGAGCACTTGTGTTGCTGTTAAATGGATCCATAAGCAGGGAGATTTAAAAAAACTGAAAAGTAATTTTTCTTCTTCTTTCTTCACCCTCTCCCCATGTCAGAACTTACTTGATAAGGTGTTTCTAACACAAATCTCTATTCCAGAAGTAAGAGCTTCCTTTCTGTACTGTTTTACTATGAGGAAAGCAGTCCCACAAGAACTTAATAGAAGTCCTAGAATAAGTTCACGTGAGGAAACAATTCCTCTAACTTCTAGCATGGTGCTGTTTCTATTTACATTATCTCGATGAACATACACCACCAGATAAGCCAACTGGATAAATAGCCATCTAAATTAGAAGTTCTCTTTCTAGGGGATTGGGTTTCCTTACCCAATTCTCTGAGAGATAGCTATTGTGTTAGATGATAGACTGAAGATGGTAAATTCCCTGAATAGGCTAAAGCTACAGATCTACATATAAAATACAAAATTTAGTAAGAATGAGTGAAATCTGTATTTGGAAGTAATTTGTTAAACCAAAACTAGAGACCAGGGGAAGTATCTATAGAGAAAGGGTTTTGAAGCATTAAAGATGCTAACCAGAAAAATACAAAAAGATAACCAGGGCCTGAGACAGGTTTCAGCAGCTACCACTAGACAGGTTATAAGCAGTTAGAAAATGTCTACGCAATTAAAGCTAAGAGCATTTTTTATGGTCATTCCAGGAAAGCACCGTGATCTACACTGGCTGTAGATTAGAAAGTCACAGTGCAAAGCAGGGCTAGGTTTGGGGTAGGAGGGTTATCTTGATTAGCTCAGTTAACAGTCAAAAAAGTGTTTAAACAGGGCTGATTTGTAATACACACACACACACACACACACACACACACACACACACACACACGTCTTCATAATTAAATTTATTAGAACTGCTCAGTTTTTTTTATCAGCCATTCATTGCATAAGTGCCAAATGGTTATTTCTTAAGTAGGAACAATTTATAAAAGAGTTAGTTTTTAGAGCAGGAGAGATGGCTCAGAGGTTAAGAGCACTGGCTGCTCTTCCAGAGGTCCTGAGTTCAATTCCCAGCAACCACATGGTGGCTCACAGCCATCTATAAAAAGATCTGGTGCCATCTTCTGACCTGCAGGCAGAACACTGTATACATACTAAATAAATCTTTAAAAAAAAAAAAAAAAGAGTTAGTTTTCTTGGAATGCTTCAAATGGGCAGATAAGGAGAAATTGTCTCTGTTATAGGGCTGGGTTATATCTTTGTCTAGAGAATATGGTGGTTTAAATTAGATGTTCCTCATTGTCTTAGTCTCCAATTGATGAAGCTGTTTGGAAGGTTTAGAGGTATGATCTTGTTGGAGGAAGTATGTCATTGGAGGTGAGCCTCAAGAATATCAACCCTTGCATCATTTCTAGTTTACTTTGTCTGCTTCCTGCTTGAGGTTCGAGATATACACTCTCCACTTCCTCCCTTAGCCACCATGCCTCCACTCTACCATCGTGGACTTGTACTCCTCTGGAACCATAAGCCTAAATAAACTTTTCTGTGAGTTGCCCTGGTCATGGTATTTTATAGCATGGTTCACAGCAATAGAAAAGTAAGTAATACAGAAGCCGATCCCAGCGATGAGTACCTCAACCACAGGCCTGCAGCTTATCCTGTCTTGAACAAAGATTCCTGGAATAACCCTGTTCTTTGGAATATTCCCAACCCCTCGACTGAGGAGCCTGCTCACCATATTCCTCACAGCCTACTAATCTGGCCCTTATAACCTTGTACTTTATTTAGTAGCAATGTCCTGCTCCATAGCTAACTGTCCTGCTGGCCCTCCACAGATGCAATGAGAGGAAAGTAGACTGCCTTCTGAGTCCATTTATTCAAAAGACATGTAGACAGAGTGTAGTGAAGGCAAGGAAGGATCCTTTGGTAGTGGGAACCAAAGGAAGGACTTTACCAGTTAGACAAAGTGAAGATCAGTCCATATGTGGTATCATGGAAAGTTGCCTGTGTTGAAGCCAACACTGAAGAAGTTTTAAAAACAAGAGTATTTTCTTTTCCTAAGTATCTAGTTAACTATTTACTGTTTAAGCTAATAATCATATGGCACAGTAGCCATTTTACAAATATATAACTAGATTAATTTGATGATAGCCCAAAATTCCATTTTTAGAATCCAAATCTTTTTGTTAATTGCTCTTTGACATTAACTGTCAGCTTAGATAGCAAGATATACTGCTCCTTCTGTTAAAGAGTTAAAACTATAGTTGCATATAAAATGAGGGTGTGTATATATTTTTACTTCAAAAATTATTTTGAGTCAGACATGATAGCACATGCCTGTGATCCCATCATTCAGAAAGTTTGAGTGAGACAATCTTGAGTTCAAATCCAATGTAAGCTACAAAGCAAAACCTTGTCTCAAAAATGAAAGTTATGATTATGTTAATTTGTTTTGCTTATATTTTTCGTTCATTGGGACAGCTATAGGCCAAGCTGGATCAGATTTATCAGCTAATTTTATTAAACTTTGCCTCTTTATTCCTTAATATTTATTTTATTTGTTTGGTGTGTGTGTGTGTGTGTGTGTGTGTGTGTGTGTGCGCGTGCGTGCGTGCACGCATGCCCATGTGAATGTCCACAGAGGCCAGAAAAAGAAGGGCATCAGATCCACTAGATCTGGAGTTACAGGTGGTTGTAAGCCACCAAATGTGGGTGCTGGGAACCAAACAAATCCTCTAAAAGAGCAGTTTGTTCGTTTAGCCACAGAGCCAACTCTCCAGCCCTGCCTCTTTATTCTTAAAACCACTTACTTGAAAAATTTGTTTGTATCTTCCAGCTACCTAATTGATGTAACTTAGTTTTTACTTGGCTCCAGTTTCTTAGCACTTAACTAAATATTATCTTTATTTTCAACACTCTTTACTTAGTGTCTTCTTTTGCCATGAGGCAGTCAACTGTGTCTCTAGCACTTCCTGCCCATTGTCTTGCAGCAGGTTAATGTAGGAGAGGGAGACGAGAGGCTGCCCTTAAGGAACATGGAGGGAGGAGATTGTAGGAGCAGTAAACAAATGTTTATGGATTCCTGCAGTTCATAAAAACGTTTGGAAAACCAGCTTGTATTTGTAACCTACTCTTGGTGGCACTTAAGTGTAGCTATAAAGACAGAAGTCAGTTTTTTAAGTGCATAGAAAACCATGTTTATGAAATCAGCATCTGTTGGTATAAGTTTAGCCTGTTCACCCTAGACCCTCACACAGCCACAGAGAACTTAATGTCCACTAATGTCTGATTAAATTTTTAGTGTGTACTTTATAATTTTTTCCCATACCTTCAAGTGATGATGGGGAAAAACTGAATAGAAAATAAACCTAACAGCATAGTATAGACATGGAAACTGAGCAGCAGGAAGAAAAGCATTTGTCAGAGACAGGACCTCTAGTGTAAAATTGAAGAAAAGAAGAAAACTCTCATCTGGGTCATGCAAAGCCCTCCAGCTCCTTTCTTAGGGGTGGGGAGCGGTATATCACCATCTGGACTAATTGTGTCTGTGACTTATAAGGAGCACCTCTGTACTTACATCTCTCTCCTACAAAGTAGGATAAAAATAAAAATACCTGCTCTCTTCTGCATGGCAAATCATGTGAACACCCATTGAAATAATAGCCTTGAAACCACTTTAAAATATTGAAAGAACATGACAGATATTAAATAATCTCCTGTGGGTATCAGAACAACCTTGCTTTGGCTTCTTTTTGTTGTTGAACCATTCTTAGATTAAATTATAGGTGTTAGTCAAGTTTTCTTTACTCACATGACTTTAATTACCGTATTATTATTCTTCTAAAGCTTTTCCTAAATGTATTTCCTATATCATTTGTCACTTATTTTCTTCCTTAAACAAAGGAGTCTTCACACTGGCTAATTCTCTCCTGTGTTACTCAAAACTCTGGTAGGTGCTCTCATATTTTTGTCACTTTCCAGGTCCTTACTGATCTCTTGGCTCCCTTTACCTTAATTCATTTACTTTCAACAAAAGCAGCCAACCATGTGTTTCTGTAAAATAGTCATAGTATAGATCCACAGCCCTGCCATCATTACATTCCCCATGTTTTCTCTTTGACAGTTGACTTCTAGGGCCTGATACCCTTATGCCACCTAACACTTGGGTACTCAGGTACTAGGAGAAGAAGATGATGACCTTTTCTAATCTATTTCAAGGCATTTTTCATTGTTAAATTTATCTTTGGAGTTTTGCCTCTGAATCATAATGCGTCCCTGTATTAATAATGTCTTGGTGACTTATACTATTCCTTGTGAACTGACATACCTGCACTTTAACAGCAGTCATAGGAGAATAGGTATTTTTTTCTCCCTTCACTTACAGACAGGACTGTTTCGTGTCTTTCTGCCTCATTTTCAGCTAGTAAATTGTTTTTTTCTAGTCTGTGGGGGGTTTTTGTTTGTTTGTTTAAAATTCTTTTTCATGCAATATATTTTAATAATGTTTTCCCTCCTCCAACTCCTCCCAGATCCCACCCCCAACTTTATGTATGTGCTTGCGCTCTGTCTCTCAAATAAATACCTACACATACACAATGAAAATTAAAACAACCAACCAAAAGACCAATTAAAAAAAAAAAGCTAAAAGGAAACAAACCCACCACAAAAACAGTGGAGTTCATTTTGGGTATGGAGCTTGCCGTGGAGTGTGGTGGATATACCCAGTGACATAGGAGAGAACTGCTTTTCCCCTTTGCCAGCAGGTATCACTTACAGACAGGACTGTGGGGGGTTTTTTGTTTTTCGAGACAGGTTTCTCTGTGTAGTTTTGGTGCTTATCCTGGATCTCACTCTGTAGACCAGGCTGTCCTCGAACTCACAGAGATCCACCTGGCTCTGCCTCCTGAGTGCTGGGATTAAGCAATTCTTTAATCAAGGCTTTCTTCTCACATGACTTCAGATTGTGTCAAGTTAACAATTAAACCTAACTAGGAAAACTTACAGTTCTCTCTGTGCTTTGTATCTGTGGCTCTCCCACAGCCAAAATAAAGATGACTCATTTCTCTTTCCCAGCCAATAGCTTGTCACTAAGGCTACCTAGGAGCATTTCCTTAGAATCCATTGTGCGTAAAAAGAGGGACTGGAGTTAGGGAGGGTTGATTTGACAGTTTACCTACCCAAAGTATCTTAATTGTGAGCTTTGTACCATAGCAATCATAATTTCTGTAATAAACAAAAATCTCATGGCTGCTAAGCAGTACTATTTCTCATTCTTGACAAGCAGTACTATTTCTCATTCTTGACTTCAGTAGAAGCTTTCAGCCTCTGGACTTAAGCAGTCTCAAATTCTGGTTATAAGAAACTCTAGTCTGCAACATGTCACTGAATTTATTGGCAGGATTAAGTCTGCTGATTAGGCTGGCCAGTTATGTGTCACTGTCCTTACTCACTGTTCAATGTGGTCTCTCCTGAAGTTTCATTCTCAGTCAATTCCCAATAAGAAGACTATTCAAGTAGCCGTTGCTTTACTAGAACCACCACACTAGTTCTCAAGAAACCCTAAATTCTATTCTGTTTGTGGAATAACTTCATTGTTCCTGGGGGCAGCACTTTCTTGTTTCTGCTGTTCTGTTTTTACCTCCCCTGGCTTGAACCCTGCTTTCTACATCCTCATCTCTAGCATCAATCTTGGAATCTCCCAGGATAGACAGTGTCCAACTAGGTATTCTTCAGGCTCCTATGAGAATCTCCTGTGCAGAGTTTCATACCAGGAGGAACTTCCCCTAAACCCAAGGTAGATAGATGTGTAGTCTACCTCCAAAGGAAATTCTTCCCTTTGCAGAACAATGATGTACAATGAAAGTATCTTTATCTTTTAACAAGATGTGACACCTCCTTCACAGAATTCTAGACTGGAAACATGCTTTTCATGTGTGTACAAAAATAGGAAGATTTGGACTCTTTCTCTATTAATATTTATGTGTTATTGGAAATACATTTCCCTCTAAGGAAAAATCGGTAATTTAGTAAGAACTCTTTCTTACAAAAGTAAATGGATACTATTTAATGATATTTTTAAATTAAAAAAAGCAGAACATTTTATTAGGAGAAGAAAGGTAGTACTTTTTAGGGTTTTGAAGTTTTATTCTAAGTTCTTACTAAGCTTTTTATAATGCATAGTTATTTGTGATAACCTAACATAGAAGTAAATGGTAGCATTTTGTTTCTTACCTTTCATCTTTTACTTGAATTATAATCACTTTAGTAGATTTGATAACTTTTCTTGCACAGCCTAGAATTTTCAGGAGAGGGGACTATCAAATCGTGTGTGTGTGTGTGTGTGTGTGTGTGTGTGTAGCATGCATTTAGGTGCAGGTGCCCTCTGAAGTCAGAGGTGTCAGATAACCTTGGAGCTGGAGTTGTAAACAGTTGTGAGCCATTTTTATGGGTGCTGGGAGTCAATCTCTGACCCTCTGCTAGAACATTATGTTTCTTAGCCACAGTGCCATCTCTGCAGTCCCTTTTCTGGTTTAGTTTTTTGTTTATTTGCTTGTTTTTGTTTTGTAAACCTGTAGTTTCATAACAACATGCAAGGAGAAATGAGGAAGTTAATAGTAAAGTGTTTTAACAGCTAGTGACCTGGTAATAAAAGTGACTTCATTTTCTGTTCAAGAAATGAAGGACATGGAGGGCAGTGATGGCACACACCTTTAATCCCAGCACTCAGAAGGCAGAGGCAGGCGCATCTCTGAGTTCGAAGCCAGCCTGGTCTACAGAGTGAGTTCCAGGATAGGCACCAAAAACTACACAGAGAACCCTGTCTCTCTCTCTATATATGTGTGTGTGTGTGTGTGTGTGTGTGTGTGATATATATGTGTGTGTGTGTGTGTGTGTTATATATATGTGATATATGTGTGTGTGTGTGTGTGTGTGTGTGTGTGTATAACCAGAAGTTTAATCATTTCTTTCTAGAAGGTAGAAAAATATATTATGTAAGAGTGGCAGGGAGAGATGCTGGTTTTCTTCAGCTGCTATTGGGAGGGATAATTAATTTGGAAAAAAAGATAAATGGCTTTCCACTTTCTTCACTAAACATGTAGCCCTCTATTTGATCTCCTGTTCTCCCTCCCCTCTCTCTCATTGACCTCAGCAGCCCTTTTATTTACTGCGGCATGACAGATAAAAGCTCATGTCTCTTCTTTTGGCATACCATTCCTTCCCTTCTTTTAGCTTACTCTGTATGTTTTTGTTTGCAGCTCTGTGGCTGTCCACTCTATTGGAAAGCCCCCATGTTCAGGGCTGCAGGAGGAGAGAAGACTGGATTTGTGACAGCACAGTCATTCATTACTATGTGGAAAAAGTAAGTATGTGAACAGTGATTCTGAGACTAGCAAAGAATTGTGTGGTCCTTAGAAATGGCATTTCTCATATTCGTTTATTTTCCTTGTATCTTACAGTTCAATAAGGAAAATTCTATGATTCATTACCATTTATACCCACAAGTTCTTTGCCACAAACCTTAGTCTGTTTTACCTTTAAATAATGCCAGATTAATTCCTTTAATCTCAGCACTGGGCAGGCAGAGGCAAACAGATCTGTGAGTTTGAAGCCAGCCTTGTCTACATAGCTAGTTCTAAGCTAGCCAGGGCTACCTAGTAAGATCCTATCTCCAAAAAGGTGGAGGGAGAGGGGACTAGAGAGATAGCTCGGCTGTTAAGAGCACTGGCTGCTCCTTTAGATGACCTTGGTTTGATTCCCAGCACCCACATGGTGACTCATAGCAATCTGTATCCCAGTTCCTGGGGATCCAAAGCCCTTTTCTGGCCACCTCAGGCACTAGGCATGCATATGGTACATACAGACAAAAACCCCATACACATCTTTTTTTTTAATTTATAATTTTGCATCTTTAAACTGTAAAGCAAATTTGCAAAAAATATTTTTTTCTTTTTCTTTTTTTTTCTTTTTTTTTTTTTTTGTTGTTGTTGTTGTTTGTTTTTCCGAGACAGGGTTTCTCTGTGTAGCTTTGTGCCTTTCCTGGGACTTACTTGGTAGTCCAGGCTGGCCTCGAACTCACAGAGATCCGCCTGGCTCTGCCTCCCAAGTGCTGGGATTAAAGGCGTGCACCACCACCGCCTGGCTGCAAAAAATATTTTTTAAGTAACCTCTGATTTGATAGTTTCTTTCTTGGTTTTAACCTCTAAAACTAGAGACTCGGGATTTGAATCCAATAGTGATAATAAAAGTAACTAAAGATTCTCCTTTAAGGGCAGAACTGTGTGTGTCACAAGAAAAACACATCTGCAGGCTGGAGAGGTGGTTCTGTGGGTAAGAATGTGAATATGAGGACTTGAGTTCAAATCTCAGCACCTACATAAAAAGCCAGGCATGACTGTATGTACCTATAACCCAAACATTGTGGGATACAGGCAGATCCCAAGAGCTCATTGGCTGTTCAGCTTTGCGGAAGCTTAAAGCTTTGGGTTGAGTGACAGACCCTGTTTTAAAGAAATAAAGTGAAAGAGGTAAAGACATAGAAAAGTATTGTCCTCTAGCCACCACAGCACACATGCACTTGTACCTGCACATCCTTATGAATGTACAATACACACACACACACACACACACACACACACACACCAAAATAAAATTAGAAAAATATAGTTACAGTCTCAAATAATCTGATGGAAAATTATATCTGGTTGATTTATCGAAATCACTAAGTTCTTACAGATTTTAATCATCACTTTTTTGAGAGCTCTAGTTAAGGAGAAAAAGACTAGATTACTTATGAAATAGTCTTGACTTTTAACATTCTGATAAATTATCTCAAATTCAAGCCCAACTTTCCTTTAAATCCCTTCCTTGGATGCTATTAGATATTGTTTTGTTTTATGGCAAGGTATCATGTAGCCCAGGCTGGGCTCACTAGGTAACCAGTAATGACTTAGACCTTCTGACTTTGCTGCTTCCATTTCCCAAATTCTGGGATTATGCGGTGCTGGGGACTAAACCCAAGGCTTTGTGCATGCTAGGCAAACACTGTACCAACAGAGCTATGTTCTAGCCCCTAGGTGATATTCTTTAAATCACTAACATTTAGGACAGTGGTTCTCCTAATGCTTCTCCAACCTTCCTGATGCTTTGACCCTTTAATACAGTTCCTCATGTTGTGGTGACCCCCCAACCATGAAGTTATTTCATTGTTACTTTGTAACTGTAATTTTGCTACTGTTAAACTTGGAACTGTTAAATCACAGATTGAAAACTACTGATTTAGAAGATCAGGGCCAGTGTCTTAGGGTTTCTATTGCTGCAATGAAACATCATGACCAAAAAGCAAGCAGGGGAGGAAAGGGTTTATTTGGCTTATACTTCCATATTCCTGTTCATCATTGAAAGAAGTCAGGACATGAATTCAAACAGGGCAGGAACCTGGAGGCAGGAGCTGATGCAGAGACCATGGAGGAGAGCTACTTACTGGTGTGCTTTCCGTGGCTTGCTCAGCCTGATTTCTTATAGAACCCAAGACAACCTCTAGGGGAGGCATCTTCTCCATTGAGGTTCCCTCCTTTCAGATGACTCCAGTTTGTGTGTCAAGTTGACATAAGACGAGCCAGCACAGTCAGTCTTCCCTTTTAACTGATAACCCTTCTTTATAAATGTCCTCACCCTTTCTGGCCTAAATACCCTTCCTCCTAGTAAAATGGAAATGCTATCCACTTACTATTTAAAATAGACACATAATATCAGCAAAATTAAACTTAGAGGTTCCTTCTAATCCCTTCATACTACCTATGGTGGTTTGAAAGAAAATGTCCCCCAAAGGGAGTGGCACTATTGAGAGGTGTGGCCTTATTGGAGTAGGTGTGTTCTTGTTGGCAGAAGTATGTCATTGTGGAGGTGGGTTTTGAGGTCTCATATATGCTAAAGCCACTCCCAGCATCTCAGATCTCAGACCACTTCCTTTTGCCTGTGGGGTCAAAATGTAGCTCCTTTGCCACCCTCAACTCCTTCTCCAGGATGTCTGCCTGCATGCCACCATGATAATAATGGATTGAACCTCTGAAACTGTAAGCCACCCAATTAAATGCTTTCCTTTATAAGAGTTGCCATGGTCTTGGTGTCCCTTCACAACAATAGAACCCTAAGTCACTACCCAAAGGTTCTTAGCTGTGCATTGTTTGAAAACAAAATGAGTGATTAGTAAATGCATTCCTAGTTTTAAAAATCTAACAGTAAGTCACATTCTTTATTCATTATATAAGGACTAAAGTGGTAAGAGTGTGTAAGACACTACCAGTTAGTAAACTTCTTTAAAGAAATACACCCAAGCCAGAGGTTACAGTTTCTTCATGTTGTCCAAGTGGGGTTTAGCCATTGTGTTCCTGGAATGATTGAGTTGTCTAGATACCAAGGAATATAAGAGCCCTAGAAGAATCTCCACCATCTGAATGATACTACAAAGTCACTGGCCAACTTCTCCTATAGCAGAAAAAATAGCCTGATAAAATGTAAGGACTATCCTTTTTTAAATGTATATATAAGTAGAGGTAAAAATAAGAGAAGCTAGAAATAGCATACAGAAAGAAAAAAGGGGGGAAAGTACTAATGAGCAAGCCTAAACTAATAGAGGAAAAAAGCATTTGTCCTTAGGTGGTTTTTTTATTACTATTAAAAAATATTTTGAGAATTTCATACACAAATACTATATATCATTTCTATCCCTCCTCTGTGGGAGACCAGCTCCCACTCCCCCATCCCAGGGTACTCTTGAGGAGAGTAAAATGAGAAATACTTAGATAGAAGGATAGAGGGGAGAGAAACATTCCCTCCTTAGGGTGGTCGAGAACCCGTTGAAGCCCTGCAGGTGGGGCAGTAGGAGGCCTATTCCCTTCTGAACAGAAACATAAGGAGTGGAAACTACTAGGAAGAAGACAGGAAAGCTCCCCTTCACTTAAGTTTTACAGGAGTCACTGAGATTGTAAAATTATATTTTGGGCTATCATTAAAAAGTGTTCAAATATATCTGAAGATAAAACATATTCCTTTGAAAATTAATTTTACCTAGACATAGATGGAGTAATAAAAACAATTTATACTTACATTCAATATTTACACATTTTTCAAACTTACATTCAACATTTACACTTTTTACAGACTTATATTCAACATTTACACCTTTTACAAACTTGTATTCAAAAGGAAACTCTTTAGAACTATTTTTACAAACTTTAGCACATATCTAGAAGAGATTTCTTAACTGTTTACTAAACTTATATTCAAAAGGAAGCTCTATAGAACTATTATGCAAACATATTTAAAAGGAAACTATTAGCAACCATCTAAAAGAGATTTCTTAACTGAAATACTACATTTTCTTTTAACAAGACAAAGTATGCAGATCATTTTTAAAGTTCGGAGTTTATATCAGCTTTGATATTAATCTGAAAGTTTTCTTGAGAGTTTGAAGTTAGAGCCTAATTTATCAGTGGCTCTAAGCTTGACTAAAGGTAAAATTCCCTCTTCTTAATTTTTTAAAGCTGCTTTTTAAGATTATCATGAGCATTTCAATGATGACAATGTTTCTCTCTTATTTTTCAAGCAAATTTTAAGTTTTTTACTTTTTTTTTTAATTGGTCTGTACGTGTTTTCTATACTTAAAGCAATTTCCCAGTGTATGGACTGCTTTCTCTTGTTTTCTTAAGGGTTTCAAAATGACTTGAGAAGCGTCATTAGCATCTTACTTGCCTCCTGACAGGCATCCCCTGTTTCTCATTTTCAGGTGGTAAGGCTAACAAGGATTGTGGGGAAAGTGGCATTTTTAACTCCTTAAGCTGTTTAAAATAAATTAAAACATGCATTTGCTCAGTAATTCCCTTGGGTGTCTTGCTACTCTGCTACAACGAACAAAAGAACAAAAGCTTCTGTCTCAGACCGTCTGCGTTTTCTTCCGGGCCTGCTTGCCTATGCTGCCTCACTTTTACAAACTACATTTTCCAAGCTGCCTTTCCCTATATCATCACACTGCTGTGAACAAACTACATTTCCCATGCTGCCTTTCTGGGTCCAAGAGAAACCTTCCGTTCACATGGTCTGTATTTGTGCTGAAGCCAAAATCAAGTTTTTGCTTTTTTCACAGGTTTTTGTCTTCCCTAAGCTTGCATTAGGACACCTTCATTATTGTTTGATAGATGCACCTCTCTAATCAGATTTTTCACCTGACACAGTTCCCAGAGCAAATCATGCATGCACTCAGATAGGTGCTTATTGCCAGAAGCAAAAAACGCTTGGGTGCTTCGCTTCCCTGCCTCACTAGGTCAGTGAAAAGGAATGAGAATACTTTTTTTAAAAGAGCTTTTTTAGAAAGATATTTCCCCCCAATAGAAAAAAGAAAAGAAAGAACTTTTTTCACAGCCATGGGTGCTGTGTAGCCCCATGGGCCTCACATTCAAGTGGGCGACTCTCTCAGTTCCTGCTGGCCTTGTTTATATGGCCAAATTTTGTCTCAGCTTCTCTCATGCTGTCATTACTGCTAGAACTTAGACCTTGTCTCCATCAATGCAGAGAGGATTTCAAAGTCTCCACTGCTGCCTTCACCACAGCTTCTCCTCAGCTGCCATTCCACCCTAGGGGGTGTTGTCACTCTGCCTGTGCTTTCCCAGGCATCTTCACTACTCTCTAGCCTCGGGATTCTGGCTAGGGCCTAAAGTATCTGCTGTTTTTCTAATGCGGGCTTGAAGGGGAGATAGGAGTAGCAGAGAGGATTGCCCTGTTCCAAGAGGTTTTTTTGTTTTTTCTAGAGCAATTATAGGTGATTTTCCCATACTGATAGATGTTCCAGGTGAGTTAAATTTTTACCCTTACAGAAAGAAATCTGAGCAGGAAAGACCTGAAAAGCTTCCAGTTTTTTAGAGAGAGATTACTAAGTTTTTCCCAAGACTTCTGTTCCCTAAACTTTGGCTTCATGGCCAAGAGAAAGCTAATTCTGATGGTCTGGTGTTTTCATGCATTAACAATATCAGTGGAGTAAAGAGTTTTATTTCACTCACATTTGCCTCAGGGAAAATTCTTTCCTCTCAGAACTCAGATCTAAGCTGTCTATAGGACAAAAGCTTCCACAGGAATCTTTTTCTGCCTGTTTTTCTCATAGTATTTTTTCATGACTGATTTCTCACAGGAGTTTGCCTTCATAGTCCCATAGTTCCTCTGTCTTGTTGCTTATCTAATCCTGTTTTTCTTATACTATATTCCTATATTCTACCTATATTTCCCTTTTACCCTAAGTTCTTCCTACACTATATTCCTACATTCTACCTTATATTTTTTTTTCCTTAATGAGTTCAATTCCCAGCAACTACATGGTGGCTCACAACCATCTGTAATGAGATCTGGTCCCCTCTTCTGGCCTGCAGTCATACATGCTTTATACATAATAAATAAATAAATCTTTAAAAAAATTAAGAGAGAGAAAAAAAAGAAACCTAGAGAGAGAGATATTCACTGCAGCCTCACTTTTCACTGGGCATCTTTCAGCACTTCACTTTCACTCCTGAAAATAGAATACCCCCACCTTAATTTTTACAACATAATCAAACATGCCCAAACTTCCTGTGGGACCCTCAACCCTTCTTTTGCCAAGTTCCTTGGTCCCTGTTCCTGGCGCCCTCTGTGGGAGACCAGCTCCCATTTATCCCCCCAGGGTACTCTTGAGGAGAGTGAAGTGAGAAATATTTAGATTGAAGGATAGAAGGGATAGAAACAGAAACATGGGATAGCCTTGGTGGGGGGAGGCTGGATCCTTATCCACTGGCCCCTTCTGTCTCTTCTAAAGGGCTATTTATAGGAATGCCAAGGGGCAGAGCAAAGACCCCCCCCCCAGCTCAGCCAAGTGTAGACCCTTCCAATCACCTAGTAATCATGTACATGGTCAAGCAATCCTCTAATGCAGCCCTGCTGGGTAAAGCAAGCTCAGATCTTACTAGGAAACCTTTGTGGGCCTCCACACTCCTCTCAACTTCTATATTCCTCTCCTTGGTATTCTTGCATTCTAGAACATAAAACAAGAAAAGATCCTAAGGCCTGAATAGTAGGTACCTTCCAACATAGTCTACATAGCAAGTTCCAAGCCATCAAGGGTTATATAGTGTGACCCTGTCACAAGAACAAACGAAAAAACATAGTAGGGAATTCATCTTGGTCTTTTGCTTTCCCAGTAGGAAAATCAGAATTTGAACAAAGAGAGGTGATTTTTGTTTTTAATTGGTATATAAAAATAGTAGTAGGATTTAAGAACTTAAAATTTATAGATGGTCTGGCTTCTTCTCAACTCTGTTCCTTTATCCGGGTAGATGCCTGGCCCTGAAAAGTCCTCACGTGGAACATAAACTAGGAGTTAAAAGAATAAATGAGTGACATAGCCCTTGTCAGAGGTGTCTTTAGTCGCTGAGCTCAGTATTGTTGGCAGAAAAAAAAATCACACAGCAGTCTAGGAAAACAGCAAGATGTGAGTGATGATAAAAGAGAGCTGTAAACAAGCTGGAGGATGAAATTAAATAGGAGATAGTCTCATAGAAGAGAGGTTAGACCTAAACACAGGAAATATATCTGCTGATACTATATTTTTAATATTCTAGGACAGTTTGAGAACCTAAGGCTGACTATAGCAAAGGACAGCTGTGTCCAGGTGGATTTACATGCTTAATGTAAGAGTCACAGAAAGTTTTTAGTTAAGACTGTCTCTGAGAGAGGATGGACATCTGTACCCTTGGGTATAGCACAGCAGTGATGGCCTTCACAACTATGTTCCTTTATTGAAATGAGTTGTCATCTCTGAGGAAAAACAACTTCTGCAAAAAGTCAGTGAATAAGAAGTCATGATGGACAAGTCTGCAGGAAACTGCTCACAGAGTTCCATCTCTGCTGTGGTAAAAGAATCCTGGTGAATGAGTGTACATTGTCAGCTACTAAAATGGTTTGGGTGCCCTCTAGTGGGAGTTCCTCTTAAAATGCTATCAAAAAGTCAGATTCTGAAAGGAAGGCTCTAGTATGAGAATTTAAGGAGACTTAAGTGAATGATAGTTTGAGTTTCCATCCCTAGGAAAGGGGTTTTAGTTTTTTAATTTTTTTTGCAAAGTTAACCCTTCATATAAGGTGGTTTGAATTCCAAATACAGTATATTTAAAAGGTTTAAGCCATAATGGCTCATGCCTATAATCTCAGCACTTTGGAGGAAGATTGTTATAAGTTCCTGTCTACCCTGGGCTACAGTGTAAGATACTATGTTTTTAAAGTCCAAAAGTATGCAAGCACAAAGAATAACTGGCAAGTGATACCATAGAATTCAAACATTTTGGGATACATATGCTTCCTGACTTGTTCCAGTAGTAAGCTCTGTATAGAATTTTTAGAACTAAAATTAAATACAGAAGTCACAAGCATAAGGAAATCATTTCCCTCCTGTCAGAATGCCTGTGGGTTGGTTTTAGAGTAGGCATTGTGAAATCTCCCCTCCTTCTCGTCCACACCTATCCCCATGTTGCCCCATTTTATATCTCCAACTGGACATCTCTTGCCCTTAGGGCTAGGACAATTTAGGGGGAAGACACAGCTTCACATCCTTTTTTTCCACTCCTAGAACACCAGCTTTGGGGCAGAACTCCTCTGGAACCAAACCAATCCCGTTCTCGCTTTACTCTTTCTCTTGGGGTTCATGTCGGTGTGTCATTTGTCACTAAAAAAACACTTGCCCTTAAAGCATTATGGTCGGTGTAGAATAGCTATGCTATTCTTCAGCTTTTATGGCTTTTTTAAAAGTCTCATTTTTAAAATCTCTTGCCTTACGGAGTTTATCAGTCTAAAACATTAACAAAAAAACTATAAATCACCTTTTCTATTTCATGCTTTTGATTTAAAAAATAAAGAATCCTGACATGACTTTTATCTTTTTAGATTGTTTTCATCTGTTGCGTTGCTTCTGTGTTTGTTTAATCGTGCGGTCCTTTTCTTTAAATGTATAAAAACGCTCCTCTTTAACAACCTCATCACTTTTTCTTACTATTATTCCATCAATTTTCTAGTCCTATGAGGTGGTTTTCATTAGCACCCAGTGTACTAATCTTCCTTTATAATGTGTGTTTAACTTCTGGGTCCTTAAATATTAGTAACAATAAGGACAGTAAGAATAAATATAAGTATCTGACTGTAGCTCAAAACAAACAAAATCAGAATAGCATTTGTTAGATCACTAACATTTTGAGAGTTTTCTGTGTATAAGTCACTAAACCATGTTCTTTGTATATATAAAAAAATAGCTATAACTACCTTCCCTTTAGTTGTCAAAGACAAATTTTAAAACCAACAATACAGTGGCACATTTAAGTATAGTGAGTACAGAAATCAGAAAGGAGTTCGGCTGTAGAGAGTGTTTTGAAAGAGGTAGTTATTTAGCTAAGTCTTAAAGAAGAATAGAACAGCATGAGAGTGATGTAAAGGCCAAATTTCATATGGCTCAGGCCAGCTGCCTGGAGTGGAAGTTTGATTTAGCACAGTAGTAAGATAAGTAGGCAGGCATCCTCTAGCATAGTGACGGAGGGCCTTTAACGCCCAGTATAGACACTTCAACTTACACATTTACATGGTAGATAAGCAGTAGAGTACTGTACATTTTTTAGTAAGGGACTAAAATGTAATCCAAGATTGTTTTAGAATTGTCACACCAAAAGGTTAGATGAGCACTGAAGCCTGTTGGGACCCTCCCTAGCAGTATCATCCTGCGTCGATAATGCCCAGAACTTGTAGAGCACAGTAGAAACAGGAAGAAACAGTTGTCCAGAGAATTTCCAGGAAAATTTCTTCAGGACTCCAGTCTTCCTGGGAATCTGTATTCCAGATACCTAATGGTCTCAGCTAGATCCTTGGCGATTATGATGAACTTCACCCTTCTTCTCACTCATGTACCCATAAAGCACCATATCCTCTCATTTCTACCAGATGTGCCCCTTCCTGTCTCCCAATGCCAGTGTCCAGATTCCTGTAGCCTCACACTTAGTGTTTTTGAAAACCACATCTGACCATGCAAATGTCTGAGGTAAAATTCTTCTATGGAGCAAATTCTTGACATGATACAAAAGAGGCCTTCTTGGATTTTATTTGCACATGCTCCCTACTCTTACTAGCTTTGAACTTTCTGTTGCCCAAATGCTGTATGATTCTTACCAGGCATCTATGTGTGCTGCCCTCCTTATTGTAACCCCCTTCTTTCCTGCTTCACACTGCAGGAAATCTCAGACCTTCTCTGTCCTTTTATGATACCTTCCTTGTACTCATTACTTAGTATCGTGGCTGTTCCACAATAGGATGATTTCACTGGTAACCAAACACTGGACCATACACTTCACATAGGGAATAAAACTCTTGTCTTATTTTCTTTTACCCAAGCTCATTCAAGGCCAGATGCAATCCCTGTCATATACTTACCATTCAATAACTGACTAATGAAGGAAAATAAAAAAATTTGGAGTTACTTATTGGATATAGAGACTTAAAAAAAATTAAATGACTTCAAGGTTTCAAGCCCAGATAGCTAAGACTGGTACCACCATTTTAACACACACACACACAAATCCAGAAAAAGGACTAGTTTGAAAAGCTTTTAAATTTTACTTTTTCTGTGTTTTGACTTTTCTGTCAGAGTATATGGAAATAGCCAGCAAATAGTTGGAAGTGAAGAATTCTAGAAACTTAGAAGACTTTACAGAGGATTGGTTTTCTGAAGCCTGTAGCTTGAGTTTTCCTGCCTTGCCCACAGTCAGGACAAATCTCTGTCACCCGCCAGTCCCACAGCCGCTCAGACCCAACCAAGCAAACACAGAGACTTACATTGCTTACAAACTGTATGGCCGTGGCAGGCCTCCTGTTAACTGTTCCTATATCTTAAAGTAACGCATTTCTACAAATCTATACCTTGCCACGCGGCTCGTGGCTTACCAGCATCTTCACATGCTGCTTGTCCTGGCAGTGGTTGGCAGTGTCTCCTTCTGCCTTCCTGCTCTTTTATCTCTCCTTTCTGTTAGTCCCGCCCATACCTCCTGCCTAGCCATGACCAATCAGGTTTTATTTATTGACCAATCAGAGCAACTTGACATACAGACCATCCACCAGTACAGCCAAGTGCAGACCATCTCAGACACCTGCACTCAGGCCCATGGTCCTAATCATCCTCTATGCAAACCTGCTGGGTAACGCCACAAGGAACCCAAGAAGGGCTCCCACAGGACATACATTAACATCCCACAGCAGAAGCCTGTTCTCTAAAAGTTGAAGTTTAAAAGCCCCCGTCTGGCTGGCCATGGATATGTCAACCTAACAAGAATTTCCTGTCTTCTATAGTGTATAGTAGTCTGCTTGAGGTATTTCCTTCTTGCTAGCTCAGAAACTCTGGTTTCACATGTCCTGTGCTAAACTGAATGGGCCTTCAACACTAAGTGTATTTTAGTAACGTATTTTACCTGTATCAGTTTTTTTTTTTTTACCCTGTGGTTTCAACTCAAAAACATTCTAGAAAGAAAGTTTACCATTCTGTAACTGAAATTTTTATTAAGTTACTCCTTTGACAAAAACCAGAAGCATGGAAGCCATTGAAAAGGAAGCATTGGGACAAGGGGTAACCTAGTGGTAGAGGACTTGCACAAAGCTTGCCCTTTAATTCCAGCACTGAAAATAAAAAGGCAGAGAGCATTTGATTCAGTTTGTTTGTTTGTTTGTTTGTTTTTCGAGACAGGGTTTCTCTGTGTGGCCTGGCTGTTCTAGAACTCACTCTGTAGATCAGGCTGGCCTTGAACTCAGAGATTCACCTGCCTCTGCTGGGATTAAAGGTGTGTACCACCATGCCCCGCCAACCATTGGACTCTTAATCTAAATAACATTCAAGTCAAACTAAAATTACCACCCTATCAATTTGTAGGCATTGTATGTTCTGAGTAGCAGATCTTCCTAACCAGTGTCTCTTTTGTAGGTTGCTAAATAACCATCATGATGATGCCTCTAAATTCATCTGGCTCCTGGCAAAGCCCAGCTGCATCTATCTGGAACAGGAAGATTTTATTCCTTTACTTCAGGTGATTTTTAGTATCTTTTAAAAATGGAATTTATTTTTGGAGTTTGAAAGGGGGGGTTTGTTTGTTGTTTGTTTGTTTGTTTGTTTGTTTGTTTGTTTAGCTGGTTGACTAGTTGGTTCTGGGATTGTCTGTCTGTTAGGGACAGAGTCTTACTGTATAACCCAGACTAACATCAAACTCTTAATCTCAGATGCTAGGATTAAGGTACAGGTCACCATGACTGGTAAAATGATTTTTTTTTTTTCATTTTAAAGTACAACTATAATACTTCGTCAGTAGAGATACATACATCTTGAGGCCAGATTGCTAAGAACGGTTTTTAAATTTGTTTTAGTAGTAAAATCTTTTGTTAAATGAGATGTAAAACAGAACCTATAGTATAAAATAGACAAAACAGGGCTGTTTCCACTACATTCAGCCTCCTCGTTAGTCACTCACAGTAATCACAGAAACATCTTATGAAACTTTAAAATTTGAAAAGATAGCTTGGAAGGGGCTGGAGAGATGGCTCAGAGGTTAAGAGCACTGGCTGCTCTTCTAGAGGTCCTGAGTTCAATTCCCAGCAACCACATGGTGCCTCACAGCTATCTATAATGGGATCTAGTGCATATAGGCATAACACTGTATACATAGTAAATAAATAAACCTTTTTTTTTTTTTAAAAAAAAAAAAAAAAAAAAGATAGCTTGGAAAATACTATTACCAGCCATAGTTAAGGACCTAACAGGAACTTACAGCTGCTGGAAGAGAGAAAATCAGTTTTCTTAATAGTGTGATAGTGACATTGAGTTTATCAATTATACTCCAGGGCAAGCCTCACGCTCAGAAATAGGTGTGGGGGGGTGGTTTTTTGTTTGTTTATTTTTTTAATAATGAGAAAAACATGAAGTTGGGCATCCAGAAGGAGCAGGAGGAAGATAATGATCAAAAAATGTATGAAAATTTTTAAAAAATTAATCTGGTGAGAAGCAAGAAAGGCTGTGGAATAATCAAAACAACTATCATGAACTCTGGAGTCTTCACTTGTGGCATCTTGATTCTTTGATTTAAGCACATATCCAAAATGGCCCTCTGGTTTTTTCCACTAAAATCTATTTGTACATAAGATTAGAATAGGAAGAAGCTGTGCATAGTAGTGAATACCAATGCCTGCCTATAATCCTAGCGCTAGAAGACTGAACAAGAGGAGGTAACCTATGCTATATAACATACCAGATCAGTCTCAAGAAACCAGTGAATGAATAAATATATAATGAAATAAGAGAATGGAAACTTGAATCAAGCATACTGAGATCTTGACAGTTGCCACCAGCCCATAAAAGTAGACAGAAAGAGAGTGGGGGGGGGGAAGTACTTGTAGGGGAGGAAGTAAAAAAAAAAAAGACACAAAGCCTGCCTGTCAAAACACTCCAGCCTAGGAATAATTTAGGTTAAGGGCAATGGGCCCTATTACTATCACCAGATTGCAGGAATATTAGTAATTTATTTATTTGCATAGGCTCTGTATTTACTCATCTAGGGTACTCACCCATGTGGAACAATTTTTACTAATGGAGCCAAATAAATGAAACAAGAGTACACTTGTCTTTTTTTCTTTTCTGTTTCTGAGATGTTTAAATATGTTGTTTATAAATATGTTTTCTACATGTAGAAAGTATATATCTCAGATCTTTAAGAGTAAATCTCAGAGCTGTAAGTATGTTTTGGGATGCATCATTGGCCCAGTGTTAAGAACAATGTTGCTCTTTCAGAGGGTCCAGGTTTTTGATTCCCAGCACCCACATGACAGCTTCAACATCCTGTTCTGTGCACCAGGCATGTGATGCACAGACATACATGCAGGCAAAACATTCATACACATAAAATAATAAATTCAAAAAAAATTTAAGAAGTTTTTATTTTCTATTACTTCTTTGAGTTTTTGACTTTAGCCCTTATCTACCAGTCTAGAAGAAAATATTAACTTTTCTGAGGTTCCTTCAGCATGGAACTGTACCCTAGGTCTGAAGTTGGGGGTTATTTTTGAAGTAGCAATAATCCATGACCAGAAGATCCTTCAAATCCAGATATTCTTTGCTTCTTTTGTACAGTAAATCACCCCCAGAATCTAAGAGAAAGAGAGAGAGAATGTATGTGGATGTAACACTCTATACTCATGGAAGCAGAGGGTAACATCCTGCTCCATCACTCCCCACCTTCTTCCTTTGAGACAGGATATCCCACTGAATCTCACTCAGCTAGTAGCCAGAAAGCCCCAGTGACCCTCCTGGCTTTGTCACCCATAGCACTGGGGAAGACATTTAGCAAGGATACAAACTTTTAGATAGGAGTATATTCAAGAGATTATTGTGCAATACACTGAATATAATAACAATGTATATTCTTTTTTGTTTTTTTTTTTTTGTTTTTTTTGTTTTTTACTTTGAGACAAGGTCTTGCTATGTAATCCTGACTGTTCTGAAAATCACTATGTAGACCAGGTTGGCCTTGTACTCAGAGATCCTCCTGCCTACCAAGTACTTGGATTAAAGGCATGTGCCACCATGCCTTACTATAATGTATATTGTTGACAATTCCTAAGAATAGGTTTTAAATGTTTTTACCACACATGAAAAAAATTAGTATTATGACTTCTTGGGATATTGAGAATAAGTGATTGTAGATGCTCAGCTCTAAATAGGGCATTTATACCACACCATCTGAGGCTCAGAAAACATCATGAAAAAGGAAGCAGAAAGAATGTAAGAGCTGGAAGATTGGGAGAAGGACTGTTGAAATGTTATCATTTCATGATGCAGCCATTACAAATATAATCTCACAGCAGCTGTAGTTGTTTGGACTGGGCATACACAAGACTGGGCCTGTCACCAGCCATGGTTCAGAGAGGGGGATCATGGGGCCCTAACCTTCTGTCCTTGTTTGCTTCTCCATTGCTATGATAAAGCACTAACCAAAAACAACTTGGGAAGGAAAGGGTTTATTTGGCTTACGTATCCATATTACAGTCCATCATTAAGGGAAGTCAAGGCAGGAACTGTGGAGGAAAGCTACTTACTTATTGGCTTGTTCTCCATGGCTTGTTCATCTTGCTATCGTATACTACTCAAGACCATCTGACCAGAGGTGCTACTACCCAAGTGAGTTGGGCCCTCCCACATCAATCACTAACCAAGAAAATGTTCCACATCATGACTTCAGGCCAGTCTGATGGAAGCAGTTTCTCTGTTGAGATTCCTTCTTTGCACATGTCTAGATTTGTGTCAAGTTGACAAAAACTAACTAGCATATCTTACCTGCTGAATTACTGACTACTGATAGATTCTGAAGAAGGGACAATCATTTCCCTTAATGTTTTAAGATTGCAGTACATATCTGTAAGGCATTTGATTCACAAATCGCCAAACTTAGCTAATTTAAAATTTTATATTTAAACATATTATGTGTGTAGAAAATCATATATATGCTTATAATAAAGTATTTGTTAAAATTTCAATGCATTATGCAGTATTCTAGAATATAGGATTAGCTCGACTAGCTATAAGTTTACTCCACAAGAAGGAAATGCTTCTGAAGAATTTTTTTTTAATGTTTATTAACTTGATTTTGATTTCAATCTTTTTAAGGATGTGGTAGACACACACCCTGGCCTTGCCTTCCTGAAGGATGCTCCAGAATTCCATTCCCGCTACATCACCACGGTAAGATGAGTACTAATTTGTCATAATAAAACTGCCTAAGTCATCTCTTTATTGTTATCTAGCATACAGATTTTTACATTGTTATACAAAAGGTAATTTGGGCTATAATGATTATTTTAAATGGAAAAGAAGGTAAAGAGTGAAAATAAATGAGTAATTTTTTTGTTTTGTTTTTTCAAGAGAGGGTTTCTCTGTGTATCTTTGGAGCCTGCCCTGGAACTCGCTCTGTAGATCAGGCTGGCCTTGAACTCACAGAGATCCGACTGACTCTGCCTCCCGAGTGCTAGGATTAAAGGCGTGCGGCAGCACCGCCACCGCCGCCACCACCACCTGGCAAATTTTTTATTTATATTCATATCCCTTCACATGTGAGTCAATACTTAACAGAGGCTGGTAGTATAAAATCCCACTAATATTCTGTCTGGTATTGTGAGGCATATATTTACTCTTGTTTTGAGGTGTACTTGTATTAGTGTGGGTGTTTTGCCTCCATGAGTGTCTGTGCTCATGTGCATTTGGTACCTGAGGAAGCCAAGAGAGAGCATCAGATTCCCACTGGAGCTTCAAGGTTGTTGTGAGCTGCCATGTGGATGCTAGGAATAGAACCTGGATCCTCTGGAAAAGCAGCCTGTGCTCTTAACTTCTAATCCACCTCTCTATCTATGTCTTTACTCTTACAAATTTCCATATTTGGTTGAGCTTTAGCATTTCCAAGCAATACTGAAAATAATTGTTAGCAGTTTATCCTCCCCAAAAAGGATGTCTTTTGACCCCTAAAATTTGGTCTAGAGATAATGAGAAGTAGCTTATGTGTAAACAGAGAACAAACCATGTAAGGATCTAAAATAACATGCTCACAACTCCAGTGTGATTCTCAGGTATAGTCTGATCTAATGAGTCACAGGTAGATGTCATCATGAGTGAGAGGAGGATTAGAAGTTAAGAGCACAGGCTGCTTTTCCAGATTTTGACCAGTAAGAAGACTCAGCAGCTAGACATAGTGATGCCTGCCTTTAATCCAAGCAATTAGGAGGCAGAGGCTGGTGGATCTCTATGAATTTGGAGGCCATTCAAGTCTACAAAGCAAATTCCAGGACTACACAGAGAACCTGTCTCCAAAACAAACAAACAAAAAAAACAAAGGCGCAGCAGCCTAGCCAGCAAGCCTAATGACCTGAGTGTGATACCTAGAACAACATGGTGGAAAAAGAGAACCAACTCCCATAAGTTGTTCTCTGACCTCCATACTCACACACCATGGCATGTATACACACACACACACACACACACACACACACACACACACACACACACACACACACACACGGGAGGGAGGGAGGGAGGGAAGGAGGGAGGGAGAGAGAGAGAGAGAGAGAGAGAGAGAGAGAGGAGATTAAATTTTAAAATAAAATGTAAGATTTGTTTTCTAAGCCAGAGGTGGTGACATTGTCATTGCAGACTATCTCAGAAGTTATTTTTGCTTACTAGTCATGCTGTACTCTAGCCATCCTCTCCACACAATCCCCTAGCTACTCTCTGACATGTTGACTCCTAATTGATCTTTCTGCTTCTACCGTCATTGCCCATACAGACTAGTCTTCCCAAAACATTTTCCTTTAAAAATACAAGTCAGATCACATCACTCCTCTACTCCAACCTTCCAATGGTTTCCCATCTCACTTGGAATAAAAGCCACAATTCCTGTCAGTGCTCCGTCATCCCCCACATACCTTTCAACTTTGCTCATTAATGTTTCATTATAGAATTTTCAGACAAAATTTATTTTTGATTCTCCTATCCACCTGTTCTCTCACTCTCTGTGACCCCTCCACTTTATACCCTTCTATTTGTAGTAACCTCCTTTGTATTTTCTTGTCACATGTGCTCTGTTACCCTCCTCCCTTCTCTAATCCCTCTTTTCCCCCTGTATAATCCTGTTTCAAGTTTCGTAACCCAGACCCACACCCAAACCTCCCACATGGGTACAAACATTGAAAACTAGGGTCATAGGTCTGAAGAAATGGCTCACATTTAAGAGCACTTGCTGTTCTTGCAGAAGACCTGGGTTCAGTTTCCAGCATCCACATGGCAGCTCTTGACCATCTAAATCCAGTTCTGGGGAACCTGGTCCTCTCCTCTGACCTCTGTAGCACTACATGCATATGGTGGACTTACATGCAGGCTGGCAAAACACTCATAGACATTTTAAAGTCAATAAACCTCTTAAAGAATAGAATCCACATATGAAAGATAACATGAAATATTTGTCTTTCTGAGCCTGACTTACTTCACTTTGAATGATAGTTTCCAGATCCTTCTATTTTCTTGTAAATTTCATTCTTCCTTATAGCTAAATAAAATTCCTTTGTGTGTGTATATTTTTTCAATGTCCACTCACTTATTAGTGGACATCTAAGCTGGTCTCATTTCAGTAAACATAGATGTCTGTGTGTCTTTGTAGGAGACTATAGAGGCCTTTGGGTAAACGCTCAGATGTAGTAGAGATGGGTCATATAAGAGTTCTATTTTTTAAGTTTTTAGAGCCTTCCTTACCAATTTCCGTAATTATTGTACTAGTTATTGTACCCTGTCTTAGTTAGGGTTTCTATTGCTGTGAAGAGACACCATGACCACAGCAACTCTTATAAAGGAAAACATTTAATTTGGGGTGGCTAGCTTACAGTTTCAGAGGTTCAGTCCATTATCACCATTATCATCATGACAGGGAGCATAGCAGCGTGCAGGCAGACATAGTGCTGAAGAAGTAGCTGAGAGTCCTACATCTTGTAGGCAACAGGAAATGGTCTCTGACACTGGGAGTAGCTTGAGCATAGGAAACCGCAAAGCCCACTCCCACAGTGACACACTTCCTCCAACAAAGCCACACCTCCCTTTGGGGGCCATTTTCTTTCAAACCACCATATCTCTTCCCTTCCACAAGCTGTAATAAGGATTGCTCTTTCCCTACATTCTCATCAGCGTTTTCTATCATCTCCTTTTTTTAAAAAAAAATGTGTATGTGTCTTAGTTACTGTTTTATTGCTATGGTGAAACACCAAAATAAAGGCAACATATAGAAGGAAGAATTTAACTGGAGGCTTGCTTAGTTTCAGAGTATTAGTCCATGACCAGCACAGCAGCAAGCAGGCAAACAGAACACTAGAGCAGTAGCTGAGACTAGACAGGTGTTATGCAACTGAGCTACATTCCTAGTCCTGTGAAGTTATTCTTGCTTAAGGAGTCTAATTCATGAGATGTCTCAGCAGGTAAAGGTGCTTCCCCGAGAAACCACATGGTAAAAGGACAGAACTAATTCCCACAGGTTGTTCTCGGCCTGCATACATGTGTGGGCACACACACACACAGAGAGTTTTTAAAATAATTCTCCATTAATCCTGCAGATCCAAAGGGAATTATTAAGTCTTGGTTATTGGCTGTTCTGTAAACTCAGGGTACATTAACACCATAACTGAAGTTTTTCAGTGTGTGCATATAATCCCAGCTCTTTCAGAGGCTGAGGGAGAAGAATCTCGATTTTGGGAACAGCCTGGGCCATGGAGCAAAAAAAGAAAAGAAAATGAAAAGGAATATCCTGGAAATTGTGTTTTATTTAGAATTCATTCTCAGAAAAGAACTTAATGAACAGAAAAGTAAAGAGATAAATATTCTTCATTCTTTCTAGTTTGCTTTTTTTTTTTAACATGCCTGAACCTATAGTAGTCTGTGCTATTCCAGCAACTAGGACCCAAGGAGTTTATGATTTTAAAGAAAAAAGCCATGAAATTCCATTTTTTAAGGAAATTCCATTAGCTTAATAATTGTTGAACAAAAAACAACTATACTAGCCACTTATAGAATACAGTTAATTATCTCTGCTGTCATCATTTTCATGGTATTTGCATATTATTGCTTAAATGTATGAAATTTATACTTTGGTGTTAGCATTGTGTTACTTTGTCTCCAATTTATAAGAATGAATCTATTACTCAGAAAATAGGCATTAAACTGCAAAGTACTTATGACGATAATAGAGCAACTTAAAACAGTAGCATAGACTGAAGACTATCAAGACTCACTTGGAGCCGGGTGGTGGTGGCGTACGCCTTTAATCCCAGCACTCGGGAGGCAGAGCCAGGCAGATCTCTGTGAGTTCGAGGCCAGCCTGGGCTACCAAGTGAGTTCCAGGAAAGGCGCAAAGCTACACAGAGCAACCCTGTCTCGAAAAACAAAAAAAAAAAAAAAAGACTCACTTGGAAGTACAGAATGTGAATCTATACATACTGAGAATAACTGCTATGTGGTAATTCTATACCAACACTCCAAAAGAAATGTGCAGAGAAAAAGTACAACAATAAAGGGCTGGAAATGTGTGTGGCTCAGTGGTAGAGCACTTGTCCGGCATGCAGTGTCCCAGTGCCACAAAATAAGTCAAAACAAAAGTGTAACAAGAGTATCTAAAAACAGAACTTCTCATTGGTTATCTGTTCTTTCCAGCACCCTAGCTATTCGGAAATCTAGTCAAATAATGGCATGAAGTAACTGAAACTTTAATATTGTTTTATAATACAGTGAGTTTTTTTCTAGAAAAAAACACAACATAAGGTCTATTATGAAATTGGCTAATTGTATTCTTAGGCATGGAAGTGACCAAGCTAAAGAGACACCCTGCTCAGAGCAAAAACAATGAAGATCATAATTACATAAATCATAAAGGTCTTGGTACAATAATATATATTTCGGTAACTATTTTATCAGTTGCTTTTAGACTAGAAAGAATACCAACTAAGTAAGGAATTACTCCAAAAGTGAGCTCATATTCTTTATTTCCTGAACGTTACCAATGGAAAAAGCCTTTTTGATAGTGAATGAAAATGAAAAGATGAAATACCAGCAAATTTTAGCCTTTGGATTGTAGTTTTGTGTGTTGGGCCAAGAGATTGTTGGTGAATAAATGCTCTGCTTATGCATGCCAACATATGCCAGCTTTTGAAAAAGGAGGTGGCCCATTTAAGTTTTTAAAGTGAGCAATGAGCCTTCAAAGACTTCTTTGTGGTGCTGGCACCAGCAGTGAAGTTATTCTTAGGCTCACGCAGATGGTGTCTCGGAGGTTTACTCAGGGTCTCACTTGGCCTGATCTATCACTTTAGGCTAAAGTGACTAAGCTGTGCCATAGCTGCTTCTCACCACTGAGAGCTTTTAAACTCATCCCCTTTTCTCTTAATAAAGAAAGAAATCACTTTTTCAGAAAATGTTTAGTTTTCCAAGTTATTTAGAAAGACTGAGAAGAAATATCAGAGCCATAACAGTTACAGAATGAATTAGTGATCCATTCACTGTGCCTTTTCAGATGGAAGAGCCAGGCTTCTGTTGTTTGTGTCTATCTGCACTCATCACCTATAATTAGAATTCTTTGTTAATTTCTGTCTGCATTTAATCTACTTTCAAAAATAACATGTAATAAAGCCAAACATTTCCTTTCCTGGTAGCCTATATTGTGAATTAGTTTCCATTTTCATATATGTAAAGAAGGGAAACTGACAATAATTCAACTTGTCTGTCAGGTTGAGTAGAGTTCTTAGTGAAAGATTGTCAGTTTCGTTCCTCTCACAAGTAGTAAATAATGATTCTTGTTATTTTTTTACATTAAAATGGTGACAGAGTTGTTAAAACGGTAAGCCTGGGGGAGAGCCAGCTGCTATATGCTTTCACCACTAGATGGTAGCCCTACTTCAGTGATGTAAAATGCAGACTCAGTAATGGAGAAATAAATGTCTTATGAAGTTGGGCCTCAGAATATAGAGACTGGGAAATGGAAGATACAGATGCATTATTATTCATTGCTAAAGAAGCAGCTTAGCAAAGGCTCACAGCAGAACGCACATACCAATTTTATTTTACGTGTCTGAGTGTTTTTCTTGCATGTATGTATATCACATACCTGCTTGGTGCCACAGAGGTCAAAAGAGGGCATCAGATCCCCTGAATCAGGTGGTTGTGAACCACCATGTGGATGCTGGGAACCAAACTTAGATCCTCTGCAAGAGCAACGAGTGCTTTTAATCACTGATCCATCTTTCCATCACATAAAACATATGAAAATTTTAAATTCTGCCAAAAGGTAGAAAGGGGGCTGGAAAAATGACTCCATAGTTAAGAACATATACTGCTCTTCTAAAGGACCAGAATTTGGTCCTAGTATCCACATGGGCAGCTCAAAATTACATGTAACTCCAGCTCCAGGGGAATCTGATGCCCTCTTCTGGACTCCATGGGCATCCATTTACATATAGGTTTAACACAAATTGCTAAATGGTCTTATTAATAAAAAATAAAAAAAAATTAAAAAAAAAACCTGGAGCCAGATATTGGGGTGAAAACTGAGAGATAAGAGGGATAGAACAATCCAAGACACAAGTTCTTATTGTTAGGAAATCCTCGGCATAAAGGGAGAGCTACTTCTGGAATACTCACGCCTATATGCCTTTCTGTACCCTGTCATCTTACTTCCTCTCTCTGCCCAGCTATATCACTTCCTCTTTCCGCCCAGCTCTATCACTTCCTGTCTGTCTGTCCAGACCTCCAGACCCCTATACTTAACTATTGCTGGCATTAAAGATGTGTGCTACCACACCTGGCTCTGTTCCCAATGTGGCCTTGAACTCACAGAGATCCAGATGGATCTCTGCTTCCCGAATGCTAGGATTAAAGGCGTGTGCTACCACTGCCTGACCTCTATATTTAATATAGTGGCTGACTTTATATAGGTGCTTCTATTCATGTTTAACATAAACATACTTTTTTAATTTAAAGAATTAGAGAAAAAATAATGCAGATCAAATTTTATAATATTGTATCTTGCTTCCATAAATAATATATTTGAGTAGAATATATAATTTAAGTATATAATCTAAACCAATAAATAAATTTACACAGGGCAGTGGTGGCACATGCCTTTAATCCCAGCACTCAGTAAGCAGAGGCAGGCAGATCTCTAAGTTCAAGGCCAGCCTAGCCTAGTCTACAGCGCGCTCTCTCTCTCTCTCTCTCTCTCTCTCTCTCTCTCTATCTATCTATCTATCTATCTATTTATCTATCTATCTCCCTCTCTCCATCTCCCTCTCTCTTTCTCTCTCTCTCTTTCTTTGTTTTATTGGAGACAAGGTCTTGCTGTGTAACCCAGCTAGCCTGAAACTTAATATGCAGCTCAGACAGGCCTCTAATTCATGATCCTTCTGCCTTTGTTGGTATTACAGGCATGTATCACCATACCAAGTTAAATGACATTATTAGGGTTCATTTTCCACATCCGATTTCTGTACTGAGAATCTTTTTTTGTTTTTAATGACTCAATTTTTAATGTTAAGCTTTTAGGACTGGAGAGATTGCTCAGTGGTTAAGAGAACTACACTGCTCTTACAGAGGACCTGGGTTTGGTTCCCAGAACCTTTGTGATGACTGCCAACTACCTGTGACTCCAGTTTCAGGGGATCTGAAGCCCTCTTCTGGCCTCTATGGGCACCTGTATGCATGCAGTGCACATAAACTCATGTAGGCACACATACATACATATAACAACAAATAAACAATAAGTATCCTCTTTCATCAAGAACCTCTGAATCTGAGTGCTTAGGACCAATGGAGAAATTAAGCACCAGTAACTCTGGCTTCCACCTAATACATAAACCCTGTCCACTTCAGCCTAAGAACTTGACAAAAACTGACATCATGACTTCATAAAACCCATTGCTCTATATAGAGTTAATTTTCCCTTATATTGAAGCATTTGATGAGTATAAGGGCATATCTACTCAGTGGTTCTAATTCTGTCCTCTATTCCAAAACAGAAGTCAATTGCTGCTTCTACACAGTAGTCAGCCATTCAGATTGTGATAACATCTTCACTCGTCTTCTTTTCCTTAGATTCAGCCTTTGCTACATTAGTAATAGCTTTACTGTTCACTTCTATATTTTCTATACATTTATATGCCAGTATCTATAAGTCATAGACAAAAATACTGATTTACATGAAATATAAAAAGTTTGTTGGGGGTTGACATCTATCTGTTATTCACAACTTAAGAAATGTATTGTTGAGATAGCTATGAAACCAGCCCATATTTAACATCACAAAGGTAACACAAAATTATTTGTTATATAGCTTCTAAACTTAATTATTATGTCAAGAAATTGTTACTTAGTGTACTCAAAGCATCAGGTCAGACACTGGAATGCAAGTCAAGGAAGATGGGGTCTGTTAGAGTTTGCAGTTGGTGATAATCAGGTACACCAGTGTTGGACTCTAACCATAGGAATGACTGAAAGACATTTGGCAGCAGTAGAAGCACAGGCATTAGAGCTCTCCCCTACTCTCTGTTCCCAAGTTTCCTGTGAAAGGGTGGCCTATGGGCTCCATTGTGGAAGGTCAGGAGTTAGCTCAGATAGCAGGGATGAGGTTGTGAATGCCAGGCAACAGAAATTAAACCTTCATTCTGGTGCTAAGTTGCCCTGTTTTGTTGAGAATTACTCTACTGAAAAATCCATCAACAGGGTGTTGGTTTAGTATCTCCTTTAGGTCAAAGTTTTGGAAAGATGAACAGCAGCCTTCACTTTTTTGTTCTTGAACATAGACAGCTTGAAAAGGAGGGTTAACCTCTTTCATCAGAAAACTACCAAAGATCCAGAATTTTTATATTACCAAACTATTAAAAACCAGAGAGCTCTCTGTTGTGGACATATACCTGTGTTGGCAACATTGAAAAAGTGAGACATGATTCCAAGTCAGAGACCAGCCTAGATTACATAGTGAAACCCTATCTCAGAAATAAAATGAAAATACAGAAAAGCTAGAGTACCAAATTGTCCTTCTCAATATTGTTTCTTTTTGGAGGAAAATAAGTGACTACATGTAATAAATAAAATGTTTTGAGTGCATCGTGGCCTCCAGCTCTAGGATTGCAACTTCTGTCTTCTGTAGCTGGAGAGTTTCTCTCTGGGTCCCGCCAAGCCCCAGCAGTTCCACAGCCCACTTATAAAATAAACACACAGACGCTTATATTATTTAAACTGTTTGGCCTAATGGCTCAGGCTTCTAGCTATCTAGTTCTTACATCTTAAATTAACCCATTTCTATAAATCTATACCTTGCCACATGGTTCTGGCTTACCAGTATCTTACATGTTGGTACTCATGGTGGCAGCTGGCAGCATCTCCTGACTCAGTCTTCCTGTTCCCAGAATTCTCTGCTTGTCCTGCCTATACTTCCTGCTTGGTTACTGGCCAATCAGCATTTTATTATTACAGAGTGATATCCACAGCACTTCCCCTTTTCTTTTTTTTCAAAAAGGAAGGTTTTAACTTTCACATAGTAAAATTACATATGACAAAACAATTATCAAGCAAGAATTACAGTTTCAATATTTAGTCTATTTATAATAACTAGTCTATTTGTATTTGGCAAAATGAAAGAAGATATCCTATCTATCCTATATTTGTGAGTCTAAGGTTTCATATCTAACTTATCTTTTATCATAACTAAAGAAAATTATAACTATCTAGTCTTCAACTACAGCAAAGACCTCAGAAGGATATAATATTACCTGAGAAATGGGAGAAGGATGCAAGCAACGATCAGTAGTCTTGCAAAACTAGACAGAGACAGCTGGCAGCCTGGACAGTCATCCAAAGTTCTCTTTTAAAGTTGGGGCATCTGTCTTCAGCCCACAGGCCTAGAGTCTCTCAGTCACTTTCTCTCTGTGTCCTGTAGAATGTCTGACAGTTTCCTCTGCAAAGCAGGAACCTGAAGGACCATTTTGCCAAGCAAAGTTCAGTGGTTACCTTCCTATGGGTCTTGCATGTCCAATTGATAACATTTTTTCAAGCAGTCCAGGCAAGAACAGTTTCTTGCCCAAATGGCTATTTTTGTCTTCGATGCCCAGCCTCCTCTCTGAAGTAAATCAGTGCTGCCAGGAGCAGACATGTCTCATTGTCCAGAAAGTTTAAATTTTTAAAACATTTTAAATGCCATATTCTGTAGGTCTTTGAACTGTTTGAAGATTACCTACCTAACTGAATTATATCTATGTATACCTAGAAAACTTAACTAACATGGTTACAAGTTTGACTATCATAGAAGACTAATTATTAATCTGTATTTCATAATTATCCATTACAATTTAAATGAATTACATAAACATAATACCTCAAACGAGAATAGAAATATATATACAGTATAACAAAACTAAGTTTAAACTTGTACCAATAAACTAAAATCCATAGCAATGTAAAACATTTTAAACAAGTTGTTGCTCTTTAAAAGTAGGTTCAACAATCTACCCTTTTATCCTATCATCTATACTATCCCCTTTTTTTCTTTAGAAAGAGATTGCATTTATAATATTGGTTTTTCTCTGTCCCACACCAGAGGGCTCTCCTCATATGGGACACAAGAATCTCTTAACCTTTTCTTTTAGTAATATGCTTGAGTTTAGAGAAGGAGTGAGCCAATTCCATCTCCAAAGCCAGCTTGGTATATTTGGGAATTGGGGCATAGCTTCTCTTACTACTTCCTGCTGGAGGGGGGCGCTGTATCTTATGGGGATACAAAGAAAATTTTAGGATTATGGAGCAGTTCATGAGGATGTAGCGTCTGAGCCAGTTGCCTTGAAACCATTCTGGATGTTGGATCATCTGGGCCATATTGTCATCGGAGACCTTTCAGGGGGTCTTGGCTGGTCAAACCTGATGTATCTTAATCTGGAACAAATCCATAGCCTCTGGCTTTCTGTGGAAACAAAAGCAGAGCCTCCTTTCCAAAGCAACATATCCTTAGATCCAAATTTTGAAGTCAAGGTATCTTTACAATATGCATATTGGCTTAACTCAACAGTTTTTACAATCAAATATCTTTCTGCAGTTAAGAATATCAAAGACAACATAATCTAGATTCTCTGTGTGATATCCATCTTTACATGGCTTATTTTTTATATTAATTTTACTGTCTCTTTAAAGACTTTATTTTTTAAAATTCTGTATTTTTTATATAAGTGTACAGTCTTCCTTTTCCAATCCTCCCTTACACTGCAACATACAAATCTCCACCCTGATCACATTTGCTTCCAGCCTTTTTCCCATTCTGTCTCCAGTTTCTAATCTGCTAAATTCAGTAAATTGCAACACAATTCTTCACAGACTTCAGAAGAACAATACTCAACTTCATATGGGAAAAAAAAAAAAAAACAGGATAGCCAAAACAATCCTATATAATAAAGGAACTTCTGGAGGCATCACCATCCTAACTTCAAGCTCTACTATAAAGCTATAGTAATAAAAAACAACTTGGTATTGACATAAAAACAGGCATGTTGATCAATGGAATCAAATCGAAGACCCTGACATTAATCCACACACCTACGAACACCTGATTTTTGACAAAAAATCCAAAGTTATATAATGGAAGAAAGAAAATACCTTCAACAAATGGTGCTGGCATAACTAGATATCTACATGTAGAAGAATGCAAATAGATCCATGCACAAAACTCAAGTCCAAATGGGTCAAAGACCTCAACATAAATCCAGTTACACTGAACCTCACTGAAGAGAAAGTGGAAAGTAGCCTTGAACGCATTGGCACAAGAGACTACTTCCTAAATATAACACCAGTAGCACAGACACTGAGAGCAACAATTAATAAATGGGACCTCCTGAAACTGAGAAGCTTCTGTAAGGCAAAGGACACAGTAAATAAGACAAAATGGCAGCCTACAGAATGGGAAAAGATCTTTTCCAACCTCACATCTGACAGAGGGCTGATCTCCAAATATATAAAGAACTCAAGAAACTAGACATCAAAATATCAAGTAATCCTATTAAAAATGGGCTACAGAACTAAACAGAGAATTCTCAACAGAAGAATCTCAAATGGCCAAAAGACATTTAAGGAATTACTCAACATCCTTAGCCACCAGGGAAATGCAAATCAAAATAATTCTGAGATACCATCTTATACCTGTCAGAATGGCTAAGATAAAAAACACTGATGACAGCTTATGTTGGAAAAGAGGTAGAGAAAGGGGAATACTCCTCCACTGCTGGTGGGAATGTAGTCTTTGCAGCCACTCTGGAAATCAGTATGGCAGTATCTCAGAAAATTGAGAATCAACCTACTTCAAGACCCAGTAATACCACTCTTGGGCATATACCCAAAAGATGCTCCACCATACCACAAGGACATTTGCTCAACTATGTTCATAGCAGCATTATTCGTAGTAGCCAAAACCTGGAAACAACCTAGATGTCCCTCAACCAAAGAATGGATAAAGAAAATGTGGTACATTTACACAATGGAGTATTATGCAGGGCTAAAAAACAATGTCATCATGAAATTTGTATGCAAATGGATGGAACTAGAAAATAGTCATCCCAAACCTAGAAAGACAAACATGGTATGTACTTACTCGTAAGCAAGTATTAGACACAAAGCAAAGGATAACTAGTTTACAATCTACAACCCCAGAGAAGCTAGGTAAAGAGGAGGACCCTAAGAGGAACATGTATGGATCACCCCAGGAAGGGGAAAGGGTTAAGATCTCCTGGGTAAACTGGGAGGTGGAAACATGAGGGTTCCAAATGGTCGAGTTGGGGAAGGGACAGAGAGGGAGAGCAATGAAAGGCATACTTTTTCCCCCCTTGGGGTTTTTTATTTTTAAACAAAAGTTATTCATGCAACATATTTTCATTGTAATTTCGCCTCCTGCAATTCCTCCTATATCCTCCCAACATCCCTACACATCCATCTTTGTTCTCTCCCACCTCTTTAAACACACACACAAAAAAAAAAAAAAAAAAAAAAAAAAAAAACCACAAAATGGAAATCAAAATAAACAAAAGACCAATAAGACCCAAAAAAAGGCCAAACAAAGCAAAATGAGTCACAATACCATCGAGTTCATTTTGTGTTGGCCAACTACTCCTAGGCATGAGGACCACCTTGAAATATGGTTAAATACTCAATGAGCCTCCACGGAAGAAAACTGATTTTTCCTTTACCAAAGAATATCAATTACAAATAGCTTCTTGGTCAAAGGTAGAAGCCTTTGTTTGCATCCCCTTCTCAGTGCTGGGACCCCATCTCACTTGGACTAGTGTAGGCCTTGTGTATGCTGCCAGTTTCTGTGAGTTCATATGTGCATCAGTTCTGTTGTATCTGGAAGACAGTGTTTCCTTAGAGTCATCCATCACCTCTGGCTCTTCAGGATTTCTTCTTCCATATAGCTCCCTGAGCCTTGAGGTGAGGGCTTTGATGAAGATATCCCATTTAGGATGAGTGCTTCAAAGCCTCTCATTGTCTGCACATTAACCAATTGTAGGTCTCTATTAATTCTCATCTGCTGCAAGAAAACCCTTCATTGATGAGGGTTGAGCAAAGCATTGATCTGTAAGTACAGCAGTATGTCATTAAGAGTCATTTTATTGCTATTCCTTTAGCAGAATAATAATAGTAGGTTTTCCCCTAGGCCCATGACCTATCTAGTCTTGGGCTCCTGACCACTTTAGCAGTGTCAGGACTGGGTTTCATCTCATGGAGTGGACTTTAAGTCCAATTAAAAAGGGTTGGTTGCCAGGCACATGCCTTTAATCCCAGCACTTGGAAGGCAGGGATGGATGGATCTCTGTTGAGTTCGAGGCCAGCCTGATCTACAGAGTGAGTTCCAGGACAGCCAGAGCTGTTAACAGAAACCATGTTTCAAAAAACCAAAAAAAAAAAGGGGGGGGGTTGCTTACTCTCCAAACATTTGTGCGACTGTTGCACTAGTATATCTTGCAAGCGGGTTGCTGTTACAGGTGACCAGGGTTTGTAGCTGGGAAATATTGATGATTTCCTTTCTCCTCTGGTAGCATGCAGAGTACATACCAATACCGTGAATGCCAGTAGCTGTGAAGCTTCTAGTTAGCACCAGCTCTAATGACATGTAAATATTATCTTCATCAGTGGGGCTTACCATTAGGTTGTAGAGAGTAGCCAATACCCTTGGCAATAGACTGTACTATTTGGGGTTTTCATGGGGCCAAAGACTCAACAAGATGTAACTTCACTCTTGGCACTGGAGGTTTATTTAGCTTGGTAACATAAGATGTCTAGTTGGGGCAAGCATTGTCTCCCCTATTATTTGGTGAGTCCATTTAGATTTCCTTCATATATGTATATATTTTAGGACGTTTCTACAATAGTAGGTTTCCATATGGTTTTAAATGTCCTTTAGTGTTAGTTATGCCTACCCATATTCCCTCCTTTACCCTTCTCTTCCATCCCTTTCCCTGTTTAATCCTCCTATTCTAGTTTCTCCTTTGTCTCTCCATAACAATATATCCTATTTCTCCTTCCTTGGAAGAACCTCTCCTCCCCACTAGTCCTTTACTCAATACTTAACCTCTGTGGTTTTTCAGATTGTAGTACACATAATTGAAGGCTTAAAAACTAATATCTACATTGAAGAGAAAACATACAATATTTGTCTCTTTGGATCTGGGTTGCCTCACTCAGGATGATTTTTTTTTCCTAACTCCATCCATTTTCCTAGGAATTTTATAATTTATTTTTCTTAACAGTTAAATAGTATTCTATTGTGTAAATGTAACACATTTTTATTATCCATTCATTATCTGATGAGCATCTTGACTCTTTTCAATTTCTGGCTATTATGAATAAAGCAGCAATGAATGTGGGTGAGCAACTATCTCTGTAGTGGAATGTAGAGTTTTGGGGGGTATATGCCCAAAACAAGTATAGCTGTATCTTGAGGTTGAATGATTCCCAGTTTCCTGAGGAACTGCTGCAGAGTTCCATAGTGGCTGTAACAGCTTGCCCTCCCACCAGCAATGGATAAATATTCCCCTTTCCCCACATCCTTGCCAGCATGTGTCAACATGTGTTTTATTGACCTTGCCCATTCTGACTGGGGTAAGATGGAATCTCAAAGTACTTTTAATTTGCATTTCCCTGTAGCTCAAGATGTTGAACATTTAACTGTTCCTCAGAATTTTGTGTTTCCCTTAGTTCTTTTTTTTCATGTTATAAGTAAATTTTTATTAAAATATATATGAAATACACACACGTATACAAAAAACGATACAAAATGATGTTTTTTTTTGTTGTTTTGGTTTTTTTTGGTTTTTTTCGAGACAGGGTTTCTCTGTGTAGCTTTGCACCTTTCCTGGAACTCACTTGGTAGCCAAGGCTGGCCTCGAACTCACAGAGATCCGCCTGCCTCTGCCTCCCGAGTGCTGGGATTAAAGGCGTGCGCCACCGCCGCCTGGCGATGGGTTTTTTTTAAGCAGTGCTCTTACCCCCAAGGAAAAGTCACGAAACACAACAGAAGCCACTAATGGGAGTTTTATCAAGACAAGGAGAAAGGGATCTATGTGATCAGGCCTGTGGAAGGACACCTGTGAGAAAGAGGGCAGGGGAACATGGGGCCTGTCTTTTAAAGGCCAGGTCGCACCTGCACACACAGGCCCACGTGACTATTCCATGCATGCACATAGATCATGTGGTCACACCCTCTCAATTATGTGACCACACAGCCATGGGGCAATGGTTACTCAGGACGTATGACCAGGAAATGACTAGGTGGAGATGACTTAAGTGTCCCACTGGGCATGCATGAACATGGGGGCGTGGTTGGGAGAATTCCCTTAGTTCTGTACCACATTTTTTTATTTGGGTTATTAGTTTTCTTGTTGTTCAGTGTTTGTAGTTGTTTGTGTATTTTAGATACTAATCCTCTATCAGATGTATAATTGATAAAGATCCTTTCCCACTCTGTAGGCTACTCATTTCCCCAATGACAATGTCCTTTGCCATAGAAGCTTTTCAACTTCATGAGATCCCTTTTATTATTTCTGGTGCCTGTGATATTAGTGTCTTGTTCAGAAAGTTCTTTCCTTAACCAATTAGTTCAAGTCTGTTCCCCACTTATTACTTCTGTCAGATTCAGGGTAGCTGGTCTTTCATTGAAGATCTTGAATCATTTGGAGTTGAGTTTTGTACAGGGTGATAAATATGGATCTATTTGTATTCTGCTACATGCAACCATCCAGTTTGATCAACACCATTTGTTGAAGATGCTGTACTTTTTCTGATGTGTATTTTTGGCTTTTTTTGTCAAAAATCAGTTGTCTGTAGGCATGTGGACTTATGCCTGGGTCTTCAATTCAATTCCATTGATCAACATTTTTGTTTTTATGACAATACTATGCTGTTTTTATTATTATACTCTATAGTACAGCCTGGGATGGTATATACTCCCAGAAGTTCTTTCATTATTCAGGATTGTTTTAACTATCCTGGATTTTTTTATGTTTCCATATGAAGTTGAAATCTATTTCTATGAAGAATTTTGTTGGAATGTTGATGGGGATTGCATTGAATATGTAGATTGCTTTCGGTAAGATAGCCGTCTTCACAATATTAATCCTGCCAATCCCTGAGCATCTGAGCATGGAAGATCTTTCCATCTTGTGGTGTCCTCTTCAATTTATTTTGTCAATGTCTTAAAGTTTTTATTACATAAGTCTAACTTGCTTAATTAGAGTTATCCCAAGATCTTTTTTAGGCTATTGTGAAAGGTGTTTGATCTCTCTCTCAGTCTGTTTGTCATTTGTATATAGGAAGCCTAATGATTTCTGTATGTTAATTTTGTATCCCAATACTTTGCTAGAAATGTTTATCAGCTATAGAAGTTTTCTAGTTGGAGATTTTAAGATCTTTTTTGTAATGAAAGACTCAGTGGTCTATAACACACACACACACACACACACACACACACACACACACACACACACACACATCAATTTATTAAGGGGTTCTATGGGGAAAATAGACTCACTGACACAGGGTAAGGTAAATCCAGTTGCAGAGTCCTTGGAAAGCTGGGGACCAATCACATGCTGCTTCACACCACCTGATCCAGTCTTCACCGATGAGAGCGAGACCTCCTTTTCTCCTCCCTTGTAAACAGTCATGTAGGCAGATAAGAAGCACCGCCACTATCAGGCCAGATAGCCCAAAGTCATGGGCGGAGCAAATTCCCACTACACTTTCATGTATAAGATTATATCATCTGCAAATAAAGATACTTTGACTTCTTTTTTATTTGTATTCCCTCTATCTAGTTGTCTTGCTGCTCTAAGACTTCAAGTACTATATTGAATAGGTAAGGAGAGAATGAATATCCTTTTCTTGTTCTTGATTTTAGTAGAAGTGATTTGAGTTTCTGTTAGGTTGGTATTGGCTGTAGGCTTGCCTTTATTACATGTGTCCTTGTCTTCCTGGTCTCTCTAGGACTTTTATCAGGAAGGGGTGCTGCATTTTTTTCCAAAGGCCTTTTCTGCATCTAATGAGATGATCATGTGGTTTCTGTCTTTTAATCTGGTGGATTATGTTTACTTATGTTACACCATCACTATCTCTGGGATGAATCGAACTTGATCATGGTAGAAAATCTTTTTGATGTATTCTTGGATTTAATTGGGAAGTATTTTATTTAAAATCATTGCATCTATATTCATAAGCAATATTGATCTATAATATTCTTTTTTGTTGGCTCTTTGCATGGTTTGGGTATCAGGATAATTGTAGCCTTATAAAAAGAATTAGGAGCTAGTTGGTGGTGGTGCACATCTTTAATCCCAGCACTCAGGAGGCAGAGGCTGGTAGATCTCTGTGAGTTGGAGGCCAACCTGTTCTCTAGAGAGTTCCAGGACAGCTAGGACTACATAGAAAAACCCTGTTTTGAAAAACCAAAACAGAAAAAAGAAAAGAAGAAAGAAAAAGAGAATTAGGAAATATTCCTTCCTTCAGTTTCTATTTTGCAAAATAATTTGAGAAGAGAAGTATTATTGGTGTTAATTCTTTCTTTGACAGTCTGGCAAAATTCTGTGCTGAATCCATCTGGCACTGGTCTTTGCTTTTTTTTTTAATTAAATTAATTTATTTTTTTCCAGCCTGATCACAGTTTCCCCTCCCTCCCTCCTTCACTCCCTTCCTCCCTCCTCTCCTCCCAGACCCTCTCCCCACACTCTCTGCCCCACCCCCAAACCTTCACTATCCCTTCCATACACTCCTCCTCCTTCCTCTTCAGAAAAGGGCAAGCTTCCCTTGTATATCAGCCAGCCATGGCTAGCAAGTTGCAGTAAACCTGGGCACTTCCTCTCCTATTAAGGCTAGACAAGGCAACCCCATAGGAGGAAAGCAGGTAACAGAGTTAAAGACAGCCCCTGCTTCCACTGTTAGGAATCCCCACAAAATCAAGCTACATAACTGTAACGTGCAGAGGGCCTAGGTCAGTCCCATCCAAGCTCTCTGGTTGGCAGTTTAGTCTCTGTGAGCCCAGGTTAGCTGCTTCTGTGGGTTTTCTTGTGGTGTCCTTGGCCCCTCTGGTTCTCACAATCTTTCCTTTCCCCTCTTGCACAGGATTCCCCAAGCTCTAGCTTATATTTGGCTGTGAGTCTGCATCTGTTTCCATCAGTTACTGGATGAAGCCTCGCTGATGACAGTTGGGCTAGGCAACAATCTGAGTATAGCAGAATATTGTTAGGAATCATATCATTACTTTTTTTTTTTTTTTTTTTCTTGCCCGTCATGTTTGGTTCTATCCTAGGTCTCTGGACTGTCCATCCTCTGGGTCCTGGTACTCCAGGCAGTGCCTCCATCTTATGGTATAGAGTCTCAAGCTGGACCAGTCACTGGTTACTCCCATAATTTCTGCACCAGCTTTACCTGAGCACATCTTGTAGGCAGGGCAATGTAAGTCAAAAGTTATGTGACTGAGGGAGACTTTTTGAGACAGGGTTTCTCTGTGTAGTTTTGGTGCCTGTCCTGGATCTCTCTGTGTAGACCAGGTTGGCCTTGAACTCACAGAGATCTGCCTGGCTCTGCCTCCCGAGTGCTGAGATTAAAGGCGTGCGCCACCACCGCGTGGCCCTACTTCAATTTTCTTATATCTGTTGAGACTTGATTCATGCCCAAGTATGTCAGTTTTGGAGAAAGTTCCATCAGCTGCTGAGAATAGAGTATATTCTTCTATGTTTGTGAAATATTATGTAAATGTCTTCTATATCCCTTTGATTTATGACATTTAGCACCAGCATTTCTGTTTCATTTGTGTCTGGATGACCTTTTTATTGGCAAGAGTTGGGAATTGAAGTCACCCATTATCACTAAAAGTCAATATGTGATTTCTAGCTGTAATAGTGTTTCTTTTATGAACTTGAGTACCCTTGGGTTTGGTGCATTAATGTTTAGAATTGCAATGTCTTCTTGATGTTTTCCCCCCTTTAGAGAGTATGTAGTGTCCTTTCCTATCCCTTCCAGTTAGTTTTGGTTAGAAGTCTATTTTGTGAGGTATTAAAATGGCTATAACTGTTTGCTTTGTTGTGCTGGGATCTAATCATCCAGAATATGATGTTTAAGGAGTTACTTGGTGTCAACATCTGGTCTTGTCTTTATTGGGTAAGTGTTTTGTTCTTTGGTTGCTGTCGCCCTCTCTGGATCCTAGGCAAGTGTAGTGACTATGGGTCCCTGTAGAGACTTTCTGAAGCCGTAGTGGTGGCGCACGCCTTTAATCCCAGCACTCGGGAGGCAGAGGCAGGCGGATCTCGTGAGTTCTAGGCCATCCTGGGCTACAGAGTGAGTTCCAAGAAAAGCTCTAAAGCTACACAGAAAAACCCTGTCTCAAAAAAAAGTGAGGAGAATTTCTGAGGTCCCTGGGGGACAGCAAAAAATAGAGATGGGCTGAAAGGAAAGGCTGAGAGGGTTTTGGGGAAAGAGCTAAGCTGCATCCCCAATAACTTTAGTAATCAAAATAATGCACCTTTGAATCATGCCAGTTTGACAGTCATCCTTCTGACTGACTGATCATTAAACCAACACAGTAGAATCTTCCCATCTCATTACTTTACCAAATGTACACAGCCCAATGAGGCATCCCTGTGTAATTGAGAAACAAAGGAAGTGATAAATAAATGGTTAGGAAATGAAAATATGAAAGGGAATTTTTTTTCTCTTATAAAGCCAATTTTAATATATATATATATGGTTAATATATATATATATATGTATATATATATAATACACAGTTCTGGTTTTTCCACAGAATTGCAATTGACATCAAAAGTTGTTACTTAAATTAGCTCCACATATATTCATAATCTGGTCTTCGGTAGGGTAATAGGTTTTCTATCCCCCAATAATAGGTTTCTTCACCAGTGCCGTAAGCCAGATCAAGCTGAATTGAAAAAATGTAACAACAGGTTTATTTGAGCAAAGCAATACCTGGGTGGGTTCTCCAGTTCCAGATATCCAGGCTAGAGAAGCCACATGAACTAAAGCAGAAAGATTATATAGCCTATAGGAGAGGGGTAATGACATGTCTGCCACAAGCTGGATTTGTGCCCAAGTATGGTCAAAAGCTGGAATGCTTAGGCAGGGCTTGTGCTGCTGGCATCATCAGGGGAGGAAGTTTCAGTAATCTCCAAGAATGCGGAACTGGGCTTTTTGGCACCTTTTCTTTGTTGGAAATTCTCTGGTAGGTGCCCACTTGAATCTGGAAAGGTGGTACCAGCACTGATGTCCCAGGAGCTTGGCAGCTGAAGGGGTGGTGAGGATCACAGTGTAAGGTCCTGTCCACTGGGACTCTAGAGACTTAGGAAATAACTGCTTGAGGAGTACTGGTCCCCTGGGAATAGTGGGGTGGGCTCAGGAGCAATTGGGTCTGTTGGCGTGGGGACAGGGAGATAGCTGTCAGCATGTGAACAGAGAAGGGACCATAGGATTGAGATGTAGGGTAGGTACCCTGCCAGTGGAGGAATCTGGGCCAGGAGGTGATGGTTGAGGAGGAGCAGCCTTCCATAAGGAGCTCAAAAGGGCTTAGGCCTGTAAGAGAGTGTGGGGTGGTCTGGAGGTGGGTAAGGGCAATGGAGAGGAGGGAAGGCCAAGACAACCTGAATTCAAGAGAGAGCTTGGTGAGTTGTTATTTGATGAGTCCATTGACTCTCTCAACCTTTGCTGAGGATTGTGGGCAGTAGAGGATGTGGAGTTTCCAGGAGATGTTAAAGGCTTCAGACACTAGCTCAATGGCCCTGGAAGTGAAAGCTGGGCCATTGTCTGTTTGGATGGTCTGTGACATACCAAACTAAGGGATGATGTGTTCAAGGAGTACCTGAGCCACCACATCTGCTGTTCCCTTGCAGGTGGAGAATGCCTCTATCCATCCTTTAAAGGTATCAACAAGAGTTAGGAGACAGCAGAGCTTTTTATGAGTGGGCATGTGGGTGAAGTCAACCTGCCAGTCTTCATCTGGCCGGTGCAAAGGCTGGCATATATGGAGGAACCCCTGAAGGTTGGCCTTGGCACACATCTGGCAGGAGGAGTGGACCTGTAAAGTACAGGCTTGAAAGACATGTAGGATCAGAAAGGGGCTCTAAGAAGTGGAACAAATCTTTGGAGCCTATATGTAAGATTTGGTGGATGTCTTAAATGAAGATTGCCTGACCCTGGAGGAGGATGAGGCTGTTATTTAAGTAGAACCATCCATTTTTATCTGTGTGGCTCAACTCCTCCCAGGTTTCCACCACCAAGATTATATATATAAATAAAATTCAGGTCAACCAGTTGTGATTTTTATTTTTTTATTTTTATTTTTTAAGGAGGTTGACCAGTTGGCCTTTCCTATAATTATATATTATATGTATGTGTGTATTATATATTATGCATATGCATTATCTATCCATTTATTTAATTTTTGAACAATTGAGGTCGAGGTTAAATAGGTTTTCTGTACCCCAATAATGGATTTCTTCACCAATGTAGTAAGCCAGATCAAGCTGAATTGAAAAAGTATAACAACAGGTTTATTTGAGCAAAGCAATACCTGGGTGGGTTCTCCAGTCCCAGAGATCCAGGCTAGAGAAACCACATGAACTAAAGCAGGGAGATTATATAGCCTGTAGGAGAGGGGTGATGACATGTCTGCACAAGCTGGGTTTGTGCCCAAGTATGGTCAAAAGCTGGAATGCGTAGGCAGGGCTTGTGCTGCATCAGAATGCGGAACTGGGCTTTTTGGTACCTTTTCTTTGTTGGAGATTCTCTGAGAGGGTGGGGTTTGGAGAGAGACAGGAATGGAGCTTTCCAGATCATGCAGGGGCAAACTGGAGGTTCCAACTGAACATATGGAAATAGAGATCTGAACTGTTTTAATTGTTTTTGTTTTCCTTTTGGAACTAGGTTGTTCAGAGGATATTCTACACGGTCAACAGATCTTGGAGTGGAAAAATTACTTCAACGGAGATAAGGAAAAGCAACTTTTTGCAAGTATGCCTCTTATATAAAGATACATACCAACTTAATAATTTTACTTTACTTAAATATTTTTTCTTACTCTATTATACAACACTATCACTGTTTCCAGGCTGTAAGCACTTATCAGTTGCCCATGTAGTGGAAGGGGCTGTTAAAGAAGCTAGAATAAGATGGGATTTCTGCCTGCAAGCATGCTGTGTGAAACAAAAACAGAAAGGCACATTCTCACCTGAATTGATAGATATGCATAGAAGGTGCAGAGGAAGCCTCGGAAGGATCAGCATGTGATCCTTATCTTGGAGAATATCAGGAGTTTACCAAGATAAAACAGCAATAGAAAGGGGTTTCCAGTAAACAGCAGCAGCACAAGCCAAAGCCAGAGACAGCAAGTGTCCTTGTGTTCAAGATCTTCCAACCAGTGGCTTACCAAAGAAATGAAAGTATATGGACTTGATTCCTTCAGTAATGACTCTACCTTGCTGGTGCTGGAAATAATAAATCTTATTCAGTTATTTTATCAAACAACAACAACAACAACAAAATGATTGACCACTAGTGGGAATCTTTCACTGAGATTCCTCAAGATTCCTTGATACCCAATTGTTTAAGCTTCTATAAATGTAAAGAAAATGGAATGGTTCACACACTTGGAAGTGTGTGTGTGTGTGTGTGTGTGTGTGTGTGTGTATTTTTTTAAATGGTTCACACTAAATGAAGCTTATACTGATAACAGTACCTTATTACTTTATTACTTATTACTTTATGTTTTTTTTAAACAGTACCTTTATTACTTATTACTCTATGTTTTTCCTATCTTCATCTTCATATGAGACAGACAAGGTATTGGAGACCTAGCAAATTAGCAAACCATAATGGATAGACAAATAATAATTTGTTATTCTAAAACAGCAATTCTCAACCTCAGAATCGAGACCCCCTTAAAAGTTGGACAACCCTTTCATGAGAGTTGCATATCAGATATTTAGATTATGATTCTAACAATAGCAAAATTATAGTTATGAAGTAGCAACAAAAACAATTTTATGGTTGGGAGTCGCTACAACATAAAGAACCATATAAAAGGGTTGCAGCATGAGAACCACTGTTCTAAAGTGAACAGTCAGCATCACAATCATTGTTGATACTTACTGAACATCTGGTACCTGCCTGGGCTCTTAGTAGGTATTATGAAATGGGTTAAGAAGGCAGAAATTTCCTTAATGATGCAAAAGTTAAACAGGTGGTGGTGGTACACGCCTTTAATCCCAGCACCTGGGAGGAAGAGCCAGGCGGATCTCTGTGAGTTTGAGGCCAGCCTGGGCTACCAAGTGAGATCCAGGACAGGCTCCAAAGCTACACAGAGAAACCCTGTCTCAAAAACCAAAAAAAAAAAGTTATGATAATGTTTCACATCTTACCACCACCACCACCCCGCTTTGTTTTTTTTTTTTTTCTGTTTGTTTTTGTTGTTATTTTTTTTATGGGCGTTGGTGTTTTGCCTGCATGTATGTCTGTGTAAGGATGCTGGGGCCCCTGGAACTGGAGTTACAGACAGTTGTGAACAGCCATGTGGGTGCTGGGAATTGAACCTGGGTTCTCTGGAAGAACAGCTAATGCTCTTAACCACTGAGCCATTTCTCAAGCCCATCCCTCTTTGGTTTTTCAAGACATGGTTTCCCTATGTAGCAGTTGCTGTTCTGGAGCTCGCTCTGTACAGCAGGCTGGCCTCAAACTCAGAGATCCACCTGCCTCTGCCTCCCAAGTGCCAGATTAAAGGCCACCACTGCCCAGCAAATTCTCACATTTTTAATGCATGAATGGATATGTACTACATGCATGACTGTTCCCAAGGAGGTCAGAAGAGGGTGTTGGACCCCATGGAACTCATTGTGAGCCACCACATGGGTACTGAGAACTGAACCCCGATCCTCTCTATAAGAGCACCAAGTACTCTTGACCCCTGAGCCATCACTGCAGCCCCTAAATTTTTATTATTGTAATAAATTCTTTTGTAATTATATAATTTGAGACAAGTATAGTTGAGTAACTTCCATAGAAGCACACAGTTAGTAGGTTGCAAAACTAAGAGTAGAATTCACATGTTCTCTTTCTATACAGTGACTTATTTTCCCCTCTTCCTTTATTTCCTTACCCATCTCCTTAGTCTTCCTCTGAGTCCATTAATAAATGCTCAAAATAGTCTAGTTTTATGAATATACTTAAGAGTAAAAAATTAAGCAAAAATCAGTTTATCTCTTAACCCAACATTTCATGCACTCCTCATAGAGAGAACTCATACATCTGTATTCTTATTTTAAATTTTATTCATTTATGTTTTTATGTGTATAAGTGTTTTGTCTAAATGTATGTATATGCACCACATGTGTGCTTGGTGCTCTCAGAAGCCAGAAGAGGGTGTCAGGTACCCTAGGACTGGAATTATAGAGGATTGTGAGCTACTATGTGGGTACTGGGAATTGAGCCCAGGTCCTCCGGAAGAGCAGCCAGTGCACTTAACCACTGGGACATGTTTCCAGCCCCTTTGGTCTTATTTTATATATATATATAGTATATAATTAGTTTTGTGAGACTCCTAGAGAGAGATGTTTTAATTAATTAATTAAATTATTTATTGGGGTGGGGTAGCATACAAGTTGTTATTGTCAGAAGGACAGCTTGCCAGAATTGATTCTCTCCTCCCACCATGTGGTTCAGGGATCAAATTCAGGTCATCATACTTGGCAACAGGTTCTTTTACCCTCTAAACCATCCCACTGGCCCTACAAGTTCTTTTTTGAAGTATGAGGGGAGGATACTTACTACTCTATAAATTTGGTTGGGTTTTCTTTTGTTTTGTTTGTTTGTTTGTTTGTTTCTGAGACAGGGTTTCTCTGTAAAACAGTCCTGGCTGTCCTGGAACTCATTCTGTAGCCCAGGTTGGCCTCGAACTCATAGAGATCCGCCTACCTCTGTCTCCCAAGTGCTGGGATTAAATTGGTTGGGTTTTCTTTTCACTTAAAAATAGCTTGGGATTCCTTCCATTTCTAGCCATCTATACTGCATGATTGATTGCCTGGCTATGCTGTAATTAATTATATATTCCTCTATTGAGACTTAGGGCATTTTTATGTTTTCTCTTATTAGAATGATGTAGTGAACATCCTTGTACTGTATATATGAATAAGAATTTCTCTAGACTACTAAAGGAAAAATTCCTAGATCAAATGGTACTCTGATACAGCCTATTAACCCTTAAAAATCCTATTCATGTTTTCATTACATGTTCACTAACTAGGGAGCAGAGGAAGACCTGAGTGAGTCAAGTCCTGAGTGGGTGTGTATTTTGACATGACAGCTTGTGGAGGACTCCAAGACTAGTTAGCCCATGGGAAATGGGCAAAGTTTTGAACCATGTGAGCTAGGCTCAAGAGAAATACCAAAGCTTTTCTTGAGGCCAAGTATGTGTGTTTATGGATGATTAATCAGTGTGTGCAAAGACCAGCAACTGTGGCTTCCTCCTCCTGTGTGTTTACAGCCTGATACTGCTCACCTACAGAGACCTCCTGCTGAGACTAGCTAAGCCCCAACCACCTCCCTGTGCTGCCCTACTGAACCTGTGAAGTTCCAGGATAATGCCAGAGAGCCCCACCTGATCCCAGCTCCACTGTCAGTGTGCCTTCTGTCCCTTGGCCCTTTCTTCCCTCCCTTGTTAGGGACCCAAGCAGGGCAGGATGGCAGCCAACAACAGGAGTCAGTTTACACTTACAGTACAGCGTGATTTTCTTTTGTGTTTATGAAGACTATAATTTCATTTCTGCTTACTTCAGAATCTTCCATTAAAAAGATTTATATAACTCAATGATTTTTTTTTTCAATTTATAAAAGCATTTCCTGGGGGCTGGAGAGATGGCTCAGAGGTTGAGAGCACTGGCTGCTCTTCCAGAGATCCTGAGTTCAATTCCCAGCAACCACATGGTGGCTCACAACCATCTACAATGAGATCTGGTTCCCTCTTCTGGCCTGCATCCATGCAGGCAGAAGAAATAATTCTTTTTAAAAAAATTAAAAAAAAGCCGGGCGGGGGTGGCGCACACCTTTAATCCCAACACTCAGGAGGCAGAGCCAGGTGAATCTTTGTGAGTTCGAGGCCAGCCTGGTCTACAAAGTGAGATCTAGGACAGGCTCCAAGGCTACACAGAGAAACCCTGTCTCGAAAAAACAAAAAACAAAATAAAAATAAAATAAAATTAATAAAATAAAATCATTTCCTATTATATACATTAAAAAAATTTTATCAGAGTAATATATTTATATTACAAAATAGTCCTCTTTGTCCTTTATGTTTTCTGCCTTGAATTCCACTTTATTTCCAATTAGTATTGTTAGCCATTTTTTCTTTTTATTAACACTTGGCTAGTGTGTTTGTTTGTCTTTTAGAAGCCTCTTTTATTTTGGACATACTTTTTTAAATTTTTTATTACATTTCTGTGTGGTATGTGTGAGCAGGGAGAAGTCAGAAGTCAGGAATCTGTTCTCTCCTTGCAGTGTGGGCCCTGGACTCAGACTTATCAGGCTTAGCAGCAAGCACCCCTACCTGCCGAGCCATCTCACCAGCCCATTAGACCTATCTCTTATGGGCAATATACATATTTATTGGTTTTGAGGGGGGTTTTTATATTTGATCAAAAATATTTTAATAAGGAAATTTAGCCCATTTGTATTTATTTCTGACAAAAAACAGCCAAGTAGTGGTGGTGCATGCCTTTAGTCCCAACACTCAGGAGTCAGAAGAAAGTGCATTTTTGTGAGTTTGATTTTTTTTTTTTTTTTTTTTTGAGACCAGCTTGGTCTACACAGTGAGTTCCAGGACATCCAGGGCTACACAGAAAAACCCTGTCTCAAAAAAAATAGAAAACATATATAAGTTCCTGGTTTGGTACCAAAAGTAAAATTTTAATCAATGAACAGGTATTTTCTAGACACTATAATAGCCACGGCTAATTATGCATCGTTTAAAATTTAATTGTTTTATTCATACCATTTCAGACTCTGGCCCTCTTGGAGGAAGAGGAAGATATAAACCAAATCACAGATTACTTCTCTTATGAACACTTCTATGTCATTTATTGTAAATTCTGGGAACTAGATGGTGATCATGACCTGTACATCAGCCAGGATGATCTATCTCGATACAATGACCAGGGTGAGTGATTCTATAGATGCTAAAACTAAACCTTTTTTTAAAGTTGTATAAATTATCTCCCCTCATTATAAGAAGTTTCCTTTCTTAAATTCTATTAGTAAGTCTCTTTATACGGCCAATAATTTTTAAATGAGAATGAACAAAGATAAATGTGTTCATTTGTTCACTGTAGGCCAGGCTGGCCTTGAACTCATAGAGAGCTACCTACCTGTGCCCCTCTGGTGCTGGGGTTAAAGGTGTGTACCACCATGCCTAGCCAAAGGTAATTGCTTAAACTTTTAAGAGGCCAAAGAAGAAGTTTGGAGGTGAGTAAGTAACCACAGTTTTAAAAGTAGGAGGTCTTTGCAGTAATATGTATCATTAAGATGATCAAATACACATGCAAATCTGTTTTAAAACCTCCTCGCTTAATAATATTTCTAGTAAAGCTACAAATGAAATTTCTTTTTTCCTTTTTTCCCCCCTTTTCTATGGGTCTCACTATGTTCCCTTGGCTGGTCTGGAACTCACTATGAAAATCAAGCTGGCCTGCCACAGATTTCATTTTCAAGGACTCATAAAAATTTACTTTTCATGGGGATGGCTAGAGACATGGCTCAGTGGTTAAGAGCACTTGCTACTCTTACAGAGTATCTGAGTTTGGTTCCCAGCACCCACATCGTGCAGCTCATAACCTCCTCTCTCTCAGGTTCCTGAGGTTCTCATGACCTCTCGAGTCTCTGAGGGCACGTGCACTCACATGCTTGTACCCACACACAGACAGACCCAGAGACTTAAAATAAACCTTTTTTTAAAGCTTACTTTTTAATTTTAACTCCAGAAAGGTATTTTGTCTACAGATGAATTTCACTGTTTTCTTCTGCTAAAAAAGAAAGTTTACATATCACGTTTTTAGGCTTAGGTTTTATTTTCCTTTTTATACAGTTGGAACTTAGTACCAACTAATTTGTAATTCTTTCCTTTTTTGAAAATTTCAATCATGTGAGTGTGTGTGCGCGCGCACACACACACACACACACACACACACACACACACACACGCAGGTATACTCATGCTACAGCACTCATGTGGAAGTCCGAGAACAACTTAAGAGAGTTGGTTCTCTCCTACCACCATGTGGGCTCCAGGGATCAAACTCAGGTCACTAAGTGCCTTTATACACTCAGCCATCTTGTTGGCCCCGGATATGTTATATTCTTAACTAAGTGCCAAGATATATTGATTCATTCTTCTCTCATAAGAGCATCTTTATTCTGTCTTTAAATATCTTCCCAGCAATTTTTAAATCATACTTTTGTCCTTTTAGAGATAGCATAGAAGAAATCTTTAGTGAGCTAAATTTTGTTTATCATTTGGTATATCTCTAATGGGATGTGTGTGACAAGCCCCACTTCATGAGTGACTGATTTTTACAGTGACTGATTTTTACAATGCTGGAGATTAAACCTGGGACATCAGATATGCTTGGCAAATACTCTATCAAGCTGTGTCTCCACCCTATAAGCTTGTTTTGTCTGGTAATCAAGTTTCATAGAGCTTTGCACATTTAAGAAACAGGATTGGTTTGGTTTGACTTGGTTTTTGAGCTAAGCACAGTGGCCCAGGCTTATAGTCTCAGATACTGAAGAAGCTGAAGCAGGAGGTTTTCTGTAGCATAGTATTTGGAAGCCAGCCTGGGAAACATAGACCCTATCTGAGCAGGGAGGGTGGAGAAACCAGCAGAGTTCTCTCTCAAATTCTTGGGTGCCAAGCAGGAATCATGGGCAAATCCTCAAATGTACTTATTTGATAAACATGTTAGTGTTTTGCCTTCCTCCTTCAAGTAGTCAATCTGTCATTGGATTAACAAAAATTAATATATTCATAAGGGTCTCAGGTCAGCCGTAGCTATACACCTTCCTGTTAATCCAGAGATCTTACACAACCCATGGACTCTAAAGCCCCCTCTCCTGGTCTTACTGCCATTATTTCCAGATACTATATGTACCAGTTGAATTGATGTTAATGGTGTGGTGAAGGGAACATTAAACTCTGCCTTTTTTTTTTTTTTTTAAGATCTGAAACTCACAGAGATCCACCTGACTCTGCCTCCCGAGTGCTGGGATTAAAGGCGTGTGCCAACACCGCCCGGCAAACTTGGCATTTTTGTCCATTCACCAAATTCTGCTTTAGACCAGTCTTTAGTGTTTGGATAATAAACCTTCCAAAGTTAAAACAACCTTTTTTAAAAGATGGTAGGGAGCAGGAGTGCTGGCCCAGCAGTTAAGAACACTTAACTGCTCTTGCAGAGGACCTGGGCTCCATTCCCACCACCTACATAGCAGCTCACAAATGTCTGTAACTCCAGTGCCAGGGGATTTGATACCCTCTTTTGGCCTCCACAGGCACCAGGCACTCATTGATGCATATACATACATGCAGGCCAAACACTCATACATAGAAAGTAAAAATAAATAAACTGGCTTAAAGATGTTAGCATTAGAATTTAATATTTTTGCTGTTTCTTTATACCCTTCTTATTTCTCTCTAGTATAAAATATTTATTCATTAACTCAAAGTTCAGCAAAGTACAGAGACTGTAGAGACTTTTGTATATGCCAGGCATGGCTTATCTTGACACATGTATTTCTAATTTTCCTAGCCAAATTGACTTACATGTTGACTATACCTAACTCTAAGAAGAATAGATGATGGGTGCTGCTAACCCTCTGTTGAATTCCTTGGTAGTCCTAAAATGTTAGTATGCATTCCATTGCCTGGGGTACTTGTTAAAAGAACAGATCTAGAGATCCCTGGGCCTTGCCTTGCCTCTCCTCTCTCCCTTCCCCTCCCTTCTTTCTTCCTTCCTCCTCCTCCTCCTCCTCTTCCTCTTCCTCTCTCTCTCTCTCTCTCTCTCTCTCTCTCTCTCTCTCTCTCTCTCTCCTCTCTCCCTCTCTCCCTCTCTCCCTCTCTCCCTCTCTCCCTCTTTTTCTCTTTCTCGTTCATTCTCTCGCCCCCCCCCCCTTCTGGCTATTTTGAATCTATAAAGGTATACTGCTATACATTTTCTAGGGTATGTCATCAAAAACAAACACATTATCTGAAGATATAATTGTTACTGAGGATGTAGCTCAGTGCTAGGTTGCTTGCCTAGCATGTGCAAAGCCCTGGGTTCAATCCCCCAGTAGAACCAACAACAACAACAACAACAAGCCATTATGTGTCTGTAAATAAAACTTACTGATGGAATTTCTTTAAAATGTTATATCTGAGACTCTTACAGAATGAGAATATAAGAAAAGTATGTTTATGGTATGTCTTGGTATGTTTTTAAAAGCTGCTTTGAAGCATTCTCCATCATTTTACTTTGTTTCATTTTACACTATTTCAGAAGCTGTACAATCAGTTTCCCTTTAATTTAATGCTAGGATAAAATTTGTCTTGTTTTAGAAAATTGGTTTTGTTTTATTGAATAACAAAATCAATACAAATTCTGTGTATTTTTGTCTTAGTTGTCAGGATGTTCTGAATTAACTTAGAACTCAACCATATAAATAACTAAACAGATGTAAGATACATTCATTTGCCTGTTCTTTTTTTAAACTAGTGATTGATACTTTAAACCTACCTCATTCTTCTAAAAAGTATAAATTATGCCTAAATAAGAATGTAGGATCTAGGCAGACAAAATTCCTGCACAAATAGGGGTGGGGGGCCCAAGGTCCCACCCTTCACAGAGGAGATTTTGGTGGTTGATCATTAGTGAGGGAGGAAGATTCACTCTCTTGGGTATCTTGCCCATGCCCCCCCATGGAAGCCCCACACACATGTGCATATGGGAAGCACATGGACTCATGGGTTTAATAACCAAAAACAGAGGCCATGGAATAGGGAGAGAGAAAGACTAAGAGAAAGTTGGCATAGAGAGGTAACAGTGGATGGATAGGCTCAAAATACATTATATGAATATATGAATTTTTCAATGAATAAACTTTATTTTTTAAAAGAATTGAGGGGTTGGGGATGTGACTGAGTTGATAGAGTGTTTGACTAGCATATACAGGCTGTGTTTGATTTCCAGCACCACATAAACTGTGTGCAATGGTGCATATCTATAACCCCAGCTCTTGGTGGTAGAGCAGGAAGATCAGAAGTTCAAGGTCATCCTCAGTTATATAGCAAATAGAGTTCACCCTGGGATATATTAAAAAAAAAAAAAACCTGTCTCACAAAAGGAAAATTTAAATGGTTGATATTCTCACTGTGGAAGATGTTTATGGTTTAGCTTTAACTTTAGCAAATGAAAACAAATTTGTCAGGAATTTTTCTAACTAATTCTTATTTACATTTAGCTTCATCAAGTAGAATTATTGAAAGAATATTTTCGGGAGCAGTAACAAGGTATGAAAAGTTTAAATTTTGAATTTTATTTAGTGAGCTAGCAATAAGTAATAGAAAAATGAAATAAAACAATTTGAGTTTCAAAATGAATTATACTATTGCTGCAATCTCATTTTTGCAAAGCTTTTTGTATAATTTAGCAGAGCTACTAAGTCAAATTATATCTAAAACATACAATCATGGCTTAATAAAAGACAGTAATTCCTTAATATTAGTACAATGCCTAAATATAAGTAACAATATCTAATCCCATTGATTATCAGGTTAGAAACCAGGGCCAGACCTAGTGGCATGAGCCTGTAATCTTCAGATAGTAGGCTAAGGCAGGATGTTCACAAACTGAAGCTTTCTTGGGCCATATAGTCAGTTCAAAGTCTGCCTAGGCAATTTAATAAGACCTTGTTTCAAAAAATTAAAAGTAAGCTGGACATGGTGGCACATGCCTTTAATCCCAACACTTTGGAGACATATAAGCAGGTGGATCTCTGTAAGTTCAAGACCAGCCTGGTCTACATACTGAGTTCCAGCCCCTAAAGGCTACATACTGAGACCCTGTCTCACACAAATTAGTTAGTTAACTAAATAATAAATATAAAGTAAAGACAAGTAAGGATGTAACTCAGTGGTAGAGTACTTGCTTGCCCTGTATTAGGCTTTAAGTTCAAACTCTAGTACTACAAAAGCAGCACAATTGATTTTTTTTTTCATTTAGGCAAATGTCTTCTAGTTTCACCTTGTAAGCCTTAGAAAATAAGACAGGCCTCAAAGGGGTTACATTTTCTGAACTATCCAGCTTGATGAGGAATCCATCATTTTCTTCTTTATTTAGTAAATTTCTAAAGAGTGATGTTACTTTATTTCTTAATTGCTCAGGAAATTTGATAACCATGTGTTTTCTTCAGAGGGAAAACAGTACAGAAAGAGGGAAGAATGAGTTATGCAGATTTTGTTTGGTTTTTGATTTCTGAGGAAGACAAACGGAGCCCTACCAGGTAAGTTTTTGTTGTCAAGATGTAAACACATGCACAAAGCTTGGAAAGAGCATGGTGTATACCTAGTAAACTGACCTGGCCTAGTCATAGCAGGATATGTTGGAGTGTCTCTGTCTTCATAGAGCTCAGTCTAAGAAAGCAGAGGCACAGAACAAACCATGGTCACGGTGCCTCAAGGGAAGAGCTATTACCCACATAAAGGTAAAATGAAGCATACTCTTTCCAAGAGAGAGAAATAGAATTGGTGAGTATTTATACAGAGTGTAGAATAGATTCTGTAAATTTTAGTTCTTTCATAATCTGCACTAGTTTTAGAGTAAATTGAAGAAAGAAGGAAAAGCAAATCAAGGGACTAAAGAGATGGCTCAGTGTATAAAGCCCTCCCATGCTTGAGGACCAGAGTTCAAATCCCCAGTACTTACATAAAAGCCAAGAAGGTGTGAGGGCCCCACCTGTAATTCCAGTGCTCAGGAGATAGAGACAATGGATTCTCAGGGCAGGCTGGCTAGCTATACCACCTGAATCAGTGAGACCCAGGTTTACCAAGAGACTCCCTCAGTAAATAAACTGGAGAGCACTTGGGAAAGACACCTGGCATCACCTCTGACATGCTTGTACAAACGTGTACTTTCACCTACATATGCATGTGAACATACCAAAAAAAAAGCATTGTGACTAGTATGTAAGATCTCAGCCTCATGCTCCCAGTTGAAATCATCACTCCCTTTCCTTAGCACTCTCAAACATGCCTTGATTTGTAGTGTGAATTTACATATCTTTCTATCCACTACTGTTTGCTGGTTAAGCCAAAGATCTAAGTCTCTCTCAAAAAGGACCTCTTGCCTATAAAATAATGTTCTATACAGTTTCTGCTAAGTACCAAGGAAGGCAGGTGATACATGCCTTGATGCCAATGTGGAGTCTTCATATTGGTTCAAAAGTTATTGAAGGGACTAGAGAGATGGTTATACAGGTAAGAGCACTTTCTGCTTTTCCAGGTGACTGGGGTTTGATTCCCAGCACCCACCCACATGGCAGCTCACAACTATCTGTAACTCCAGTCCCAAGAGATCCAATGCCCTCTTCTAGCCTCTAGAGCAGAGGTTCTCAACCTGTGTGTTGCAGCCCTTTCAGGGGTCCAAAGGTCCCATATCAGATAGCCTGCATAGCAGATATTTCCATTATGATTCATAACAGTAGCAAAGTTATAGTTATGAAATGGCAACAAAAATAATTTTATGGCTGGGGGTCACCAGTGATGCCGAACTTAGTGCGGACACCTGATTGGCATAGCACACTACAGCCCAGAACTCCTGGACTCAAGCGATCCTCCTGTCTCAGCCTCCCAAGTAGCTGGGACTACAGGTGTGCGGAACCTGGAGAGAAGCCCTCCAGCAACACACCACACCATGAGGAACTGTATTAAAGGGCCACAGCATTAGGAAGGTTGAGAACCACTCCTCTAAAGACACCAGGCATGCATGTGGTACACAGACATAGTTAATTGAAATTTTAAGTATTGAAATATTTAGTATAATGTGAATAAATAATTGAAATAGAAAAATAAGCTAGGCATGATGATACATGTCTTTAATCCCAGCACATGGGAGGCAGAGGTAGTTGCATCTCTGTGAGTTTGAGGCCAGTCTTGTCCACATAGAGAGTTCCAGGCCAGCCAGGGCTACATAGTAAGACTCTGTCTCAAAACAAAAACAAACAGGTAGAGAGCAATAAAAGAAGATACCTGAGGTCAGTCTTTGGCCTCTGCGTGCGCGCGCGCGCGCACACTCACACACACACACACACACACACACACACACACACAGAAAAAGAGAGATTTATTAGTAGATATGATCATAAAAATGATACATGACCTTCCAAAAATACTAATTGGTTTAAAGGTACAAAAAGAAAAAAGGGGAAAGCGTGAAAAACAGTAAGTAGGTCATGTAAATAAGAGCAGTAAATATGGTTATGCTGATATAAAGAAAAAATAGACTTTAATAAAATTCTAGAGACAAAGACATGTTTATATGACAAGAAGGACAATCTAACATATTGTAATTATAAAGATATATTCACCTAGCCAGGAAATGGTGGTGCATACCTTTAATGCCAGCACTCAGGAGGCAGAGGTAGGTAGATCTCTAGAGTTCGAGGCCAGCCTGGTCTAAAGTTTCAGGCCAGAAACTTGAAAGAAAAATAAAGTATTACAGAAGTAATACTTTCACTTAATAAGAATTCACAGTTATTATTGGAGACTTAAATATCCTACCATCAATAATGATCAACCAACTATGAAGCTCAACAAGGAAATAGAGGTTGTAAATGATACCATAACACTAGCCAAAACTATAGCCTTCTAGATCTAACAGACACCTATACAACACTTCACTCAAAACCAGCTGAAGTGCACATGGAACATTTGCAAGAAGATTGAGGGTATGGGATAGACAAAAAGGCATTCTCAGTAAATACTTTAGAGTGAAATTAGGGACAGGGGATGTAGCTAGGTTTGTAGAATGCTTGCCTAGCACACACACAAAGCTCTGGGTTCTATCACCAGCACTACACAAAACAGGTGTAATGTATGCTTATAATCCCAAAGATCAGAAGTTTAAGGTCATCCTTGGCTATATATCAAGTTTAGACTGTACTATATAAAACCATGTATTTAATTTTTTAAAAGGCACAGAGGATGTCTTCTGGATAAGATGGTGACTTAGAAGACTCGTTTGAGGTCTGGGCAAGGTGGTACACACTTTAAATCCTAGCACTTGGGAGACAAAAGAAGGAGATCTCTGAGTTCAAGGCCAGCCTTGTCTACACAGGAGGCTCCAGGGCTATACAGAGAGACCCTGTCTCAAAAAACAAAAAAGCTGTATCTGAGTGAGTTAGGAAAACAAAAGGAAATTATATCACATGTCAGCTACTATTACCATCTCCCTGACTCATTCGTTAATACACACATGAACTCCCACGACCAGGCTTGCTCCCCACTGCCACAGCAGGGAGCATGACCAAGGATAGGGATTCAGACCAGTCTTAAGGGCATCTTCAGGGTATCTCCTAGAGAATCTGTATCATTTTGAAAAATACCAAATCACATATAAAGGCAGGCACATCAGAATAACATGATTTCTCAATAGACAAAGGGGTTTGGAATAATGTATTTCAAGTTCTGAAAAGACCACAGCTGCCAACCCAGACTACTATTCTCAGCACATCTGTCATGATTGATAGCAAATGACCTTCCATGACAAAAGCAGGCTAAAGGAACAACTAAGCCAACCCTACAGAGGATGACAGAAGAAATTCTTCATCCTTAAAATAATAAACACACCAGAGAGGCTGGGGGGAGGGGGGATAAATGATGCTAGAAAGTAGATAATGCAAATGAAGATTAGGGAAAGACTACACCTACAAAATCAACAAATGACAGGAATTAATACACACTTTTTTAACCTTTTTAAAAATTTTATTTGTGGTGGTTTTTTTTTTTATTTTTTTATACAGGGTCTCACTATGTACCCCAGCTTAGCTCTGGTCTACTGCAATTAAAGGTGGGCACAGCCATAGTGGGTCTTATTCTTCACTACAACCTTGTCCCCCAAGACAAGGATTCTCTGTGAAGCCCTGGCTGTCCTCAAACTCGATCTGTAGATGAGGCTAGTCTCAAATTCAGAAATCTGTCGGTTTCCTGAGGGCTGGCTGGTATTAAAGGCATGCACTACCAGGACCAGCTGGATATTTACGTAATCTTAAAGTATTATTCTAGAGACAATTATTAATGGCAAAGAAAAATAATTATTTTAGAGAATGAAGATTTGGTAGTTACTACTTTAACAAAAGGGCCAAAGCATTTTCAGTAATGGGAGAAATATATCAAATGTCTCCTGATCAGGAGAAGAAATAATTTCAGGGACATTCCTGGCAGATATGTATAACCTGACTCTAATCATGAGAATGTAATACATACTTTTCTATAATAATTCTGAATATTAATGACTTCAATTTCCCAATCAAAAGACAAAAAAAATAACAGAATGGATCTAAAACATGATCCATCTATTTGTTGCCTCCTAAACAGATGGGAAAGGGAATTCCAAACAAATGGAACCAGAAAACAAGCAGATATCCCTAATCTAATAGATATCAAACACTAACCAGCCAGAAGAAATAAAGATTAGTAGATACTGGTTAAAGGAACAATCTATCAAGAAATTACAATCTAAACACATATACACTGAACGCAGGTGCACCCAGTTTCATAAATACTACTAAACAGGGGCAGAAGCTCAGCACATAAAAATACATGCTTCTCTTGCAGAGAATCTAGTTCCAGCCTCCAGCACCCATGTGGTGGCTCACAATCATTCTTAGTTACAGTTCCAGAGGATCGGATACCCTTCCGGCCTCCAAGGGCACCAAGCACATATTGCTGCACATACATGTGTGCAGGCAAAACACACATAAAATAAAAATAAAATCTTTTTAAGATAACAAGGTATAGAGAGATGGCTTTGTGGTTTAAGAGCAACTCCTTCTCTTCCAGAGGCCTGAGTTGAATCCAGCACTTAGGTCAGGTGCTCACAGCTGCCTATAATTCCAGAGGAGAACCGCATCCCCTTCTGGCCTCTGCCATTACCCACACACATAAGCCACACACATGTATGTAAAGAATAAATATTTTTAAATACATACATAGATGGAGTTAAATGACATCATATACTAAATGTTTCTAACAAACATTTACAAAACATTCCATCCAACCATTACAGAATACACATTCTTCTCAACAGCTTGTGGTACTTTGTCTAAAACAGATTATATATTACTACATAAAGCAAGTCTCAAGCAACATAGGAAAATTGAAATAACTTTTTGTATTCTATCTGCCCACATGAAATAAAGCTAGAAATCAACAGCAAGAGAATCTATTAAAAAAAAAAAAAAGATTTAAATTTGTGGAGATTAAACACTATTGGATGATGAGTGAGTAACTGAAGAAATAAACCAAAAAACTTCCTAGAATGGGATGAAAATGAAAATAGAACATAGCAAAACCTATGGGATGCAAAAAGAAAGGACGTTTATGATTCTAAGGGCCTAAAATTTAAAAAAAAAAAAAAAAAAAAAAAAAAGATCTTAAGACCTTCAAAAGGCAAAAGCATTAAATGGAAATAAACCATCAAAATCAGGACAGAAATTAATGACAAAGATGAAAATACAAAAAAAAATGGATGAAAGAACTGATTCTTTGAAAAGAAAAACAATATTGTTTGAGAAAACCAAAACAAAATTAGAGATTTAAAGGCATTACAATCGATAGCATTGAAGTTCAGAAAATGATAAAGGTATAGCTTAAAAAACTTAATTTTTTACTCTACTAATTAGGAAAATCTAAAATTTAAGTGTATAGATGCCTATATACAAACTATGTATGTAAAACAAGATATTATAATATAAATATAATATTAAATATAAGCAACAAAATTGAGTCAATTACAAAATGATAGTAAAACCTTCAACAAAAAATAGTCCAGGTCCTGGGGCAGGAGAGATGGCTCAGAGGTTAAGAGCACATACTGCCGAAGACCTGAGTTCAGTTCTCAGCGCTTACGTCAGGTATTCCACACCCCCTGTACCTCCAGCTCCAGGAGAGCCAATGCTTCTGTTCTCCATGGACTCCTGCAGTTGCATGCACACATCCCCACACAGACACACACACAACTGAACACTTAATTTTTCGAAAATACATACTTAAAATTATCTAAAGAACAAGTAGCTCAGGTCCAGATGGATTCACTGCAGAATTCTACCAGACTTGTAATGAACTAATACCAATCCTCAAATTATTCCATAAAATGGAAAAAGAAAGTACACTTCCTAACTCTTTTTGTGAAGTCACCACACCCAGCCGAGACCATATATTGTGCCTTTAGAAATGTGAAGAATGCCGGGCAGTGGTGGTGCAAGCCTTCAGTCCCAGCACTCAGGAGGCAGAGGCAGGCAGCCCTTTGTGAGTTCAAGGCCAGCCTGGTGTACAGAGCAAGTTCCAGGACAGCCAGGGCTACACAGAGGGGAGAAAAAATCTGAAGGAAGGCAGGGTGTGGTAGAACATACCTTTAGTCTCTCTGATTTCCAGGCCTGTCTGATCTATGTGATTCCAGGCTAACCAGGGCTACAGTATGAGACCCCCTCAAAATAAGGTAAAACAAAGATAAAAATCTGAAGGAAAAGAACTATCAAGCCAAAATACCAAAGTAGAGGTAGGAAAAGGAATCTTTCCATATCCAAGATCTGAGCCAGGAGGGTGCCATGTCCTTGCTGTCCAGCTACTCCAGCTAGAGCAGAATCACATGAGACCAAGAGTTAGAGGCCACCTTAAATTACATATTAATAACTTGTTAAAATAAATAAATAAGCCGGATGGTGGTGGTGCACACCTTTAATCCCAGCACTCAGGAGGCAGAGGCAGGCGGATCTCTGTGAGTTCCAGGAAAGGCGAAAAGCTACACAGGGAAACCCTGTCTCAAAAAACCAATATAAATAAATGCATAAAAATTTAAAAGGTCAGAAGTGCAAGATCAATATATATATATATATAGCTGAGCCATCTCTCCAGTCCCCCTCCATTGTTTTTCTAACCTCTATAACTAGGTATAATCTGTAACAAACATGTAAAGTTACTTAAAAAGAAACATGCAGTAGTACTTGAATAAATAAAGAACTTCTACCAGGTACATGCTAATGAGCATCTTTTACCTCCTAGCATTGAGTATTGGTTCCGCTGCATGGACGTGGATGGAGATGGTATACTTTCCATGTATGAGCTGGAATACTTCTATGAAGAGCAGTGTGAACGAATGGAAGCCATGGGCATTGAGCCTTTGCCATTCCATGATCTGTTGTGCCAGATGCTTGACCTGGTGAAGCCAGCTAGTGATGGTAAGACTGAATGAACAGCACTTTGCACTGTTCATCCTTAAACAAAATGGAACACAGAGTTCTGTATTATCCTGATGTATTTAGCTTTCCAGAGTTGCCTTTACAAGCTTCCCAAGTACAGAAGAATTTAAAGTTTCTCTCTCCTTGACTATAAGTATCAAAGCTACTATTTAAGAATTAGAACTTTAGCCGGGCAGTGGTGGCACACACCTTCAATCCCAGTACTCAGGAGGCAGAGGCAGACCGATCTCTGAGTTCGAGGCCATATTGGTCTAGAGAGCAAGTTCCAGGACAGCCAGGGCTACATAGTGAAACCCTGTCAAAAAAAAAAAAAAAAATTCCATAAAGAAAGCTCTGTGACTCAGAGCTGTGGAGGTGAGGAGAGATGGGGATGACTTCTTGGTGAAAACAGTTCTTGGCTGGAGGGGGCAGGGGGCATAATGTCATGGTGTCGATGGTTGTACAACACCATGAGTGTGCTTAAAAGCCACTGCCATGTACAAGTTAAAAATGACTCACCTTGGCCTTTTTTTTTTTTTTTTTTTTTTCGAGACAGGATTTCTCTGTGTAGCTTTGTGCCTTTCCTAGAACTCGCATTGTAGACCAGGCTGGCCTCAAACTCACAGAGATCCGCCTGCCTCTGCCTTCCGAGTACTGGGATTAAAGGCGTGCGCCACCACCGCCCAGCTGGCTTTTTTTTTTTTAGTGATTTATAATTAAATGAACATACACATATACTGTTCAGCATCAGTGAGGTTTTTTGGGTTTTTTTTTTCATTGTTGTTTGTTTGTCAAAAGAGCTGTCAGTGAAATTTACATGGCATATTTGTTTTTTTATAGGCAAAATAACTCTACGAGATCTGAAGAGGTGCAGAATGGCTCATATCTTCTATGACACTTTCTTTAACCTGGAGAAATACTTGGACCATGAACAAAGAGATCCTTTTGCAGTCCAGAAGGTAATGGTATATTGAAATTGATCTCTCAGCGCTAGAGTACCAAAGGCTGTATGATTCATATTAAATGGTCTGTGCATGTAGGGATCTCTGTATTTAAATAGATAATATCTAAAATATTTCATCAACTATGAAAAGAGACAATAATGCCGTGAACCAGCAAGAAGTGGGGGAAGGGATGGAGAGAGAGAGAAAGAGAATATAAACAAAAGAATGAGAATCAATATAAAGATCTAAGAGCTGGGAGTAGTGGTGCATGCCATCATGGAGACTGATGAGCATCTGTGAGTTCAAGCCCAGCCTGATCTACCTAGTAAGTTCCAGGACAGCCAGAGCTATGTGGAGAGACCCTGTCTCAAAATAAATTCACAAATAAATACTAAGAGCACATTTCACCCACAACCACTGTGCAGGTCATGTCCTCTCCAGCTCTAAGTCCATGTAATTGCATATACATCAGAAACTAGTTTCAAACTGTAGTTTTGAAAAATACATCAGTAACACATCTTACAAGATACATTGACCTTGATTTAATTGTGCTATGCACTTCCAAGATAGTATGGTAAATATCTTTACCCTCCTAAGTGATCCCAGAACTGCTCCATAATAGACAACTTCAGATAATTTAACACCCTTTCAAGTACTGATGATTCCTGTGTGTGGCTATCAATTTTAAATGTTGTTGTGCATGAGAATAGAGACAAACTCCTTTGCCAGGGCAAACATGTCAGACAGTAAACTTGGAGTGGAAGGAGAGCACAGACTGCAGAAAGTTGTCCTCCAATCCATACATGCACCGTGAGACACACACACACACACACACACGCACACACACACACACACACACAATAGGTTTGTTTGGTTTTTTGTTTTTGTTTTTGTTTTTTTAAAGAATCATGGAGCTGGAGAGATGGCTCAGAGGTTAAGAGCACTTGCTGGTCTTGCAGACAACCCAGGTTTGGTTCTCAGCACCCACATGGTGACTCACAACTGTCTTAACTCCAGTTTCAGAGGTTCCAGCATCCCTTCTGACCTCTGCAGACACTGCATACACATGGTGCACATATGTACGTGCAGGCAAAACACTTATAAAATAAAATTATTTTTTTAAAGAAAGAATCATTACCAAAATAATGTAAGCTGCTTAGAGCACCTAATGTTGTGATTCCAGGTGTAGATCACTGTGGAAATGTTGTCTTAGGCCCTCTTAATATGTTAGAATACTTTCAGATAGGTTTTTCAGCAATATACATTTATGATGCCCTACCTCCAATTTTTGTCTTTATTCTAACTTCCTCCTTTCAATCAGGATGTTGAAAATGATGGCCCTGAGCCCTCTGACTGGGACAGATTTGCCGCTGATGAGTATGAGGCTCTTGTCACAGAAGAATCTGCCCAGGTGCAGCTCCAGGAAGGGTGAGTGCATCCCGTGACTGTCATAGGACGTTAGCAGGGCTGTCCATGTCAGAACACTAGAACTGCCTCTCAAAATCCTTCTCTAGCTTTTCCACTTTTGACTAACATAAAAGAAATGTCTGCTTTGGCTATCTTAACTTGGATGAACACACTCCTCTCTTGCATTCCTCACTGATTCCCTGATACTCTCCTGTCTCATTTCCTTTAATAAGTCAGACCTTTCACAGAATCCAAGATCACTGAGCACCACAACTCTGTCACAGTCAGTCAGCTAGGTTTAAGACAGGGCTACAGAACTGAACCTCCCCTAAACAACTGGCCTGTGTTAGATGAACCTTTACTGGGAATAATCAAAGGAAAATTCCATCATGGATCATGTTAAGAAAGAAAGCTGTCCAAAAATCTTACTATTTGGGACATTCCATCAATTGTATCATTTGCTGGCTTTTCCATTATTTTCTGTGACTTTAGAAATTCTTTCTCATTTTTTCTTAGTCTTTGTTGGTAATATGGACGTGCTGTACTACATCTAATGCATGTGAGTTATTGAGCTCTCAACTCAGGTCTGTATATCTGCAGGGAAAATGCATTCTTCTAAGCCCTAATGACTCACATTTTTATAGTTTTGTAATATTCCACTGTATAGTTGGACCATTATTCTACACTCTTCTATTGATATTATATTTTTAACATTCCATTGTTACGGGATTATAGTGTTTGACAAATCATCCAATATACGTCATTTAATTGTAGTCGAATTTCTAAATGGTCTTATTAAATAAAAAACACAGAGCCAAATATAGGTGTGAAAGCCTTAGAGATCAAGGAAATAGGGAAAGCCACAGCTATCATCAACTTACCTGATCAACTTGGCAGCTTCCAAATACGAGTTACGTCCTGTCTACCCACACCTTTATGGCCTTGCTGTTCTGCCCCCTCATTGGCTATCTTAGCCCAGCTACCTCACTTCCTCTTCCTACACAGCTCTGTCACTTTCTGTCTGTCTGTACAGACTTCCGGGTCACTATGGTTGGTACTGGGATTAAAGGCGTGTGTCACTATTTGCTTGGCTCTGTTCCCTAGTGTGGCCTTGAATACACAGAGACCTTGCCTGCTAAGTGATCGCATTAAGGGCATGTGTTACCACTGCCTGATTTATATGTTTACTTAAAATGGCTTGCTATTTCCTCTGACCTCCAGGCAAACTTTATTTATTAAAGCACAAGTAAAATATCACCACATTTCAGCACAAATAAAATATTACTACATTTAATTTATAAGTTGAATTCCTAGAACACAGCATGCAAATAAGCATATCCAAACTAGTTGTAAAGAGTCTACAAAGACATAAAAGGGTTTTACAGAAACCAAGCAGTGATGGATGCCGTACCCTCACATTGAGCAGCAGTTCGGAAGCATTTCCATGTCTTGGCCTAAAGGGACAGGACATGAAACACCAGAACCAAAAGAAGTAGCTGTGTGAAAAGGGCTCCTGGCAGGATTTAGAATTTTGCAATCCTAGGCAGCTCACCTGAAAGCAAGCTACTAGAAGCGCACATCCAGCCCTCTTCGTGTCCTCAGCAGCCTGGCGATGACACCTGTTGACCTCCAGAAGACCAGGGAGCTCCCTGATGTGGTCCATCAGGTCAGCCTCCTGGAGCACAGAGAGAAAGGAAGGATAAACAGGAAATATCCAGTTTAATAGGTGATGTGAAATAGTCCTCCAGAGTTGTACCATTTCCTACCTTTCCAAGAGTTCCTTTTTTGGTGGGTAGGGGGAGGAGAAGAGATTGACCTTGAACTTGATCCTCCCTGAACCACTCCAGTATGGGGATTATGACCTGGCTTCACTATACTTAGCCCATGGTGTCTTCAGTATCTTTTTTTAAGGTGTCGAGTATACCATCACCAATCCCCCTTTTAAAATGTGTAGATTATTTTTCTTTCTTTAGTCATAAAACTATGGTTTCATATATAAAGTTCTTTTGTAATAAAAGATGGCATAAGTGGGCAGGATCAGAAGCCAAATATATCCAGGGAATACTAATAACTGATGACAGTTGTGCCTTATGCATTTACTGGGATGCAACAATAATTAAAGGTCTGATTTGCCTCTTTTGTAGGGCAGTTTTGTTTACTTGTTTTTCCACTTTTTAAAATTATAAGTCACAGCCGGGCGGTGGTGGCACATGCCTTTAAATCCCAGCGCTCAGGAGGCAAGAGGCAGGCGGACCTCTGTGAATTCGAGGCCAGCCTGGGCTACAGAGTGAGTTCCAGGAAAGGCACAAAGCTACACAGAGAAACCCTGTCTCAAACAAACAAACAACAAACAAAAAATTACAAGTCACAGGGACTGAAGTGATGGCCCAGCTCTTAAAAGCACTGGCTACTCTTACAGAGGACCTGGGCTACCTCCCCAGCACCAACATGGTTGCTCACCACTGTGTGTAACTCGTTTCAAGGGATCCAACACCCTCTTCTAGCCTCCCAAGGACCCTGAACACACATAGCACACAGACAAACACACACAAAATAATAAAAATTTTAATTAATTAAAAAATACAAGTCACAAGATAGGGGTGGGAGAGATAAGCTTTGCCTCCAATTGCCTTACAGCAATGGAAGAAAATAACAATAAAAATTCAGTCAATTTAAATATAAAAAAATAAGCCGAACCAACTAGAATACTGTGAGTCGTGACCCCTTTGCAAGATCAAATGACCTTTTTACAAGGGTCTCCTAAGACATCAGAAAACATAGACATTTACATTATGATTCATATCAATAGCAAAATTACAGTTATTAAGTAACAATGAAAATAATTTTATGGTTGGGGGGTCACCACAACATGAACTACCTTCTATTAAAGGGCTGCAGCATTAGGAAAGTTGAGAACTACTGAACCAGAAAGAGAAAAGAGAATGCAATCTGCTGGGAAATATACTGTAAGGAAATTAAAGAGAGGAAATTTTGGCCAGGCAGTGGTAGTGCATGCCTTTAATCCCAGTACTAAAGAGGCAGAGGCAGGCAGATCTCTGTGAGTTCGAGACCAGCCTGGGCTACAGAGTGAGTTCCAGGAAAGGCACAAAGCTACACAGAGGAAACCCTGCCTCAAAAAAACAGAGAGAGAGAGAGAGAGAGAGAGAGAGAGAGAGAGAGAGAGAGAGAGAGAGAGAGAGAGAGAGAGAGAAGGACATTTTTGTGTAGCAGTAATAATTGAAACACAGAGGAAAATGCATGTGTAAGTTTAATTAGGAAGTCTCAGCAGACACCCTAAAAAGCTACTGAATCAAACTAGAGGGAGAGTTAGATATTAATTAAAATAAATACCTAGAACAGTGAAGCCAAATCAGAATATTTTAGTCAGTCACAAAGTATGCACACAAAAGCACAGACCATACAGCACAAACTAATGGTGACATAAACAAGGCAAATGTTTTTTAGATCAATGAGTGGGTAAAGTTTATTTTTTTGGGGGGTGGGGGGTAAAGTATCTTTTAAAATGATTGTTATGGAATAATGACTACCACCATGAAACAACAGTATTTTAGTAATAATTTAAAGACTTTTTTAAAAAGCTGTCTTCAAATTATTAGACTTAAGAGGCAAAAAAAAGGTGGGGATTGTAACCTGTTATTTATAGACATATAAATAGTAAAGTAAAATAGTTCCTGATAAAAAATCTTTGTGGGTTTTGTCCATAAAGCATTCACAGAATACGTATTAGGACACAAAGCATCCAAAAAATAGTAATACAAACTACCTTCTGATTAAAAGAAGGTGGACGGCTGCATGTTGCAATTTTCAGCTCCCACACCATGTAAATAAGAGTTACAGATGGTGGTGGCTCATGCCTGTGACCTCAGCATCCAAGAGACCAAAGAGCTACATCATGAGTTGGAGACAGCCTGAAATATATAGCAATAGAGGATGATAGTTACAAAAAAAAAAAAAAAAATCAGAGAACCACCTTAAAGAAGAGAAGCTCTAGGTGAGACCAGGATCAGAGCAAAGGAGCCAGCAACTGAGGCTTTGTGACAGAATACAAGGGGGTAATTGTTAACAGATGGTCGGAGCAGCACTTAGTGATCCCTACCTGAATTTGACTAAAACCTAGAACAAGGAAGACACCAGAAGCAGCATTCACATAGGTCCAACTCTGTACACCCCCATCCTGTCCCTAAAAGAGACAAAAGCAAAGAATGTGGGAACTTAGAAAAGAAAGCAGCCACTGAAAAGACACTTAGCGCAGAGCAGACCAGACCATCTTCCCAACCCTTTTTGATGGAAACCCGAGCGATCCCACTTCCCCTTCCTAAGCAACCAGTAGGATGGGGGCAGCAGTCTGTTCCCAGGTAAAAGACAAGTGAAAAAATGCCAGACAGTTGAGAAATAACAAAAAAAATATAAATGTGAGGACTCACTATTGGAAGAAGTCAATACAGAAATCAGAACAAGAAATCAAAATGAGTGCTCATAGGAATGAAAAAATGTACTCTAAAAGACTACAGCTAGTGTTTTAGAAATGGGGAAATTTGTTTTGTTTTACTGTGGGGGTGGGACATAATTGTAAGGGTCCATATGCTGTGGTGCATATCTGGAAATCAAAAGTCAACTTTCAGACATAGATTCTTGCCACTTATGGGATCCGGGAATCAAATGTAGGTAGCCAAGCTTGCAATAGGCTCTTTTACCAGAGCCATTTCACAAACCCGGGGGAAAAAAATGTTTTTAGTGAAAACTGTAGCATGATACTGAGTGGAATGGACACAGTTGAAAACATTGTTATTTTGATTCAAATGCTGGGGTTTTAAAACACCTCTAGAAAACAACAGGAATATTTTCTAGAATTTTAGCTATTGAAGCAAATTTTTAAAATGCATGGGAGCAGGACCCTTTTCCTACCCGTTACAAATATTTCGGATCTTATGGGTGCTGTCACAACTGTGCAAAAGATGGAGGTATATATAAGCAAATGTTCGTCACTGTGTTCCAATGCAACTTTCAAAATAGGCCCAAAGGCACTAATTGCATAGTGTTTCACATCACAAAATATTCCTGTGGTTTTTTTCTTTGAAATTTAAAAAGGTAAAAATATTCTTAGCTCATAGATTGTACCAAAACACATGTGAAGACAGTTTGGGCTCATCATATAGTTTATCAACCCCTATATGAGAGTGAATTTACCGTACAAAAAAAAAATAAAGAATTGGAAATCTTCAGTAAAAAAAATACATTACCCACAAAGTGAATGCAAAAAGAACGGAGCAGCATTGGGTAACTACTTTTCTCCACTCTGGGATCAGACGCCTGACTAGAGCAACTGAAGGCAGGCAGGCCTGTGTGGCTCCCAGCTCCAAGGGCTTTAGTCCAGCGTGGGAGCAGAAGCTGGAGGCTGCTGTCACAATAGACCCCCAGCTGGGAAGCAGAGATGAATGCTGCTGTTCAACTCCTTTCTCCTTTTTATTCAGTCCAGAACTCCAGCCATGGAGTGCTGACACCATATTTAGGACAGGTCTCCCCATGTCAGCTAACCTAATATTTAAAAATTCCTTCACGGGCATGTCTAGAGATGTGTGTTCCTTCAAGTTGGCAGTCAAATTTAACATCATAAATATCATTCAAGTACTGCTATGAAAATAACTTTAGGGCCTGGAGAGATGTCTCAGTGGTTGAGAGCACTTGCTGTTCTTTCAGAGGACCCAGATTCAGTTCCCAGCACCCATATGGCAGCTCACAACTGTCTGTAATTCCACGGGCTCCAATGTGCTTTTCTGGCCTCCCAAGGGCACTGCACACAAAAGTGTACTTACATGTAGGCAAAACACTCAAATAAAAGAAAAATCTTTTTTAAAAAGAAAATTTCCAATTCAGAATTCCACATCCATTAAAAATGTGAGATTCAAATAACACATTTTGGGGGTTTCATGGATGCAAAATTTTGCTTCTCACAAAATTTGCTTTCTGATATTTCTGAAAAAAATATCAGCTTATACTCACCATGAAAGTAAATGGGATTTTGTACAGGAAATAGTGAAATGCTCTAAGTTATTATAGGCTGGAAGTGCAGCTCATTAGTAGAGCATGCGTTTTAACATGTGCAAAGCCCTGAATTTAATCCCCAACAACTCCCTACCCCACCCCCAAAAAAGCAATTGTGAGTAATGAAATATATCAGTTACTTTTCTATTGCTGTGATAAAACACCATGACCAAAACCAACTTATAGAGAAAGGAGTTTATTTTGTCTTATGGTTCCAAAGGTATAAGAGTCAGTCATGGCAGGGAAGCCTGAGGTCCAAGAGTTCAACATATGAGTCTATGGGGGCAGTTTTCATTTACACATAAACAGTCTGTTGATATCAGTTAATGTCCAGAAAATAAAAGGAGTGACTACAATAGTTGTAACTCCAGGTGACTATCTCAACAAAAATCACTGTAGGGGCTTAGAGATTAAGAGCACACCCTGCTCTTGTATAAACCTGAATTCACTTCTGAGCTCCCATGTTAGGCACTTGTGGTTTGCCTGGAACTGGCTATGTAGACCAGGCTGACCTTGAACTCAGAGATCCACCTGCTTCTCCTCTTTAAGTGATGGAATAAGAGGTATGTACCACCAAGTATGGCTTACATATTTTTTAAAAGATTTATTTTATCTATGTGCATCTGTGTGTTTGTATGAGTACCCAGAAAGACCAGGAAGTGGTGTTAGATTCTTTGGAGCTGAAATTAATAGGCATATATATGTGAGCGACCCAGTGAGGGCGCTGGGATCCAAACTCTGGTCCTCTAATAAAGCAGTAAGCATTCTTTCCTTTTTTTTTCCCCCAGAGCTCAGGACCAAACCCAGGGCCTTGCAGCAAGCGCTCTACCACTGAGCTAAATCCCCAACTTTTTTTTCACTTTTTTTTTTTTTTTTTTTTTTTCAGTAAGCATTAACCCCTGAGGTCTCTCTCCAGGCCCTTTTTTTTTTTTTTTTTTTTTTTTGTGATATATATTTTTTATTTTACAATACCATTCAGTTCTACATATCAGCCATGGGTTCCCCTATTCTCCCCCCTCCCACGCCCTCCCCTTACCCCCAGCCCACCCTCCATTCCCATCTCCTCCAGGACAAGTCCTCCCCCGAGGACTGTGATCGACTTGGTAGACTCAGTCCAGGGAGGTCCAGTCCCTTCCTCCCAGACTGAGCCAAGTGTCCCTGCATAAGTTCCTGGTTTCAAACAGTCAACTCATGGAATGAGCACAGGACTTGGTCCCACTGCCTAAATGCCTCCCAAACTGATCAAGCCAATCAACTGTCTCACCTATTCAGAGGGCCTGATCCAGCTGGGAGCCCCTCAGTCTTTGGTTCATAGTTCATGTGTTTCCATTCATTTGGCTATTTTTTTTTCAATAATTGAGTAAAACTGAAATTTATTATATGCCACAGTCGTCCTACGGACCTCCATGCTATATATATATAGCCTCTATGGTTCTATGGGTTGTGGTCTGATTGTTCATTTTATATCTAGAATCCACCAATGAGTGAGTACATACCATAACTGTCTTTCTGGGTTTGGGTTACCTCACTCAGGATGATATTTTCTAGTTCCATCCATTTGCCTGCAAATTTCATGCTTTCATTGTTTTTCTCTGCTGAGTAGTACTCCATTGTGTATATGTACCACATTTTTTTCATCCATTCTTCCGTTGATGGGCATCTAGGTTGTTTCCAGGTTCTGGCTATTACAAATAGTGCTGCTATGAACATAGCTGAGCATGTATCTTTATGGTATGTATCAGCATTCTTTGGGTATATGCCCAAGAGTGGGATGGCTGGGTCTTGAGGTAGTTTGATTCCTAATTTTCTGAGAAACCGCCATACTGATTTCCATAGTGGTTGTACAAGTTTACATTCCCACCAACAGTGGAGGAGTGTTCCCTTTGCTCCACATCCTCTCCAACATTGGTTGTCATTGGTGTTTTTGATCTTAGCCATTCTAACAGGTGTAAGGTGGTATCTCAGAGTCGTTTTGATTTGCATTTCTCTGATGATTAAGGATGTTGAGCATTTCTTTAAATGTCTTTCAGCCATTTGTAGTTCTTGTTTTGTGAATTCTCTGTTTAGCTCTTTAGCCCATTTTTTAATTGGACTGTTCAGTGCTTTGATGTCTAGTTTCTTGAGTTCTTTATATATTGTGGAGATCAATCCTCTGTCAGATGTGGGGTTGGTGAAGATCTTTTCCCAATCTGTTGGCTGTCTTTTTGTCTTATTGACTGTGTCTTTTGCCCTGCAAAAGCTTCTCAGTTTTGAGAGGTCCCATTTATTAATGGTTGTGCTCAGGGTCTGTGCTGTCGGTGTTTTATTTAGGAAATGGTCTCCAGTGCCAATGCGTTCAAGAGTGCTTCCTATCTTCTTTTCTATTAAGTTTAGTGTAACTGGATTTATGTTTAGGTCTTTGATCCACTTGGACTTGAGTTTTGTGCATGGTGACAGATATGGATTTATTTGTAATCTTTTACATATTGACATCCAGTTATGCCAGCACCATTTGTTGAAGATACTTTCTTTGTTCCATTGTATAGTTTTGGCTCCTTTGTCAAAAACCAGGTGTTCATATGTGCATGGATTAATGTCAGGGTCTTCAATTCGATTCCATTGGTCCGTATGTCGGTTTTTATACCAGTACCAAGCTGTTTTTATTACTATAGCTCTATAGTAGAGTTTGAGGTCCGGGATGGTGATGCCTCCAAGGGTTGCTTTATCGTATAGGATTCTTTTAGTTATCCTGGGTCTTTTGTTTTTCCATATAAAGTTGAGTATTTTTCTTTCCAAGTCTGTGAAGAATTGTGTTGGGATTTTGATGGGGATTGCATTGAATCTGTAGATTGCTTTTGGTAAGATTGCCATTTTTACTATGTTAATCCTACCTATCCATGAGCATGGGAGATCCTTCCATTTTCTGATATCTTCTTCAATTTCTTTCTTTAGAGATTTAAAGTTCTTATCAAAAAGGTCTTTCACTTGTTTAGTTAGTGTTATCCCAAGGTATTTTATATTATTTGTGGCTATTGTAAAGGGTGATGTTTCTCTGACTTCTTCCTCAGCCCTTTTATCATTTGTGTATAGGAGGGCTACTGATTTTTTTGAGTTGATCTTGTATCCTGCCACTTTACTGAAGGAGTTTATCAGCTGTAGAAGTTCCCTGGTAGAGTTTTTGGGGTCACTTATGTATACTATCATATCATCTGCAAATAGTGAAAGTTTGACTTCTTCCTTGCCAATTTGTATCCCTTTGATCTCCTTTTGTTGTCTTATTGCTCTAGCTAGAACTTCTAGTACTATATTGAATAAATATGGGGAGAGTGGACAGCCTTGTCTTGTTCCTGAATTTAGTGGTATCGCTTTGAGTTTCTCTCCATTTAATTTGATGTTTGCTGTTGGCTTGCTATAAATTGCTTTTATTATGTTTAGAAATGTTCCTTGTATTCCTATTCTTTCTAAGACCTTTATCATGAAGGGGTGTTGGATTTTGTCAAAGGCTTTTTCAGCATCTAGGGAGATGATCATGTGGTTTTTTTCTTTCAGTTTGTTTATATGGTGTATTACATTGACTGATTTCCGTATGTTGAACCATCCTTGCATCCCTGGGATGAATCCTACTTGGTCGTGATGGATGATTGTTTTGATGTATTCTTGGATTCGGTTTGCCAATATTTTGTTGAGTATTTTTGCATCAATGTTCATGAGGGAGATTGGTCTGTAGTTCTCTTTCTTTGTTGCATCTTTGTGTGGTTTGGGTATCAGGGTAATTGTAGCCTCATAAAAAGAGTTTGGTAGTGTTCCTTCTGTTTCTATTGTGTGGAACACTTTGAAGAGGATTGGTATTAGTTCTTCTTTGAAAGTCAGGTAGAATTCTGCACTGAAACCATCTGGTCCTGGGCTTTTTTTAGTTGGGAGACTTTTGATGACTGTTTCTATTTCTTTAGGGGTTATTGGTCTATTTAAATGGTTTATCTGGTCTTGATTTAATTTTGGTATTTGGTATTTATCCAGAAAATTGTCCATTTCTTCCTGGTTTTCCATTTTTGTGGAGTACAGGTTTTTGAAGTATGATCTGATGATTCTCTGGATTTCCTCATTGTCTGTTGTTATGTCTCCCTTTTCATTTCTGATTTTGTGAATTTGGGTGTTCTCTCTTTGCCTTTTGGTTAATTTGGCTAGTGGTTTGTCTATCTTGTTGATTTTTTCAAAGAACCAACTCTTTGTTTCATTGATTTTTTGTATTGTTCTCTTGTTTTCTATTTCGTTGATTTCAGCCCTCAATTTGATTATTTCCTGGCGTCTATTTCTCCTGGGTGAGTTTGTTTCTTTTTGTTCTAGAGCTTTCAGTTGTGCTGTTAATTCATTGGTATGGGATTGCTCCATCTTCTTTATGTGTGCATTTAGAGCTATGAATTTTCCTCTTAGCACTGCTTTCATAGTGTCCCATAAGTTTGGGTATGTTGTACTTTCATTTTCATTGAATTCTAGGAACTCTTTAATTTCTGTCTTTATTTCTTCCTTGACCCATTGATGTTTCAGGTGGGTATTATTCAGTTTCCATGAGTTTGTGGGTTTTCTATAATTTTTGTTGTTATTGAGTTCTAACTTTAAGGCTTGGTGGTCTGATAAAATACAGGAGGTTATTCCAATTTTTTTGTATCTGTTGAGATTTGTTTTGTGTCCAAGCATGTGGTCAATTTTTGAGAAGGTTCCATGGGGTGCTGAGAAGAAGGTATATTCTTTTGTGTTAGGATGGAATATTCTGTATATATCTATTAGGTCCATTTGAGTCATAACATCTGTTAGGTCCTTTATTTCTTTGTTAAGTTTCAGTCTGGTAGATCTATCTTTTGGTGAGAGTGGTGTGTTAAAATCTCCCACTACTAATGTGTGGGGTTTGATGTGCGTTTTAAACTTTAGTAGTGTTTCTTTTATGAATGTGGGTGCTTTTGTATTTGGAGCATAAATGTTTAGAATCGAGACTTCATCTTGGTGGATTTTTCCTGTGATGAATATGTAATGTCCATCCTGGTCTCTTTTGATTGATTTTAGTTTGAAGTCTATTTTATTAGATATTAGGATAGCTACACCAGCTTGTTTCTTAGGTCCATTTGCTTGGAAAACCTTTTCCCAGCCCTTTACTCGGAGGTAGTGTCTGTCTTTGGAGTTAAGGTGTGTTTCTTGTATGCAGCATATGGATGGGTCCTGTTTTCTAATCCATTCTGTTAGTCTGTGTCTTTTTATAGGTGAGTTGAGACCATTGATATTGATGGATATTAATGACCAGTGATTGTTAATTCCTGTTATTTTTTTGGTTGTGTTGTGTTGTCCTTCTGTGGTGTATGTTGGTGTAGGATTATCTATTGCTTGATTTTTCATGGATGTGTTTAGCTTCTTTGGGTTGAATTTTCCCTTCTAGTGCTTTCTGTAGGGCTGGGTTTGTGGACAGGTATTGATTAAATCTGGTTTTATCCTGGAATATTTTGTTTACTCCGCCTATGGTGATTAAGAGTTTTGCTGGGTATAATAGTCTGGGTTGGCATCCATGGTCTCTTAGTGTCTGCATGAGGTTTGTCCATGATCTTCTATCTTTCATAGTCTCTATTGAGTAGTCTGGTGTTATTCTGATGGGTTTGCCTTTATATGTTACTTGGTCCTTTTCCTTTGCAGCTCTTAATATTTTTTCTTTATTCTGTGTGTTTAGTGTTTTGATTATTATGTGGCGAGGGGACTTTTTTTTTGGATCCAGCCTATTCGGTGTTCTGTAAGCTTCTTGTATCTTCATAGGTATTTCTTTCTTTAGGTTAGGAAAGTTTTCTTCTATGATTTTGTTGAATATATTTTCTGTGCCTTTGAGTTGGTATTCTTCTCCTTCTTCTATCCCTATTATTCTTAGGTTTGGTCTTTTCATGGTGTCCCAAATTTCCTGGACGTTTTGTGTTAGGACTTTTTTGTCTTTATTGTTTTCTTTGACTGACGAATCTATTTTCTCTATCGTGTCTTCAGCGTCAGAGATTCTCTGTTCCATCTCTTGCAATCGGTTGGTTATGCTTGTTTCTGTAGTTCCTGTTCGTTTTGTCAGGATTTCTATTTCCAGCATTCCCTCAGCATGTGTTTTCTTTATTGTCTCAAATTCATTTTTCAGATCTTGGAATGTTTCTTTCATCTGTTTAATTGCTTTTTCTTGGCTTTCTTTAATTTCTTCCCATTTTTTGTTCGTTTTTTCTTCCATTTCTTTAAGGGAGTTTTTTATTTCCTCTTTAATGGAGTTTTTCATTTCCTCTTTAAGGGAAGTTTTTATTTCCTCTTTAAGGGAGTTTTTTATTTCCTCTTTAAGGAAAGTTTTTATTTCCTCTTTAAGGTAGTTTTTCAATTCCTCTTTAAGGAAAGTTTTTATTTCCTCATTGAGGGAATGTTTTATTTCTTCTTTAAGGGCCTCTATCATCTTCTTAATGTCATTTTTAGGGTTGATTTCTTCTGTTTCTTCTGTCATGGTATGTTTAGGTCTTGCAGGTGTAGAATCACTAGGTTCTGATGTTGCCATATAGGTCTTTATGTTGTTGCCTGTATTTTTGCACTGACGCCTACTCATCTCTTCCTCTGTGAGGTGCAGGTGGTGTCTGTGTCTGAGAGTGCCTCTCTTGTTCTAATTTTTAGTCTTGGTTTAGTAGGGGTTCTTGGTTAAATTGGTGCTTTTGGGCTATTTCTTCAGGGGCAGCTGATTTCGATCGGTGAATTATATACTTATGATTCTGGTGATCTGGTTTGGTGTCTGGGTAGCGCCTTCTTCTGTGTTCTCAGGTCACTTTTTGTTCATTTGTCAACTCCTCAGCTGATCTTGTTTCTTCAGACTTTAAACTGTAGGCATCTGAATCCTCTCCCAGATGGGTTTCAGCTGAGCAGGGTAGTCTCACCAACACCTCCAAGTTGTTGGGTTTCACAGGATCAGCAGCTGGGCCCTGGGTTGTCCTCAGACGGAGTGTTCAGATTCGTTCTGGTTCTGACCCACGGAGATAGCTTCTTCCCCAGATGTTGGAGTTAGGGGCGTCCCTGTTCCAAGCTGTGTCTGCTTGTCTCCGTCCCTGGGCCTGTTTACCTCTGCGGTCCGCCACCGGGCCTGAATGTCCCTGTCGGCCGCTGCACGTCTACCTCAGCGGGCTGCCGCTGGGCCCGTCTTCCTCCACAGGCCGCCGCCACAGGCCTACCTGCGTCTGCTTGTCTCTGCCGCCGGGCCTGTCTACCTCTGTGGACCGCCGCTGGGCCTGAATGTCTCTGCCGGCTACCGCCGGGCCTGAATATCTCTGTTGGCTGCCGCCGCTGGGCCCGTCTACCTCAGCGGGCTGCTGCTGGACCCGTCTACCTCCGCGGGCCGCCGCCGCAGGCCTACCTGCGTCTGCTTGTCTCTGCCGCCGGGCCTGTCTACCTCTGTGGGCCGCCGCTGGGACTGAATGTCTCTGCCGGCTGCCTCCGGGCCTGAATATCCCTGTAGGCTGTCGCCGCTGGGCCCGTCTACCTCAGCGGGATGCTGCTGGGCCCGTCTACCTCCGCGGGCCACCGCCGCAGGCCTACCTGCGTCTGCTTGTCTCTGCCGCCGGGCCTGTCTACCTCTGTGGGCCGCCGCTGGGCCTGAATGTCTCTGCCGGCTGCTGCCGGGCCTGAATGTCCCTGTCGGCCGCTGCCGCCGGGCCCGTTTACCTCAGCGGGCCGCCGCTGGGCCCGTCTACTTCTGTGGGCCGCCGCTGGGCCTGAATGTCTCTGCCGGCTGCCGCTGGGTCTGAATATCCCTGTCAGCTGCCGCCGCTGGGCCCGTCTACCTCCACCGGCCCCCGCCACTCTCCAGGCCCTTTTTAGCACTCCCCCAACTGAATTTTTTGTAACCTCCTTTAAAGAGAAGGCGGGGGGAAGGTAGCAGGTCTAAATACATAATATGTTTAAAATATAATTGGATCAAAAAAAAATTTCAAGTTATGGTAGCACCAAGTGGCAGTGTGCATGGAATGAAGAAGAGGCAGGGATGCAAGTCAAGGGTCAAGAGGGGAGGTGCAGTCACCAGCTGTTGTGAAATTCAACCAGCACATATGAGATGCTCTTGTCCCGAACCTCTTCTCATGTGGTGGGAGATAAGGCTTAAGGAGAACACATGTGGGTGCTGAAGTCCCTAGGGAAGAGAAGGCGGCAGCCACAGCCTGTACAGCGGGTGCTAGAATGCCAACAAAGGAAAGGGAAGGCCTGTTACACAGGATTAACAGCTGACTGGTCCCAAAGCCAGACTGGGCCTATACCTAACAGCCAAAGGCTACAACCTGGGCTTCACCTCATGAAGAAGTACAGATGTCAGAGTGAATAAATGTCACACAGAAAATGGTCAGACCTGTGTCAGAAAAAGGAAGAATGTCTGAGGCTTGGGAGCCACCAAGAGCTGGCCAAGTCACCAGCTGGCCAGGTTACCTGACTCCTCCAGCTCAGTTTCAGAACATCCTGGTAACTCCCTTCCAGCATCACTGTGAGACCCAGAGCTGCTAACAGCTGGCATCTAGCTCCAGGGAACAGTCGCTGTGGCTACTTTGGGTAAAGAGTTGGAGTCTGTAACATTACACACATGAAAATTTCAAGTTAGGCAATACTAAACTCAAATCTTTGTTGTACCACTTACTAGTGTGATCCTGGGTTTCCAAGCCTCAGTATCCCTCCACAATGAAACCTCTGCCATACCATGCTACTTTAAGATTTAAAGAAGACAGTGAATATAAATAAAGTCTTGGGACCCAGTTCTTTGTAAGAAAAAGCAGTGTCTATTTACTTCTACAGCTTCTGTGACCGTGATAACATTTACCTAACCTCTAGCAAATAGAGTTTAGTCAGCTGTAACTAGCAGTCATCACCTGTGCTGTTTGCTTCCTTCCCAGAGCACAGGACAGTGCACCCCTGATAACAGTAAATATGTGAGATGGCACATGTAATATCTCCAACAGAACCTGGGATATGGATGAAAAGAGACTGGCCTACTTACTTATCTTAGCACTAGACTGTGGGCTTCTCAAAAGCAAAGACCCTTGTTTCGATCTTGTATGTAACCCTATCACCTAGGAGATTGTTAGGGATGTGCCTCAGCAAATATTTACTGTAAGGCACAGAAAACATTACTTCAGCCAATCCCACCAAAAAGATGTCCTCTCCAAGCCCAGAACACACACCCTTCTAAAAGGCACTTCAAATTCTTCCCATCAAACAACAGTGGCAGGTTGTCCTTGTGTCATGCTCTACCTCCCGCTTCAGTCACTAGCCAATAATGATTCCAGGTCTAAGGCTGCATACACTGTAGATAAACATGGCTTGAGGACAGAGGATCACAACAAAGAACAGCATGAAAATCCAACCTAGTAATGAACCCAGAAAGACCAGAGTCCTACCAGCACAAAAGTATATGAGGAAAGCAGGTTACACCATTATTTATAATTAGCATCCTTGTGTTTTCTACAACAATGTAAATTAGGATCCCAGCACCCACACAATAAATAAGACCAGTGTTCCCAAAAATGCCTGTAACCCCAGCTCTAAAGTGGGTTGCTGGCTTCCAGCCTAGGTGAGAAAACTGAGCCCTAGTTTCTGTGAGAAACTATCTCACAGAAGTAGAAAGTAACAGAAGACGACACCAATACCCTTTTCTGTATTTCACACACACACACAGGCATGGGCACTCATAAACATGCACATATACCAAGACAGCTACACAGCTAAATTTGGGGCGGGGGGGAGCAGCAAGATGAATCAGTGAGTAAAAGTAATTGTTAAAATCTATAAACCTGAGTTTGATCCCCCAAACATACATAAAGGTGGAGAGAACCAATTCCACAAAGTTGTCCTCTGGCCTCCACATGACTTCACAACATACATACCCATCGTGCATACACATAATAATTAATTTTAAAAACACCTTTGGTCAAGCAATCCAGAGAGAACTATTATATGTTTCAGTATATTAAGTACCAATGTTACTAGCATTCAAAAGTGGCTTTAATGCTTCAGAATGTTCCCTAAAGCACTAACTTGTCCATTTAGGTAGTTTATAAGACCCATCCATCAAGACATAGTTGCACACACATGTAATCCTAAGACTTGTGCATTTGAGGTCAACCCAGGTAGATAAGGAGACCATCTCTTTTTAAAAGGACTTTTGTTTTAAGGTGCTGGGGGATGGCTCAGCACTTGCTGTTTTGCAGAGGACCCGTGCCAGCACCTACTTGGCAGCTCATAACCATCTATAACTCCAGTTCCAGGAAATTTTGCACCCTCTTCTGGCCTCTGCAGGCAGTGGGCACATATAGTAATATGCAGGCAAAACACACAAAAAATAAAATGATCTATTTTAACAGTTTTGTTATGTTTTTGTTTGGATTTTTTTTTAATGGACTCTTTATTTTGTTTTGTTTTTTGAGAGGGGGTATTTTGTTTTTCAAGACAGGATTTCTTTGTAGCCCTGGCTGTCCTGGAACTTGATCTGTAGACCAGGCTGGCCTTGAACTCACAGAGCTCCACCTGCCTCTGCCTCATGAGTCCTGGGATTAAAGGTATGTGCCACCACTGCCCAGCTTTATTAAGTGTTCTTAATTAGGCAGATAACTTTCTGAGGCAGGAAGTAGGTTGGTAGACATTCAGAACTTTTACTGTATTTGTGTGTATGTCCCCTCCTTCTATCTTGTGTTATAGGGACGGAACTCGGCTTGGCAGCAAGCACCCCTAACTGCTGAGCCATCCCATAGGCCCACATCAGGAAACTTGGTAAAGTTGGGACAGTTTTTAAGAAACTAGACAAAGGAAGTTCCATGAACTAAATGTCTGATATTCAAAACATTTGACTGAATTTCAATAAAGGGCTTAAGATGTTTTTAATTTAAAATACAAGGTCAAGCCTGTCAGCATTCAATATGGAGAAGAGCTCCCAAGTCTCTACCCCGAGGAGCTACTGATGATTGATGGCTTCTAAGGAAGAGGCGGTCATTTTGTTGTTGTTTGGGTTTTTTTTTGGGGGGGGGGGTATTTTTGTTGTTGTTGTTGTTTTTTGAGTCAGTTTCTGTGTGTAGCTTTGGAACCTATCCTGGAACTCGCTCTGTAGACCAGGCTGGCCTCGAACTCACAGAAATCTGCCTGCCTCTGCCTCCTGAGTGCTGGGATTAAAAGCATGTGCCACCACCAGCATGCTCCTGAGGCAGTTTTAAGGGTGTGGCCCCTGGTTGACCATGCTCCACCAGGTGGCTCCACACCCATGAGTATAAAGGCAACACAGATTGATTTATTCAATAATTTAAAAAATTTGGAGAGATGCCTCAGCCATTCAGGGCTAGGCTCACAACACATGTGTGCGGTGTGTATTTGAATTACATGGAATATATATATATATATATATATATATATATATATATATATATATATATATATGAGAATGGCATGAAATTAGGAGGTACAGAGCTGGGTGGATATGAAAAGAGTTTGTGGGAGGAGTAGGGCTAAATATGAACAATATACATTGTATGCATATATGAAATTCTCAATGAAAATATATCAAAGTAGGGGGCTGGAGAGATGGCTCAGTGGTTAAGAGCACTAACTGCTCTTCCAGAGGACGTGGGTTCAATTCCCAGCACCCACATGGCAGCTAACAACTGTAACTCCAAGATCTGACACCCTCACATAGACATACATTCAGGCAAAAGCATCAATGGAAATAAAGATAATTTTTTTAAAAAAAAGAAAATATATCTAAGTAAAGCTGGACATGATGGCACATATCTTTAATCCCAGCATTCTAGAGGCATATGCAGGTAGAGCTCTTTTGAATTCAAGGCCAGCCTGGTCTACATGACTTTCAGGCCAGCCAGGGCTATATAGTGGGAACCTGTCTTAAAAGGGAGAGAAAAGGCTAGGGATGTGGCTCAGTTGATAGAGTGCTTGCTTCTCACGCACCAAGCTCAGTTCTAGACTCGGACCTAGTTCATAGACTGGATGTGGTAGCGCCTGCCTGCAGTCCCAGTACTTAGAAGACAGAAGTAGCAGGATCCAGAGTGAGTTTGAAACTACATGGGCTACATGAGAGACCCTGTCTCAAGAAAGTAAAAATGTAATAAACACTTCTCCTCTGGATTATAAAAGGCTCCAAAGTAAAGAACCAGTGAACGTTTTATTCTGTGGTTATACCCACCATGTCCTAGATTTCCCACAGCGAGCCCTGACTCAAATACTCAGTGTATTGAGCAACTGGTTGGATTCAAAGGGAAAGAAGGAAAGGACACAATTGGGATTCTGGCTGTGAGTGGCACATAGCTCACTAAAACAGGGAGAAAGCAGTCAGCAGGAAAGTGAGTGCAGGTGTAAGTACGCTGCTATCATCCTAGAAGAGTCCTCCAGTAGACAGCCAGACTGTGGCAGCTCAGCAGCCAGGTGAAGTGGTGGGTAAACACGGGAAAGACCACAGTTGCCCAGGAGTGCAGACAGTTCAGTCCACAGCCTGCCTGCCAGTTCTGCTGAAGGAGTAAGAAATAGATCAGGCTTCACCTGCACTAGTTCTAGGCTGGGTGGTTCTATGAGGTGTAGGTATAAACCTCTGGCGGTGCAGGTTTAGTTCTATCCTTAGACTGTAGTAACTAGATGCCAACAGGACCCTCCCAGTTAGGAGTCAAATGTATCAGGTGTTGCCTGGTGAGTTTCTACAGCACTAACCCCCCAAAAAAGGTACTGAACCACCCCTTTTGTTTTAGTCTGTTTTGTATTGCAGCCTTACCTGGCTGGCCTGGAACTCAGTGTATACCAGGATGTACCCTGTACCTGGCTTGTATGGTGTTGGGGGAGGGGTTGGTTTTATTCACAAATAATCTTGCCCCTCAATAGGGTTATGTGTCACAGTCATACTCTGCTAAGCCCTAGTACTTCTCTGTGAAAATGAGAGCTACATTTGGTAGTTTCTGATGTCGACCCTGATCACCCCCATCTAGTAGTTGGGAGCTCATGAATCAAGGAAATCAATGTAGTGTTTGGTAACATGTCCAAAGTCACACACTGATCAGCTGTAGATTCAAATCTGGACTCCATAATCCATGTTTTAATCCTTTAGCCACCATTCCAAGTGGCCTCCGGAGTTCTTCGAGGAGGCTGGTTCCATTCATTCCATCATTCCTGTTACACTGTATCCTAACATCTGGTTCAAGCTCAGCAATTTGAGTTCAAATACTGAATTAGTGTCACTTCTGATTTTAACTCTGAAAATACACCTTTTTCTCAGACCTGTGCTGAGGTACTTTAGATACTAGCAGCATGCACAAAGCAAGTTAGGAACCAAAGAAAGAAAAACACCTTCCATTTTGACAGGAATAAGCAGTCCTGACTTATCATGGCTAAAATTAACTTTGATACCACTCCATACCCGGTAAAGCAAAGCTACTCTCATAGTGCATACTGCCTCCTTACCTAGAATATCCCATTGCCATGGACACCTAAAGGATGAAGAGTAGTGGAATAGGAACAAATTAATAATGGAGGATCTTTGCAGTGAGCAAGTTTGAGCATCATGAGCTAGAATCACGGGAAAGTTTTCCAAACATTAGGTAGACCTTTTTAAATGTTTAACCTCTACTATTCACAATGTTCTGGATTGGGGGAGGGGGGGTGTTGGAGAGGTGGTTCATTGGTTATGTGTACTTGTTGCCCTTGCAGAGAACCCAAGTTTAGTTCCCAGAACCCACGTGGCAGCTTAAAACCATTGTAATCTAGTTCCACGGGATCCGATACCCTCTTCTGATCTCCATGGGCATCACACACGGTACACATTGCCTACATGCAGGCCACACGCATACACATAAATAGATGTAAAAAGCAAAGTTAGGGGGCTGAATATGGGCTCCAGGATAAAGCACTTCTCTAGTATGTGTAAGGTCCAAATAACAAGGCTACACTAATGATGTCAAGTACTGTTAACATAAAATGTAATTCAATGACATTTTCTAGGCTCAAATTAGTATCAGAATACTTACTTCAGTACCTCAGGGCAGGCAACCATCATTCACAAGAGTTAAATATTGAATCTGGGAGTCATAGCATTTCAAGGCTCTAAGGAACAATGACAATTAGAATTCTTCCTAGCATAAACAGGAGGAAAATCCACAAGCAGACTTGAAGTCTGTAGCAGATACACTTGCACATCTAAATGTGTCAGTAGGGCACAAGGAGGGAGGCTGTAATACAAAAGCAGTCAGTAAGTTCCCCTCTTTAGAAATACCATTGAAAACACTCGTGAAACTCCTAACTCTGCTTTTCAACAAACCCTAACAGACTTGAGCTTTAGGGAGCAGGAAGGGCTTCTTCTCTAGACTGTGACCTCTTCAGAGCAGCTCAATTGTGAGTAAGCTGCCAGTTAAGTGAGGGTGATTTTTCAGACTGGTCTTCCAAATCTCTGCATTGCTATATTGACCCATATCCAGATGTTTATATTTCTTTAAGAAAAAAAAAATCAACTCATTTTGCTTTGTTCCAGCTCCTTTGAAGATTATGAAGCAGATGAACCTGTGTCTCCCTCTGAATTTGGAAACAAGGGTAATAAAGTAGTAACTTCAAGCCTTTCAGAGAGATGTGGAAAGCTTCAGTCAGTGGATGAAGAGTAGCTGCCAACATCTACACAGAAGGATAGTGTGGAGAGATGGTCTAGTTTGCACACTGCTTTGTAAAGGCTTTGATTGCTCCAAGTGCACTAGAAACTAAAATGCTCTTAAGTAGTTCAGCACAGGAGATCCCTCCAGTTTGCCGAAAACCTCCTGCAGAGAGAGCTCTTCCTTGGAAGTACATACTGTCATCCGTTTCCAAAGTCTGCAGTCTGAAATCTACACCCCCTCAGTGTACGGAGGCTCTCTTGGAAACAAGGCCAAGCACAGGTCTCTGCACAGAAAGAAGCTGCCTTAGTGTTGGCCAGCTTCCCTGGGGCCCCCAGGCTCCTACAAAACCTAGAAGAAAACTTCACTTGCAGAAAACTTAAGTCAAAAGATTCTGAAACTTGGAAAAGGGCCTCTAGAATTGACTTTGTTCTAGTAACAAAAGCACTGCCAAACATCTCAGAGACTACTTATGTGTACTGGAGTTCAGGGACCTTGAACTTACCTGGTTTAATGTAATTTCACCATGACCTGCCAAACTGCTAGTCACTTTACATTCTCAGGTATTGTAACCACTAGGCCCTTCCAACTCTGCTGGCAAGCTCGGCAGCCTCTGCATCTGACTGTGGGTCTTGAACAAAATCTCAAGAAAAATCCTTAAAGTGAAGGTAAGGGCAGAATCTGGCACTTATGATAACATTTATAGCCAACTATTGGGTGATTATTAATCTACAGATTAGTTGATGATCTATCTTCATTTCTAGCAGGCCTACTTGAAGACTTAAGGAACGTGATACACCATGAAAACTTCTCACTATACAGATTTCCTCCCTTTCTTGAATACTAGAGTAAGCCAAAAGAAAAAGGCTCTAACTAAACAGTATTCCTTACTGTTTAGAAACTACTACACCAGATATTTCATCCACTTCATTATCAAACTTGGAAGAAAACAATTCTCACCCACAGTAGCAATTACTATAGTGATAAATTCAAAATCCTGTATTTTTCAACAGGCCACCATGCAGCCAAATCCTACAGTGCTCATTGTCACCCTTCATGCTGGAAAAAAAAAAAAATACTAAAAAAGGATGAACATCTCTAAAAATCACAGCAACTTATTATCCATGTCTGCCAAAGCCATCAACTTTTCCCTATCCCCTGTTTCTTTGTTTTGTTTTGAAAGTCTTTTAAAGGATCAGAATAACCTCTCTTCTCTCCATTCTAATTATCATGCTGGTATAAAGGCCAAGCAGTGAAATAATCAAACTTTAGATGATGGTAGGCTAAACGTGGAGAAAAAAAAAATGAAGAACTAATACTAGCAGTTAGCAAGCCCAGCAATCCTGCCTGTCACAAGATCCTCCAGATCCCTGGTTAGCCTACCTTCATGACTACAACTAACCTCCCACATAACCACTATAGAATCTGGTAATTATTACAACTAATAGCTCACCCAGATATTAAAACCTAACTTGAGGAAAATTTTACAAAAAAACATATAGGTGTGGTGCCACATGCCTAAAATCTCAGGATTTAGGTAGGTAAGTCGGGGGATAGAGAATGCAGTATATACAACAGCATAAATACACTGAGAAATTTTGCTTACTATAATGCTAGCACTCAGAGGAGACTGAGGCAAGGAGGATCAGCGGCTCAAGTTTGAGGTCAGACTAGGCTACACAGTGAAACCCTGTCTTGAAAATAATTATGTGATGTTATCACCAATCCTATCCAATCTTTAGCAGGAAGGGAAAACAACTATTTTTAATTTCAAATAAAAATACAAGAGGATAATTTTTAAGGCAATTTAAAGGATTTTATTAGCTGTGTTCTCAACTATTTGAGACTCACCTAAAAGCACAATATAAAATTCAACTTTATAATATCCCTTAAAAGCCATGAGCATAGGGCTGAGCTAGCTAGGCCTCACTAGCTGCACTGAAATTGTTTGCAACTTGTACTTTATCTGTGGTGCTGGGAATCAAAACCTAGAACCATCCACATGCTAAGAAAGCACTCTGCCTGCAGCCTTCTTTTTAACTTATTTTGCTATCTTCTTTTGCTGTTACTGAAACTCTCAACACCACACAGTTTGAGATGGATTATTTAATTTTGGTTACATGAATTATACTTTAAAGAATTACCTTATTACCAAACTGGAAATGTCAAGTTGTGACAATACCCCAGAGACCTTGAAAAAGATGAATTATAATCTAAATCACTAGTTCTCAACCTTCCTAATACTGTGACCCTTTAATACAGTTACTCATGTTCTTGTGACCCCCACCATAAAATTATTTTTATCTCTACTTAGTAACTGTAATTTTTCTACTGTTGCGAATGGTAATATAAATATCTGATATTCAGGATATCTGATATGCCCACACACAGGTCAAGAACCACTGATCTAAACATTTAATGAAAGGAGGGTAGTTTCATAGCATAATTGCCAAGGTAATCAAACTAATAAAATTCTGTATAGTTCCCTGTATCTATCTTATCTGTCACTACACTGTTAAAATGTTTAAGAAAAAAATACCAAAATTCTAATTCAGCTATCATTTGCTCAGCTTTGAAAGTGTTTGACTAGAGATGGTGCATGACTTGTTTTCCCCTTTTCACCAAACAATAAAATTGTCAAATGTATGAATTGTGTTCACTACACATTTTTGGTTTTAGATACAATTCATTTTTACACCTCTGAGCAAAGTTGAGTTTTTGCAAGAATAACTCTTTGAAGCCTTGGGAATGCTATAAAGAAAAGTCTTAAGGGTACTATCTCACTGAGAAGTGCTTTCCTCTGGGATAAAGGAACTCTCCAGGATCAAAGGGGACTTTAGCCTCATCCATATATTAAAAGGCTGTATCACTGCATATTATTGGGTATCTAAAATGAAATCAAGAATATTAGATCCAGATCCTACAGTCTTATGTCCTAAAAGCATTGTTACCTACGGAAAAAGGAAATTCTCACTTAACATTTCTTCAGTAAGGTTATCGTGGAATTTTTTTTAAAGAAAGCAAATTACACAGACCCTTTACACCCTAGTGCTTCATGATGAAAATATACACCCAATGAATCTAACCAAAGAGAAAAATTGTAAGCTCTCTTCTGACAAGGACTCAGATTATTCAAGATACACCGATTTAAATGCAATTTTGTTTTGTCTTACTAATTTCATATCTTAATAAATAAATCTGGTTCCTTCAATAAATTAAGTCAGCATTTGTCAGCATTACTTTTAAAAAACGCATGTCATAAAGAAAAACATAAAAACCAAGGCACTTTCAGTACTCTTCCCCAGCCTAATACAGACCATTCAGAACATGCTATCCCAAACTCCTCAGTATTCTACAACATAGAATTAGAAAACTATCATTTATTGATAGACTTAAGGTGTGATACAGGTTTCCAAAAATGTGGCAGTGATAATACCAGCATAAAAAAGAGAAACTTGTGCTAAAAACAACCTGAATTAATCATTGGCAATATTACATAACAATCAAGGCCCTCACATACTGATTTCCACTTTATCTCTATTGCCAACCTCCCATGCATCAAAAACAAAGCTAAGATTATCAAATTTGGGAAGCAATGAGGTACTCCATGAATTTTAAGATCATATTAGGAAAGTCTGGGAAATCTGCAAAATATAGCCTAATTATCCATGTGTACAATCTCATTTCTAGTCATTTTTGCAGTGATCATTAGTGAATAAAAAACAGATTTACATGATTATATAGCAGGACATCATCTGGTCCAACACATACTGTTACAAACTTTAGGTAAATACATGTTTCATAAGACACTGCTACCACTTAAAGAATTTAAATAAAATTCCAAAATTTGGTAAGCAAATAAAGACAAGACAACTAAGAAGCATTTTCCACCATTTACTCTTGTTATCAAAAATAGTTCAACTCTTCTTGCAAAACAAAAACAAAATCGTACATACTGGACACATACATCACATTTTTCTTCCTATGGCTTTAGCCCACCCCCGCCCCACCAAAAGAGACCAAAAAATTTTTTTGTTTTTTTTTTTGTTTTTTTTTTTTAAAAAGCCCAATGACAACAACAAAACAACTACCTGACCACATTCACAGAAAATGACACCAGGATACACTACAAAACAGGAGGTGTCATCTGCTCTGTGTCCAAAGGATTCTTCTCCATGTCTTTATGAGGCGAGTAACCATCATTGAACATGCTGTGTGCCAAATCAAAACAACTTCAACACATCAGATCTCACTAGATGGTGAATGCAGTAGAAACTGGAACTTCCCTAGCAGTATTTTTCTTAAAATAAGCACTGCCAAAGCAGCAACTCTTTGAAATCACAAGGTTATCTCTACACCTAGTCAGTCCTTGTTTACCTGGGCTGTGCTCTTTCAAGCAACTGACTATAGACTTCCCTTCAACAGAATGTTTGTCTTCCCCATAAAGTTAATAGGAAGAAGTACATTAAAACTCAAACACAGTTTGTGCTTTACATGCAAAAGAGCATTCTAAAGAAAATCCTCCGAGCTTTGCACCTACCTAAATGCACAGGCTTCATCAAAGGCATGTTTTAAGGCCTTGATAAAGAAGCCTTCATTATGAACAGCACCCTTAAAAAAAAAAAAAGAAAAAAGGAGCATATTCAAGGTAAAGCCTGTGGCAAATAAACAGGAAATAAAAATCAGAGAAGTCGTCAATGGCAATAAGTATAATGCATAAATCTGGGCACATTTGGGGCATTATTTCAAAATTAAATAAAACCCAATTTTTAAATTCTTTTTATATTTTTAAAAATTATGTTATGAACTAAATAAACTCAATTATGTTCAGAATAAAACAGCTCTTCACTTTATTTACCAACTAGAACATTGCTCAAAGTGAAAGGACTTAGGATTTTCTCATAGAAGTGAGTCAGATAACTAGAAAGGGGGCTGAACTCATAAATATTTAAAGCATAAACAGCTTAACATTTGTGGTCTGACAGAATTTATTTGTTCACTTTTTAAAAGACAGATTTCTTAAAACATTCAAATGAGGGGGCAATTTTCTTTCATAATACTGCTGATTTAAAAACTGCTACATACACGCCAGTAGCCAATTTTCATGATCAGAAATGGTATTATGTCAGCACAAAGGTTGAGCTGGACACATCAGCTTTTCAACAGGAGAAATATCACTGCGGCATCTGAAGGCAGCAAAGGCTCCTGATAAACTAATGGCTACTTTTCCACAAAAAAAAATTAGCACAATCTTTATGGACTGACTAGATACCACTTCCTTACATTTAATCATCAACTTTGATTATGCACAAAGCATGACCATAAACAATGAGGTTATTGTTATTTTCCTTGCCAAAGTTCATTTTGTATAAATCAGTTGCATCAGCATTTGTTCTCAAACTATGAGGTTCTGTAAGAACTAAGAACATATAGTTGTAGGGTTACTCCTCCATTATCTGCAAACTATTTCCCCGACACTAACACATATAACTTAGCAATGAAACACTTGATACAAGTGATCTATATGCAGGAGCTCCGGCAAGTTAAACCAACAGAACCATAGCTGCCGTAGAACTGTAGCTATTTCCTACCAGGGGCAGGTAGGTTTCAAGACCCACTGATTTAACAGTCGAATCTCATATCTATAGCTTCATCCAAACTTTTATCATCGTGTGTACTGGCAGCTAAAAATGTCGTTACTGGGGACCCTGTGACATTAATTACACTGGTGCTGGTACTTGCATTACGCACAGCAATGCTAGTCACATTAATGCCCAAAGTGAGCCTGGTCTGCTCCAAGGCCTTTTCTGGCACCGCAAATGCCTCCAGCTTCTTCTCCCCATTGGCCATATAGGAGTTTTGGCAGCCACGACATATACAATCTAAGCAGGCTTTCCGGTTAGAGTAGCAAGGGCAGCGTTGGCCGCGGCATGTAAGAACACTTGGATTTTGAGTAGCACGCCCACATTTACATCCTTTCTTTTCCTGGGGCTTTTTGTACACAGTCTTGGTAGGACTTCCTGGCATAAAATGATGACTAGGAATCTTTTCCTTTACTGCTTTGTCTTTTTTAAGAATACCTGGCTTGGATTTAGAGTGGGATTTCTTGGATCCGTGTTCATGACTCTTTTTCATGCTTTTAGTAGATAAAAGTACAGATTTGCTGATCTTGGGTGTTGTGCCTCCATTGGGAACAGTTGCTATAGGTTGAAGAGAGATTTTGCTTTCCCGCTTCACTGTCACGGGAGCAGATGCCCCCAGGGTTGGGCCTCGGATAATGGTAGAAATTGGAAGTGGCTGAACTTTCTCACTGTCGCTTTCAGATCTGGATCTTTTTCGATTCAACTTTGCTACCTTCGGAGTTGCTGCTGTACATGATAACCCATGAAGTGCAGGGCTGGTAGACATAAAAACATTATGGCTAAGAGACTGGGAAGAAAGCTGCAAAAAAGGTCCATTGGATACAGTGGCTTCCAAGTTTGGCTGCAAATTAGGACAGCAAACCTCTGTATTTGAAACAGTTTCTAAACTTCGGAGTACTTCCTCAACACTCAGCAAGAGAGAGTCACCAGGTTTTATATCTTCACTGAAACTACAGATATCAATACCTGTGGAGCATAAGTCAGTGGCTACCGTGTCACAGACAGGTGGCAGACTGTCAGACAGATCCTCTGTTTTTATATCAACAGTATTACACACGTCAATCGTATTTGGATGTTCAGGTGAAGGGATGTTTATACCAAATCTGTCTATTGAAAGCCCATTGTAAGTAGGCAAACCATTGATAACAGAACTGCCAATAGCAATGCTGAGGGTGCTTTCAGACATTGGAGATAAACTAGCTTGAGGATCAGCTGTGGGTTCTGAGGTTGAAGGTAAAGGGGAATGTGTCAAACACAGAGTGAAGGATGAATCTGAAGGTTTCTCTGTCTCCTCACAAAACAATGATCCGTCATTAAGCAAAGCTAAAATATCAGAAGAACAGTCAACTGCTTCTATTATATCCCGTGCCAATGTTGTCTGGGTTATATATTCACATAGTTTTTTGTAGCAGTTCACTAGGATGCTTAACTGCTTGTTTTCCTCAAACTGCTCATAGTCTTTGCACCAGCTACATGAAGGTTTCATCATCATTTTCTTGCCTTTACAAGTTTTGCAGACATAGTGTTGGCAGGTGGAGTTGGTGGGTGCAATAGGATCTTGTAGCAAATGTCCTAAGGAGGAGGAGGAAAACACAGATTTTAGTAAAACTCATTTACAGTTTCAGATAATGGAGTTCAGTTATTATCCTCTTAAAACTGAAATTAGTTAAACTCACTAGACTGGGGGTGCGGGGGGTTATATTCAGAAATAACTGGAGAAATACTCAACAGCTCTCTTCATTTCTATAATTCTCCATTCTGTTATCTCAAACCAGTGTTCCTTGATTCGGTCGTGTCCACAAAATGTTACCACCAACCTTCTTATGGTCTTCTCTCCAAAGGCTATCAAGAGGTAAAGCTCAGTGGCCAAAAACCCTTAAGGCCACTAACCCAACATAATAGACAACTTATTGAACAAGCAGTACAAATGTAATTTCAACCAGTTATTATATATATGAACCATAAACTTTTAAGAAGATCAAAATGTAACTACAATGGGCAAGAATCTCATTTGTTGAAAAAAAAAAAAAAGGAGTTTTGTTCAACCCAAAATCTTTCACAAGTCAACAAAATGAGGGAAAATGTAAGCCAGACACAATGGTGTACACCTTAAATCCCAGCACTCAGGAGACAGAGGCAGGTGGATCTCTGTGAGTCCTAGGCCAGCCTGGTCTACACAGTGAGTTCCAGAACAGCCAGGACTACATAGATAGCCTCTGGCTCAAAAGAAGGGGGCGGGGGGAGGCACTTGTGTGCCACCATGCCTGGCTCAATACAAACTCTTTTCCAAGTTAAAAACTTACCTCTACACACTGTTGTTGGCTGTTATATTTAAACTGATTACAATAAATAAACCCGGAAGCAATACTGGACTCTTAACTCTAATGACGGAATTCAAAATAACTGAATATAGTAGGCCACAGGCATCCTAAGTGCAGCAACATATTATGAAAGTGAAAGTGGGGCTGGGTTTGGCTCAACTGGTAAGGACACTGGCTAACAACATGTGTGATGCAAGCATGCACTCAAATCACCAGAAGCCAGACACACACACACACACACACACACACACACACACACACACACACACACACACACACACTGGTTGTAGTGGCACATACCAGTCAACCTAACAAGCAAGGGTAGGATAGTGGGAGGGTTGTTGGAGCTCACCGGCCCCCAGCTCCAGGTTCAATGAAACCTCTTCTCTAGCCTCTGCCTACACACGACCTGCACATGTGTGCATACACTGCGCGTGCGCGCGCACATACATAAATATACACACACACACACACACACAGTGAAAGTAGTCTCCCAACCTGAGACTGCTATCCAATTACAAATGACCTAGAACTAAAACAAGGAAACAATGGTAGATTCAGTCTTGCCGTTCCTCACACCCCCACAGAAGCAATTGTTTCTTAGCTCCCAATTCAAATGGTTCATAGTTGGCCCAAAGCAGTCTTCTCATCTTCTAAATCATTTTAAAAAAAAAAAAAAAAAAAAGTTATCTGCAATCAAAATTGAAAATCAAGAGAATAAAATGTCCAAATAGTTTTGTTTTTTTAAGACAAATATTTTTAAATTAAACATATACCTAAAGCAATCTGTAAGTCAAAAACATCATAAAACTAAAAAGCACTTACTTAGCAAAAATAGAAACATATCAACATTTAGGAGAGACAGTAATCCAGACTGATTAGAGAAAAGCTGTTAACTTTAAAGGGTCTAGCCTGAGCCAGGCATGATGGCAAACACTTGAGTCTTAGCTACTTAGGAAGCTGAAGCAGAAGGATGAATTAGGCCTGAGAGGTGAAAAGCAGTCTGGGCAAGAGAGTCTCTCAGTCTGTCTGCATCAGAAAACGGAGTCAGCCTCGAGGCCTCTCTCCTTCCACTGTACTAGGACAACACAAGCTCAAGCAGGACCAAACAAATGAAGGCCAGAAAGGGGGCGGGGCAGAGAGCTCGGGCTACAGCTCAAGGCTAGCCTATCACAAAGCAACACTTGGTTTCAAACATAAATTTAAATTTACCAAGGAGGAAAAATAATAACAAAACCAGAATAAAAGCTATCAGAGTATCTTACCAGTGTCCTACTGAAATGTAAAGAGCTGAAACATACCCTCAACAACTTTATACCGACAAATCAATCAACTTGGACAAATTCCCAGATAAGCACTGAAACTGACACAGAAATTAGAAACCTGCATAGACCTAGCCAAGTAACATTATAAAATAAAAACTGAAACCCTACGAAAACTAAAGCAAACTTGGTGGTGTCCAGTGTTGTGTGTCTGTGAGGGTGTAACTGACCTTGTACACACACGTGGAGGAGGCCAGAGGTCCACACCAGGGAGATGCCCCTGACAGTCTCCACAGGTCGTCAGCCTGTCTCCACCCTACCAGTGCTGGGGTTAGTCAGACAGGCACCCCCCGAGCGCTAAGAATCCAAACTGACCTCCTCCTGCTTGCACAACAAGCCCTTTACCCACTCAGCCGTCTCCCTTGACCCTTTCAGTTTTAATTTTTAAGTAACACCAAAAATCAGATGACGAAAAAATACTGAAGACCCATGGTACTAACATTAAGGCCATCACAAAGAGGAGACACAACAATCACTAAAAGACAGAAAAAGAATCTAACATACAACCCAAAACCTTTCCATTATAACATGCATTTCCAACAAACTAAAAACAACTTTTTGTTTGTTTGTTTATGTTTTTCAAGACAGGGTGTCTCTTCGTGCCCTCGCTGTCCTGGAACTCACTCTGTAGACCAGGCTGGACTTGAACTCACAGATCCACCACCTGCCTTTGCCTCCCAAGTGCTGGGATTAAACTTGAACCTACAGCAAACTCGCTTGTTTCCATTAAAAGTTACATTTGAGGTCCTAAGTGTGGAGGAAGAAGAAAGGAGGAGGTACTGAACAAGAGCAGAGGGAATGAAGGCCTGCAGACTGGAAGTAAGATGTAAAACTCAGAGCATATCCGTATCTGTAATCTATATATAATCCCAAAAAAGCCACACCAGAACTCTTAGAACCAATGAGTTTAGGAAGGCCATAACAAAACGTTGTATGATAACTGCAAGTTGTGTTTTTATGTATGAACTTTCAGGAATTAATATTTCTCAGAAACTTTTACTTAAAACAGCACCAAGAGTATTTTAAATATTTAGGGAGAAAAACACTTAGAAATACTTATATACAGGTGAGATGTGAAAATGGCAAAATCACTTTAGAAAACAATTTCTTTTAAAAAGTTAAATAAAGGGGCTGGAGGGATGGCTCAGTGGTTAGAGAGTTCTGGCTGCTCTTCCAGAGGACTGGAGTTTGATTTCTGGTCCCCATATGGCTGCTCACAACCTGTCTCTTAACTCCAGTCCCAAAGCAGTCCCAAAGGCTCTGACATCCTCTTTCAATCTCTTCAGGAACCAGGCATGCATGTGGTGGTGCACATGCAAGCAAAACACTCATACACAGAAAATAACATTTTTTAATTTAAAAAGAATATTCTTGGCTCAATCTAAGGACACACATATAAATCCTTTTTTTTTTTTTTCTCTTAAGTGCATATACAATCCTGAGCAACAGGGACACATTCTGAGAAATTTATCAATAGACTGTATCATTACATAAACACAATGTAAACTACAGTAATAAATAAGCCAATCTCTCAATATGTCCTCTTGACACAATTCAAAACATGGTAAAAAACAATATATATATATATATATATATATATATATATATATATATATATATAAATAACATTGCTGCTAGTGTCAACACACTAACTGTATTACAGTAAACTTTTTTAGAACAAGTACTCTAAGGCAGACATGGAAGGGCATGTGTGTGAATATGTGTGTGAATGCTCAAGTGTGTGTGTGTGTGTGTGTGTGTGTGTGTGTGTGTGTATGCGCACACGCACACCTGTAATCTCAGCATTCAGAGAGCAGAAGTTGGAGTTTAAGGACCACCAAGCTACATTATATAAAGGGACATGGTCTTAAAAAAAAATTTGCCAAGAGCTAGGTAGGGTTCTTGCTCGTGCAGTTCACAAATCCAAACCCCAACACTAGAGAAAATACATACAGTATATATTAGTAAGACACCTATGTAAGTAACACAGTCATTTGTTCAGAAAGCACCAATACACCCAACTGAAGCACAGTCTTTTCGATTATCCATTCTAACAGTGGGATAGTTTAACACCCCCCCCCCAAAAAAAAAAAAAACTTTGATCGGAATACTAGGAAAGAAAAACTAAGGTGAGGAAGCTCACACACACACACACACACACACACACACACACACACACACACACACACAACTGACAAGTACTTCAAACACTTAAACAAATGTCAATGACTTTAAAAAAAATCTGACAGCACTGGATCTGGTAGTAATAACAATCATAAAATAAAACCTAGAATGGCAAAAACAGTACTAAACTAAAATGCAATGCAAATAATTCAGACATGACTACAACAAAGAGACCAGAGAATCTACTCTACAACAAAGAGACTAGAGAATCGACTCTCACGCCTTTAAATCCCAAAACTCAGGAGGCAGTGGCAGGTTTTTAAATAGACAGTATCTAAACAAGTGTCTCCTCAACTCCATTCCCTTATTCCTTTGGAATCTTTACTAGGTCTCAGACCCCCAAAAAATTGGATACGCATGCACAGACACAAACTGGTGCACACAATCTTCTGGCAATTGTGAATCTTTTCCTTTTTAAAATGCATACATCAGTATCACCCAAAGTTTAAAACTGCTTTCCACGATCTTCAAGAATCTGCCTAGACAGCTATTGACTTTAGTCTTTATCTCCAATTCAAATCTCCTGAACTTCAGACTCAATGAATCTCTCTTCAGGGGTAATTCAAGCTTAACATATAGAACTACATTTGTCTTTCCTAACCCTACCTGTAGTGGGTAGCCGTTCCAGCTCTGACCTGGAAATACCACCCCCTTTGAGGCTTCGGTAACTGTCACGCCTACAAGGCGGAGACGAGAGAGGACCCCTGAAGACCCGAGATGCGGACGAGCAAAGTTCTCCAGAGAACACCGGCGGACTGTGCTACACCTTTCCCTGACCCTGTAACCTATCCCTTCACTTGTTAGTTACCCCCACAAAATAAACCTCCCTTTTAACTAGGTGGAGTTGCCTTAATATTTTAACCAATACCTGCCTTCTATTAATCTTCTGCCTCCAGCCCTTATTCTCTTGGATGAATACTGACACCATCTTTCACTTTTGAAAGCATCCAGATCGTTCATCTCTAGTCCACTTCCTATCAGTGCCCCTGTCTGTAGCTCCTAAAATCTGCTCATCCATCCTCTAAATTTTACCCATTTCACTACTAATGGGTTGCTTCTCACTTTGAAAACTAAATGTTTTTCCACTTATCTCCCTTCCCTCCACTTCATCCAATCCAATCAATTCATCTGCTATTCTGCCAATGAGTTTATTGTTGTAAAACATAAACCTAACTACAGGCTTATCCTTTGAAAATTCTTCCAACTGCCTTTAAAATCCAAAACCCATTCTCCTACCACCCCCAAAATACTGCATCACTAAGAAAGACTCTATAATCCAACTCTCACCCACACTAACCGTCAGAAACATGTCATGATTACCGTGTGTGTGTGTGTGTGTGTGTGTGTGTGTGTGTGTGTGTGTGTGTGTGTTCTTCCTACAATGTTTTCCTTCAACTCAAATATGACCTCCACAGGAAGCCTTCCACACTCCTCTACCCTCAATTTGTTCCCCTAGTACAACTAACAGCTATTGCATTATACTCCCACTGCTCACTAGGCCTTGGTCAAAGGCCAGAAATTTTTTTTTACACTTTCTATCATTGTTGGCAATAGGCTGGCATCTAATATGCAAGCAATGGCAGAATCACAAAACATAAGGACTGTGACTGAGTGACCATGGAAATCAATAGTTCCTGTGGCCTCATTTTAATCAAAATGGATTTTCATAGATTATATGGCCAGGTACTAGCAATAAAAAGCTGAGTCTACAGACTCCCAACCTAGTGTTTTCTTTCATCTATGTCCTCCCCTCTATTTTCCAATAGGCTGTCCTCAAACTCACATGGTAACAAAGCATGAAACTTCAAATCTCTGATTTTTTCTTTCTTTTTTTCTTTTGGTTTTTCAAGACAGGGTTTCTATGTGTAGCTTTGTGCCTTTCCTGGAACTCACTCTGTAGCCCAGGCTGGCCTCGAACTCACAGAGATCTGCCTACCTCTGCCTCCCGAGTGCTGGGATTAAAGGCGTGCACCACCACCGTCCAGCTCAAATCTCTTATATTCTTGGGCCCACCTCTCAAGCACTGGGACTGCAGGCGTTGCCACTATGCCTGGTTTAAAAAGTGCTGGGGAGTCACCCCCAAAGCTACTTCATGTATGCTAAGAAAGCATTTTTACCATCTGAGCTGCACTCCCAGCCCATTAACCTAGTGTTACTTCTGCTTATTCAAACCCATCTCTACTTCTACCACTGTCTGTGGCATTCATTGAGACAATCTTAGCTTATTTCCACATTTATCATCAATAATGATGTGATTACTAAAAGTGAAACACAGAGAGAATGAATAATCAACTACTAGATGTATGGCCTTTACCGGGAGAGAGAACCAGAGTATTAGCCCTAACTGGATAGTGACTGTAGAAGAATGGAATGAGAAGATGGAGTCTCAACATCAGGTATATGAGTGGCAGTTTGGCCTCGGGTCTTACAAACTGGGGCTGCAGGGTCCTGCTTGGACTCTGTATGGCCCCAATTTCTGAAACTAACCTGAAATGTTTTATATTGGCATATGTGGTGGTGTGGATAAGAATAACAACTCCCATACATTTGAATGCTTAGCCATCAGGCAGCAGCACAACTTGACAAGGATGGGAAGGTGGCCTTGTTGGAGGAAATCTGTCATCGGGGTGGGCTTTGAGGTTTCAAAATCCCAAGCCAGGCTCAGTGTCAGTCTCTCTTTGCCTATGGATCAGGATGTAACTCTTGGCTATTTCTCCAACACCATGTTGACCAGCTGCCATGCTCCCCGACATGATGGTAATGGACTAAACCCATGGAAACTGTAAGCAAGCCCCCAATTAAATACTTGCTTTAAAAGGTGCCTCAGTCATTGTGTTGGTATTAAAGAAACTGGCCCCCCTAAGGAGTGGCACTATTAGAAGGTGTTTGTTGGAGTAGGTATGGCCTTGTGGGAGGAAGTGTCACTGTGGGGGTGGGCTTTGAGGTCTCCTTTGCTCAAGCTTCTCTCAGTATGAAATAGTTGCTTCTACTGCCTACAGATCAGGAAACATGGAACTCTCAGCTCCTTTTCCAGCACCATGTCTGCCTGTATGCCTCCACTGCTACCCACCATGAAAATAATGAACTAAACCTGTAGTGGGTAGCCATTCCAGCTTGGATCTGGAAGTTCCAACCCCCATTGAGACTCTGGCAACTGTCACGCCTACGAGGTGGGGCGAGGGGAGGCGCCTGGAGACTCGAGAGCTGGATGGGCCAGCGCTCTCTCTGTGTGCTCTCTCTGTGCCGGGATGCTGAACGGTGAAGGTGGACTGTGCAGAGACCCAGAGAACACCGCTGGACTGCGATACACCTTCCCCAGACCCTGCGACCTACCTTTCACTTAATTTGTGAGTTACACCATTAAATAAATATCCTTTTAACTACGTGGAGTGGCCAAAATAATTTCTCCAATATAAACCTCTGAACTGTAAGCAGGCCCCCAATTAAACATTTCCCAAGAGTTGTCGTGGTCATGACATCTCTTCACAGTATAGAACAATGACTAAGACAGCACAAATGCTGGGAAGCAGTGTTACTTTCTCTGTAAAAGAGCCCAACAAGGAAAGGCTCAACCTCCACACTGGAAACCTTTACTGAAACTGCTTGTGTATAATGTATGGCATGTGCTGTGGATGACTGATTGATAAATAAAACTCTGATTGGCCAGTAGCCAGGCAGGAAGGATAGAGTAGGCGGGACAAGAAAGAGAAGAATTCTGGGAGGTGGAAGGTTGAGGCAGAGAGACACTACCAGCAGCCGCCATGACAAGCGAAATGTAAAGTACCGGTAAGCCACAAGCCACATGGGAACTTACAGACTAATAGAAATGGGTTAATTTAAGATATAAGAATAGCTAGCAAGAAGCCTGAGCCATTAGGCCAAAAAGTTTAAATAATATATAAGCGTCTGTGTGTTTATAAGTGGGCTGTCGGACTGCCGGGACTTGGCGGGACCCGGAGAGAGAAACTCCAGCTACAGGTATGTTTACCATAAATGATAGTATTTCAGATAGCCTTGATTATATACAAAATTGATTTATAAAACATGATCATTTATAAAATGTTCTAGCAGCAGCAATAAACCAAAACTGATAAATCTAAACAGGCCTTGAAGTTAAACCCTAATCCTCTTGAGGTGTTAGAATAATATACAACACTGAATCTTATTCATAACCCACTCAGCCTAGATTCAGATTCTAGTCACATAAAGCCATGGATTGCAGACTGAAAGAAACCAGGCATTGTGGCTCACACCTATAATCTCAGCACCTGGGAGACTGAGACAGAAAGTAGTGTGTTTGAGGCTAGCCTAGGCTACAGAAACCAATTGGGTCTCAGTAAATAAATAAACAACCAAGTCTCATGGGACACATTTGTAATCCCAACACTTGTGAGGCTAAATAAGGCAGGATCTGGAATTTGAGGCCAGGCTGAACTACATAGCAAGACCCTGTCTCAATCAACCATCCAATGAATGTTGACAAAATATATTTCTCCCAATAGTGATCTAAATATCTCTATTTTTTTTTCCTTTTTCAAGTGAAGAATTAACTGCTTAGGCTATCTTCATTTAATAAAGCATATCTCCTAGTTGCACACAATTGTCCCCTGCACTTAGGGAGGCAAGAGGATTGCAAGCCTATATACATTTAGATCCCTTTTGGAAAACAAACAAAAACACTTTTTTTCCTTCTGTATCACTTGTGTAAATAATTCCTGTGGCCTAGCTACATGCCATGCTCTATACTAGAGCCCACCACCTATCATTTAAGGTAGTATTTTCTGGAGTTGGACAGATGGCTCAGCACTTAAAGAGTACTGAATAATCTTACAGAGGAGCTGGCTGAGTTCAATTCCCAACACCCAACACCCACACAGCACCTCACAACTATCTGTAACTCCAGTTCCAGAGAATCCAACAGCCTCACATAGAGGTCAAATACCAATAAACATAAAATAAAAATAAATCATTTTTTAAAAAAAGAATCTTCTGAACTTTTTTTAAAACTATCTTTGAATTATAGAATCAAAAGCACACCTCCAAACTAAAGATGTAGAAAGTTTCAAAATGGTAACTAGAGTATCTTCCTTCTTTTAAAAAGATTTTTTTTTTCTAGCCAGGCAGTGGTGGTGCATGCTGCTGTGGGATGTTCTGTATGTTAAGTGTGTTGCTCTGATTGCTTAATAAATAAAACACTGATTGGCCAGTGGCCAGGCAGGAAGTATAGGCGGGATAAGGAGAGAGGAGAATTCTGGGAAGTGGAAGGCTGAGTCAGAGAGATGCTGCCAGCAGCCGCCATGACAAGCAAGATGTAAGGTACCGGTAAGCCATTAGTCTATTATAGACTAATAGATATGGGTTAATTTAAGATATAAGAACAGTTAAGAAGAAGCCTGCTATGGCCATACAGTTTGTAAGTAATATAAGTCTCCATTTGTTTACTTGGTTGGGTCTGACTGGCTGCAGGACTGGCGGGTAAGAGAGATTTGTCCTGACTGTTGGCCAGACAGGACCAGAAAAATTATAGCTACAGCACGCCTTTAATCCTAGCACTCGGAAGGCAGAGGTAGGTGGATTTCTGAGTTCAAACTAGACTGGCCTATAGAACATATTCCAGGATAGCCAGGTCTACACAGAGAAACCTTGTCTCAGAAAACCAATTAAGCAAAATGATTGAATGAATATAGATAATAAATGAAATATGTCTCTGTGTGTGTCTGTGTGTGTATGTGAGAGTAAGAGTGAGAGTGAGAGAGAGAGAGAATGAGAATGTGTGTGTGTGTGTGTGTGTGTGTGTGTGTGTATGTGCGCGTGTGTGCGTGTGTGTGTGTCCCCGTCCATCTATCCGTGTACAGAGGCCAGAAAGAGGGTTATCAGATCTCTGGAACCTGGAGTTACAGGCAGTTATGAGAAGCCCAATGTGAGTGCTGAGAACCAAGCTCAGGTTCTCTGGAAGAGCAGTATTTGCTCTTAACTGCCAAGCCATCTCCCTAGCACAGGACATCATCTTGCTAAATATGTACTAAGAACCACTAAGAAAAAAATGACTACACAATAAAAAGATCTGTGTATTATGGCAAATGAGAACAAATAAATTAACTGTTCTTCAATAATTAAAATGGTTATCTTTACAAGTTTATTTTCATTCTAACAAAACTGTGCTTAATACAGATTTTTTGGCAGGCATATGTTGAATTCTAATCCTCTTAAAATGTCATTCATGAGGCAAAATATATGACTGTGGAGCCGCCATATCAAGAATAAAGGAGATCAAGGAGATGACTCCAGGAAAAATTCTAGCCCCATGAAGCTCAAAGTGAGTCTGGTGGCCTGTATTACAGGCAGACAAGGGACTACCCATGGCATACTAGACTAACTAGAACTGGCAAACTATGGATACAGCAATACCCTGCCCTCAGTAAATAATGTGAAGAGCCATCTGGCCTTCACAAAATCTGCATAAATATGTACTCACACACACACATGCATTCATACTGCACACACAGTTGCCAATAAAATTGAAATTATGAAGATATAATTAGGCTGGGTATGATGGTGTACACCACCTTTGATCCCAGCAATAGGGAAGCAGAGGCAGGTGGATGGATCTCTGCAAGTTTGAGGCCAGCCTGGTCTACATAAAGAGTTTCAGGACAGCCAGGAGTATGTAGAGATACCCTGTCCAAAATTAATTAAATAATCAATCAATCAATTAAAAGAAAAAACTAAAGCCAGGTATGCTAGCACGCACCTTTAACTCAGCACTCCAGAGGCAGCAGGAGACACATCTGAGTTGAGGCCACCCTGGTCTACAGAGAGTTCTAGAACAACCAGGGCTACACAAAGAAACCCCATCTCAAAAAATAAACTCAGCTAAGAAAAAAATTAATATGAGACCAGAGAATCCACCTAAAATAAAATTTTATTCTTGACATTACCAAGGCCAGGTCTGTTTTTAAATTTCTGATTAAGCAGCATTTGGAATCTGTTAAACTTATACCCATCAAGTTTATTTTAATGGTTTACCACAAGGCAAAGAAATGCCTCAAAACACTAAATAAAAACTAGTAATAAAACTAAGGTTTTTAGAAATTATTAGACCTCTAAATCAAATAAACAAGCAGCGATGCTCAGAATAGCATTAACCCCTTTAGATATTCCTAACTACAACCCTGTAACCTATTTTCTTTATAGCATCTAACACAATTATAATATTAAGAGAACAGACTTTTAAAATAAGGAAAGGAGACGATACTAAAATCGGTGAGTATTTTAATCACCTGATCAAGTTGGGGGGAGCGTTGAACCTGTGATTCTCCTCCAATGGGTGGGCTCTACAAAACCAGACTCAGAGTCATTTTGCTTATTTTAGTTTTTTTTGTTGTTGATGTTGTTATTTTAGTTTTGCTTTTCTCTTGAGAAGGGGTCTGGCTGATCTTCAATCTGAAGCTATACCCATGTTTCTGCCTACTGTACACTACCACATTCAGCTCCAAGTTATTATTTTAAGTTCACTATCATCATTTTAACTGGGTACTACTATATTGAGACCAGTGATAGCTACACACATGCCAATTTGACAAGGGATTATGGACTAAGAAAAAGAACAGTTCAACATTATAATTTTGCTTGCTACTAAAGCCAAATTGTTTATTGAACATCTGAATGTCAAACCTCAAAGTTTAACTAAAACTATGACAAAATACTTCCTGATATTCAAGGTGGTAAGTCAAAAGTTTATAAGGTAAGTCTCAACAGGCAATTAATAGTATGTATTTTTTAAACACCACAGATTATTAAGTGGATGATTTATAACTACAAAAGCCCTCAGATTCATAAACGGGTCATGCTTCATTTCACAATCTAGCAAAAATTAAAGGAGACTGCCAGATATCATTTATCTTAATAACAAATGGAACTTCTATAATGTTTGTAGATACAGAGCACTTTTGTAATATTTCATCATTTTCATATTTTAGCAAAGCAATGATCCTTGTTCATTTAATTACTGACAATAAGACAATATACACTAGTCCATTGTGCACAATTAAACTGATCCACAGCTGAACAATCACTTATTAAATTTAGAACCATATTTCATAAGCTGTTGTTCCACTGAACCAGGAGGTCTGCTTTACTACCCTCTCTCATTTGTCTAAGACCGTGTCTCACTATGAAGCTCTGGCTGGCCTGGACTCGGAGATTAAAGATGTGTTACACCCTGAACTTACTGCCCTCCCTTAAATACAATAGCATCTGTAAAATAAAATCATTATACTTGTGAAGAAATTTGGCTAACACAGCACTGCTTCAATTTACTGGTACATATATCATTTTTAAGGTGCAACTATTAACCTCACACAAACAGTATTCCAACACAGCACTGCTGTCATCCATCATATAAGCATCTGCCATACTCCAGATCTGACTTAGGATCTAGGGATGTGGCCCCAGTACGTGCATTTTTACAAAAGGTCCCCCAAATTCTAATAAGCAACAAATTCAGAAACCATTCATGGCATAACCTTTTGTTTTGTTCTTTACATAGAAGCCATCTTTCACAGTAACAAGAATTCTTGGAGATCTTTCTGATCAAGTCACCATAGAAATATAGAAAATGGGGGCTGGAGAGATGGCTCTGAGGTTAAGAGCACTGACTGCTCTTCCAGAGGTCCTGAGTTCAATTCCCAGCAACCACATGGTGGCTCACAACCACCTGTAATGAGATCTGGTGCCCTCTTCTGGCCTGCAGTCTTATATGCTGTATACATAATAAATAAATAAATCTTTAAAAAAAATTAAAAATTGAAATAAAAATTAAAAAATATATATAGAAAATGATAAGATTAAATGCTTTTTAAGAAAAAAAAAACTAGTCAGTATATGCAAGGCTGAATATAAAATTCAGTGACCAAACATCCAAATTGTGACTTTCCTCTAACAAGAATATTGTTTTACTTAAATTATGCTTGTAAAAATACATGGTGGTAAAGGGGCTGGCAGAAGGTTCAACATTTTAGAAGCACTTGTTCCTGCAGAGGACCTGGATTTAGTTCCCAGCCCTCAAAATAACAGCTTACAACCGTCTAGAGCACCAGGTACACAAGCAGTGCACATACATACATGCAGGCAAATATGTATACTCAAGTCATACACAATTTTAAAATAAACATTGTTTTTTAACATTGGAGATGACTCAGTGAGTAAGAGAGCTTGCCACACAAGCATAAAGATCTGAGTTCAGATCCCCAGCAAACACATTTTAAAAAAATAAAAATGGGAGGTTACAAGGGTAGAGGGTGGACATGGAAGGACTAGGAAATGAGTGGGGTTGGGGTGCATGTTGTGAAATTGACAAAACATCAATAAAAAATTTATGGGAAGGAAAAAAGTATACCACAATAAATCTCTAACTCCAGCATTAAGGGACAGAAGGATCATTGGAACTGGCCAGCTAGCCTAACCAAAAGTTAGCAAACTCCCACAACCAAAGAGAAACCTGTCTCAAGAGATTTTGGTTAAGAACAATAAAAGAGAATAATATACAAAGGCCTCCAACTTGGGCTACATAGTGAATGATACTATCTCTATAGGTTTTTTAAAAAAGACAGAAAATAAGAGCCAAGAATAGTTGCACACACTTAAAATCCCATAACACAGGAGGGATCAGGTATTTAGGGCCAGCTTCAGTTAAATGAGTTTGAAACTACTTTTTCATGGGAGTGGGGGGTAAATGCTTCAAGGTCAGAGTTTCTCTATGTTGACCTAGTTGTCCTAGTCTCTCTCTAGCCCAGGCTGGCCTCAAACTCACAAAGAGCCTAGATCCACCTGCCTCTGCCTCCCAAGTGCTGGGATTTAAGGCATGAGCCACCAATGCCAAGTGACAAATCTTGTTTATAAATTCATCAATTCTTTTATAAACAGACTAAAATATATCATATAAAAATCATTTTATATTTGGAATTGTTTATACTAAAATTTTTACCATTTTGTTTTATTGCTATAGGCTTCAGATATATACCAAGCAGCACTTTTTCTCCTCTAAAAAAAAGCTTTATTAGAAATTCATTATGATTCTTATCAAAATTCCAATGACATTCTTCACGAAACTTTTTTTGGGGAGTTTTCAAGACAAAACTATTTTTAAAAGACCCCAACTAGCCAGAGGAACATTGGGGGGTGCCAGTATTATTATACTACAGAGCAACAGTAACAAAACAGCATAGTACTGTCCCAACAGATATACAAGCCAATGCAATAGAACAGAAAACTCAGAAATAAACTCATGCAGCTAGACACCTGGTTTCTTTTTTTTTTTCTTTTCTTTACAAAAGTGCCAAAATTTTACAGTTGGAAAAAAGTTCCTTCAACAAACGGGCCAGGGAAACTATGTAACCACGTATGGAATTGAGCTGTAGTCCATCTGCACAAAAGTCAGTTCAAAATGGACAAGTATCTCAACGTAAGACCTGAAACATCCATGTTTCTAGGAACTACACACTGGGAGAATAAACTTCAAGATACAGGCATGAGCAAGACCTTCTGGGGGAAAAAATGTCTTTAAAAGATCTGAAATTGCTGGAATTGACAAAAGTTTAAGAATATTTATAACAAAGTAAAAATTTTAAAAAAGGTCAAACTACCTAGAATATAGTAGTCAAACTCACCAGGTATACAGAAGCATAAAAACATGGCCCACAGTAAGTAGGAAAAAAACAATCTAAAACAAGCCTGGCGGTGGTGGCACACGCCTTTAATCCCAACACTCGGGAGGCAGAGGCAGGCAGATCTCTATGAGTTCGAGGCCAGCCTGGTCTACAGAGTGAGATCCAGGACAGGCACCAAAGCTACACAGAGAACTCCTGTCTCAAAACCACCACCACCACCACTACCCCCCCCAAAAAAAAATCTAGAGCAACAAATCCAGAAATGAAATACAACAGAATAGATGAGAACATTAGAGGAAAAAAAGACTATGTTCCAATGTTGGAAAATGCTTAATATACCTAATAATAGAATTCTGAAAGACCTGAAGCAAAAACAGTTAACACTCACTCCAAAGAGAAACAGAAACACAGAGTAACAGATTTCAATATCATACTTGGCAAAACCAAAGGGTGATCAGTAAAGGCACAGAAGATCTGAACACTATAAACCACATTTGGGAAGATGTCTTAACTGACCACAAAAACACAGTGTTCTCTGGCTGACAGATAAGATCGACAAGCCATTGTTTTTCTTATCCAAGTAACAAGGATTCACAAAATAATTCCAGTTCCAACATTAGAAATGTTATGATCTAGTGTGGAAAGCACAAGAGCTTTTCTACATCCTTCATTCTTCTGGATTACAAACCCAACTACTTCCAAGGTCAGTGGGCGAGGTAAGGGGGGACATGCAGGTATGGTGTGCTGACAAAAGCTGAGTGTGATTAAGGACAACAAGTGAGGACATACTCCTACTGTCAAAGAGAAGGGCCTTTAGACTTTAGCCAATGATGCTTTAACATGAGAAAATGCTACTGTTGCAGGGTCTAAAAGCTTTCCAGAAAGCTCCTACAATGCTGATTTTTATGTGAACTACACATTTTGAAATAATGACCAACAAAACATTACTTTTTTGACCAATAAGAATGCCAAATTCATAACCAAATTTCTGTTGTCTCAGTTGCCCAGGCTAGTCCTGAACGCTTATGTTCAAATGACCTTTCTGTCTTAGCCTCCCAAGCAGCAATTGAGTCTGAAAGCACACATCACCACACCTCAACAGATTTCTGATTTGTTTGTCTGTTTTCATAGTGTCTCACAACACAGTCAAATTTGAAATCTCCTGCCTCAGCCTCTGCAGAGCTTTGATTAAGCACATACAAACTCAGAACAGGCTTCAAATTTCAGTTCTAATAAACTTCATTTTATAATAAAACAGAAAACTGTAAATGCTTTCTACAGGCCACTAGAGCAAATCATCTCATGCAGTCATACATGACAGTACTTGGACACAAAAATCTTCACTTAGAGCTACTACAATAGTAACTCAAAGATACTTCCTGTCTCAGAAAAAAACAAAAATCTGCCTGCCAATAGTCAAAGGGCAAATCTTAACCAAAGGCTTTCTCTCAAAAAAAAAAAAAAAAAATCTGATAATATTTCCCTAAAGACCTATATGGACATTAAAACTCAATGATGCCAACAGTCCACACCAACAATTAACTATGAAGAAGACTCAGAAATTCATTAGATGGAATCATCAATCTGGTCTCTTCTAATTTTAAGAGTTCTGTATTATATATGGCCAGAATCCCAAACTTCTAAACCATGCATGTTTTACTTCAAGTGGTGTTCAGCAAGTTTTCTTGGGGGGGAGGGGAGATAAAGAAAGGCTTAGCAGTTAAGAGTGCTTGCTATTCTTGCAGATGACCATTTTGTTCCCAGCACCCTCTTCAAGAGGCACACAACCACCTCCAAGGGATCTGACTTCCCTTTCTGGCCTCCTCCGGTACCTACCACATGTATGTATATACACAGAGACAGAGAGGGGGAGGATAAAAATAAATCTTAAAAAATAATAATAATAATTAGACGCAGGCACTCAGGAGGCAGAGGCAGTTGAAACTCTTTAGTTTGTGGCTAGCCTGGTCTACTGAGTGAGTTCCAGGGCAGTCAGGGCTATGCAGAGAAACCTTGTCTCGGAAAATAGAGGAAGAAAAAAAAAAGCACCTTTTTAGACTATACACTGAACCTCCAACTTTTCTTTTTCCTGAGATAGGGTCTCACTATGCAGACCTGGCGACCTCTACCTCCTGAGTGCTGGGATTAAAGGTGTGTGCCATCATGCAAGGTTTACACTTCAGCTTAATTCCTAATCTTGGCTCCAGCACCCCCAAGCCATCAGACCTCTCTCAGCCTTTAGTAACATACTGCTCAAATCTCTAAGCAACTTGTTTTTGTCCTTCAAGGCAAGAGTTCCACATAGCCCAGGTTGGCTTCAAGCTCCTTAGTTAGCTGAGGATGGCCTTGAATGTCCTTCTGATTTCTCTGGGTGCTGGAGTTACAGGCATGTACAACTGTGCTCCGTTTTATTGAGGACCAGGGATCAAATCAAAGTCTTCTCACATGCTAAGCAAGCACCCTCCAACTGAGCTACATATATCCCCACCTCAGTAACTGGTTTTATGAGATAGTCCACTATGTGGCCTAGGCTGGTCTCAAGCTCCTGGCCTCAAGTGATGACTCTCCTGTCTTGCAGCCTTCCCAGTAGCAGAGACAAGTGTGCACAACTGCATCTGGATCTCGGAATACTGTTAGTTAGGATGTCCTCACGGATTTAAAACCTAGTCTACCTAATGATTCCCCAAATTCAAAGACCTTCATTACTTCATTTCCAATACCAACTGAATTACCTTTGACCTCTTCTATTTTTCCCATGATATATATTAAACTACCAGACTTCATCAATTCTTCAACAGAACTCAGTACAACTTGTTTATCAAGTAAATGCTATAGGAAAGTGCTATGATAATGTTTATAATATTCTTCTCGTTTACCCCACTCACAGGATAAGCACAACCAAGCCAAATTGTAATCACTCGTTCTGAAGAGTTAAAATGTTATGCATATAATGTAATTTCCTTCACATTACTGGATGTTCTTTTTTTTCCTTTTTCTGCTACTCCCTCTGTGGAGCTCTAAAATGGGTACATCTGTCATCCTTTCCTGACTGAATCTCTCCCTAAACATAAACAACTCCAAGCCCAAATTAACCTTTTCTGAAACAGAATTTCAGTAACTAGTTCCAAATATTTTTCTCAAACGCAAATGATCTGAAAATCTTTCTCTCCTTCAAGATGGATGAAAAATAAGGTCCTGCAAACAGATTATTCCAATTCCACAGATCTAATGTGCTTATTCAGACTCTGAATTTTAACAAATTAGTAGGCGACTGAGATTCAGATGGTCTATACAGCACATGGTGAGTGGGGAAGTGGGTAGGTCTAGTAGCAATGCAGGTTCCTCAACCTAACATCAAGGCTTCTCAAAAGGTCCCTATGTAACAGGCGATACATTCAGGAAATCCTTTCCCAAAGGCAATTTCATCTTGTACAATATACGTAAGTAGTATAATTACATTAGACTAACTTTTAAAATACTAGACAGGAAAACTATAGACTTTTTTAAATTAGTTTTAATGCTCCTGAAATTTAAAAAAAAAAAAAAAAGGTATACCAAATTACAAAAGAAAATAATCTCCAAAGAACGGAGGGGGGGGGAGTGGAGCTGAAGAGATAGCTCAGCATTAAGAACACTGAGAACACTGGCTGCTTTCAGAGAACCAGGGTTTGATTCCCAGTACCTACATGGCAGCTCACAAGCATCTGTATTTCCAGCTCCAGAGGATCCAGCACCTTCTTTTGCCTCCAAGAGCACACAGACATGCATGCAGACGAAACACTCAAACACATCAAAAATGGAATAATTTCTTTTAATTTTTAAAGAATTATTCTGAGATCAGAAACAGCAGCTGGGGGGGGGGGGGCACATGCCTTTAATCCTAGCACTGAGGAGGTAGAGGCAGGTCGATTTCTATGAGTTGGAGGCCAGCCTAGTCTACAGAGTGAATTCCAGGACAGCCAGGTCTACAGAGAAACCTTGTCTCAAAAAACCAAAAGGGGAAAAAAAAAAAAAAAAGGAAAGGAAAGGAAAGAGCAGTTGTACTTAAGCCCAGGGGGGTGGGAAGACACTAGTAAACCCAACAACACTGCTTTAACACCTACTAGGTTTACCTCAGCTTGAGCCCGAAGAATTATACAGAAACATTATTTTGAGGGGGAAAAACTTTTATGGCGGGGCTGGAGAGATGGCTCAGAGGTTAAGAAAGCTCTTCCAGAGGTCGTGAGTTCAATTCCTAGCAACCACATGGTGGCTCACAACCATCTATAATGAGATCTGGTGCCCTCTTCTGGTGTGCAGGGATACATGCAGGCAGTACATTGTACACATAATAAATTAATATCTTTAGATTAAGAGAGAGAGAGAGAGCTGCCCTGAATCCGTTTCTTGTCTCCCCCCCCCCCAAAAAAAACTTCTATGCCTACTTTCTCAAATTTTTACATATATAAAAATATTAAGCTAAAAGTTTTCTGTTGGGGGCTGGAGAAGTGGCTCAGCAGTTAAGTTCTTGCAGAGGACCCTGATTTGATTCCTAGCACTCACATGGCAGCTCAACAAGGTCCATAACTCCAATCCAGGGAATCAATGCCCTCTTCTGACCTCTTACCTGTGCAGATATACCTGTGAGTGAAACACTCATACATGTTAAATAAATAAATCTTTTTTAAAAAATGTTAAATTTTCTGTCTTGACACTTCAAGTTTGGTATGGCAAACCAGCTTTTATACAAATTCTTATCCAATAATTTATTGCTTACTTAATGTCTTCTCCATAACACTGGGCAATACATGGGGCTGTGGCCCTGAGTCTTACTCACCTTTCTATCTCAGCATCTAAAACATCACAAATTATCAAAGATACAATGAGTGAAATAATACTTTCTATATAAAAATGACAGATTCTCCAAACATGATATACACAACAGCCAATGTTTATGAAGAAATGCTCAATTTCATAAAGCATCAGAGATGCAAACTAAAACCACCATGAGTTACCTTACAGCCCATATGATGGCTACTATAATAAACCCAGAAAAAATAATGTTGAATACAAAAAAAAAAATAGAACCCATGAATACTGGTAATGAGATTATAAAACAACACATGCATAGAGGTTCATCAAAAAAAATTGACAAAAAGCCTTTAATCCCAGCACTCGGGAGGCAGAGCCAGGTGGATCTCTGTGAGTTCGAGGCCAGCCTGGGCTACCAAGTGAGTTCCAGGAAAGGCGCAAAGCTACACAGAGAAACCCTGTCTTGAAAAACCAAAAAAAAAAAAAAAAAGACAAAAAAATAAAAATATTCATTAATTTAAAAAACAACTAATAAGTCACAAAGGACAAACTTAATACAAGCTATAATTTTAAAAAGCAGTGGAGCTGGGCATGCTGGCACTTGCCTTTTAATCCCAGGACTCTGGAGGCAAAGGCAGGCTGATCTCTTAAGTTTGAGGACAGCGAAGGCTACACAGAGAAACCCTGTCTAGAAAAAAATAATAATAATCAGTCTCAAAAAAAAATAATAATAATCAGTCTCACTCACATCAAGGTATAATTTAGTTCTCCCTTATTCTTGGAGCCTATGTTCCAAGATTTTAGTAAATGCCAGAAAACAGTCCAGTATCCTAAATAATTTTTTTCTAGAAATGCAAACCAATAATTGTAACATACCATAATAGAAGGTAGGAATGTACACTCACCCTCTCTCTCCCACGCATGTGTGCGCGCCCTTCTAAAATTCTATTACCAGTAGAAGAATGTATGCTTAGTATCCATAAGGCCCTGTTACTCAACTCCAGCATTAGTGGAACATGGTGGCATATGCTTAAGTCCCAGCACTTGGAAAGTAAAGGAAGCAGATTTCTGTGAATTCCAGGCCAGTCTGGTCTGTACATAGCACTTCCAAGCCAGTCAGTGCTACACAGTGAGACTCTTGTCTCAAGAATGAATAAACAATTTTTAAAAACATCATTAAAGGGGCTAGAAGAGATAGTTCAGAGGTTAAGAGCACTTTCTTCCAGAGATCCTGAGTTCAATTCCCAGCAACCACATGGTGGCTCACAACCATCTATAATGAGATCTGGTGCCCTCTTCTGGTGTGCAGGCAGAACACTGCATAATAAACAAACAAGTAAATGAATGAATGATTTAAAAAACACCACTAAAGAACCACCTTGTTTTCCACTCTAAGATGAAGTCTTTCACCTTTTCACTTAAAGGAAATACTTTCTAGTGCTTTTCTTGGGAAAACCCAACTTGTTTAATAATCAAGACCATTAAGTACTACAGGGTTGGTAGCTATGCAAAGTGAATACTCTGGACAAAAGGTCTATCCAGAATAGGAAAAGAGTGGGACAGCAGCCGGGTCGTGGTGGAGCACACCTTTAATCCCAGCACTGGGAAGGCAGAGGCAAGCGAATCTCTGTGAATTCAAGACCAGCCTGGTTTAGAGGACAGGACCGCCAGAGTACACAGGGAAACCCTGTCTCGACAAACAGCAAACAAACAAAAAGAGATAGCACAAAGACCAATTTAATGCTTGGTTTTGTTTTGTTTTGTTTTGTTTTGTTTTTCAGAAATTTCCTTTGATATTTTTAGGCTGTGGCTGACTACAGGTAACTGAAATTGTGGAAAGCACAACTACAAATGGGGAAGAACTAATACTTGAGGTATTTATAGACCTTTGTTCATAATAACACTGTTTGAAACAGCCAAGAGGCAGAAGCAACCCAATGCCCATCTATGGAAGAACGGATAAACAAACACATACACACAACAGAATTATTCCTCAGCCTTAAAAGGGAAATGTCATGTGCCACGACTTAGAGGAACCTAAGGACATGATGCCAAGTAAAATAAGCTCGACACAAAAAAAAAGACAATATAATCCATTTATATGTAGCATAGTCATATTCACCCACACAGGGCTAGCAAGATGGCTTGGTGAGCAAGTCAAGGCACTTATTGCCAAGCCTGAGGACCTGAGTTTGATTCCTAGGCCCCACATGGCGGAAGGAGAGAACCAACTCCCGCACGTGTATACACATAAATACATATACAAACTAAGTGTTCAATTTTGTATTTTATAAAAGTAAAGAAGAACTGGGGGGATGAATCACTCAGTGGAGTGCCTCTGTGAAAACATGAGCTGAGTTTATTCTCCAGAACTCACATAAAAAGCTGGCCCACCTACATCTCAGGGCTGGAGAGGTAGACAAAGGTCCTTTGGTCTTACTGCCCAGCCAACCAGCCTAGCTGAGGGGGAGCAGGGGAGGGAGACAGGGAGGGAGACGGAGAGAGAGAGAGAGATTTATTCCCTTTTTGTGGTGCTGAAGAATCAAACCCAGGGATTTGCCCATGCTAAGTAAGCATTCTAACACAGAGCAACATCCCAGGTCCATGGATTTTTGTTGTTTGTTAAGTCTATGTAGCCTAGGCTATTCTCCAACTCTGAATCCTCCTGTTTCCACTTCCCAAATACTGGGATTACAGTCATGTGCCACCAGACTCAAAGAGAATAACACACTAATTATCAAAAGAACTCATGTTTAAGAAAAGAATAAATACAAAACGTTAATATAATATAATTAAATTATTCAGATGGCCTTTAATTTAGCTTCTTTCTAAAAAATAAATTATAAAACAAGTCACTCATGGTTATATATTCAAAATACACATCAGGAGACCCCTGATATTTATAAATTAGTTTGCTCTGACACAAAGCAAAGTATTTCTGCCCAAAGAGAACTCTAGACCTGAAAGAGATCACCATCATCATTCCTCTACTAAACCCAATGTGAGTCCACCATGGCTTTTTACAAACAATGGGAAAATAAGCAAAATCAAAGTAATCCTTCATAAAGCTAAACCTGTTCACTTTCACAGGTGTTATTCATTCTCAGAGCACATCCTCCCTATGTTAATGATGCTGGAAAGGTCTCTTTTCATTCAACAAACACCTTTTGATAGTTGTCAAATACAGAGGTCCAAGGGTAACTAAATCAAGGAAGACTCCCACCATCAGGGAGCCGCCCACCCACCGCACACTCTAATAGCAGGCTAAGAAAAGCTGGCAAGTGTTCAGGCTGTGAGCCGGCTCAAGAGGCACTGACAACCGCACATGGGTTTGGCAACTTCAATTCAATCCTCCAGACCCACATCAAGATGGAGAACCAACTCCACCAAGCTGTCCTCTGACCCCATGGACATGCATCATGCACTCACTCACACTAATAAACAGTTTTTTAAAGGCCTTAATACAAAAACAAAAACCAATGGTCACTATGTCAGACCATGTCAGTGGAAAATATTAGTCTCCACTCTAGGCCCTTACTGTTTAATAAGAATTGACACCTAAAAGGTAAGCCCAAACCACTTTGTTTCTAGACTCATAAAAATACAAGGACAGTATCTGTGCGCCAGAGCAGAAATTTGACCATAATATTTTATAGGGCTACAAATATCTCCCACAATAATTTGACTAATTTGACTGTTTATCAAACTTTACAAAACCTAAAATCCAGCATACTGGATCGATTCTCAGAAAAAAAGAACCACAACTAGCTGATACAGCCAACCAAACCCTTAAAATAAGACCTTAGAACACCCACTTAAAAACAGTATTCAGTACTGTCCTAGCCACTTCCTGTGATCTGGAAAGAACAGTAATTCTCTTTAAATATACAAAGCAACTAGAAAAGAAATGGTGTCATTGCTAACTAACACTTCAAAGAAAAATGATCATAAAATATGTAATCCGGTGAATATTCCACACTTAACACCCATACATATAAAAAAATAAATAAATAAAATCTCAAAAAAATTATAAACGGGATATCAAGCACCTAGTATGTACCAGCCCAAGACTTTCAGTAGATTTGTTCTTGTTCTTAAAAGGTTTTCAAGCCAAGGCTAAAGAGATAGCTAAGCAGACGACAACACTCACATAGCAGCTCATAGCCATCTGTAACTTCAGTGGCAAGAGATCCAGCAGCACATTCTGGGCTCCAAGGGCACATACTAGGTATACACACATGTATGCAAGCAAAACCCTAACACACATAAAGTAATTTTTTTAATGTGAGTTTTTAAAGCCACTAGAGCTAAGCAGGGTAGCACATGCCTTTAATCCCAGTACTCTAGAGGAAGAGGCAGGCCTGGTCTACAAAGAAATTCCAGGCCAGCTAGCTAGAGCTACATAGTGAGATCCTCTCTTCCTCTCTTCCGCGCGCGCTCTCTCTCTCTCTCTCTCTCTCTCTCTCTCTCTCTCTCTCTCTCTCAAAAAAGAAAGCAAGAGGAACACCCACCATAGGAGTTGGAGAGATAGCTCTCCAGTTACAAACACCTGCTACTCGTGGAAGAAACTGGGGTTCAGTTCCCAGAACACACTATTATTACAGTTCTATAGGATCCGATGCACTCTTCTGACCTCCTAGGGCACCTGCACACCCCTGGTGAACATACACACACTCAGGCACATACAGATAAAATAAAAAAACAAGTCTTAAAAAAATAAACCCACATGGACATAACTCAAATTTAAGGGGGAAAAAAACAGATAAAGGAAACTAAAGCAAATTTTAAAGCAACTTGTGTACCACAGTTCAGTAGTGTAGGGTTTGAATGAAAATGGGCCCCCACAGGTTTGTAGGGAGTGGTATTATTTGAAAAGATAAGGACATGAAGCCTTTGTTGGAGAAATTGTACCACTGGGGGTGAGCTTTGAGGTTTCAGAAGCTCAAGCCAGGCTCAGTGTTCTGTTGCCTCCCAATCAAGAGGTAGAACACTCAGTTACTTCTCCAGCACCATGTCTGTCTTCAAGACCACCATGCTTCCCATCATGACAATAACGTACTAAACCTCTGAACCTGTAAGCCAATCCCAGTTAAATGTTTCCCTTCATAAGAATTGCTATAGTCATGATGTCTCTTCACAGCAATAGAAACTCAGCCAGGCAGGCCTCTAATCCCAAGTAGAGGCAGGCGGATCTCTGAGTTCGAGGCCAGCCTGGTCTACAGAGTTAGTTCCAGGACAGGCTCCAAAGCTACACAGAGAATGGGGGGGGGGGGGGGGGCACCACAGAAATGCTACATTACTGGGCAGGAAAGAGTGAAAGGAGAAGCACAAAAATGTCTAATAAACAGTATTTTCTCTAAGGACTTTCTTATATACACCAGGAAACTAAGATGATTATAAAAACTGCATTGAAAGGAATGATAAAATACCATAACTACTAGAACAAAGGGTTACAGAGGTTTAGAAGACAAAGAGAACTTTTCACTGGCCTGAGCAAGGGAAAATTCACCGAAGAAAGGGAATGAATTTTGGGACCGTTACAGAAAATGAGCATTACCTTAAAGCAAAAGAAACTAGGAAAGCCAGGCCCTAGTGGTGCAGAACTGTGGTGCTAGGTATTAAGAAGGCTGAGAAGGCAGTCACTAGTTCAAGGCCAGCTAGTCAACAACACATCCTATGTTCAAGCCCCAGAAAGTGGGGAATAAATGGAAGAGAAGAGAAAAAATATATAAAAACCATGTTTGTGAAGGTAAAAACATCTATTTGGCCAGAATAGAACAAGTGTTGGAGGGAGCCTGACCACAAAACAGAGAAAGGGACAGTCAGACATCAGAGGACCTGTTGAGATTAAACATCCTATTAACAGCACCAAAACAAAATTAAACCCGACCTTTACATATTTACCACTTTCATGAAATAAAACTGCACTTGCATTCTATTAATGAGTTTATGCTTTTGAGGTAAGAAAAAAGAAGTACAGGATCGTAACCTGGTACAAAGATGAATAATGCTGGAGCTGAAGTCAAATCATCTTCTCTTTCTCTAGATAATCATGGGCTTGTGGGAGTTGGGAAAAAAAACCTAGACGTCCCTATTACTGAAATGTTACTAAAGGCAGCCCAATTATAAGTAGAACCCACAAATCTTTTCCATAAGATGAAAAGAGAAGGCGGCATGAACCAAAGAGAATAATCACCAAGTTCCAGTCATAATCTCGATTGTGCTGCCAAGACTGAGTATTAAGCAAGACTACAGCTAACTGTTAGGCTTTTCTTAGATGAAACTTTGGGACTGGAGAGATGGCTCAGCAGTTAAGAGCACTGATTGCTCTTCCAGAGGACCCAGGTCTGACTCCCATCACCCACATGGCAGCTCACAACTGTCAGTAACCCCATTCCCAGAGGACAGACACCCTCTTCTGGCCTCTTCAGGCACAGCACACATGTGGTGCATATCCATACACACAGACAAAACATCGATACACATAAAAATAATCTTTTTAATGTAGCTTTATATTTAATGTGTCTTTTAAGTCTATGTTTAAATTATTAAGTCCATGGGTAATTAGACCACCACTACCATGAAGCTACTTTAAATAATTTAAAACCCACCTGGCTTGGTGGCACACACCAGGAATCCTTGCTCTCAGAAGGCTGAGGCAGGAGGTTCTCCAGTTTTGAGGCCAGATCTTGTCTCAGAAAAATAAAATAAGAAATGTAGTTCATCAGTAGAATGCTTATCTAGCATGTTGAAAGCCCTGGGTTCTACACTTTAAAATGCAAAAAATAAGAATCTGAAGTTCCAAACTCCTAAGCACCATTCAAAAATCACCACTTCCCAGCAGAGTTTAAGATCCGCCATCTAGGAAATGGCTCAGTAGTTAAAAGCACTGACTGCTCTTTCAGAGGTCCTGAGTTCAATTCTCAGCAACTACATGGTGGGTGGCTCACAACCATCTGTAATGAGATACGGCGCCCTCTTCTGGTCAGCAGTCATGCATGCAGACAGAACACTATACATAATAAATAAATCTTTAAAAAAAAGTCGAGTTTATGCTTCTTAAAAAAAAAAAAAAAAGATCCACCCATTTAGTAAAGAGGGGAGGGGGAGCTACCATATTTTCAGGTGTTAGCTGATAACGGCTTCACAGTATAGCTGTTTCTGCAGGATACTATGACTATGTAGCTACCCTACTGATCTCTTTCCGCTACTTTACCACTGCAACAAATCTATCTACTCTCCTCAAAAACAACGCGGGGACGAGTGTCAGCGGAGTGTAGGTCGGAGCAGCCCCTCAGTCTTAGCGCTCTCTATAAAGTAAACTCAGAGGCAGAGAGTGCTTCCATAGGCCCCAAGTTTGAGAGTCAGCACCACCGAAAATTAAAAGTGAGACTGCAGAAGAGAGTACCATTAAACCAAGCAAATTCTCTGTACACTTTCCTTGGTTCTATTTCATCTGAAAGCCAAATGAGAATCTAGCCCTAAGCCCTCATTTTACCCAGCAAGACACTGCCGCCTCAAGCAGTCAAGCGATCTGCCCTAAGTGACTAATAAAGTATTCCGTCTGCACTCCTCATAGCAGTGCTAAACCACTCGGTTGCTTAAATCTCACTTCATGAGATTAAGTACCTGACAGCGAAAATCCAATCTTCACTCTTTCTGTACCCCTCAGTGACCTGCCCTGAGCTATACAAAAAATGTTGGATGATCTTGAATATCGGTTCTACGCTTCAGCCATTACTATCGAAACATGACTCTTCCCCACTTCAAGTGCCTCCACTCTTAAATTCTGAACAAGTGGATTAACAAAACCTCAGAAAGTACATTAAGTGGAGTGCATCCTCAGTACCTTGCTTGTTACCCTTTTATTTGTATTAAACATTTCCTGCTGTGTGTGTGTCTTTGCTTTTTTTTTTAATTGGTGGAAGATTTATACGACCTCAAGAGTGACCAAGGATAATCGTTCTGGTTTTTTAAGTGTCAACTACTTAGTTATTATATATGCCCAGTTAACATAAATGATCGGCTCTTTAAATACGTTCCAATTAGACAATATTGTTTTCTCTCATCTCTTACAAATAACTCTTAAAGTAACCAACAGGGGTTAATACCCTTTGAACAAAAAAACATCTAAAAATAATTCTCTGAAACCAGGTATGGTTGTGCCTGCCTGAAATACCAGCATTCAAAAGACAGAGACACGAGAATCACAAGTTCGAAGTTGGCCTAAGCTACATAGTGAGACCCTGTCTTTCAATTAAAAAAAAAAAAAGGCAAATCTGTCACCCCACTTGATGTTAAAACTACAGAAAAAACTAATCTGCAAAAATCCCAACCAAAGAGTACCACCAGCTTCATTAGGTCACTAACCTTCAAGCCATTTGTTGTAGAAGGGGGAGGGGGCGCCTGAGGTCTCTGGCTGGAGGTGCATTAAGATTATACCATCCACCCTCAGCAGAACAATTTAAGGAGAGCAAAAATGTCCCATGTATATGTCTTAACAATGTTTGACCACATTTAATCACAGCGGTATTTAATCAGTTCCTGCAGCAAAGGCTTAAAAAAAGAAACGGCAGCATGCTGCTGGTATCTGAATCCAATTTAAAACATCACCACTACATGTGTGAAGCTGTCAAAGAATTTTTTTAAACTATATTTAAAAAATAAAACACCACCAGAGAGATGGGTCAAGACGAATTAAACCGTTGTGAACGTTAAAGCCGCTGTACCAAGTGGCTGGAAAAGGTTCTCCGCCTTTCTGAAACGCCGGGCGAAAGTCCCTGGGCGAGTTTCAAAACTAATGACCGTATACTACTGCACAGTGCCACCGCTTAAACTGAACCACCGAGCCAGGCGACCGTTCACGTTACTACAGCCAAAGGGCCTTAGAAAACAAGCCGGGAAAGGGGAACAATAAAGAAGCGTCTCACCGCAAACACAGCAAGAGAGGGACTGTCGGAAGTAAGGCAAGAGCCTGTTAATCTCTGTAAACGCCTTGGGGTCTCCGGGGTCGTAGTTGAGCACTAGGCGGCTCGCGGAAATGTAGAGAGCAGTAGCATTCACGGGGTTCATTGCAGACACTTCGACACCAATGGCTCTCGGTTGAAAAGAAATTCCGGATCCAAGTTTGTAAGCAGCCAGGGAACAATGGCGAATTTACAACAATTCGGAAGAAATCGGAGCAGAACCACTGGCCAAAGCAGCAACCAAAATCCGTGCAAGTTTGTGAAGCTGAAGCAATCCTCCCACACATGGGGCCTTGCCGCCCCTCCTCCGTCCCTGAGACTTGCAGACCGAAGAGAGAGAGAGAGAGAGAAAGCGAGAGACCAGCGTTCGAGTTCGTCCAAGACGGCCGCGGCTTGGGTGCTCCGGCCGGGATCGGCGCTCGGTCTAGCCCCGCGGCTCGGTGGGCGGCCTGCGTTCGAGCAGCATGTCCAGCCGCGGAGGCACCTCCGGATGGAGCTGGCGCGCACGGGAACGGGGCCGGTGGGGTCCAGGCGGGGCACTCTTCTTCTCTCCGGCCGCGGGGCCCTTACTCCATCGCAGCGCCGGCGCGGAGGCAGCGGGGCGACGGGGACTACCGCGCAGGCGTCGGCTTCCCGGGTCTAGTGCCAGCAGCCGCGGCGGCGGAGGTTGCTGCTGCTGCTGCTGCTGCTGCTGCTGCGGCGGGCGCGCGCCGCTGCCGTTCTCGCCATGCCGGACGCGGGGCCCACGCTGCGCCTGGCGCGGCGGGCGGGAGGCCCCCGCCCGAAAGGGAGGCCCGGGAGGAAGTGCGCGCGGGCCCCGGCGGCGGGAGGGGGCGGGGAACAGGCCCGGCAGGCGGCAGCAGCAGCGGCGGCGGCGGCGGCGGCGGCGCCCCTGGCTCCTCAGCCGCACACTCGGGGTCACCAGCGCAAGCGCCGCCCCCTCACAGCCCGGCCATCTTTTCAGCACGGCACCGACGACTCCTCCAAGCGCGACTGCCACCGCCGCCGCCGCCGCCGCCTGCCCAGCCGCGGCGTTAGGCGAGCTCACCCCGCCAGGCCGCCACCGCCGCCGCCGCCGCCGCCCAGCGCGCACGACGAGGCCCGCTGGAGGCCCCTCCCTCGCGCCTGGCCGCCCTCACCCGGACTTCACGCGCCGCTCTAGCTCGGTGGGACCGGGGCTGCCCCGGCCGTGGTGGATGGTGCGGCGCTTCAGGCCCGCCCGCTAACGACGACCGTTACCCCAACGGGCAAAGACACTGTCATCCCCGAGACTCCCCCGCCGCCGTCGTCGCTAGCCCTCGCACGCATGCGCACAGCGCGCTCTCACACACCGCCACCCCCCCTCCCGCCCTTCCTTTCCCTCCGCTTCCCTTTTCCCCTGCTTCTCCTCTAAAAGCCCCCTCCACGCCCTCCCGGAGCTACCGGCGCTCGCCGGGCGCATGCGCAACCCCCCCACCCGACCCTACCGCCTTTCGCCCTTACGCGTGCGCTTTGACCGCCCACCCAGAAAAACCGGATAAACACATTAGCCCGCTCACGCCAGCCCCGCCCTGCCCCGCCGCCAGCCCACCCTGAGCGCCACTGCGCATGTCTGGCTCTCCACTTACGGCTCCTGGGGACGGAGCATGCTCAGTGCGAGCCGCAGGCTCTCACCGCCCTTCCCCCCTGCGCTCTCCAATTCCCTCTCCCAGGCTGTGTGTGGGTTGTGGTGAACTGGGGAGCCGGCACGGGCGTCCTCTCGCGTGGGCTGTCCCCGTCGCGCCGTGTGGCGGCCGGGTGGGCCTGGGGTCCCAGCGCGGCCTCCCCACGCTCCGCTGACCGCGGTGGGAGGAAGCAGCCTAGCACGGCCGCCAGCCCCGCCTCGCCACCTTCCTCCCTCCCGGAACCCAGCGCGTGGCCGCCGTGGGTAGCGGCTGGCCAAGTTGGAAAGCCACTCCTTTAGGTCCTCAGGGAGACTGCCCTGGTGCGTGGACACACCTCGTGCTGTATGGTCTTGGTCTGTAGAGTCTGAAACAATCCGAATCCTTCGTTGTGCTGCACTTTAAAAAAAAAAAAAAAAAAAAAAAAGGCTTTTGCCTTTTTTGCAGAAGGGCTGAGGACGCTGGGTTATAAATAAAAGCTTAACTGAGCGTGATTCTCCCCTCTCAAAATACAAATCCTTTTTTGGGTAGCACAATTAGAAATTGCTCTTCGGCATATTTTTTGCACATAATAAACGCTGTACACGTTTGCAAAGTGAAAATTACGACGCGCAAGTCTTTTTACATACGTGTCCATACGGCATACCAAGGGCTAATTTTAGGGACTGGCCCATAAGTTATTAAGGAAGCCCGTAGAGTCTTGGTTTCCATTTGAAGACAGATTCTGTTTTTGTTTTTGTTTTGTTTTAACAAAAACCTAACATATAGTACCAGTAAGAGTCTAATTTCCTAATTTTATATAGCAGCAGGGTGAGTAAAGCTGTGGAAAATGTATTTGGAAGTCACACATGGGAAACGATAAGTATTCTAAAATTAGCTCATTTTAAAGGCTCCATCTGCCTTTTCTTTTTATGATAGCTCTTTCTAAGGTCACTTTCAACTAAAACCGCTATACAGTTCTATTTTTACTCCAGATTCTCAGGTCTTCTCCCACAGCACATAGGTTGCTCTCCTCCAAAGGAGAAACTTGAAGGGTAAACTAATCAGCCTTGCTCACAGCCAGGAAACGTAAATGAGCAGTCACGCTAGGTAAGGGATTACCTGCAGGCATTCATTTTCCCCCTAACTGTATTTTAAAAATCGTTTGAGAGGCACACCAGCCAAATTAAGATTAATCTATTGATGGTGTGTGTGAGTCAGAGTTAAACCTATTCTTTTTTTAGTTTCTGGAATTGGTCGCAAATGGTAATAGGTTATGGCACTAAAAGCAAGCCATCTTGAACTGTATCCCTTTCTTTTATTGGCTTCCTTGAGCATTGCCTGAAAAGGGATCAGATAGATTGTTCATAGACAATAAATTGCTTAGACTAAATATTTAGGAAAAATCACATATAATTCAAATCCAATAAGAATGTCCACTTATTATCATTTTTCATATTTTATATTTTTAACTAATGTTTGAGAATAAAAGTATCAGGACAGTCAGACCCAACAAAAATAGAAAATACAGTTTAGGGAAAAATGGGTTAACGTCCTGCAAATGATTATTTGCCTAGGATGACTGCCAATTTATACAACCTGGTTGTAAAACCACCAATTATTTGAATAAATGATTTATTTTACAATAAATAGTTTGGGATTTATAGAATTATTTCACAGAAGGTTGCATATTCTACACTCAGGTTTCCCTACCATTAGCATCATATATCTATATGGTGTATTTCTCACATTTAATGAATCAATACAATATCAATAACTAAAAGCCATATCGTTTGCTTGAGTTACTTTCACACAGCTGTGACCACAGTACCAGAAAGAAACAAGATTTATTTTTGCTCATGGTTTCAGATGGTAGTAGGGAAGGCAGGGTCACCACATGCTGACCAGAACAGATGGCAGCTGTTCATATCATACAAACCAGGAAGCCGGGCTGCAGGCACGAGGAGCTGGGTCTGACATCCAAAGATCTATACCAAGTGATCGGCTGCTAGCTAAGTCTCCATTCCTAAATGCCCCCCAAAATGGCCAGGCCAGCCTGTGGGGGTGTTTCCAATTCATACTTATATTAATGTTCATATTCAGGTTTCTTCTAAGACCCTCTTACTGCTCCAGGTTACCACATTAATTTAGACACCCTGTCTACTTGAGTTCCTCTTGGCATCCAGGTAGATTTTCATCTTCTCCAACAATTTTTAGAATTTTTAGAATTTAGAATTTAGAATTTAGTATTCACTGGTTATCTGAGATTGAGATTTAACCTCATTCTGCATTTTATCTGGCAACCTAGGGTATGTTGACTATAACCTTCTTTTATGACTGGGTCTAATTTGGTAACCCAGGCTGTCCTCAAATTCTGGATCCTCTTGCCTCCAGCTCTAAATATTGGTATTACAGGCATTCAGAGGCTCAGAGGTCACCAATCTAATAGTCCACTAATGGGGTTATAAATTGGTAGAATATTTCTTAAGGTCAAAGCTTATAAGACGGATGAGCCTCAGAATCAACAGTTCTACTGCTAGCAATTTAGTATGTATCAGATGTTCTTAATGATTCTTGTCTCATAGCAAACTTACTTTATTTATTTGCTTTTGGTTTAGTAAAAGCTGGCCTGGAAATCACAATGTAGCCAGAGCCTCCATCCTCCACCTCCTGAATGCTAAGATTACAGGCCTGTGCCTCTATTCCTTATAATTTTAGTCTTAGTGTCTTTTCACAGCGTCCCTAGGTGAAAAGAAACAATGTATTTAAAAAATAGCCAGGTATGGCACCCAACACCTTTAATCCCAGCACTCCGGAGGCAGGCAGGCAAACCTCGGAGTTCCAGACCAGCCTGGTCTACAGAGAGAGTTCCAGGACAGCCAGGTGTTGTGTGGTGTTTTGATTGTGTTCTGACAAATAAAGATTGCTTAGAATCAGAGGACAGAGCTAGCCACTAGTTAAGCATAGAGGTCTGGAGGTCTGCACAGAGAGGAGACCGGATGTGATAAGGGGGGCGGGGGGGGGGGGGGGAGAAGATCTAGGCCCTTTTGGACAGAGGAATGGAAGAAATAGGAAGCTACAGGTAGCTGCTCCCTGTTCTCTGATCTTTCAGGTTCTTACCCCAATATTTGACTCCTGATTTTTTATTGTTAAAGATTAATTAGATTTATGCTTCAGGCAGGGATACACAGAGAAACCATGTCTCAAAAAAAAAAGAAAGAAACAATGTATTACATTGTTACATCCAGTCTATATGACCTAACTTGGTAGCTATATGACAAAGTAGCTCAGATACATTGTGGTGATACTTTGTACTCTAACAAATAAAATTTACCTGAAGGTCAGAGAACAGAGCCAGCTACTAGATTAAACATAGAAGCCAGGCAGTGGTGGCACAAATCTTTAATCCCAGCACTTGGGATCTCATTGGAAAGCACACATGTCATTAATCCCAGCACTACGAAGGTTGAGACAGGAAGTAGAATGGCTGGACAGAGAAAGGCATGTGAGTCGGGAGGAGACAGGAACTGAGCCCTTTCGGCTGAGGACTCAGGGGCATTCTGTCTGGGGACAGGATCTTAACCTTTCAGCTGAGGAGCTGGCAAGTGGCTGTAGCTTGTTTCCTCTGATCTTTGAGCATTTACCCCAATATCTGGCTCTGGTTTTTTATTATAAGACCAACTAGGATTCGTGCAACAGTACATTTCATTATCAAATGGATATAATCTTTATTAATAATATGGGTATACTTCTTAGTATGCACGAAAGACTCCAGTTCAGTTTCCAGCACCCTCATGGCAGATCACAACAATTTGTAACTCCACTTCCAGGGGATCTGATGTCCTCTTCTGGCCTCCACAGGCACTGCATGTACATGACACACAGACATACATGTAGACAAAACATTTATACACATAAAAATAAATCTTTTTAAAAATATTCCAAATATATTACCTCCTTGATAGGAATGTATAATGATCTAATGTTGAAACTATGACCTATCTGAAGCTAACAGTTTACAGAATGTCCAACAAATGTCAAATATTTCTATGCTTTGTCAAAAAGTTGATAAATCGGTCAGGCATGATGGTGCATTCCTTTAATTTCAGAACTTGAGAGGCAAAGGAATGTGGATCTCTGTAAATTCAAGGCCAGACTGGTCTACAGAATTAGTTCTAGGACAGCCAGGGTTTTACAGTGAGACCTTGTCTCAAAAAGAAATAAGAGTGATAAATAAACCCTGTGCTTTCCTATGAGTTTATGTCAATGTAATTGTTTCTATTTTTTAAAGGATTAATAGACCTAATCTACATTTTCAATTTGAAGCACTACCTACATTATCATACAACTTTGTTATAGAATATTATATATCTATTAATTGAAGCACTACCTACATTATCAAATGTCTTTGTTATAGAATATTATATATCTATTAATTGAAGCACTACCTACATTATCAAACGTCTCTGTTATAGACTATTATATAGCTATTAAAACTTTTATAAGGCTGTGTGGTTTGGATAAGATGACCCCATAGTCTTAGGCATTTGAACAACTGGTCCCCAATTGATGGCACTGTGTGGGAGGTTTAAGAGGTGTAGTCTTGGTGGAGGGAGAATGTCACTTGGTGCAGGCTTTGAGGTTGCAAAGCCTCACTATATTCCCAATGTGCTTTCTCAGCTCCATACTTGTGGTTCAAGATGTGAGCTCTCAGTTGCTGCTTCTGACCCTGCTGCCATAACTCTGTCATCAAGGACTCTAACTCTAGAATCGTGAGCCCAAATAAGCTCTTTTATAAGTTACTTGATTGTTGTGTTTTATTACAGCAAAAGAAAAATTACTTGCTGTGGGATGTCCTGTATGTTCTGAATCTATGTTGCTATAATTTATTGATAAATAAAATGCTGATTGGCCAATAGCCAGGCAGGAAGTATCGGATAGTATAGGCAGGACAAGCAGAGAGGAGAATGCTGGGTGAGGAGACACTGCCAGCCGCCACCATGAGGAACAGGATGTAAAGTATCTGTAAGCCACGAGCCACATAGCAAGGTATAGATTAATAGAAATGGGTTAATTTAAGATATAGATCAGATAGCAAGATGCCTGCCACAGCCATACAGTTTATAAGTAATATAAGTCTCTGTGTGTTTAATTGGGCCTGAGTGGCTACAGGAGCCAGGTGGACACAGGAATACTCCAGTTACTGTTACTAATACAGCTCAGCAAGGTGCCACACACCTGTAGTTCCAACATTTGGTAAACTGAAGCAGGAAGGTTAGTTTACCCAGGCATTCAAGACAAACCTTGACAACATAGCAAGCACGTTTCAAAATGAATTAATTAAAATGTTAATATGTTCTTTTAGATTTCCTTTTTATTGTTTTTAATTATGTGTGTGCATATGTGTGGTTAAGTGTATATGAGTGCAGGTGCCCACAGAGGCCAGAAATCTGGCCTCCAATCTCCTTGGAGCTGGAGTTATAGACATTCGTGAGCTGCCCGATGTGGATGTTGGGAACTGAACTCAGATCCTGTACAAGGGCAAAGCATGCTCCTAGCTAAGCATCTCTCCAGCCCCAAACCTTTTTTTTTTTTTTTAGACACAATCTCACTATTACACCGAGTCTGGACTTGAACTCACTACGTAGCTGAGCATAACTTTGAACTTTTGATTCTGTTGCCTCTGAACCCAAGTGCTGTAACTACAAGAATGTAACACCCAAGTTCCCAGTCACATGAGCCAACATGTCCAGTGACTATCTACTTCTTGAAACTAGGCATGGTAGTGCAGGCTTGCAAGCTCAGTACTTGGGAGGAGAAGAAGGAGGAGGAGGAAGAAGAAGATCAGTGCAGCATCACCCTGAGATGATGAAGGAGGAAAGGGGGAGGAAGAAGAGGACTTTATACACCGACTATCAAAACAGAAATGTTTTTCTGGATGGTGAGTGTCTTAGTTAAGGCTGCTATTGCTGTGATAAAACACCATGACCAAAAGCAAGTTGAGGAGGCAAGAGTTTATTTTACATTCCCACACCACTGTTTATCATCGAAGGAAGTTGGGACAGGAACTCCAACAGGGCAGGAACCTGAAGGTAGGAGGAGCTGATACAGAGGCCGTGGAGGGTTGCTACTTACTGGCTTGCTCTCCATGGCTTGCTCAGCCTGTTTTCTTATAGAACCCAGGACCACCAGACCAGGGGTAGCACCACCCACAATAGGCTGGGCCTTCCCTCATCAATCGCTAATTAAGAAAATGCCTTATAGGCTTGCCTACAGCCCAATCTTTTTGTGGGATATTTTTGTTTGTTTGCTTGTTTGCTTTTCAAGATAGGGTTTCTCTATATAATCCTAGCTACTCTAGAACTCACTCTGTAGACCAGTCTGGCCTTGAACTCGCAGAGATCCACCTGTATCTGCCTCTAGAGTGCTGGGACTACAGGTGTGCGCCACCCAATCTTTACAGAGGCATTTTCTTAATCGAGCGTCCCTCCTCTCAGATGACTTTAGCCTGTGTCAAAATGACATAAAACTAGCCAGCACAGTGAGATTGTGGGGAATACTTTTTCTGGTTACTGTGTGTACATTCACAATGAATTAAGCTTCCCTATCCTGTTCTCTACCCCCGCCAAACACTCGCCTCTTCCATTATACCTGCCACGCTAAGCAGAAGTTGTTGGTCTAGCCTGTCGTCTCCTTTTTATGTTGTAACTGTGACAAAGTCAGCATTTGCACCCTGTCTTTATTCTCGTTGCCTGGCATAGGGTTTGAAGCATCGTGGGAATTAGGTCACTGTTAAAGTACTGATTACTAGAAATCTGATGTCTGTGAAGCCGCCAGGATAGGCATGGGCAAACATTCGCCTTTTCCCTAGAGATAGTCATAAAACTTACTATGTTCAAGACAGTTCTCACTTCATCTTCATCAATGTCAATTCTAAGTTATTTAATAAAGCCCAAAGTATGGATTGATTTGAAACACTCAGGATATAGCACACAAGTATGTATTGATTGCACTCTGTCTAGCATTTTGGACACAGTAAAGTAAATGTAGAAGTTGTTGACATTAAGCTTTCAGAAAACAAAAAGTCCAGCTGGCACTGTAAGGGACTTTCTGAAGGGTTAGGCCCTTTTAAAATTATGAAATAGCTGTCTGCTTTCCTTTCCTCTCCTCTACCCACTCCATTTTAAAATCACTTTTTAAATTAATTTTTAGAGTTAGCATACAAAGTAAAGGAAACTCAGTGTAGCCCTGACTGTCCTGGAACTCTCTGTAGACCAGGTTGGCCTCAAACCCTTATAACGTTTTCATATACAATGATGTGTTTTGTGCCCCCTTATTTTTCTTCCTCCTCCAAAATCTGCATTGCAATGATGTTCCCTCTCCAGCCCTCTTACCTGTCATTCTCCCTTCTGGCCCAGTATCCTAGCTCATCACCTTCACCATTACACCTATCCATCCAAATCTGAACACGTCTAGCCTGCAGTTACTGTGGATAACTATCAGTAAGTTCAACCTACAGGAAAGTGGTAACAGGTTAACTCAAAATAAAGTTAAATTTACACATTCAGACACTGGCCAGATAAATACTGAAATAGGGGGCTGGAGAGATGGCTCAGAGGTTAAGAGCACCAACTTCTCTTCCGGAGGCCCTGAGTTCAGTTCCCAGCACCACATGGTGGCTCACAACCATCTGTAATGAGATCTGGCACCCTCTTCTGTATACATAATAAATAAATAAATCTTTAAAAAAAAAAATACTGAAATAAAAAATAGAGTCTCAGATAGATCCAGGCTAGCCTCTCCAAGTGAAGCTGGGGTTGACCTTGAACTAATCCTCCAGCTTCCACCTCTGAGTGCTGAGATTACAGGCATGAACCACGTTGTACTGGTTTTATGTGGTGCTGGAAATCCAGCCCAGGGCTCTGTGCATGCTATGAAGCATTCCACCATCTAATGGACATTCCCAGCCCCAGAACAATACTTCTCTATAGAAAGCCCGTCACCGGATGAAATTTGACCAGGATCTAATCCAAACCAGTACTCCTGTCCTTTCGTAATGCCTCTCTGACCTACCAGATTTCCTCCTTCTGGCTAGAGGTCAGAGTCCTCACAGCTCAGTCCCAGCACCTCAGGGGAAGCTTTTCACCTCCATTCCTGTGACCATGTCCCTGGGACCTTCAGATCAACACTTATAATGCATTTATTTCATCCAAACAACATTTAGTGGTTTTAGCACTCATTTCTTTTACATCTTCACCTTCATCCTCTCTGGGTCTAACCCTAACAAAGCGCCTTGCTTATTGGCTGTTCTAATACAGTACCAGACACATATTAAAGTACCCACTAAATGTGACTGTCTTTATTCCCTAAGATGCTTTCAATACCATCCAAATGCCTATTAAATTTGTCCATTCATTTATGCAACCAACACTTATTGCCAGTTATATGCCAGGCATTCAGAATACAAAAATGAATAATTCAACATTCTTCAGCCCTCAAAGAGTTCACAGTCTAGTTGGGGTGGCAGCTATGTACACAGCTTATTTATAATTCAGAGTTGCAGGATTTAGGGATATTCTCAAGGCAACTCTGAAATGTCTTAGCAGAGAGTTCTGGAGCATTGTGGGTTGAACTAGTTCACGTGCACTTTTCTGAGAAAAGATCTGCAATTATTCATAGCATTGTTGCTAAGGGGAAATGTGTTCTGCATTCCAAACAGTCAATTTAAAAATTGAATTTTTGGAACACAGCCCATTTGCCCCTGGAGATGTCTATTTCTCCCATATCTCAGAATCCCCATTTGTCTAAGGACAATTTCTATTTCTTGATGATTCCCACCTGTTCTCCATGGCCTGTGGTACAACCTGGGGGTCTTTCAGTCACCAATTCACACACCTGGGCTCCACACTCTATGATTGAGACAGTTCTCTGGTCAAGCAGGTCTCCAACATGTTGAAATAAAGGAGCCTCAGATCTAAGTTCTGATGATTTACCCCTTCACTGTTGGAGAAGTTAGTGAGAAAGAAGCGAATATGTGGGTGGAGACAGTTTGGAATCCCTGCTGTGGGAAATGAGAGGGAAAGCTGATTAGGGTGATGTGGAGGATTACAGGAATGATTTTTATTTTATTTTATTTTTTGAGACAGGGTCTCTCTTTGTAGCCCTGGTTGTCCTGCATCTTGCTATGTAGACCAGGCTACCTCAAACTCACAGAGATCTGCCTGCCTCTGCCTCTGCCTCTGTGTCTCAAATGCTGGCATTAAAGGGTTGGGCCACCACACCATGCTCAGGAATGATTTTAAAAGGATATATCTCTTGGGTAAAATAGGACTTATAAAAAATTTCTAAGTGTACCATCCTGGGCCATAAAGTTTTAAAAGTACTCTTTGCAATTCATAAGTAGGCTAGGTTAAAAATGAAGATTTCAATTGTTTAAAAATTGTTGACATTTCGCTAGGCATGGTGGTACACACCTGGTCTACATAGCAAGTTGTAGGATTGCTAGAACTACATAGATACATAGACCCTGTCTCAAAATCAAAACCAAAACCCAACGAAAGAGTTAACTCTGTGTGTGTGTGTGTGTGTGTGTGTGTGTGTGTGTGTGTGTGTGTGTGTGTAGGTCAGATGACATCCTGGTGTTCTTTTCTCTTTCCATCAGGTGGCTTCCCAGGATAGAACTCAGGTAGTCTGGCAGGGCAGTAAACACCTTTGCCCACTGAACCATCTCACTAGCCCTTGATTTTTTAAAAATAATTTTGAGGCAGTGTGGTTGTTTGAATAAGAATGGCCCCCATAGGCTCATATATTTGAAGGCTTAGTCTCCACGGAGAGGAACTGTTGGATAGGATTAGACAGATTAGGAGGTGTGGCCTTCTCCGAGGAAGTGGGGCTCCGAGGTTTTCAGAACCCACTCCCAGCGCCATGTTTCTCTGCTGCCTGGGGCTCAGATGCAGCATTTTCAGCCGCCGCTCCAGTGCCATGAACACTGCCCAGCTCCCCACCATGACGACAGTGGACTAGCCTTCTAAAACAGAAGGGAAGCCCCCAGTTAAATGCTTTCCTTTATAAGAGTTGCCTTCGTATGCCGGGAGGTGGTGGCACACGCCTTTAATCTCACTCAGCACTTGGGAGATGGAGGCAGGTGGATCTCTGTAGTTCGAGGCCAGCCTGGGCTACAGAGTGAGTTCCAGGAAAGGCTCCAAAGCTACACAGAGAAACCCTTGTCAAAAAAAAAAAAAAGAAAGAAAGAAAGAAAGGAAGGAAGGAAGGAAGGAAGAAAGAAAGAAAGAAAGAAAGAAAGAAAGAAAGAAAGAAAGAAAGAAAGAAAGAAAGAAAGAAAGAGAGAAAAGAGTTGCCCTGGTCACGGTGTCTCCTCACAATAATAGAACAGTCACTAAGGCAGCATTTTGCTATGTAGACCAGAGTAGCCTTGATTACCTCAGCCTCCCCTATGTACTGGCATTACAGATGTGTGCCACCGTGCCTAGAGAAAAATGAGGCCTTCTAATCTAGGGTTGAGAAAGCTGGATTTTGTGTTCTGGTTTGTTCTCGCTGTTCCTGGGATTTGGGGGAGTGGCATGGAGCAGTGGATAAATCAGAAGAGCTCTGAATATGATAATTACTATGTAGGTTTGGGGAAACCCATTCCTAGTCTCTGAGCTTCAGTTTTCATCTGTCAAGAAGGGCTAATACTGTCCTGAGGAGTTTGGTTTTTGTTTGTTTGTTTGTTTCTCTGCGTAGCTTTGTGCCTTTCCTGGATCTCACTCTGTAGACCAGGCTGGCCTTGAATTCACAGAGATCCACCTGCCTCTGCCTCCCGAGTGCTGGGATTAAAGGCGGCGCCACCACTGCCCGGCTTGTCCTGAGGAGTTTTAACATGGCAGATGATGTCTTCATCAGTCCTATGCTTAACACTGACATTGTGGATACACCAGAGAAAAAGACTCTCAAGGAGTTCCCAGCTCCCTATTAAGGCAAAAATGATACATTTATGCCATGCAACAAGTACTTCAGGAAAATGTTACAAAAATCTAAGAAAGGACACCTGAGGAGACGTCAGGGTTCCAGGAAATGTTACATAAATAGTGACTTAATGGACAAGTAGGAGAGAGAGGAAGGGTAAGAACGGCTGCTAGATGGAAGCAAGGGCTTACGGGAAAGCCTGAAGGAAAAATCCGGCTGAGATACACATAGTACAGGGAAGGAAATTTTGAGAAATGAGAGGGAGGGACAAGCAGAGATCAGATTACAATGGACATTATACTAACATCATAAAGGTCATCCTGAGGGTAATGGAGCATCAGAGGAAATAGATGGGGTGGAGCGGGCATCCGAGCCACTGCAGTTCACTAAAGGTGATCCTGCCCAGGAACTGGCCAATGGCAGTCCAAAAATCGAGGCGGTACCTTGCCCTGTTTTTCATGGCCCATTGGACAGGAGCGTTTTGTTTTGTTTTGTTTTTTACTTTACATTTTTAAATGGTGGATTTGTTTTGTTTTGTTCATGAGTTAGGAAGGAAACTGAGGGGTTGCCACAGGCTTCGAAGCATCTATCGCTGAATTCCACCTTTAGATCCAAATGCTTTTCTGGTTGTTTCTTATTTTAGGCCGAAATACTTTTCTTGAGACAGGGTGTTCCGGAGCCCAGGGTGGCCTCTAATTTGCTACATAGCTGAGGATGACCTTGTGCTCCTCCTAATCGTCTCCCCTCCATGTCCCAAGGGCGGGATTACAGACACAACTAAGCCTGGTTTTAGCCCTAAATGGTTTAAAATAATAAAAATAAATAAATAATGGAATAAAAACAAGGGGCTGGGTGGATGCTCCTTTGATAAAGGACCTGCTAGGCAAACCCGAGTTTGGATCCCTAGCACCCCCACAAAAAGCCAGGCATAGTAACAGGTGTCTTTACCTCTACCCCTGGGCAGAGGGGCAGGGTACACATGCTCCTGAGGGCACAGATGCAGAACACCCATAAAAATAAATAGCTTACAAAGTCAGATGACTCAGTGCGGAAAAGCACTTGTTGCTGAGCCTGAGACCTGAGTTCCATGACCAGGCCCCACATGGTAGAAGGACACAGTCTCTTTTTCTCCTACTACACACTTGAGTAATTTCAACCCCCAAACCCTAAAATTAACCATTTAGACTGTTGTATGAAAAGCTTCCTGCCCCTCGATCTTTGGTATGGAACTAAGCCGGTGACAATGAGGAGTGAGAGACACTAAGGGTTGGGGCTGTGGGTCTAAGAAGGAGCTAGCTGAACTAGATAGAGGTATAAACTGTAAGCCAGCACCACACCAATATCAGCAGAAACAGGGAAGGGTAACCAGGTATGGTGGCTCATATCTGCAATGCCAACACTTGGAGGCTAATGTGATGGCTCAAGTTGTGTTTTAAGTTGAAATTACTGTGCTCAAGAGATCTATAAAACAAAAAGACCTCTAACCTGTAACTCCCGCTTGCCCAAGGAGAGAAAACTTCCTGGAATGCTGGGGGCTGTTGTTCATGTAAGATAACAAGTCAAGTGTTTTCCTTTCTGTAAACAAGCTTGGTTGCCCCAACCGGACAGGATGTGTTTGATCACATGTAAGCAGGAGGTATGGAGGCAGGAAGCATGTCAAGATGTATGCTTGCTTCCAGTCGGACAGATGTGTGAAGTACGTCGTAGCCCTTAAAAGCCTCTGATTAATGTAATTTGGTGCCATTCTCTGGGAATCCTGGGCATGGACCTGGCCAGTATTTAATAAAGCTTGCTTCAGATTTCGCTCAAAAACTAGTGGTCTCATTCTTGCACAGTAGGAATAACACTGAGGAGGGATTCTGTGAGTCTGAAGTGAGTCCCAAGCCAGCCTGAACTATCAAATGAGATTCTGTCTTAGAAAGGAAAAGGCAGAGAAAAGAAGGGGAGGGGAGGGGAGAGGAGGGGAAAAGGGAAAGAAGGGGGAGAGAAGGGGACTTTGGAGGGGGGGAGAGCAGCTACCAGGTAGAGGAAGAAATGAAGAATGAACGGGGCTGACATTGTGACTCAGTTGGTAGAGTGTTTACTTAGCATGCATGAAACCCTGAGTTCAATCCCCAACACTGAATAAACCAAGTGTGATGGTACAGATCAGCACTTGAGAGGAGGAAGTTCAAGGTCATTCTGCATTAGTATTTGAGGCCAGCCAGTCTCAAAAAGAAGGGGAGGAGAAGGGAAGGGGGTAGGGAGAGAAAGCTGAAGTCACACAAAAGTCGGGGAAAGGAGTCAGGAGATTGTAGCTCAGTGGTAGAACATTTGCCTAATACTGCGTTAAAATCCTGGGTTCAGTCCCCAGTAATTCCCACCCACACACCCGCTTTTTTTTTTTTTTTACACATTTATTTGGGGGTTGATTTGAATGTCATGGCACATGTGTAGAGGTCAGAACAGCACAGCCCTCCCATGGAGGCAGGCAGTTCTTCTGCTCTGTGGACTTTGGGATCCAGTTCAGTAATTAGGCTGGCTGGGAAGTGCCTTGGACTGGTTCGTTTTTGTCTCTTCACACAAGCTAGAGCCATCTGGGAAGAGGAACTTCAACTGAGAGCTTGCCGCCCTCAGACTGGCCTGTAGGCAATCTTGAAGTATATTTTCTTAATTAGTGATTAATATGTGGGGGGCTCCAGCCCATTGTGGGTGGTGTCACAACCAAGCTGGTGGTTCTAGGTTGTATAAAAAAGCAGGGTGAGCAAGCCACGAGGAGCAAGCAGTGGTCTACCATGTTCTCTGCCTCTGTTCCTGACTTTCATGGCTGATGAACTACAAGAATGATGAAATAAGCCCTTCCCTCCTAAGGTGATTTTGTTCACAGTGTTTTATCACAGCAATAAAAACCCTAAATCAGGACTAATAATTAATATAATTTGTGTTCAACTCTAATATTGTTATTGTTCTTACTATAAAAGCAATGGAAACATTAACTCAATACTTTTAAAATATTATGTGCCAGATATGATGGCATATGCCTTTAATCCCAGTACTTAAGAGTCAGAGACAGGCAGATCTCTTGTGAGTTTGGGGTTAGCCTGACCTACATAGTAAAACCCTGTGTCAAAAACAAAAAATAAAAGTTATTTATTCTTTTACTTAGTAAAAAAAAAAAAAAAAAAAAAAAAAAAGATGAAACAGAAGACAAGATTGCCTACCAAATAGATTTCCAGAGAATATTTACCAAATTATTCAGCAGACATCTACTATTTATCTACTGTGTAACAGGCTGGGTCTGGAGATGGAAACTGAACCAGGTCTTCTGCAAGAGCAGAAGGTGCTCCATCTCTCTAGTCCCAGAATGAAGTATCTTTTGAAGCTCAACCTCTGGCCCTTCTCTGTCACTTTGTGGGATCCTTCACCTGCATAAACAAAAAAAACAAAACAAAACAAAACCCAGCCAAACAAAGAAACCCACAACAGGGTCTCCCTGTAGAATCTAAGCTGTTTCCAAATTCACCATCATCTTGTCTCAGTTTCCTCAATGCTGGTTTTAGTCAGGGGCCATCATTCCTGACATTTTTTCCATAGTAGTCCTGGAGGGAAGGGAGATTCCTCCATTAGACAACCTGAGATCAATCCTCCAAATTTATGTAAAGTTGGAAGGGAGAACTGAGTGCACAAAGCTCTTCTCTGACCTCCATATATGTGCATTGGTGCGCATGAACACACACACGCACACACACTTTAAAAAAAAATGTTTATAAAAAGGATCTGTATGGTGAGAAGGCGCAGCAGGCAAGGGCATGTATTCTTTTGTCTATCTGCTGTTGATGTATGCCTTGACCAAAAGCAATCTGGGGAGGAAAGGCTTTGTTTGCCTTAAGGGTTATACTCCATCATCAAGGGAAGCCAGGACAGGAGCTCAAGGCAGTAGCCCAGAGAGAGGAACAGAAGCAGGAACCGCAGAGCACTGATTCCTGACTTGTTCCTCCTCCTACCTTATAGCACCTAGGACCACCATATTGGGGGGTAGTACTGCCCACAATGAACTGGACCCTCCCACATCAATCGCTAACTAAGAGAATGGTCTACAGCAAAATATTAATAGAGCATATTCTCTCTCTCTCTAATGATTTTTTTCTGTTTCTCTGTGTAGTCCTGGCTGTCCTAGAACCCGCTCTGTAGACCAGGCTAGCTTTGAATTCACAGAGATCCACCTGCCTCTACCTCCCAAGTGCTGGGATTAAAGGTGTGTGCTGTCACTGGGGCTTTTTCTCAATTGAGGCTCCCTCCTCTCAGATGACTCTAGCTTGTGTCAAGTTGACCTGAAAATTAGCCAGCACAGTGCCAGTTTCTATTTATAGCAAATTGCAAATATTTAGCCTTCATGAAGTCCAAGTAGGTATTATTTATCCTTATTTAACAAATGAGGAAACTCAGGTATAAAAAGGTTAGCAACTTGTTCCAGGTTACAGAGTAAGGCAGAATTAAGTCTGCAAGGCTGTAGACAAGAGCAATACCTGTTACAAGAGGTGTTGCATTTGTTTATGTTGTTGAATATTAGCTTAACTACGTAAAGATGTATTGCATTTGTTTACAGAATATTTGTTTAACTATGTAAAGATGTGTTGCATCTGTTCACCTTGTCTGCCTAAGGCACCTGATTGATCTAATAAAAAGCTAAAGCCAATAGCTATGCAGGAGGTATAGGTATAGGCAGGACTCTGGGCAAAGAGAGTAAGAAGGAGGAATAATCTTGTCTCAAAAGGGACAGAGGGAGAGAGGGAGATGCCAGGAAGATACCAGAAGCCAGCCAGCCAGACACAGAGGAAGCAGGAAAGTAGGACGTACATAATGAAAGAAGGGTAAAAGCCCTGAGGCAAAACATAGATGAATAGAAATAGGTTAAAACAAGTTAAAAGAGTTAGTGGGACAAGGCTAAGCTAAGGCCAAGTATCTGTAATTAATAAGTCCCCATGTTCTTACTTGAGAACTGGTTGGTGGCTCAAAAAAAATTCAACAAAATGGTACCCAATGTGGGGCTCAAATTTCCACAGAGGGTCTGAGAAAACTGGAAAAAAAAAACATGCCTTTAAGAGGCACTGCTGTGTAGCACAGCACTTGAGTAGCTGGCATGCTAAGTAGACACAGCAAGTTAAGTAAAAAATGCCTGCCACAGTGCAGGCACCAACTTCCTAGAGTGGGGGGTGGTTAAACACAGCTCTCATTTAAATGCAGCTCTCAGCCAGGCCCACAGGCTTAAGGCTCAGCTTTCATGGATCCAAGAAGAGGGTGGAGCCCACTGCCAGAACCATACTGCAGGGATATCTATCATTTGGCAGTTCCTGTAAGGTTACTAGATAAATTAAGGTTGACTGTTTGAAAGTCTTAGGCTGTTTCTCTGTAACCTTATTTTAGTGATATATTGTATACCCTAATAAACTTGCCTGGAAATCACAGGATAGAGCCAGCCACTAGATTAGACATAGAGACCAGACAAAGGTGGCACACACCCTTAATCCTATCACTTCGGAGACAGAGATCCATCTGAATTTCTGTGAGTTCAAGTCCACTCTGGAAACAGGGCCAGGCAGTGGTGGCATGCAACTTTAATCACAGTACTGGGAAGCACACAGGCCTTTAATTCCAGGAAGTGACATGGTTGGGTGGAAAAAGGTATATAAGGTGTGAAGAAACAGGAATTAAAGCAGTTCAGCTGAGACCCTTTTGGATGAGGACTTAGAGGATTTCAGAGTATTTGTGGAGTTGGTGAGGTAATAGGTGGTGGCTGTGGCCTGTTATGCTTCTCTGATCTTTGAACTTTTACCCCAATATCTGGTACTGGGTTTTTTTATTATAAAACCATCTAAGATTCTAACAACACCTTATAATGCGATGTCGAGATTGGTTCTCCTTTAAATTCCTCTGTCTGGGTCTGAATATCTCTATGATCTGTTTTAACAGGTTTTTCTAAAACCTTTATCTTGGCACTCATATTAACCAACTTTTTCAATGATAAAACAGAAATGATGAAACAAATATATTTATAATTGACATTACATAAATCCCATCTACATTAATTATCCTCTCATTTAATTGTTCCATTTTTAGACCATCAATCATATTATCAAACAGAGACCAAACTCCCTCCATTGTAAAAATGTTTCCCATTTTTTAATGTGGGGGGGAAAAAACTCTGTATTTTTTTTTTTGACTAATTCCTCCATTTAAGAAATCCCAATTGACTCACCAAATCTGCTGACAATGATGATTCAGATGATGGTGAAGTGAGACTGCTACCTAGTGTGGCAGCATCCTGTGGAGGGGGTCCAGGGAAAACCACAACCCACCGGGAAAGATCCATCAGTCTGCAGGGGAGAACATGCAAAAGCTGCTAATTCCAGCGATGAACCTGGGCCTGGGCCTGGGCTTCCACCAGTGTCTATGGAGTCATCTGTCTACACAGGGAAATGTGTGAAAGTAGCTAACTCCTGTGGGTTTTGGAGCCCAAAAACCTCTGGAGTTTGCTGCAGAGGCTGTAACAAAAACTTAGCTGGGCCGGGTGGTGGTGGCGCACGCCTTTAATCCCAGCACTCGGGAGGCAGAGGCAGGTGGATCTTTGTGAGTTCGAGGCCAGCCTGGGCTACCAAGTGAGTTCCAGGAAAAGGCACAAAGCTACACAGAGAAACCCTGTCTCAAAAAACCAAAAAAAAAAAAAAAAAAAAAAAAAAAAAAAAAAACTTAGCTGGCAGGGTGGGGACTCCATCCCAGGCTGGGTGGAAACTCTGGCCATGTGTAGCTCTGGCAAGCAGCTTTTTCATGAATCTGTACCCCAAAAGTTGGACACCAGATGTTGCATGAATCCTAAAAGGTCTTATAATAAAATCTCAGAGCTAGATATTGGGGTAAATGCTGAAAGATCAGAGGAAACAAGCCACAGCCACTTCTCACCTGCCAACTCCTCAGCCGATCCTGTCTCCACAAAATCCTCAGAGTAAATGCTCCAGTCCTCAGCTGAAAGGGGCTCCAGTTCCTGTCTCCTCAGGCCTTATATCCCTTTTTCCACCCAGCCATTTCACTTCCTATCTCAACCTTCCTAGAGGTGGGATTAATGGTGTGTATGCTTCCCAAATACTGGGGTTAGAGGTGTGTGCCACCACTGCCTGACTGTCTCTCTTCTAGACTGAATCAGTCTCATGTAGCCCAGTGTGGCCTTGAACTCACAGAGATCCAGATGAATCTCTGCCTACTGAGTGCTAGGATTAAATGTGTGTGCCACCAATGCCTGACCTCTATGTTTAATCTAGTGACTGGCTCTGTCCTCTAATCTTCAGGCAAATTTTATTAGAGTACAACAAAATACTCCTATCTAAGGCAATTTGAGCTAGGAAAGTACAGAGTGCATTTAACAGTTACACCTCATAATTATAAATTTAATATAATTGTATTATATGTATAATTTTATATAATATATAATTTTATTTTTATTATGTGAATGGGTGTTTTGTCTGCTTCCATGTCTGTACACATCTATGCAGTACCCATGGAGGCCAGAAAAAGGCATCAGATCCCTTGAGTTACAGATTGTTGTGGGTAGCCATGTGGGTGCTGGGAACTGAATTCAGATCCTCTGGAAGAACAGTCAGTGCTCTTAACCATCTCTCCCACTGCAAATGGAAGGTAAACTTATTTTTAAACTTCCCTGTCCTAATACGTTCTTAGGCGAAAAGAAATCATCAACAACAAAATACCTAGCATGGTTCTTCCTTCAGATAATTTTGTTTTTTCTGTCATTAAATTTCTTTATTATCATTTTAATGATTATAGACATAGTACATACTTCGTTTTAAAAATTATTTTGTTTGCAACCATCTGTAATAAGGTCTGTTGCCCTCTTCTGGTCATACATGCTGTATACATAATAAATAAATCTTTAAAAAAATTATTTTGTTTGTTTGTTTTATTTTGTAGACTATGTAGCCCAGGCTGGCCTGGAATTCATTATGTAGACCATATTAGTCTTGAGCTCATAGAGATCATCATTCCTCTGCCTTCTGAGTTCTTGTATTAAAGTTATGATGTAATGTGCCCAGTTAGACCATACTTAAGTTAACTATTTTTCCACTCTAGAACATTTAAAAATAACAACAAGATGAAGATCCCATGTAACCCAGGCTAACCTCTAAGTCCTATATAGTCAAGGATGATCTTGAACTTCTGATTCTTCCACCTCTACCTCAAAAATGCTGGAATTACAGCATGAGCTACCACCCCTAAGCTAGTTTAATATTTCATTAAGTATGTAGAATATGTTTCTTCCATTTTATAATGGAACTTATACTTTATTTATATTCAACTTTAGTTGAATATCCTGGAAAATAAAACCTGCATATATGTTATTACTTTAGAATAATTTTTTTTGGATTTTCTGTTTCTTATTTTTATAAGTTTTTTGTCTTGTTTGGGGTTGTTTTGTTTGTTTATTTGTTTTGAGACAGCATCTCACTATAGTAGCCCTGGCTATCCTGAAGCTTGATATACAGACCAGGCTGGCCTTGAACATATAGAGATTCTCTTTCTTCTGTCTCATAAGTGATGGAATTAAAGGCATGTACCACCATGCCAGGGCCCTATTATTATTATTATTATTATTATTATTATTATTATTATTATTATTATCATTGGTTTTTCAAGGCAAGGTTTCTCTGTGAAACAATTCTGGCTGTTCTGGAACTCACTCTGTAGACCAGGCTGGCCTCAAACTCTCAGAGATCCCCCTGCTCTGCCTCCTGAGTATTGGGATCAAAAGTGTGCACCACTACCACCACCACCGGGCTGTTGCTTTGTTTTGTTTTGTTTTGTTTTGTTTTGTTTTGTTTTGAAAAAAGGTTTCTCCATGTAACAGCCTTGGCTGTCCTGGAACTCACTCTGTAGACCAGGCTGGCCTGGAGCTCACAGAGATCTGCCTGCCTCTGCCTCCTGAATGCTGGGGTTAAAGATGTGCACCACCACCACCCAGCTTTCTCCTGTCTTTTTAAAAAAATTTTATTTTATGTGCATTGATGTCTGTGTGAGAGTATCAGATCTTGGATTACAGACAATTGTGAACTGCCATGTTGGTGCCTGGAATTGAACCTGTGTCCTTTGGAAGAGCATTCAGTGCTCTTAACCACTGAGCCATCTCTCTATCCTCTCCTCCCCCTTTTTTTAAACTAATGAAATCACCTGGTATTTTTCTGGGTTTTCCTTTTTTGGGCATCTTGCTGTGGAGAGAATTTATAACCAAGTCTTAATTTTTAGTTATCATATATGAGTCCGTTATAATAGTATATGTCTCTCTCTAATAAAAATTACTTATATAGTTTTTAAACTCAAATTTTTAATAGGATACTCAGTACTTAATTTACAAGAAGGCAATGGATGTTTTTCAAAAGGGGTGGATATTAGATTCAGATGAAGTAATGGAAGTGTCTCAGACTAAGGAAGACCATTAATTTTTGTCAAATCTATTTTTTTTATGGTGTCATTCAGTCACCCAATCCAGAGGACTGAGGATGGTGGGCACAAAGAAAGCTTTGTATACTACACCAACGTTTACAAATAGATTGAAATATATGTTCATTAAACCAAGTTTTATGGGCCATAAGGATAGCTCAGGGGGTAGAGGTAACTGCTGCCAAGCCTGGTGGTGGAAGTTGGCTCCCTGGGGTCCACCTGGTGGAAGGAAAATGCTAGCTCCTTCCAGTTGTCTTGTGACCTCCAAACAGGCACCATTGCATGTAAGCCCCTTCCTAAAATAAATTACTCTAAAACAAAACAAACAGGTTTTGTGAGTGTCATACTTTCTCTTACTCCAATGAAAAGCATGCACACCTAGCATTTGGATAAAATCTAATTATCAAATCTTACTTGCTGTTTTTAGTAAACGGATAAAATATTGAAATCCTTCTATGAGCCAGTTTTTGGTAAATGTTACTAAGAACAGACCATTATATAAGAAAACCTTATTGTTGTAGACAGAGAATCAGATATCACGTCTGCTTCAGTAAATATTGCATTTTGACTTCAGGAATCCATTTTAGAGTTGTATTTACCTAGCCTTGATCAAGATAAGGACCTTGAAAAACCTGTTTTTTATTTATATATGAACACACACACACATCTTACATCAGGCATGCCAAGAGTGGTAATCTTTGGAAGCCGCCACAGATTGTGTCCTTCAGTTATTTTTAGGAATTTTACGGCCAAATTGCATTTTGTAGTACATAAAAACAATTACATGATCTTTAATTTTATTGCCTGAGACTCTGTTTAGTGCACAAAAATCCCATTTAGGACCACATGTTTCCCATTGTGGGGAACATAAAACTAAGTTATCTTTCATTAGATATTTTTCCATGTTTAATAATTACAAGTTGGACAGACATGACTATTGGCCATAAGATCAGCTATAATACTCATTACCAATTTTCTTTTTTTTTTTTGAATTAAATATATTTTAGTGATAGGAGAAAGGCTAAATGCTAGCAAGTTGACAAACCGAACCATTCTGAAAACAAACAAAATATGCAAAATGTTCTGGGATGAAGAAAGGAGAGCTGAACAAATAGGATTTTAATAACAAATTTAGATTAAAGCCATGGGCCATCAAGCAGGAGTCTTGCTAGGGGACCATCTCTAACCATGATGCCATATGCTGGTGGGAAACTCCAAGAATTTCAAAAATCCAGAATTCCAACCTTGCCTTGCATGTTGTTGTGGTATATTTTATCACACTGTGAAGATGTGGTGCTGTTTTACCTTCCCTACCTAAGGCACCTGATTGGTTTAATAAAGAGCTGAATGGTCAATAGCTAGGCAGGAGAAACTAGGCGGGACTTCTCAGCAGAGATAGGAACTCTATGATGAAGAGAGGTTCGTTTTTCCAGTGAGACGCAGAGGAAGGCAGACATAGATTGTGGAAGAAAGGTAACAAGTTACATGACAGAACATAGATTTATATAAATAGGTTAATTTAAGTTATCAGAGCTAGTTGTGAACAAGCCAAAGCTAAAGGCAAGCTTTCACAATTAATAAAAAGTTTCTATGTCATTATTTGAAGTTGGTGGTCCCAAAAAGAAAGTCTGACAACAGCATGTTGTTTTGAAAATACATCTGTCAAAGTAGGAGGGTAAAACATATTACTGTGGCCAGGCGGTGGTGGCGCACACTTTTAATCCCAGCTCTCGGGAGGCAGAGCCAGGCAGATCTCTGAGTTCGAGGCCAGCCTGGGCTATAGAGTGAGTTCCAGGATATCCAGGATAGGCACAAAGCTACACAGAGAAACCCTGTCTTGAAAAAATTTATATATATATATATATATATATATATATATATATATATATATATATATATATATATATATGTAAAACTGTGGAATAATCCTCTTGTACACGGTAAAGATTTGCCACTTGAATTGGCTTAATAAAATGCTGATTAGCCAGTAGCCAGGCAGGAAGCATAGGTGGGGGCAACCAAAACCAAACTAAGGATGATGGGAAGTAGAAGGGCAGAGTCAGGAGTCTCCAGCCAGAGGCAGAGGGAGCAGGAGATAAACATGCCATGCTAGTAAAGGTACTGCCACATGGCAGAGTGTAAATAAGGTATATGGGTTAAGTTAAAATGTAAGAGCTAGTTGGTAATAAGCCTGAGCTATTGGCCAAGCATTTATAATTTATATAAGCCTCTGTGTGGTAATTTGGGACCAGTCAGTCAGGATAGGAAATGTCAGTTTACAATATCTATTACTTAAAAGTTTGTTGGTATGATTTATAAGTTGTAAATATTCCATATATTATGTCGGGTCATCATTTGTTCACTTGTCCTGGGCCCTGCAAATGTTCAGAGTAAACCTTGACAAAGTTCTGCCCAATTAGGAAGGTATGCAGGTCTGTTAGTGAGGGTTGTCACTGTTTCTCTGGCCAACATTAACTTAAAGACATGCAAGGCAGCAGGGCCTATTGGGGTGCCACGTTTGACATATTTTGTGTTGGACATCCACTCCGCAGTGCCATGATCTCAGAGTACATCCCAGACTTGATCACTTGCAGAGAGTTTTTAGTTCACACCTTCATCTCTATACTACACATACCCTCATTACCAGGCCCCCATTGCCTAGTGAAAGCTCCAACTAGAACATTACCAAGATAGTTCATTCCCAGCTATTTTTCTCAGAATCCATCTAACCCATGCTCAGATCAAGTTCCTTGCCCAGAATACATTCAGCCAGGAAACCAGCTTGCCTCTGACCACCCTCCCATTAGACTTAGCATTAAAATGAGCAAAAAAGCAGTTTCCTGGGAAGAGATGAAAAGCTGCTCTCATAAATGTACAGACACAAGGCTGGCCTCTCATTCTCCATTGCCTCCTTTTTTCCTGTGAACTGAGAAGAGAGAGTAGGGTGGGGTGGTAGCTGTTTTCACTTCTGGTCCTCAAGAAGGTGTCTGCAGTGCTTGAGAGTACTTAGAACTTCATTCACATTCTGTTTTTTCCTTTCTTTCTTTCTTTCTTTCTTTCTTTCTTTCTTTCTTTCTTTCTTTCTTTCTTTCTTTCTCTCTCTCTCTCTCTCTCTCTCTCTCTCTCTCTCTCTCTCTCTTTCTTTCTTTCTTTCTCTTCTTTGCAGAAGCTTTAGGCTTTGGTGAACCTCACAGAGCAAACTATGCCTCTTTCTGAGGGTCCCAATTTGCAATGTGATCCAGACGGCCCTTGTTCCACCATTGCATAATGTAAGATATATCGTTGTAATCTGGGTCCTCAGATTGTTGTTTCTCATGCTCTACATCAGGCTGGGTACCCGAGAAATCCTGTCCTGGACTTGGCTGTTCTAGCAAGGGATTCATGGAAGTCAGAGGGGCATCGAGGTTCTGTTCTTCCTGCACAGTTTCTGTGGCCTGTAGGGTTATAGTGCTTGACACTTGGCTCCCAGAAACCAAAGGGATCCCTAGGAACAAATACCTGGGATTCCAGTGAGGCCTTTCTCTCTCTCTCTCTTTCTTTTCTTTTCTTTTTTTTTTTTTTTTTTTTGTGTGTGTGTGTGTGTGTGTGTGTGTGTGTGTGTGTGTATGTATGTGTGTATTGCCTTCATGGATGTCTGTGTACCATGTGTGTGCATTGTCTTCAGAAGCCAAAAGATAGCACTGGATCCCCTGGGACTGGAGTTACGGATGGTTGTGAGCCACCATGTGGTTGCTGGGAATTGAACTCAGGACCTCTGGAATTGCAGCCAGTGCTCTTAACTGATGAACCACTTCTCCAGCCCCCTCCCCTTCTTTTCTTTTAAAGAACCATTATACCAACATCTCTACTTTGAGCTTCTTTTGAGCTTCAAATTTGCATTTCTAGCTTCTTTTCCCTTCTTCTGCTAGAACTCTCATAACCACTTTAAAGTTCTACATACTTAAAATCAACTCATGAGGAGAGTTGGCTCCGAGGTTGAGAGCAGTGAGATGGCCCAGGCCACTGTAGGCAGTACCATCTCTAGGCAGGGGTTTGGGAACTATATAAAAAACTAGCTGAGCAAAGGCTAGGGAGCAAGTCAGTAAGCAGCTTTCCTCTGTGGTCCCTTCCCTGACTTTCCTCAACAATGACCTGTGACTTGGAAGTGTAAGATGAAACAAACCATTTCCTCCCTGAGTTGTGTTTGGTCATGGTGTTCATCACAGCAAGAGTTAGTGAACTAGAAGAGCATGTTCAGGTTTGTTGTACTGATACACAGCCTCACACTGTAGCCCAGGCTGGTCTTGAAACTCCTTATCTAGCTAAGGCTGGCCTAGAATTCCTCCTGATCCTGCCACTTGCAAATCCCAAATGCCGGGATCATAGGCATGAACTGCCACACCCAGCTAGAATTTCGAACTTCATCATATGAACCCTAAGAAGTCAGCATGTTGCCTAGATGGACTCATTCACTCATTCCACTCTCGGGCTTCCACTGTTTAAGATGTCCTCTAGGCAGGTTATCAACTATCAAGTAATGAGAAAGTACACAAGGCGCTGTGGTGTGCAGCTGTAGTCTTGGATACTCTGGAAGCTATGGCAGGAAGATAGTTTGAGCCCAGGAGTTTGAAGCCGACTGGGGTACCACAGAGAAAACCACATTCTAGTTTGCCTCTCTGTGGAGGGCATGAGGTCTGTGTGCTCACAGACAGTACTAGAGAAACCAGGAATGTTCTACATGCAGGCTTTTCTCTTCAGTGGAAGGGATTTACACTCGTTTTCCACCCAGAAGGCTGGGGATGGATGTAGTGACTAACCTGGTGATCTTTGCTATTCTATAGAACCAGGCTCCACCCAAATGCCCCAGACTCTTGAGAATTGTTTTTCAGTCAATAGAACTTATTCTTTTTATTTTTATTGTTTGTTTTTTGAGACAGGGTTACCCTATGAAACTCTGGCTGTCCTAAACTCACTTTGTAGACCTGGCTATCCTCGAACCCATAGATTCACCTGCCTCTGCCTCCTGAGTGCTAGGATTAAAGCCATGAGCCAACACTACCCCAGCAGAACCCATTCTTATGGAAGAGGTCACAGGTCCTTTGCAAAAGGAATACTTTGCAAGGAGTTTTGATGTAGTCATGCATAAGCTTTGTTGTGATGGTTATCATGAGGAAACTTTGTTCCAAGGTTGTACTGTGCTTAAATATGTCAAAAATGAACCACTCAGGGTCAGATTCTAGAAGTTTGAACCAACCCAGATAACTAAGTCACATTGAAAAGGCTCCCTTCTTGCCTCTCTCAGATGTTTGTCTGCTGGCTGTAGAGCTTTTGGGGATTCCCACACTTCTCTGTTGCTATGATAAAGCTTTCACTGTGGTGGTTTGAATGAGAATGACCTTCATAGGCTCATGTATTTGCATACTAAGTCTCCAGCTGATGAACTGTTTGGGAAGGATTAGAAGGTGTGGCCTTGTTGGAGAAGGTGTGGCCCTGTTGGAGGAGGTGCGTCACTGGAGGTGGGCTTTGAGGTTTCAAAAGCCCACAGCAGGCCCAGTGTCTCTCCCTGCCTGCTGCCTAAAGATCAGGATGTAAAGCTACTGCTCCACTGCCTTGCCTGTCTGCTTGCTGCCATGATCACGGACCAATCCTCTAAAGCTGTAAACTAGCCTCCAATTAAATACTTTCTTTTATTAGAATTGCCTTGATCATGGTGTCTCTTCACAGCAACTGAACAGTAACTAAGACACTGACCAAAACCAAATTTGGGAGGGTTTATTTGGCTTACAGGTTACAGTTCATCATGAAGGGAAGCTGGAGACAGGAACGAAAGCAGAGGCCATGGAGGAACACCGCTAACTGGTTTGTTCAGCTTGTTTTCTTATACAACCCAGGATCACCTGCCCAAGCGTGGCACTGCCCACAGTGCCCTGGCCTCCCTCACATCAACCACCGATCAAGAACATGCCCCCACAGACTTGCCTACAGGCCAATGTGATGGAGGGATTTTCTCAGTTGAGGTCCCCTCCTCCTTCCCAGGTGACTGTTTTCTGTGTTGTTGACAAAAACGAAGCAGCTCAGATACGTCCATTTCAAAAAATAAATACATAAAAAGAGGAAAAGGAAGAAAAGAATGAGAACTAAGCATGAGTGGCTGAGGTGTAGAAGCAAAAACAGGCAGTTATTATACCAAAGAAGTCAAGAAAAATGGTCCACAGAAGAAGTGATGCTGGAAAGTATGATCAGTAGCATTCAGTGCTTCTGAGGGGTTAGATAAAATAGAGACTTAACACTTGTGGCCTCCCAGTGCCTAGAGGGTAGGATCAGACTGTCATAACCTGGCATTCTTTGCCATTTTGATAATTTCCCCCATGATACCTTTAAAACGAACTTTTGAGATAAAGCATCTGTTGTGGTTTCAATGAACATGTCCCCTCCAGGCTTATGCATTTAAACAGCTGGTTCCCTGTTGATGGTGCTGTTCGGGGAGGTTATGGAGTTGTTAGGAGGTGCCGCCTTGCTTTGACAGAGGACAAGGAGGAATCCACATGGAGCCGGAGATCCATTTGCTTGTTTCCTGATGCTTTCTTGCTCTGTTTTGTTGGGACTGGGCGTGGGAAGTAACTCTGGCCTGAGAAAGGTATGCAAACCTTTATGCTTTACATCCTTCTAGACAGAAAGTCTGGGTCTTATCACCACAGGTCACTAAGGTCTTTGTCAAAGTTAGGCAGGAGAGATGGGGTTAAAGTGTTTATTGTAGAAGCCTGACAACCCAAGGTCAGTTCCCGGAACTGGTGACGGAAAAATCAGAATCCTGAAAGCTGTCTCACACACGTCGAAGGATTTGGGCAGCGAAAAATGGAGCGGATGTATTACCTGTAACCTCTGAAGTGACAGGCCTGCAGTTCTTCCCACTGATGGCCTTCTCTTCTGAGTTCCCATTGGAAGGGCCACTAACAACATAGAGGAACTGATCCCTAAACTTGCAGAAGGAGGCAGATCGGTGCGGTACCGAGGTAGCTGTGGTGGCCATAACAGTGCATCCATGAAATTAGGGATGATGGTACATGTTTGTAGTCCCAGCACCTGAGAGGTAGAGGCAGGAGGATCATGTTTGAGATCATCCTCTGCTACATGGCAAGTTTCAGGTCAACCTGCGCTAGGTGGACCATGTCTCAAAGGACAAAACAAAACAAGACAAAGGGGCTGGAGAGATGTCACAATCACTTGCTGCTCTTGCAGAGGATCCAGGTTCATTCCCGCAGCTCACAGCCATATTTAATTCTAGTTCCAGGGTATCCCGCACCCTATTCTAGTCTCCATAGGTATCACACAGGCACATGGCACACATGCATACATGCAGGAAAGGCACACATACATATAAAAAAATTTTTCTAAACTAAAAAGCCTTGACAGGGATGGGAGTCTGGGAAGATGGCTCAGTGGGTAACAACACTCCCTGTACAAATGTAAAGATTTGAGTTCAACGCCTCAGCACCAGCGTAAAAAGCCAGGCGTAGTGACACACACTTGTAGACCCAATGCTAGGGTATGCTGGGGCGGGGGGTGTAGGATAGGAGAATTGCTGCTGTTTGCAGGCTATCAGCCTAGCTCCAGGTTTAATGAGAGGCTCTATCTCACAGGAACAAGGCAGAACTTGATAGAATCCTTTCTTTTGGCCTCTGTGAATACGCATGGGTGTGCATAACAGTATGCCTGCACGTAGACCACACACATACTTTTTTTTTTTTTTGGTTGGACATGCTAGTAGAAGGTGGAAGTACAAGGATTAGGAGCCCAAGGCTATCCTCAGCTACTAATCAAGCTAGCCTAGACCACATGAGACCCTGTAACAAAGAACAAAGCATGCACATTTCAGATTTCCACCTGTAAGGGAAAGAATTGACCAAGGGTTCAACTGCTGCCTCCTGTGACTGGCTTCACTCTTCTCCTTGCAGCAGGGACTTAGTGTGGCAGGGAACCTGAAGAAGATCTGCTCCTGGGAGAGGAGCCATCTGGCGTGACTTTGCTGCAAGGCTCTCTCATGGTCTTGTTCAATGTTCTCAGCTTGCCCTGTGGTCTGAGACACTTCCCCTCTGCCCGCCTTCCATCCTTTAGTCTCTCCTTGCCTCAGGGTCATATTTAATTTGTTTATTTATAGTCAGAAGGTTCTTGTCAGCTCCCCGACTCTCTTCTCATTTACTCTCTTGGGCATTTCTCTAACATATCTTCTCCTCGATTAACTTTACCTTGACATCGGCTTCTTGTCAGACCATGACCAAACACCTGCTGTAAGTGCTGCCCTCCGCAATGTGGACTTTTGCAGCACACACACACACCGCCCCCCCCCCCACTTCCTGAAAGTTGCCTGGAAAGCCAAGTTTATCTTTTTAGCGACGTATCTTCTTGATTAGTCTTACCGTCTCCTGGAAAGCCAAGTTTATCTTTTTAGCGACGTATCTTCTCAATTAGTCTTACCGTCTCCTGGAAAGAGTCACGATTTTGTCACTTCCGCCAAGCCCAAACTTCACCCAGTGTCCTGTAGAAGCTCGGTTTACCCATCGCAGGAGAGAAGCTTTCCAACAGCGAACTGTGCTAACGATTGATGGGCTCCACTCACCTGAACTTGCCAGTGTACTGTGTTTTCATTCTTCAAACGCACAACTTCCTCTCATGGTCCTCTGGTCCTCAGTTCCCTGCCCCACTTCCTGTATTTTGCCATAGACTTTAGTCCAGGTGATGATGGTGTGACAGATTGCCACTGGTTCATATGGTTATTGGAAAGTAGTTGGTCAGCCAGGTAGGGCTGGAATAGTTTTGTGTGTGTGTGTGTGTGTGTGTGTGTGTGTGTGTGTGTGTGTGTGCATATGTGTGCATGTGGAGGCCAGAGGTCAACCTTAGATGTTAGTCTTCAGGAGCATCTGCCTTGTTTGTTTTATGGTTTTGTTGTTTTGAGAAAGAATCCCTCACCAGGGCCTGGGGCTCGCCAATTAGGGTAGGCTGGCTAGTCAGTGAGCCTCAGGGACCCTGTAATCCAGCTCCCCAGGGCTGCCATGCCTGTCTTTTCCCTTGTTGTGGGGACAGAATGCAAATGTTTATGCTTATGCAGCAAGCACCTTACTGACTGACCTGTTTCCAAGCTCTGGTGTTGGAATCTTAACATTTTTGTTTGTTTGGTTAAAATGTACTTATTAGCCAGGCGGCGGCGGTGGCATACGCCTTTAATTCCAGCACTCCACTCAGGAGGCAGAGTCTGGTGGATCTCTGAGTTCAAGGTCAGCATGGTCTATAGAGTGAGTTCTAGTACAGCCAGGGGCTACACAGAGAAACCCTATCTCAAAAACCCAAAAATACATACATACATACATACATACATAAAAAAGGTATTGTGTGTGTAGATGGTGTGGGCACCAGCCATGGTGTATGGGAGTGGGTTCTCTATTTTACCTGTGGGTCCTGGGAATCAAATACAGCTCACCAGATTGGCAGCAAAAAGAAATCACCTTTACCCACTGACCCATCTTGCTGGCCCTGGAGCTGGAGTCTTTCACAAGAATGACATCTGTCCTTCTGTCATCTTCCCATCTCCAGTTACATACAAAAGACATCAGGGGTGGTGGGACCACGAGATGGAAGAGCCTGTGAGCCTTGACTCACATTGTAAGGAAGCTGCCCTCCTGTGTTCAGTGTATCTGCACCTGAACGTTCTATGAACGAGCAGCAAGTCCGTTATTTCGGGTCACTGGAACTGCAGGGTTTGCTCTAGCTGCTGGTATCATTCTAACCAATACAGAGGTCATCAATCTCATCATCCCTCTCTTGGCTTCTCTCTATTCCAACCCCCTTACACACACACACACACACACACACACACACACACACACACACACACACACGACTCCTCACGCCAGACAGGCAAGATCTTTTTCAGGTCAATCTGATGTTTCCACCAAGATCACAAAAGATACACAACAATTCAAAAGCCTTTCACAGTGGTGGTGTGACTTGGAGAATCCAGGGGTGCCAGCAGCCAGGTTTGTCATCAGCAGTCCCTGTGGTGACCTACTGTTCTTTTTGTTTGTTTTGTTTTTCAGTTTTTCAAGACAGAGTTTCTCTGTGTAGCCCTGGCTGTCCTGAACTTGCTCTGTAGACCATGCTGGCCTCGAACTCACAGAGATCTGTCTGCCTCTGCCTCCCAAGTGCTGGGATCAAAGGCATGCACCACCACCACCACAACCCTGAGACTGTCTGGTTCTTAAGGCACATTTCCTGGCTTCTACATTACAGAATCAGACTCCCTGGAATTAGGGTTACAGGCAGTTGTGAGCAGCCATGTAGGTGCTGGGAATTGAACCTGGGTCCTCTGGAAGAGCAGCCAGTGAGTGCTCTTAGCCGCTGAGCCATCTCTGCAGGTCCCTCTGCAGCTGTGTTGGGAGTTCTGATAATGTCTTTGTTTAGGTACCTAGAGCTCTCATCTATACTGTCTTTCCTATGTGTCAAACACTTCTCCAAAGCTAGAGACAATGAGACTATCATTTATTAATCACGTCATGGATACCCAGCTACATATAGGGCTATCCCAGCTAAACTACAGTCATCTTCAGGAGTTCTGCTGGGCCTACTGACTGTTGAGGTTTCCTTGAAGGAGGGGTGTCTTGAGGGCCGCAAGAATATATCATAGAGATTCAGCTGTGTAGTAAAGCTGAACTTTGACCAGCCAAGGGTCTGTCAAAAGGCAAAGCCATTTATTCTGAATATTTGGTGTTACCCAGCCTTTAATATTCCAGCTGTCTTCTGCTATAAAATCCTTGAGTGCCCAGACCAACTGGTAAACAGTTCAGCTCCCCAGACCTGCTGAACTGCTAAGTTACTAACTGCCCTGCTGAGCTTAGGAGACCTGCTGGTGGGAGAAGCCTGGCTTTGTTTTCTGTGCTAATGAAGCTCAGACCTTCCCCTCGCCTAGAGGAGGCCTAGTGGTTCTCCAGAGCATTTTGACTGAGAACAAAAGAGGTTTTACATATCAAGGTGAGAGATAAAACAACAGTCCTGAGGAGGCTGGGAACCACTTGCCCAGGGAAAGAAAAGGCAGGTATTTTCTGTAGACAAGGTCAGAAATGCATGGCGGGAGAGAAAAGAGGACTATGGCTACGATATATGATATCTATAACATTTCAGATTTCATTCTCAGACTATCCCCGCTGTTTTGTTAAGGCTCCAAGGATTCATAATTTTGCTCTGACAAAATTTACCACTGTTATGTTGCTAATATGCCTAAAGATTTTGTCTTTTAAAAAGGTTCTTATAAGCTTCAGGAGATCAAAATTCACCAACGCTCACAAGCCAAGACTGACCAAGAGTAACGTAACCTCACTTACAAATTTTCCTTTTCTTCTATAGAAACCTCACCTCCCTGGCCTAGAATCACCTTTTCTCAACTGCTAACCATGCATTTAATATTCTATAGGTACACCTACAGGAAAAAGTTTCCTCTTTAAAACTCCTCAACAGCATGTCTTCCCATTAACACTTAAGTTTACTCCCAGCAGAAATTCTAATCATCTAAAGAGTTACAGGTTGTCATCCTCTGGACCACGGACATTCTGTCCAGCTGCAGGTCTGCACCCCATCCTCCAGCCCACACGGATGTGCTGTCCAGCTCAACCCTGCACCCCGCCTTCCAACCGACGAGACAGAAACTGCTGCTACACATGTGCCACAGAGCCTGAAACAGCCTGTTTCCTGGGTTTCCACTGCATTCCAGCCCTCAAGACTCCCAGCTTCACCCCCATATCTGCAGAAAATAACCGCGAGACTTCTACAGCCCCTTTGCCACCCCTTTTTCTGAACTGAACCCACCAGCCCAGGGACTGAACTGCCCTTAAACAATGTTCTATTACTAATTGTATAAATTCTGCCCATGATCCTGAAATGTATGTACTACCAGATATCGATTCCCCCGGGGTCCAAGGGGGCTTTGCTAGATCCAGTGTGGGATATTAGGGGGGAAAATCTACGTACACTATGTTCTTAATGTCTGTTAACTTTATTCCTCTAAGACAAAATTCTATCAATTCAGCTATAGTTCCACCAGGCATTCAAGGCAGGAATAACTCTAGACATAACAAGCTCTATATATCCATCTACTTTATTTCTCTGGGATGAAATCCCGTCTCCATAACTGTAGTTCCGTCCAGCTCCCCAGCTCATAGTCCAGCTAACGACTAACTCCTATGCTTTCAGCCTCATTTTCGTCCTCTGTATCCTCTTTCTCCACCTCTGCTGCTCTCTACTCCTGGCCCTCAGAAAACTCTACTTGAGATCTGCTTACCCTCTATGGAACCTCTGTGGTCCTCTCTTCTCTCTCACCATGCATTTCTGACCTTGTCTACAGAAAATACCTGCCTTTTCTTTCCCTGGGCAAGTGGTTCCCAGCCTCCTCAGGACTGCTGTTTTATCTCTCACCTTGATATGTAAAACCTCTTTTGTTCTCAGTCAAAATGCTCTGGAGAACCACTAGGCCTCCTCTAAGGAGGGGAAGGTCTGAGCTTCATTAGCACAGGAAACAAAGCCAGGCTTCTCCCACCAGCAGGTCTCCTAAGCTCAGCAGGGCAGTTAGTAACTTAGCAGTTCAGCAGGTCTGGGGAGCTGAACTGTTTACCAGTTGGTCTGGGCACTCAAGGATTTCATAGCAGAAGACAGCTGGAATATTAAAGGCTGGGTAACACCAAATATTCAGAATAAATGGCTTTGCCTTTTGACAGACCCTTGGCTGGTCAAAGTTCAGCTTTACTACACAGCTGAATCTCTATGGTATATTCTTGCAGCCCACCAGAGGGGTGGAGGAGGGCCATGGGAGTATCTAGCCACTTTTCTCAACCAGTTGTATGCTATTCTGCCTGAATTTCATGTGGCTTCTTGGAGGGGAGGGCTAGAGATGTAGATGGAGAACGAGCAGGAAAGAGAGTGCCACCTAAGCTGGGAAGGCCATCATTCCTGCCGCACTAAGGCTTTCCAGTGCGCCCTTTTTCAGAGGGGAATGTCTACATTCCTGTAACTAACCACTCACCCAAGTTCGGGAAGTCAGTCAGTAAACTTACTGTTTCCCCAGGGTGAACTTTGGAATCATACCTCAGTTTGTCATTGGGACTTTAGGAGAAAGGGTAGACATTATGTCTCCCCCAGAAAGGAATCTTAGCAACACAAGCATCTTACATAGTGTTTCCTCTGTGTGTGTGTGTGTGTGTGTGTGTGTGTGTGTGTGTGTGTGTGTGTGTGTGTACACGTACCAGGGAGCCTAGGTTCCCTGTTGGTGGAAGTTTCTGTCCTGCAAGCCACTCCCAAGTAATCACACAGAGGCTTAATATTAATCATGGATGTTCAGCCGATAGCTCAGACTTGTTACTAGCTAACTCTTATATTTTAAATTAACCTGTTGTTTTTTGTTTTGTTTTGTTTTAGTTTTTCGAGACAGGTTTTCTCTGTGTAGCTTTGCGCCTTTCCTGGAACTCACTCTGTAGACCAGGCTGGCCTCGAACTCACAAAGATGTATTTTTAATCCATGCTCTGCCACGTTGCTTGGCACCTTTTCTCAGTACAGCTGGCGACTCCCGACTCCATCCTTCTTCTGCCCAGCATTCTCAGATTGGCTCTCCTGCCCAGCTATAGGCCAGTCGGCTCTTTACTAACCAATGAGAGGAGTACATTTTCACAGTGTGCAGAAGGATTATTCCACAGCAGTTCCCCTTAAACTTGATGTGCTTATAGCTGCGGTTATATACACAGAACCTTGAACTTCTGCTCCTCCTTCCTCTACCCCAAGAGTGCGGGGGGGGGGGGGGGTGGGGGGGGGCCCGGGATTACAGGCATCAACCACCATGTCTGTTTATGCAGTGCTCAGGATTAAACTCAGTACTTTGTGCATTTTACTTAATCTTTCTGGAGGGTCAGAGTTATTATTATTGCCATTTTACAAACAAGAGAATTCAGTGAGGAGAAGATTTGCCTGTCACACTGCTGCTGTCATGGAACTGAGTTTTTATGGGACCCAACCACTGTACTGCCAACCCTCAACTAACTGGAAGTTGTGGTGGTTTTCTTTCTAGTCCACCGGGCTGTGACTGGCTCTGGGAGTGAGGAATGCGTTTATATTTACTTAATCCTTTCCAAGTATAAAAGGGTTGTAAAGGAGGAGCTCTGGCAGCTGCCTCCTCAGTGCCTTTTCTTCCCTCCCCCATCCTGGGGCTGTCTCTAAAACAGCGCACCATGTGTCATGGCGGAAGGCAGGTGGTGGCATCCTTTCATTTGGCTCTTCTGCTCACTTTCCTTAGATTGTACTGCAGACTGTGATGTTTCTTCCCAACCTTCCTTTTGCTCACTGGCTCGGAGCCACACTTGCCTTGTCATCTCAAGGCTGAGATTCTAGAGTTGGGGGGATAATGAACCTTATCCTCATGACAAGCAATTCTCTTGATTAAGTCCGATGCTCCCAGATGAGTATATCTCAAATGTCAGAGGCTGCCTCTAGTGATGTAGCGGAGGGTCAGTCGATGATACCTTCTCACAGAAGCTGGGTTAGCAGAAGGGGCTGCCCAGTCAGAGCTTCTGGGTATCAGGAACCACTGGATACTGGAGACACAGAAATAAAGGCAAGAGAACCCTTACTCTAAATAAGCAATGGGCAGTCGGATATGAATAGCCGAGAATAGCCGATTTTTTGAGCCTCTAGATGCTAACCTTAATTGCTTTAGGACACTAGAACTCATGCCAAAGTCTCAAAATCACCCACTATATATAATAGGAGTGGCTGTGAAATTAGCATAATTCACAGAGCCTTTAGGGGATGAGGTAGAGACAATCAAAGGAAAAGATGAGGATAATTCACAATGAAAAAATTTTTTTAGCTAGTGATGGTAGTGTACACCTTTAATCATGGCACTTTGGAGGCAGAGGCAGATGGATCTCTGTGGAAAGAATGAAAGATGTCTCAATCTACTACCGTGGCTCCTGTCTTAGGATGTTTTACATGGTTGGAAAGGGCTAGGGAAAAGAAAGAGTATTTCCTGTAGTCAGGCCTGATGGCACACGTCTCAAATGCTAGCATTCAAGAGGCTGAGGTAGGAAGAGAGCCACAACTTCAGGGCAGCCCGTGATTTAGAGTGAGACTTTTTTCTTTTTTAACAGTCTTATATCATGCTACATTTTAGCTTAAATGTAAAACAAAATCTGTATCCAAAAATGGAGAGAATTACTAAGCTAAAACATTTTGGTTGAGATGAGGAAGACCATCTTCAGGAGTGTTAGGATTGGTATACTAACAGGCAAGGCAAGCTGGAATTGTTTGTGAGTCAAGGGCTCCTGGAATCCATACCCCTGTCTATATATCTGCCATTCCCGCTAGGTATACCTAGTATACCACAATTGTGAAAATACAAACACCGAACACCATTCCCAGGTAGAAATTCAAGCAGCAATGGACCAGAGAGGAAAAGGTCGGGTCATTACTGAAACCAAAGCAGTCATTTTACTGGAAGCCATTGAGTGGGTAGAGACACAGAGACAGGCGAAAAACTACAGGAAGCCAAAAGAAAGGTACAGTCATTTTGTGGGATGAAGGTGTGTCTGGTGTTGGAAGGAAGGGAACTAAAGCCACGAGGAAAAGCAAGTTGAAAGGCGTGTTCTTCATGAAGGCTAAGGGTACCTAGCGGGTCTGAATGACATCTGTAGGAGATGCCTCAAGCAAAGGACTGAACTGGCAAACAGAATAGGCAGGCACCCGGTAACCCGAGGGGCTAGTGCACACAGGGCAGAATTGTGCTACGGGGCAGAATTGTGCTACATGGCCACGGAGCTGGGTGGGAAGTGGCAGGAGGTAGGGCTGAGCAGGAGACTGGGGAAGGAGAAGCTAAGTGGTAGGAAGACAGGAAGTGGTTGGGGAAGGAAAGAGCAGGCTAGACGCTTAGTGGGAGGGGTCAGGGCTGCAAGCTCATTGGCACCAGGAGGACGAGAACCTCCTACCAGGCAACCAGACAAAGCCTAAAATTCTCTACATGGAAGCACTGTGAAAGAGAACTAAAATCTATTAAAGAGGAACAAAAAGCAGAAGGAAGTTCTGAGGGAGAGGAGACGCGTTAACCAGGAAGTCATGGGCAAGCTTTGTGATCGCGTTTGGAACCGGGTGCCTGGAAGTGGACTAAGAGAACCCTAGGAGGAGCAGGAACCTGCTAGAGTGGGTTGAGTCTCAGGTTCTCCAGTGCCTGTGAATGTGGCCTCATTAGGAAAGAAGATGTAAGTAATTAGTGTAAAGACCCTCATTTTTGTGTTGTTTTTGAGATGGGTCCTCATACTGAAGTCTAGGCAAGTATGGAACTCTCTATAGCCCAAGCTGGTCTTGAAGTCATGGCAATCACCCTATCTCAGCCTCGAGAGTGCTGGGACACAGGTGTGTCCCACCATAACCTGCAGATAAAAGGGAGGGTGACATGGTTCATTGGGTAAAGGAGCTTGTTGTCAAGCCAGATGACCTGAGTTCCCACATGGTAGAAGGAGAGAACACATACACACACACACACACACACACACACACACACACACACACACACACACACAGAGGTTTTTGTTTTGTTTTGTTTTGTTTTAAGGATATTTAGATGAGGTCATCCTGGGTTCAGGATGGGTCCTAAATTCAATAATTGGTATCCAAGAAAAAGGGGAGAGAAATCATGGATACTGAAACACAGGAAGAAGTCTGTTAAGATGGAGGTGGAGATTGGTGTTGTGTTACCAAAAACAAGTGGCATTCGAGCTGTCAGACGCTAGAAGCAGCAAGCAAGAGTCCCCTGGACCTTTGGCAGGAGCTCCTCTCGAAGACACCTTGATTTCCAACTTCCACCCTCCAGCACTGCCTTGGGGCGCATTTCTGTTCCCTCACACTGGTTTTCTGCTGGTCTGTTTTGGCAGCCCTAAGAAACTCCAACACCTGCTGTGATTTAAGTGACTACCACCAATTGTGAGCAAAGGTGAGACAGTCGGAGGGAGCAATCCCAAAGAAGGGTGGGGCCTCTCCATGCTGGTCTAGATGGAAAGCCATGGGACTTAGAGGAGCCAGAATGCTAGGGTTAGAAGAGTGTAACCCACCCCACCCCCTTTCTTAGTGTGTGTGGGTGCCAGCGGAGGCCAGAAGAGGCTGTTGGGTGCCCCTGGATCAGAGTCTCAGGTCGTTTATGAGTTAACTGCCTGAGATGGGTCCTCTGGAAGATCAGCAAGTGCTCTTAACTGCTGAGCCATCTCTCCAGTCTGGAGTTTAAACACTTTTACTGAGAGGGCTAAAGAGCGACTGTGAGTGGATTGACCCGAGTCAGCATGAGGGGTGAAGAAAGGGATCAGGAAAGGGTGGTGGAGGGAACCCCCAGGGGCCAGGGCCTGGGCATGGTGTCCTGAGTGGCTAGGGTGTGGGTGCAGACCTGGAGCAGAGTTGAAAGCCCTTCACATTAAGCCTGGGAAATTCGCAGGCCAGGGAGGCAGAGGCTCAGAGTGTCTGAAAACTGGTGGGAGATCCAGAAGGAAAAGCCAGCCTGATGAGGGGGATCTCAGAGAGGAGGGTGTGCCATGGAGGTCAGAGGAATGCTGAAAGGGTGTTATCAACACGTGACAAAAACTCTGGATAGCAGATTGACAAGAATGGAAGAATGTTCTAGACTTGACTTTGGGAAAGGGGGGAAGACCAGTTCTCATTTTCCCTGGGAGCCCAAAAAGCCAGAAAAGGTGAGGTTTTTCTCAGGATAGCTCGGAAAATGTATGTGGTCTGTATAAAGCCAGGCTCTGGGTTTTAGTAATAATTTAGGGGAATTTAAGCCAGAGCTTTGTTGTTGTTGTTTGTTTGTTTGTTTTGTTTTTGGTTTTTCAAGACAAGGTTTTTCTGTGTAGCCCTGACTGTCCTGGAACTCATATTGTAGACCAGGGATGGCCTTGAACTCAGAGCTCTACCTGCCTCTGCCTCCCCAGTGTTGGGATTAAAGACGTGCACCACCACGGGTAAACCAGAGCTTCTGAGGCCCAATCTCCGCAGTCAAGAAAACACAGCTCAGCAAGAATTCAAAATACTTCTCTTTCTCTTCACTTAAAAAACAAACACCGCCACCCCAACACCCAGGAGAGAGGTGCATTATTAATACACGACAAAAATCTTAAAAATGTTCTCTCTGTGCGAGGACAGCCGCTCTCTATAATTAACCCTCTCACACACACCCTTGCTCCTAGGCGCCAGAGGCTCTGCTGGTGAGAACACCTGGACCCCTTCGAGCACCACCGACAGGAGTCCAGCTGCTGCGCTGGAATGTACTGGGAATTTCTGTGAAGCCACACCTTCCTCCCGCTGCTCCCAGCTGAACCCCGGCAGGAATGCTCAGGCTCCCAAACTCCCCCACAACCTTGCTAGACTCCCCTTAAAACTGCGAGGGACTGGAGCGGGTGGGTGCCATTGTTTTCCCCTCGTAGCCTGCAGTTCTAGCTGGCACTGCAACCCCAGGGCAGCTCTCCTCTCTTACTGCCTCTGTGTCCTCTCGGCCTTAGTTGCCCTACTTGACTGCCCCGCGTGTGTGTGTGTGTGTGTGTGTGTGTGTGTGTGTGTGTGTGTGTGTGTGCGCGCGTGCCTAATTCTCCTCTTGACACCGGTCTCTCCGAAGAAAAGAAACCTGGACATGCATCTTCCACTTAACTGCTTCTTGCCATTGTACTCGGCCTTGCTCAAAGTAGCCGCCAACACAAGCAGGAAAGGCCAGACAATGTTGATAGATCATCCTTTATTATTCCAGAAGTTGGGGCAGAAACAAAATATGAAGGTTCTGATGCAGGGTAGATTGGGGTTCCCTTTTGGGGTTCTCAGCCTCTTTCATAAACTAATTTAGGAATGGGCTCAAATGGCAGCTCCAGGACAGTTTTACTAGTGCAAAAGACCCCACCCACCCCAGAGAGACCAGCTGTAAGTCTCAGCAGCTGCCTAAAGGCGGGGAAGGAAGAAAGGAAAGAGCCGGCGGCAGGGAGGTCAGGAACTCGGTGGAGAAGCAGCCATGTGGCGGAGAGGTGCTTCAGAGAAAGACCGGGGAGCTCCAAATTGCCAGGGAAGCCCAAAGAGTAAGGGGAAACACAGTTAGAGAAAAGACAGCAGGAAGAACGGAGAAAGCTATGCTTTCCTGAACACGACTTGCAAAGCTACAATGGCTTCTTCAGTCTGGTAAGCCACTGTGGTAGTGGTGGGACTAACTGTCCTGCCTATCTTTTTTTTTTTTTTTAACGGAACCCACCTCCCTTAGGGTGGTTGACTCCACCAACTGGAATGTCAGGACCCCACCCTGGCCAGAAGGAGTTCTCTCCTAATGGGCCTTCACTGTTGCTATGACAGTTCCTGTTCACCCCTTGTGGTAGGGAGTCAGCAAATGCCACTGGGTTACTCTCCTTCCTCCCTGAGGAGTTCTCAGGAAAATTCTGACTAGATAAGACGGAGCCACATCATTCTGTGACACAAAACTAGCCCCACTATGTCTTTACCAGGAAATCAGAGCAGGAGCCAGGTCTACAGCTGGACATCCTCTGGGTTTTTATCTGTCTCAAAAAAAAAAAAAAAACAAAACAAACAAACAAAAAAAAAAACCAAGAAACTAACCACAGAGCTGGGTGACCCCTGCCTTTTGATGGAGAAATCACTCAATCCCATGAAGGAGACTAAAGACAGAAAAGCCTAGAGCATGCTGGTGTTCACAAGGAAAACCTTTGCTAGTTCAACCCTCTTCCCGGTCCCACCCCCTGCAAGATGGGACTTGCAGCAAGATGGGTATCAGAATAGTACAGATTTGTAGGACAGAGAGGAAGAGGAGGAGCTTATGGGGCTGAGACTAGACAATCTGTCTCTCCCAAGCTCATGTTTAGTCCCCAGAGTCCCATGTTAAAAGTATCAAGAGGGTAGAAACACGATCTGACCACAGCAGTAGGGACAGAGTCTTTTGAAAGTCGTTAAGTTATTGAGGTGGAGCCCCATGATTGGATTTTGGTGGCTTTCTAGAGAGGAGACCATACTCATACCGATCCAGGGCATAGTGAGTAGACAGGAGTTAGGCTGGCTTGAGGAACACTGGACCCTGGTAGCTGTGTTTCCTCTCAGTTAGAGTGTCCCTTTGTGGTTTAACCACTGAAGCCACACTTGTGTTCTGGCTGTATCAGAAATCAAGGCTCCAGGGCAATAACGCACAGATGTTGCGTTGGTGGAGACATGGAGCCACTAGTTCATCACTTGATTTGGGGTTTGATTTCCAGCACTGCCACAGGGTAGGGGTGTGTGGGGGGACACATGACACCAATCTCCCCTGTCCCCGCTCCCCCCACCCCCACACCAAACCAGACTACTAAAACCACGTGGAGAAGGGCAGGGAGAAAGGACTAGCTGGAAGGATCGACAGTAAGACCCCTGTGTTTGACTTTCAACTAAGCACTGATGATTTGAAGTTAAGAAAAACTTTCCCGGGCAGTGGTGGTGCACACCTGTGATCCCAGCCCTTGGGAGGCAGGTGGATCTCTGTGAGTTCGAGGCAGGCCTGGTCTACAGAGTGAGTTCTAGGACAGCCAGGGCTGTTACACAGAAAAACCCTGTCTCAAAGACAAACAAACAAACAAAAACCCAAAGCAAAACAAGAAAAGAAAGAAAGAAAAGAAAAGAAAAACATTCCTTGCTTCCCTGACTACCCAGGCCAGTCAGAAGGAGGAACTAAGTAGACTGCCTGGAAGAGCCCAGGCTGGAGCAGAGCTGGGAGCAGGTACAGGAATTGAAAAGCGTGACTCCTGCTGTTGTTGCCTGTTTGTTAGATCAACTCAGCTTCACAAATTCACTCTGAAAGCTTCCTAGCTGTTAGGGATAGTTCCAGGTTTAGGGCAGAGTGTGAGCCAGCCAGCTGTAGTCCTGGTTTCTAAGAGCAGAGAGAGTTAAAGAATCATAACATAGTGTGGCATGTGCTTCAGGAGTCAAACCTCCAAGAAACTCTAAACCGCCACTGCCCTCACCTCCGGATGGGAAAGTGAAATAAGGGGAGGGGGACACGGCTACTCCTAAAGTAGGGAGATTTGTGCTGTAGATACGAGGGAGAAAGCAGGCAGAGGGGAGAGTCCGGGCTGAACACGGCCAGCGGACTAAACCAGACCATGAGAGAGAGAGGGGGAGGTAGAGCAAGAGAGGAGCCAAAGACCAAGAGGGAGCCTAGGCCAAGAGGCCAAGAGACTAGTGTAGCCAAAATGGTTGAGTTCTATAGGATCAGGCTGGGGAAGGGAGGCAGAAGCCCAGACCCTAGGAGAGGAAGGTTTAGGGTAAGAGGCGGGGTGAGAAGTGCTGGGAGGAGCCACAGGTACTGAGTGATGCTGGGAGAGCTGGGGGAGCCACCAGAGTGATGCTGGGAGGAGAGCTGGCCATCGTCCACTTGGATATGTTAATAGGCACCTTAGTCAGCCATTTGTTCTGGCTTTCTGAGACCTAACAACCTCCAAAGTCCCAACTGTGGACATGCTCAGTCTTCATAATCGTATTCAATTATTGGTTTCCAGTCTCATTTGCCACCATTTCTCCAAAGTTGGAGACTTAGCCAAGTTTAAGTGCATATGTGTGAATATAAATATAAATAAGCCAGGAGATTATATCTGTATCTATATCTAGGCAGGGTGTCTTAGTGTTTCTATTGCTGTGAAGAGACACCATGGCTACAGCAAATTATAATTGAGGTGGCTCACTTACAGTTTCAGAGGTTCAGTCTATTATCATCATCTTGGGGAACATGGTGGCTTGCAGGCAAACAATAGCATAGAATCCTACATCTTGCAGGCAACAGGAAGTTGACTGAGACCCTGGTCTGTATCCTGAGCATAGGAAACCTTAAAGCCCGCCCCCACAGTGACACACTTCCCTTCTTCCAACAAAGCCATACCCACTCCAACAAAACCACACCTCCTAATAGTGCCATTCCCTATGAGATTATGGGGGCCAATTGCATTCACACTACCCCTGGCTGGTCTAGAACTTGCTATGTAGACAGGCTGGCTTCGAACACATATATATCCTCCTGCCTCTGCCTCCTGGGTGCTGGGATTAAAGGTGTGTACTATCATGCCAGGCCTCTCTTCTTACGATACTGCTTGTTACCTCCTCATGTATACTTAAACACAAAGCAAATCCTCCCAAAGCTTTAGCCCCTTGTCTACCTCTCTAGGTTGTCAAGGTCCTTAAAACAGAGTTCTAAGTGCAGGGTTAAGAGCTCTCTCCCCTGGTGCCAGACAGATGTAGGTGATCTTTGCTCCGTCAGGAGACTTCAGGCCTTGGACATTTCAGCTTCTGTGCATGTTAAGGAAAACAATCCTTGATCTGAGAAACACAACTTGTGCTCATAGTTCAATTCTTGGCACACAGAGGGCTCAAAAATGATTATTCAGCCATGTGGGGTGGTGCATACCTTTAATCCCAGTAGTTGAAAGGCTGAGTAAGGTGGCTCTCTGTGAGTTTCAGGCCAACCTGGACAACATCATGGGTTCCAAGTCAGCCAAGGAGGGCTACATGAAGTCAGACCATGCCTCAAAAAGTAAATGAAAAAAAAAAAATGACATTAACATTAAAGTGTCAGGCCAGAATTTCAACTTTATGAAAGTCCTGGCTGTGAGGTGGATCTAGGAAGGGTTAATAATCAACTTTAGCAGGTTTTTTTTGTGTGTGTGGCTAAGAATGAGAAATATGCACCTTGTACTTTGCCTTAAAGACCTGCCAGTTACCTGGGTAAACAAATGGAAAAGCATTAATAGTTCAGGTTCAAAAGCACTGGAGCAGTGAGTCTTGGATTTTAGCATCTGAACTAACCGAAGGTCATTTTCTAAGGAAGGCAGCTGCCCTGCCCCCATTTTCTGATTCAGTAGGTCTGGGGCAGAGTCTGAGCATTTGCAGTTTACTTTCCTACTAGCTCCGAAGCCATAGTTGCTGTGTTGACAAGGTTCTCTCCCTGACCAAGCTTTGGTCAGGCTCTACTGAGCTCCCCTTGAATAGAACTGACCTCTGTCTCAGGTCCTATCTTACAGAGTGTAGCTTTACCAAGAATCCTAAGTCGGCCAAGCCAGAATCCTCCACCCTTGATAAGTGATCACCCTCAGTATTTGAAGGTTCCTCCTCCACTGTCGCCCAAGTGACATCTGAGCACCCTGGCTTGCCTTTAGCAAAGCACACCTTAAGTGTGTCCGATTGTCCCTTACCCTTGCTGTTTCCTCTTAATTTTCCATCCATTGAACCCCCAACTCAATAAATCTTGTTCTTGTCGTATTGAGAGTCGAGGCCAACCTCTCTCCCCTATTGACCAGTGGTCCTCACACCTAAAGCAATGGTCCCTGAAAAGGTTTACATCTCCATCCTGTGTCAAGTGTCATGAACTTAAAAGATACCAAAAAACTTTGTGTGTGTGTGTGTGTGTGTGTGTGTGTGTGTCAGAGTTTGGGTGTGCATATGTGGAGGTCACAGGACAACCTGGGGCGTAGAGGGTCACTTTCTTTGTGTGAGGATTGGGTTTCGTTTGCTGCTGCATACGCCAGGCTGGCTGGTCTGTGAGCTTTCTGTGATTCTCTTATCTCTATCTCTGTCTCTCATCTCACCTAAGCAACCTCTTACAGACACTCATTTCTCTGGCTGTACAGAGTTTGGGGACCCCATCTCTGGTCCTCATACTCGTATTGGCAAGGACTTTAACCGCTGAGCTGAACAGCTCTCCAGCTCCCCTCCCTTTTAAGAGATTCTCATAAGACTCTGGAGCCCAATATCTAGTTCACAAAACATTTCAGTCTTGGCTCCATATCAAACCTACTTCTGTGCGTGTGAAATCTGGATATAAATTATTGCATGAGTAAGTTGTAAAAGCAAAATCTGGCACAGCATTTGGTAAAAGTTGGTTAAAGCTTATTACGTATTCATTCTAGGGGGGAGTGGGTCGACAAAGCCTGGAGTCTGGATGGCTAATGCAGAGCAAGGGATTAAGTCCTTGTCCTGTGCAGCCACACGGGCACAGATCTGAGAGGCAGGTATTTCCTGGTACAGCCCGGCCAGACCTCCTTGGGCCCGGAAGACAACGCCAGAGGCTGCCAGGAGCATTGGTCTCAGCGACAACGCGCAGGCGCAGACCCGCTTTGGCCACGGTTTCCGCGCATGCGCCCTCGGGTGCGCTGGGCCGTGTGGCACGCTGGCAGAGTAAAAATGGCGGCGGCGATTCGGGCGGTGGCGGTTGGAGCGAGGCTCAGGGGTCTCCATTGCGGCCTCCGCCCCAGGATCCGCGGCCTCTGCAGCCAGCCTGTTTCAGTAAACGAGCGCATCGACAACAAGCGCCGTACCGCGTTGCTGGGCGGAGGCCAGCGCCGCATAGACGCGCAGCACAAGAAAGTGAGTCCAGGACGCCAGCGCGTCCCGCCCCTCCGCCCGCGACCTATCACGGTGCGCCGGGCTCGCGGCGCCCATGGCCTCCCAGCCAATAGGTGCGGCGCCTGGGAGGGGCGCGGCGAGAACTTTCACCTGGAGAACCCAGGGCTCCCGCGGGCGTCAGTGGAGGAGGAGGAGCATCTGTGTGCTTAGCAACGTCCCCAAGTGGTGGTGGGCATGGATTGGCTGGCTGGCTGGATCTGACTGGTCTCCAGGAGCGCTCCACCCGAGCAGCTATGAACTTTTGGGAAAGTTAGTCTCTAGAAATCATCTTAAACAGAATAATGCCTTGTTAGAATAAAATTGCTTCATGAATCGGCAATAGGCTCTCAATTTTAGACCCGATTATTCTCGTGCTGTCGATAGAGTTGTGGCTTTTTTTTCCTTCAACGATGGAAAGAAATAAAACCGAGGCGCGTAGTATTAGAAATAGCTTGGTTACATTCACATTAACCTGGAGTGGTGGTGGTGGTGGTCGTGTTGGTGGTCATGATCTCCGTGCGTGCAAGGACCTGGTGACACCTGTGCCTGAGGAAGTCAGGTCGGCCTCTTAAGAGTTTCGGCTTGTGTTGATCTACTGGGTAGGAGGCAGATGGACTTTTATAAACTCACAAACTGCTCTGCAGTTTGGCTAGAGTGGGCAGCCGAGGCACTGACACACTGCCTGGATTTTCAGGCGAGAATCACAGCTTCAGAGATAAACTGGGGAGGGCGTTTAGCAGCAGAAGAATCAAGCTGGGAGAGGTGACTCTCGACTTGAAGCCAGACTTGCTCACTCAGTGTGGCCTTGACTCATGCGTGATTCTAGACCTGAGAGCCCCATGTGAAGAGCACACAAGTCCTACTCAAGTGTGGCAAAAGATTTTTTTTTTTTTTTAGGGGCACAGGGGATTGGTTTTGGTTTTTCAAGACAGGGTTTCGCTGTGTAACAACAGCTCTGGCTGTCCTGGAACTTGCTTTGTAAACCAGGCTGGCCTCCATAGATCCACCTGCCTCTGCCTCCTGAGTCAACGGGGGTCGTAAATCTTGGTCAAATGTTGATTCAGATGTCCTGAGTTACCATTTGAAAAAGGCCTAAGGATTTGACACTTAGGAATGTAAATGTAGTTGAAAGGTTCCTGGTGAGCAATACTCTCCCTCACTCCCTTGGGGTCCTGGTGAAGGACCAGTAAGTTTCCTGGGAAAGCCTGTGACCTCTCTCAGGGCTTGTTGCTCAATCCCTCCCAAGAGCATTGGCCCAGCCCCTCCCTCCTGATTCTCTTAGAGAGAGGTCTGGAGAGCCGTTTTTTGGCTGTCAGAGCTAATTTAGTTGGGAGGCCAATTTGTGCTCTTAATTAAGCAAGTTTTTCATTAGTTCCATAAGACAGATTTCCTAGAAGTGGACCAGGAAGTATGAATATTTTAAAATCGATCACTATATGTATCCACAGTTTTAAGTTGCTTTCCCCCAAAGTAAATTTGTTTTCCACAAACTTACTGGCTTTCACTGCTTTCCTAAAATAACTAATTTTAAGGGTTTTGTTTGTTTGTTTACTGTGTATATGTGTATACACAGTAAATGTATACATTCTTGGCACAATGGGCTAAGGACTTTATCGAGAGTTGAGGTTTTGGGTGCCTAAGGAGTGGAGCCTCTTGGTAGATTGAGGGCTTCAACTTCATCTGTAAGAAGTATTAAATTCCGAGATAGGATCTCATACAGCCCCAGTTGGCCTTGAATTTTCTATGCAGCCAACAATGACCTTGAACTTCTGATCCTTCTGCTACCTCCCCAAGCTCTGGGATTATAGGCATTCAGTACTGTATGCAGTCTGTGTGGTACTGGGAATCGAACCTAGGACTTTTGCACATGCTAAGCAAGCTCTCTAATAGCTGAACGGTCTCTCCAGCCATTTTATTTTCTTTCTGTCTTTAAAACAAATGCCCTTCAACCCGAGAAACTCTCCCTTCAAACAAACTCCCCAGCACTCTTTGCCCCCTCCCCCTTTACTCAGCCGCTCCCTGCTATGGCGTCTTTAAGCTGGGATTCCCATTTAGGCTAGAGGAAGAGAAAGCCCTTGTGAAGGTAGAGGAGAACCCAATGGTGCCTTGGTGCAGAGGCTGAGAGCTGGAGGGAGGGGTTGTGTCTGGTTGAAGTGTGCCTGTTTCCTCCCTCCTCCTCCTCCTCCTCCTCCTCCTCCTCCTCCTCCTCCTCCTCCTCCTCCTCCTCCTCCAGATTCCACTGCAATCCAGGGGCAGGCTTTCTTTACCCCCACTTATCCCCACCTGTCCCCCTCCTTTTGATTTACCTTCCACAGGCAGGCAACTCCCGAGTACCCTGTCTACCTTGCTTTCCTGGCCGGAACAAAGTCTATTACTCTCACCCGTCCACTTCGGGCAGGACGGACAGAATGGAGCCTTTCACATTGGGGTAAAGAGGCATTGTGACCCCGGCCTTCCTGCTAACACACCTGCCTTAACTTGGTCTGTGATGACATCACCAACTGCTCTTTTGTTGTAGGGAAAGCTAACTGCCAGGGAGCGGATCAGTCTCCTGCTGGACCCTGGCAGCTTCTTGGAGAGTGACATGTTTGTGGAACACAGATGTGCCGACTTTGGAATGGATGCTGATAAGAATAAGGTATCTTTATTTGTTCCAGTGGTGGTGTGAACACTTTCTGTGGCTTGCTGGCCTTTCCACCAGAGCAAAGAGTCCATATAGCTTTTTTCTCCAGGCATGTGCCACTCTGTCCAACTCTGCTATGTTTCCTTATGTGTTCCTCTCAGAGGAAGTGGCAGTGGTGGCCCTGGGAACCTCATAGTTATATTACCTTTCTTTTAAAATTTTTGTTTATTCATTTTGGTGTGCTGGGGATTAAATCCTGCTTTGGTTTTTAGTTTGAACTTTCCTCAATCCAAACCTTAGAAAATTTGGTGTTTTGTTTGTTTTCCATTAAGGCATGATGCCAACTTCACTATAAAGAAGCACTCAGGCTGGGTGGCGATGGCGTTCACCTTTTAATCCCAGCACTTGAGAGGCAGACGCAGGCAGATCTCTGTGAGGCCAGCCTGGTCTACAGAGCAAGTTCCTGGACAGCCAGAGCTACACAGAGAAACCCTGTCTCAAAAAAATAAACAAAACAACAACAAAGAAGTATTTGGGTTTTTTGACCTTTATTTTTTCATTTCCCTGGTAGTTTCCTGGAGATAGTGTGGTCACTGGACGGGGCCGAATCAATGGAAGATTGGTTTATGTCTTCAGTCAGGTATGTCCTAACTCCAGTACATGAGGCTTTCCTGAAGGTAGAACCAGGAACAAAATATGCGATAGAAAACAATTTGGGGGAATGAAATCTTGCTTATAGTTTGGGGCTGTATGGAGGATCCAGGTGCAACCTGAATGGAAAAAATTGATTCTTAAAAGCACAAGTTGGGGCTGGAGAGATGGTTCAGTGGTTAAGAGCAGTGGCTGCTCTTCAGAGGATCTGAGTTCAATTCCCAGCACCCACATGGTGGCTCACAACCATCTGTAATGAGATCTGGTGCCCTCTTCTGGCCTGCAGGCATACATGTAGGCAGAACACTGTATACATAATAAATCTTAAAAAAAAAAAAAAAGCAGGAGTCCCTGAGCTCTGGGATTTTTTTTTTAAAGTATCCAAATTTGTGAAGTTCCATCAAGAGAGATGTAGTTGGTGTACACTGAGACCCAAGGTGGACCTTGTGGGCAGAATAAACCTATGTTATATCCAAATTGCTTGTTAAAAGATTGCTATTTTATGTGTATGGTTGTTTTGCCTGCAAATATGTCTCTGCACCATGTGTATCCCTGGTGTCTAAGGAGGCCAGAAGAGGGCATCAGAACTCCATGGAACTGGAGTTACAGATGGTTATAAGTACCAGGTTGGTGCTAGGAATCAAACCTGGGTCCTCTGGAAGAGTAGCCAGTTTTCTTAACTGCTGTGCCATCTTTCCAGCCCTGAATGTCCAAATCTTAATCTCCAGAAGCTATGTATTACCTGATAAGGTAGAGAAGAATCAAGGTTCTGATCAAGTGACCTTAGGATAGTATGGCCTGGGTTACCCAGGTGGCCTAATGTAATCACAAGGGTCCTTAGAAAGTGGAATGGAAAAGCTGGGTGGTGGTGGCACACACCTTTAATCCCAGCACTTGGGAGGCAGATACTGAAGGATCTCTGTGAGTTCAAGACCAGCCTGGTCTACAAAATGAGTTCTAGGACAGCCAGAGCTGTTATACAGAGAAACCCTGTCTCAAAAACAGACAAACAAAAAATAAAACAAAACAAAAACCAGAAGAAAGGTGAGAATAATGCAGTGTGAGGAGGACTCCACCTGCTGTGCCAGGCTTTGAAAACAGAGATGAATTCTATGAGAAGAGGAATGGGAGCCATCTCTAGAAGCTTAGGGAAGGCAAACAGGCTGCCCTTGAAGCCTGAGAGGTCACAGACCTGTTGACCTTGGCTGTAGTCCAGTGAGGCCCCTGAGAGGGAACTTCTGCACCACAGAATGTGAGATAATAAAAGTGTGCTGTCTTAAGCCCATGATTTGAGTTAGTGTGTTAGAGCAGCAATAGACACAGGACATTTTGTGTGCTATTTCATAACAGATTTTTCTACTATTGGGTCTGCCAAATGTGGAAGATCACTTTTTCCCCCAATTTTTATGAACTAGCAGGACAAAAATTAATAAAGAAGGTAACATAGAAATGATAGAACAAAGAATGCTACTGTGTTTTCTGGCCATGATGTCTGACTACTTAAAGCCAGTGCAGAAATTCTAATTCGTCGTATTTTTGAGTACCTTCTCTGCTCATGGAGTAAGTGGGGGTGAGGAAGAGATGGCGATGATGAAGACTGGGCTCTCATTCTGAAGATGCCAATTTATAGGTAGCATGGGGCAGAACAGGTGGCCACAGCCAGGTAAGAAAGGCTCCAGGTAATGCTCTGGACTCACAAAGAGGAGTCTTTCCAGTTTGTGGAAATGAGCAGGGAAGATGAGCGTTTGAAAGAGGCTGACGCTGGACTTTGGGTGTAGTGAGCCAGGGTTTTCTTTCTGCTCTCCAGGATCCTAACACAGGCAGTTTTTCTGGGGTGTTTCAGTTTTTCCAGAAAAGTATCCTTCCCTTGGTCATTTGCTGACAGCAAGCTCCATGGAGAGGGGAGGAGCTGGCAGGGCTCGTTCAGTACTCAGGCTTCTAATCTCTGGGTTTCATCCTCACCTTTGCCTTCTTTCAGGCCAGTGGCCTGAGTCTGGATATTCCAGTTTCTTTAGGGGAATAGCCTTTCTCCTCTAAAGGTGCAGACGGCGCTGTTTGCGTTCCTGTAATGCAAGCTTACTCCTGTTTTAATGCCCCCACTTTTTCCTTGGTTCCTCCTTGGTTGCTCCCTCTGCAGGTGTGTGTTTCCAGTTCCTTCCTCCCCTCATGTGGTACCTTGCACTTCCAGTTCCCCTCAGCTAGCCGGCTGCTGTTGTCTTCGTGCTTACAGGATACCCCTAGTGTGACGCTCTCAGACACAGGGATGGGGTGGGCAGGGACTCGGACTGCAGTGTCTGACTGGGGGAATCTGATAACAGGGTTAATCCTGCTTGAGTTATTGCCTCAGAGCTGGGAGTCATTTTTGTAGAGCAAAGACTAAGTCTTTTGCCCCTGATCTTACATAAACTCTAAGATATTAGCTATCCTAGGGAATAATCTATGAATTAGAGTTTTTTTCTGTTTTTCTCAATGCCTGAAATGCCTTTAACAATGGTGAGTTTCCCATTTCTTCCTCCTGGGTCTTCAGCTCTGCCTAGTCATTATATTTTACTTGCTGATTTAATTGTTTTTCTTTTCAGGATTTTACGGTTTTTGGAGGCAGTTTGTCAGGAGCACATGCTCGAAAGATCTGCAAAGTAAGTGTTTGATATTGAAAATACAGCCAGTGCTTCTGTCAGTTTATGTGGCACACACTGAGTGTTCTAGGGGTACAATGAATTGGGCTGGGTTTGAGGAATTGTACATTTGTACAAGGTGCGGTACTGACTAGACAGGAGTCTTAGTTCATTTCTTAAATACTTCTGTACTATCTCCTTGGCCCTGGTCAAGTCTCTACCCACACTTGTTCTGTTTTCTTCTTCTCTCCTTGCCCATCTTTCCTTAGCTCCTGGTCCCCCACCTTCCCCGACCAAGTGCTGGGATTATATGTGTGAACCCATCCTATTGGCAACCCTCACATTTCTCCATGAGAAAATAGCATCTGCAATTACAAGGCTTGAGGGCTGGAGAGATGGCTCAGTGGGTATAAGTACCTGGTGAGAAAACAAAAGGACCTCAGTTCAAATCCCCAGCACTCGCATAAAAGCCGAGCATGATCACATATGCCTGTAATCCCAGCTTTGGGGGAATAGGCAGATTCTTGGCAGCTTGCTGACCAGTGGGCCTAATCAGAACAGCAAGCTTTGGGTTCATGGAGAGATCCTGTCTCAAAAAATAAGATTGAGGGTGATAGGGAAGGACACTTGACATTCTCCTCTGGTCTCTGACTGTGAGGATTGAAAGCATTCAAAAGAATATTGTAATATATGTACTTACTACTATTATTATTTTTTGAGACAGGGTTTCTCTATGAAGTCATGGCTGTCCTGGAACTCGTTCTGTAGACCAGGCTGGCCTCAAACTCAGAGATCCACCTGCCACTCAGAAATTCACCTGCCTCTGCATCCCAAGTTCTGGGATTAGAGGTGTGTGCCACTATGCCTGGCTCATTAATATATGTTCTTATTAATGCATTAAATAATAAGATTTATTAGTGAGTCTCATAACTGGTGTAATTTAAAGGAGGCTTGAGTAAACATATTCCTGGATCTCAGCAACTTTAATGTGACAGAAGCTTCTGGTTTCTATTAACGGCAGAGGCACATGTGTGTGTTCATAAGTGAAGAAAAGTTGGACATTGTCTAGAGCTAATACAAGTGAAAATGTAAACTTTTTCCAACTCAAGTTCAGAGACCACTGTCTTAGGGTTTTTATTGCTGTGAAGAGACACCATGACCACAGCAACTTTTATAAAGGAATGGCAGCTTACCATTTCAGAGGTTCAGTCCACTGTCATCGTGGCAGGGAGCATGGTGGTGTGCAGGCAGACATGGCGCTGGAGGAGTAGCTGAGAGTCCTACATCTTGCAGGCAACAGGAAGTTGACTGACTTAGTGGGCAGTATTCCAAGCATAGGAAACCTCAAAGCCCACCCCCAAAAGTGGCATACTTCCTCCAACAAGGCCATACCCACTCCAACAATGACACACCTCCTAATAGTGTGTCTATAAGATTCCCCTTCCTATAAGATTATGGGGGCCAGTTACATTCAAACTGCCACAACCACCTATCTGTTCACAGCCACCTTGAGATTCTGTGAATCCCAAGAATAGAATTTCAGATCTAGGCAGAGTCCAGGTGTTAAAATGTAAAGAGTAGGACAAAGCTTGTATGATAGTATCTTTTTAAAAAATATTAATTTTAGCCGGGTGGTGGTGGCGCACGCCTTTAATCCCAGCACTCGGGAGGCAGAGCCAGGAGGATCTCTGTGAGTTCGAGGACAGCCTGGGCTACCAAGTGAGTCCCAGGAAAGGCACAAAGCTACGCAGAGAAACCCTGTCTCGAAAAACAAACAAACAAACAAAAAATATATATATATTAATTTTATTTCATGTGCATAAATGTTTGCCTGTATGTGTGCCTGTGTACTGTATGTGCCTGGTTCCTGCAGAGGCCAGAAGAAGGTGTTTCATCCTTTAGAACTGGAGTTAGAGATGGTTGTGAGCCACCATGTGGATGCTAGGAACTGAATCAGGGTCTTTTGCAAGCGTGAATGCTCTTAAGCACTGAGCTATCTTTTAAGCCCCTGCATGAAGGTATTTTAAAAACACTCTAGGGGACTGAGTTTAGAGGTCTGTGATAGATTGCTTGCCTCATGTGAGCAGGCTTTGGAGTCAATTCCTAGTTCTGCTGATGAAGAAACATGGACACAAACAGAACCCCAAATGCCAATCAAATGAGAAAAGCTCACCTGACACAACCTTGATAGATTGAGATGATCTGAGGAGTAATACCAGTGTAGTTGGTGTTTGGAAAATTCTAGATGGTGGAAGCAAACGTGCTATGAAGCTGTCAGGCCCAGGAGGAAAATCTGCCGCAGCGTACTGGCCTCAGGTTATGATGGGGCCAATGTGCACTTGCATAAACAAACCTCCTTCCATTCTGTCTGCCACCGTTGTTTCGGAGGAATCACTGAGAATAAAAGTGAAGAGAGTCGTAGCCCAGGCATGGTGCTCTGAGCCCTAACAATGCACAGTCTGTGGCTTTTGTTAGGTGCCTGGTCCTTCGTCTCCCACAAGGTATCCACAGGTTTTCCAGAAGACACACACAGACACACGCACACACACAGAATGAGTGTGAGGTGTGTTGGCCTGTGTGTGTGGGTACAGCACAACTTTTAGGAGCTGGTTCTTGGGGATCTAACATGGGTCTCACCATATTACTTTGTGTGCTAAGTGATTTTGTGACTGGCCTGCCTGACTGGGGTGAATGTTCTAAAACAGCAGTTCTCAACCTGTGGGTCACGACTCCTTTGGGGGTCACATATCAGATATCCTGCATATCAGATATTTACATTATGATTCATAACAGTAGCAAAATGAAGTAGCAAGAAATGATTTTATGGTTAGGAGTCAGCACAACCTGAAGAACCATATTAAAGGGTCACAGCATTTGGAAGGTTGAGAACCACTGCTCTAAAGAGACACCTATGCTTCCCTCTTCAGCTATGGGACTCCAAGAAGTGAAAACTTCTCCAGGGATCTCCTGCCCTAGACATCCAGAAGAGCAACTTGTCCCCTGGAGAAAGAGTCACAACCTGTCAGATGACCTTGTAGGAGGGACCAGGAGCTAAATTGGGTCAGGGACCTCACCTTATGGGGCTGTTGAGTTATGTATACCTTTAAGTATTTAAACCCTCCTCATACCAGGACCCCTGAAGATGGCCTTGGTGGGGCATGGATTCTGGATCCCTTTGTCCCTTTTCCTGTGTGGTCACATTGATAAACCCCCTTTTCTGCTTTTCACTATTCATTTGGTCCCGTTAACGGGCTTACTGAGGATGGGTGCTGGGCCTGGCTTGTTGGGGCACAGGCTGTGGCCTCTTAGTGGGGTGACACCGTCACCGACCACGCCATTTCCTTGGCACAACAAAGTGTTTTGTCATTGCTGTTTTGGTAGCCAGAGCAGATGTCCCAGGAGATTTTCTATGCCATTTTAGATCATGGACCAGGCCATGACAGTGGGGGCTCCAGTGATCGGGCTGAATGACTCCGGAGGCGCCCGAATCCAGGAGGGGGTGGAGTCCTTGGCCGGCTACGCGGACATCTTCCTGGTGAGAAACCTATTAATAGGGTGACTTCTGTAAGTGTGTTCTGGTTCCTGTCCCCCCATCGTCCTCTGCCCCATCCGGCCTCTGCAGTGTCACTGCGGGTGGGATGAGGGGCGGATGACAGGCCAGACGGCTACAGAGCCTGTCTTTTTGTTTGATAGAGGGCCAATTGTTGGATAAATAATTAGTTCAAGGTCGTTCATGAGGAGAGAGCACTTGGAAATGTTTTCTTTTTTCTTCCTTTCATTCTCTCTGTCTCTTTTTTTGAAGCAAGAAAGACACGGTAAGGGATGTTAAAGTAAACTGGTTTGCTAGAATTACAATTTTTAAAAAAGTGCTCTTTTTATGTTTTAACATTATTATCCAAAGTTTAAACAATAATACAAAGAAGAAGAAATCTCTTCAAATCAGAGACCCTTGGGAGAACATCGTTCAGATGCCTGCATTATTTGACTGTGAACTGTATTATGAGATGGGAACAGCAGTCTGATAGAGACAAGAGATGGGCAGTTTCCAGTCAGCCCAGGGCTCTCCTCCCCGCTTTAGAATGACAGATGTCCTGTCCTTGGCCACTGTCCTTCATGATCCAGCAGAACATCTGGGTGAAATACTCTGAAGTTGTAAGTGTACATATGTTTCTTGAGAATCTACCCGACTTTTGTATGTCTTAAACATGCTTTTTAATCTTTCCCCTCGAGTCCTGAGGTTAACCCTCTGTGGGGGAACAATAATTCTGTGGTCCTTTGGCCAGTACAGGTGAGGCCTGGAAGGTCTTCCGAGGCCACGTTTTAGAGTTTGGCTGGGTTTTAGGATATCAGCTGGGACATGTTTATGCTTTGGGGCTTGGTTGCCGCTGTTTCAAGAGCCCAGCCTTAGTGAATTTGATATCTGTGGTGCTGAGTGAGTTGCTCAGGACCCCTGTGAGTTCTCACAGGACCTTGCCATTTACTCCTGCTGTGTTGTTAATGTCTGGTAACTCTTTACTGTGATGCAATTTCAGACTTCATGAGGACTTGAAACAGTTTTCTGTCCTGTGTCTTTAACCAGATGTGCTGTCCCCATTCACCGGCTCATTCTCTCCAGCAATGCATATTTACATATTACATTATTTTGAAACATTGGAGGGCAAATTGGTGATATTTTTTCCCTTTAGCTCCGAGTCCTCCATTGTGTATTTCCGGGGAACATTAACCAGAATATAATCGTAAAGGGAGATTTCACCTTGACCTATTATTATCTGTAGTCCTTACCTGGTGGCCGCAGCAAAGCCCTTAGTAGCCCCCTTTTCTTCTCTTTCCCCTTTCTCCCCCTTGCCTTCTCTCCTTTCCTCTCCCCTCCTGCCCTCCCCTGTCCTCCCCTACCTTTTCCTCCCCTCCCTTCTCTTCTCTCCCCTCTCTACCCTTCCCCTCCCCCCTTTCTTCTCCTTTTGTTCCTGACTAGGAACGAATCCAATTGTTATACCTCTTTAACCTTCTTTCTTTAAAGGTGCTGGGATGGAAGTTGGGTCATCAGGCTGGACAGTGAATGCCTTTATCCGCCCCCAGACATCTTTCTAGATCTCCCCACTCCCCTCTGCCCTCCTTTTTAAAAGACAGATCTTTCTATGTAGTTCATACTTGCCTGGCTGTAGACCCCCCTGTGTCTGCTGAGGTTCCAGGCATAGCCGCCATGCCCAGCTGTAGGCTGCCCCCCACTTTGCGTTTAGTTGAGTTGGGCCATTTCAGTTCACTTTAATTTTCACCATATTTTATTTTTCTAAAAAACTTGACCTTCATTATTTGTTTGTTTGTTTGTTTATGTATTTATTTGAGAAAGGCCTCTTTCTGTGTAGCCCTCACTGTCCTGGAACTCACTCTGTAGACCAGGCTGGCCTCAGAGATCCATCTGCCTCTGCCTCCCAAATGCTGGGATTAAAGGCGTGTGCTGCCACCAATACCCGGCCTTAACTTTTAATTTTTATTTTAGACATATGGGTGTTTTGCCTGCATGTATGTTTGTGTACCATGTGTGCACCCGGTGCCTGTGGAGGCCAGAAGAGGATGTTGGATCTCCTGGGTCTAGAATTACAGATGGTTGTAAATTGTCATGTGGGTGCTGGGGATCAAACTTGGGTCCTTTGGAGGAGCAACCGATTCTCTTAAGCACTGAACCATCTCTTCAGCCTCTTTCTAATTTTAAAGTGTCTTTTTCTTAGTGGTTATCTTGGGGCAGGGGGATTATAATCAACATCTTGACTGGTTGGGATGAAAGGAAGTTAGCTTCACCACTGTGAGGACACGCTGCTTCTGTATGTCTCCATCATGGCAGATCACATCTTTGTGTGTGTTGTCTATGTTGAGAGATTGAAAAGACAAATGCACAGAACAATTACAGACTGCAGGAATGCTAGGTCACATGAAGCATGGCATTGCCGTCTCGTCTCTACCTAGGAAGTTATGTTTACCAGTGCGTGTTTTCCCATAGCTTCATGTAGCTGTCTAGTGTTGTTTTAGTTCAGACTGAAGAACTATGTCATGTGTTTCTCGTATGATGTCTCAGCTGCCAGTGAGCTCCTCAGCCTTTGTTATCTGGAAATGTCTTACTCTTCCTTGAGGTTTGGCTTTGCTGGATGTTGACTTCTTGGCTGACAGGTTTTTCTTCAGACACTTGAACTGTGTCCCGCTGCCTTCTGGGCTTGACTGTTTACCTTACTGGTGTACCTCGTCAAAGGGAGCTGTGCTGTCCTGCTGCTTTCTGCTTCCTTCCTGCTCTGGATCTTTATAGTTTGACTATGATGGGTTTCAGTAGGATGTCTTTGAGTTCATCCTTCTTTGGAGTTTGTTGAGCTTGGATGTGAACATTTGTGTCCTCCATCCAATCTCGGAAGTTTTGGTTCATATTTCTTCAGATATTTGACTGAATCCTTTCTGTTTCTCCTGGGTTCCCGTGGTATGTATGTTGATGCTTGAAGATTTCCCACAGTTCCCTGAGGCTTTGTTCATGTTTTCATTTTCTCAACATGGGTGACTTTTAGTGGTTTTATATTCAGGTTCCCTGATCCATTGATTTCTGTGATTAAATCTGCTACAGAACCAACTAATGAGTGTTTCATTTTTTCTTTAGAATTTCTACTTATTTGTTTTAAAATTTCTGTTCATGCTATTCTTATTTTTTCCAGTGTTTTCCTGATTCCTTACATTCTTTTTCCATGTTTTTTATTATTATTTAGTTCATCGAACATTTTAGGACAGCTGCTGTAGCATCTATGACTAATTCCATGTGTGGGTTTCCTCATCTTTGTTTTCTGTCAGATTCTTTACTTTTTCCTAAGAATGGCTGCCCCTGTTTACTTGTTTTATGATGTGTAATTTGTTGTTGAATAGTAGAAATCAGAGTATTCTGTCTGGCAACATGCTTTTGTTTTTCTCCTTTGAGGCAGGGTCTCATGTAGTTCAGGCTAGCATTGAACTTACTATGTAGCTGAGGATGGCTTTGAACCTTCTGCCTCCCAAGTGCTGGATGATAGGCATGCATGGTCTTAGTTAGGGTTTCAATTGCTGTGAAGAGACACCATGACCACAGCGACTCTTATAAAGGTAAACCATTTAATTAGGGTGGCTCACTTACAGTTCAGAGGTTTATTAGTCCATTATCATCATGATAATGGTGCTAGAGACATGGGGCTGAGCTGAGAGTCCTTACATTCTCCCCCCCCCCCCCCCCCCGGAGTTGAGGACCAAACCCAGGGCCTTGCACTTGCTAGGCAAGCACTCTACCACTGAGCTAAATCCCCAACCCCAAGAATCCTTACATTCTTGACCCAGAGGCAACAGGAAATGGTCTATCTTACTGGGTATGGCTTTAGCATATATGAGACCTCAAAGCCCACCTCCACAGTGACTCACTTCCTCCAACAAGACCATACCCACTCCAACAAGGCTATACATCCTAATAGTGCCACTCCCTTTGGGGCCCATTTTCTTTCTAACCATCACAACCACCATGCCTAGTTTTCTGGTAACTTACAAATTGGGTTCTTTCAGTCTTCAGGGACTACTGATCTTTACTAGTTGAGTGTGGGATCTGTCTGTGACTTTCCTAAGCTATTTTTGTAAAATGCACATTGCTCTGTGGTTGTGGTGTTAACTTTTCTCAGTGCCGTAACAGATTACCTGACAAAGGCACCTTGGAAGGGAGGGTTTGTTGGCTCAAAGTTTCAGGGTGTGGTCTGTCGTGAGGAGGACGAGCTGGCTGGACACTTGCTGTCTGCAGTCAAGAAGCAGAAAGAATGAAAGCTGCTGCTCACACCCTTCTGCTGTGTTGTTTAATTCAGCCCAGGATGCCAGCCCATCTGAGGGTGCCTGTATTTAAAGTGGGTTCCCACTTCAACCCAGCCAGGAACTCCCTCTCATGCATGTCCACAGTTTGCCTCCTACAAGATTCTGGTGGCGCACGCCTTTAATCTCAACACTGGGGAGGCAGAGGCAGGCCGATTGCTGTGAGTTCAGGGCCAACCTGGTCTACAAAGCGAGTTCCAGGATTACCAGGGCTGTTACAGAGAAAAACTGTGTCTTGAAAAAACAAAACAGAAAAGATATTCTTAGGTCTCAAAATGGGCAAGGGTGGGGAACAAACTGCCATTTTCACTTGTCCTGGGCAAACTGAGTCCATCAGAATTTAAAGAGAGGCCACCTCTGGACTGGCCCTGCAGCCTTCAGAAGCAGCAGTCTGAAGTGAAATACAGGTCCTGGCTGGAGATGTGGCACAGTGGTAGAGTGCTTGCTTAGGATGGACTCCAGCACCTCAGAACAGAAACACAGCCCTGGCTTGAGGATGTGGTCTTTGTCGCCCGTCCTTTAGTGCCAGCCAACCACAGTAGGTATATGGGTTGTCGTATCATGGTTATTTGTTATGGCTGGGGGAAGGTAGCAGCTCATCACGTGAAATTTACCTGCTTCTTCCTTCTTGATCCTTCGAGTGTTGGACTAGACTCCAGAGTTCCAAAATAGTCGCTTCCAACAGTCCTGTGACTGAAGTCGTTTTGTTCAGTTTCCTAAAGCTTTCTCTTCTGTTGTCTATACTTGCTGTGTCCTGTTGGTGTGTGACCTGTGGTCTGTGTCTTGTGTCCTGTTGGTCTGTGACCTGTTGGTTAGTCTGTGTCATTTCTGGCTAGTTGGATCACTTGAGCCATGAGTTTGAGGCTAGTCTAGGGCACATAGTGAGATCTATCTAAAAAGCAAACCATTTCATACCAAGAGAACCATATCCCAAGCTCCTATTTTGAATATTTTTTAGTGTACTTTTAAAATTTCTTCATGTTTCTTTCTTTTCGTCTTGGGGTGGAGGGTGGGGAGCAAGGCCTTGTTAAATTGTCGAGGTTGGCTTCAAACTCCTAATCTTCCTGTCTCAGCTTCCAGAATTCTGGGATTACAGGCATGCTCTACTATGCCTGCCTATTTTTTTTAAACTGTATTTTAAAAAAAAAAAACTTTTTTTTTTTTTTTTATTTATTTTATTTTGTATACAGAGTTCTGCCTGTGTGTCAGATCTCATTACAGATGGTTGTAAGCCACCATGTGGGTGCTGGGAATTGAACTCGGGACCTCTGGAAGAGCAGCTGGTGCTCTTAACCGCTGAGCCATCTCTCCAGCCCCAAAAAACTTTATTAAAAGATAAGAGCCGGGCAGTGGTGGCTCACATTGTAGATGAATTACTAACCAGTCTTATTAAATAAAAAAACACAGAGCCAGATGTAGCTAGAGTTTTCCTGCCTTGCCCACAGTCAGGACAAATCTCTGTCACCCGCCAGCCCCACAGCCTCTCAGACCCAACCAAGTAAACACAGAGACTTATATTGCATACAAACTGTATGGCTGTGGCAGGCTTCTTGCTAACTGTTCTTATATCTTAAATTAATCCATTTCTATAAATCTATACCTTGCCACGTGGCTTACTGGCATCTTCACATGCTGCTTGTCATGGTGGCGGCTGGCAGTGACTCCTTCCGCCTTCCTGTTCTTTTTTTTTCCTCCTCTCTGTTAGTCCCGCCTATACTTCCTGCCTAGCCACTGGCTAATCAGTGTTTTATTTATTGACCAATCAGAGTAATTTGACATACAGACCATCCCACAGCAGCCAGAAATTGGAGTTAAAGCCTGAGAGAGATCAGAGGAATAGGAAAAGCCACAAGCTAACCTCACCTCACTGACTCCTCAGTCTCCAAAGAGACCTACTTCCTGTATACATTACCTATATGCCTTTCTGTTCTGCTATCTCATTTGCTGTCTCTCCAGCTACATCACTTTCTCTTCCTGCCCAGCTCTGTCACTTCCTGTCTGTCTGTACAGACCTCCAGACCTCTGTGGTTAGTGCTGGGATTAAAGGCATGTGTCACCACACTTGGCTCTGTTCCCCGAAGTGGCCTTGAACTCACAGAGATCCAGATAGATCCCTGCTTCCCAAGTGATAGGATTAAAGGTGTATGCTACCATTGCCTGACTTCTATGTTTACTTATTGTGGCTGGCTTTTTCCTCTGATCCTCAGTTAAATTTTATTGGGGGATGCAGTATATTGGGGGACACAATACATCACCACAGCACACTTTTAATCCCAACACTCAGAGGCAGGTGGATCTCTTATGAGTTTGAGGCCAGCCTGCTCTACATAGTGAGTTCCAGGACAGCCAGGACTACACTGAGAAACCCTGTCTCAAAAAAAAAAAAAAAAAAAAAAAACCAAAAACAAAAAAAATATAAGTAAGCATACAAAATAATAGTTGTTTCTCCTCCTTCCCCCTACCTCAGGCTTGACATGGCCTTATGTAGCTTAGGCTAGCTTAGAACTCCTGAACCTCTTGCTTTTATCTCCCAAGTACCACACTAGCTTAAAATATTTTCCTACATGTAGATCATTTTATTTTGCTTACATTAATCTCCACTACATTGTAACTGCTTTTTTTTTTTTTTGGTTTTTTTTTTTTTTTGAGTGTTCAATGATTCCTTCTAGGTTGTACTAAGTATCTCAACACAATCTCTTTAAAAAATCATTACATTTATTTATATGTGTGTGTGTGAGAGTGTGCGCACATGAAGGTCAGAGGACAGCCTATGGGAGTGACTTCTGCATGTTCTGTATGTCCATCGTGGGGTCCTGAGGATGGAGTTCAAATAGACAACTTCATGGCTAGTGCCTTTACTCACTGAGCCATCTCGCCAGCCCTCATCAGAATCCGTTTCAAATTAATAGTGGGAAGACAGTGACTTTGCTTCAATATACCTCTCTTTGCTCCTGTGTGTGTGTGTGTGTGTGTGTGTGTGTGTGTGTGTATGTGTGTGTGTGAAGTTATGAGCCCAAATGCAGTGTTATAATTATTACTTTATTTGTTCTTTATTTTTCAAACAATTATTTTTAAGGCTATGTGTGTCTAAGTCTGCCATATGTATACAGGTGCCTGTGGAGGCCAGAAGATGGTGTAGTGTAGCAGGCTTTCTTTGGATCGCCAGCCCACAAACAACGACACAGACTTCTTATTAACTATGAAAGCTTGGCCATTAGCTTAGGCTTGTTCCTGTAGCGCTTTTTTTTTTTTTTTTTTTTTTTTTTTTGGTTTTTTTGAGACAGGGTTTCTCTGTATAGCTTTGCGCCTTTTTCCTGGAACTCACTTGGTAGCCCAGGCTGGCCTCAAACTCACAGAGATCCGCCTGCCTCTGCCTCCCGAGTGCTGGGATTAAAGGCGTGCACCACCACCGCCCGGCTCTTAACCTTCTTTTATTAATCTATGGTCTGCAGAGAGGCTCGGTTACCTCTACTCTGTAGTGTATGTCTGACCTCTTCAGTGTCTCCCTGGTATCTTCTGCATTTCTAGATTTCTTCTCTTCCTTTCTCTCCCCAGAAATCCTGCCTATCCTCTCCTGCCTAGCTATTGGCAGTTCAGCTTTTTATTACACCAATCACAGCAGCATATCTCCACATAGTGTACAAATATCCCACAACAGTGGAGGATCCCCAGGAGCTGGAGTTATAGGCTGTTGAAAGTCTCCTTATGTAGGTACCATGATCTGAATTCAGCAAATGCTCTTAACTGCTGAGCCATTGCTCCAGTCCCAAATTAAGAAAATAATTTTATTCAATATTTTATTTATTTTTGTGTATGTCTGTACAGTTGTACATCTCCATGGCAACCTGTGGAGGTCAGAATACAGCCCCATCTTGTTTTGAGACAGGGTGTCTTGTTCCTCCCTCCTGTGTATTTCAAGGTAGCTGGCCCATGAGCTTGTGGGAATCCCCCTGCCTCTGCCTCCCATCTTGCTGTAGAAGTGCTGGGACCACAGACGTTGAAGCAGTTCCATCTGGCTTTGGGTCCTGGAAATCTGAGCTCTGGTTCTCATGTTTGCAGTTACCCACTGGGCAATCTCCCCAGCCACCAGCATTTGGTTTCTAATCACAGGCTAACTGTTTCTGGTTTTTTATGATCTCAATTGCTTCTTGACGATTTGGGTTGCTGTCTCTTGTTACTTCCTTTCCCCTCAAGCATCATCCTGTGCTGGTATGGTGCTAGGGGAAGCCTTAATTAAAAATGCTAGACTCTCAGCTGTCTTAATTTTGTTTAGTGTTTAGCTTTTTCTCCTCCCTTATTTCTCTTGGATAGATAGGAAACAGGGTCTTTCAATGTAACTCAGACGAGCCTTGGACTCACTATGTAGCTCAGGCTGTTCATGACCTAGAACTTGTAACATAATCCTCCTGCCTCAGCTTCCCAAGTGCTGGGGTTAAAAGCATGAGCCACCATTCCTGGTTTGCTCAGCAGTTTCTTTTATGCATAAACATTTTGTTCACAGGTAGTTCATGTTTTGGATACTTGTTTTTGATAACTTCTTCTAGTTTTATAGTTATTTTTAAGGGATTTTCCAAACTGGGTTCTGTTGTAGCTAGAAGTCCATCTACTTACCTGTTATTTTTGCTGAGTAGAGATGACTTCTGTGTTGTGACAAGCTGTATTGTAGCTCATGGTTTAGGACTTGAGGCTTTTATCTCTTCATAACACCTTTGTCCTCGTCACCACCAACAAGCCTTGTCTGAGGAGGAGAGATACTGAAGATCACTTAAGAGACACCTGCCTTTGTAGCTTTGTTTCTACAGACCCAACATGACTTCTGGGTGCTCAGCATAGAGGCCAGGGCTACTCACAGGGCGAGTGCTGGCTGCTTCTCCCTGGTGACTCTGTGCACACTGGGTGCTGGGCCTGAGGAGAAGTGGGGCCTATAGCACACATCCTGGTGGACACTTTGAATCACCCTTTGTTTCAGAAAGTGACACATTAACCATCCATGATGGGGACAAATTGCACACATAATTTTGGAAGCACTTTCCTGATTAGATCTTTTGCCTCCTGCATGGAGATATCTGTGGAAGCAAATCAAAACTCGGCTTTATTGTTGGCGCTCTCTTCCTGCAGATAACTTGATGAGTACTTCTGTAACCAAGTGCTTTGCCTTTCTGTGTTGGCAGAGGAATGTCACCGCATCCGGAGTCATCCCTCAGATTTCTCTGATCATGGGCCCATGTGCTGGTGGGGCCGTCTACTCCCCTGCCCTAACAGACTTCACATTCATGGTTAAGGTAAGAAAGCTGTGCCTGTTTCTGGTGCTCCGAGAGTCCTGCAGCTCCCATCTGCAATAAACCTAATGCCTGACCCAGATCTAGGTCCTTATCTGCATTCTCATTGGTGTTTGGTGGAGCGGAGATAAGCTCTGAGTGGAGGGAAGGCTTGGCACAGGATCTGTAGTGTTTGAGGAAGGTGCTTGTGGACTCTGTGGTTTTACTTGTGATCTGAATTGCAAATGGGTTCACATAATCAGAAGATCCCTGTCCTTTGCCCAGACCGATGGCTGTTTACTACGACTAGGGATCCCTTGGGAGGGTCTGCTGTGGTCCGCTTCATTGGCAAGTGGCTCCCTATGGCCCTGTGTTTCTTTCTCACTTCTTGGCCTGTTTGTAATGGTAATGGAAAAATTTGATCTCCAGCTTCAGTCTGAGAGGTGTATGTCAACATGTCTCCTGGCTTTATTATAAGGGGATTTTAAATGATTTTTATTATTTATTTATTTGGGTTTTTTGAGGTAAGGCTTCACTGTGTAGCCCTGACTGTCCTGGAATATTGCTGGGATCAAAGGTGTGTGTTATTACACGCGGCATGATTTTTACTTTATTTTACTTTTTGAGGTTAATTTTTGAGACAGGGTCTTACTGTGCCATCTTGGCTGGTCTGGAACTCACCATGTAGACCAAGCTGGCCTGGAACTCACAGAGATCAGCCTGCCTCTGCCTCCTGAGTGCTGGGACTAAAGGTATGTACCACCATGCCCAGATAAAAAAAAATTTTTTTTTTTTTTTTTTTTGAGACAGGGTTTCTCTGTGTAGCCCTGGCTATCCTGGAACTCAATTTGTAGACCAGGCTGGCCTCAAACTCAGAGATCCACCTGCCTCTGTTGGGATTAAAGGTGTGTGCCACTACCACTTGGCTGTGATAAATTGTTTTTAGATGAAATCCTCTTGAAATTATATGTGGGTAACTATCCTAAATCTGATTGTTAAGATAGAACTGTTAAGATTATTAAGATAGGTTGATTTTTTTTTTTTTCCCGAGACAGGGTTTCTCTGTGTAGCTTTGTGCCTTTCCTGGAACTCACTTGGTAGTCCAGGCTGGCCTCGAACTCAAATGATCCACCTGGCTCTGCCTCCCGAGTGCTGGGATGAAAGGCATGCGCCACCACCGCCCGGCTTGATTTTGTTTTTTAATGTTCAAAAGATGAGCAATAAATACCATGGCAGAGAAAGGCTGAGGGGAAAAGTAATGGTAGTTATTTGGTGTGAGGGGACAATTCCAGAGGGAATGTGACTGGGTACATTGTTCTCAAGGGCAGTGTAGCAGTTGGAATCCAAAGTTCCAAATGCGCTCCTCTTGCCCTGCGGTTCTGTTCCTAGTGACAATTGAAAGCATCCTTTTTTTTTTTTCTTTTATTGAAAATAGATTTTAAAAAATACAGTCTACTCTGCTCTGATTTCCCATCCCTCTCCTCCTCCCAGCTCTTCCCTTCATCCCCTCCTGTAGAAGTAACCAACCGTCTTATTAAATAAGAAACACAGAGCCAATACAGAGACGAAAGCCAAGAGGTCAGAGCAATAGCTAAGAGCTAAAAACCTTACCCTTCACTATCACGGTGGTCCTACATCTCCGAAAGAGACCTACTTCCTGTGCCAGTGAATGATTGAAAGCATCTTAATGGGGCTTGGATGTCCGTTGTTCCTCATACAGAAAGCCCTAGGTTGAACTCCTAGCCCTGCATAAATGGGGCTCAGGAGCACATGTATGCCACCCACAGGAGGTAGAGGCAGGAGGATTGAAGTCCAAGGGCATCCTTGGCTACCTAGTGAGTTTGAGGTTAGCCTGGGATCCATAAGACTCTGCTTGAACAACAGCAACAATAAAAAAACACACGATGAAAGGCATAGAAATGCCCAAGAGAAGGGTGAGTTTAGAGGTTTAAGCGCTGACTTTGGCAGTGATGGAGCGATTAGCATGGCTCCTGGGCAAGGGTGGTACGCAAAATTTGTGAAGAATTCTACATTTAAAAACCAGTGACAAAGGACTGAGATGGTTTAGTGGGTAAGAGTACGTGCTGCACAAGAATAAGGGCCTGAGTTCGGATCTCTAACACCCCTATAAATGCTAGGTGGGCCTGTAACTTCAGTGCTGGGTCAAGGGAGGCAGGATCGCTAGCTAGGGGATGGATGGAGGCAGCCTCACTGGAAAAACAGTGAGCTACAGGTTTATGGAAGAAACCCTGTCCCAGCGATAAGGTAGAGAATGATAGAGCTGGGTACCAATGACCTTACTGGCTTCCTCACGTACATATGCATGTATACATGCGTACACCACACACACATGCAATGCATGCATGCACAAATGCACACACACTACTAAGATCACCAAATCTCATGGTTCTTGGAGAAAGTAGAATTCCCTGCCCTTCTCCCACTGAATCTGTGGATACCCATCTGGTGCCTCCTGAGTTTTCTCCTCTTCTTTGCCTTTGTGGGTGGGAGTTTTGAACGAATCCCTCTGGCTAAGACTGTGCTCATCCTCTCCTTATGTGTTGTGCATACTCGTCACAGCCAATGGCTGTCCCTTCTTCTTCCTTTACTATCCCAGCCTCTCTCTTGGTACCAGGTCTTCCCCCCCGAACTTATCTCCAGAATCCTTGTTGTTTCTCCCTCTGGCTGGTGCTCGGATTCTGTCCTCTTCCCAGCCTCCTCTTTCCATAGCAGTTTACCGGTCCCCCATCCACTAAGCCTGATTTTCTCATGGTTTCACTAATTTGTGTCACTGTAAATGCTGCCCCACCCCTTGAGACAGGGTTTCTCTGTGTAGCCCTGGCTGTCCTGGAACTTGCTCTATAGACTAGACTGGCCTCGAACTCACAGAGATCTACCTGCCTCTGCCTGCTGAGTGCTGGAATTAAAGGCATCTACCATCTCGAGGCTTAGGGGATAAGAAGTCTTAAGAAAAAATAAACATTCTATGAATGAAGTATAATGAGGAAAGTCCACAAGTGCTGAGCTATATTACAAGAACCATTTAATTCATAAGTAAGTAGAGCAAAGACCATCAGACAGGAAAAGAATTGAGTTACATGTCTAGATATTCTGAACACTTATGATAAAGAGACAGTTCTAGGGACTGACTCAGTTGGTAAAGTACTTGTTGTGCAGACACAAGGACCTGAGTTTGGATATTCATCACTCATGAAAAGCTGGGCACAGTGCTGATCACTTGTAACCTAGCACTGGGGTGGTAGAGCAAGGTTCCATGGAGTTTGCTGGCCAACCAGACTAGCCAGATCTGCAAACTCCAGTCCAGTTTCAGTGAGATACCCTGTCTAAAAATACAAGGTGCAGAAGCAATCGAGGAAGAAATTCAATGTCAACTTCTGGCTTACAAACCTATGGACTCACGTGTGTGTGTGTGTGTGTGTGTGTGTGTGTGTGTGTGTGTGTGTGTATGTGTGTGTGTGTGTGTGTGTGTGTATGTGTGTGTGTGTGTGTGTGTGTGTGTAGGGTGGGTGCACACACACACACACACACCACACATGTGTGCACACACATATACTACAAGCACATATATAAACATATATACACAGATGATGTTCTATTCAGGGTCACTTCTAATATCAACACAGTACCTGCATGTTAGCTCCAGTCAGTATCCCTCCGCAGTTGGTCTCGGTACTCGCTCTGACCCATGGGACACCATGGTCCTGGTTTTCCTCTGCTGTCCCTTGCCTTATTCCTTTAGTGACTTTATCGGGTCTTTTGACTTCAGATGCTGTCCTCAAATCCTGTGTTCCCCAGGATTCACTCACTTTCATAACAGCTTTCCCTTTTGGACCTTAGTGGATGTCTCACACTTAGCAGGCTTTGATATCTCCTCCCCCATCTGCCCACCCTCCAGGGCTCAGGTCAAACACTGGAACAATAGGGAGGGCTGATGTTTTTCCTTCACATCCTAGCATCCTACTGATGTGACCTGGGGATATGACCCAGAGTATAATCATATTGCATTAGTACTACTTTGCTTTGACCAAAGGTATCATTTCCCACTGGATTATTGTAGAATCCTGGCTGCCTTAAACAAAAGGAATGTCTGCTGGTCAGCCAGTCAAACCACCCTCATCCCCACAACGGCTGTTGGAGCATCCCAGAGATGCTGACCGCTGCCTCCTCGAGGTGCAGCCTCAGCTAGGACTGTTTCAAGTAGTTTGTATGAGGCTTCTTGCTACCATCAACCTTGTTGAACTCTAGATGACCCTGGCCTAACTTAAGTGGGACTGCTGTGATGTGTGCAGATGTCCCTTCTCTGGTTCAGTGGAAACAGGTTGTTGCCTGGGTGACAGGTACCCTCCCAAGCTGTCTCCTCTGATGCTGCAGCCTGAGGTCCAATAAACAGCTTCTCTTAAGTTGTTTCTCCTTACCTTTTAGTGCTGTGGGGAGAGCTGAAAACCCAGTGGTTAAGAGCACTTGCTTCTCTTCCAGAAGACCCTGGTTTGGTTTCTGGCATTCATGTCAGGCAGCTCACAACTGCTTGTGACTCCAGCTCCAGGGAATCCAACACCCTCTTCAGGCTTCTGTGGGTACCTGCACACATGTGGCCTACACACACACACACACAAATGGCAGTTGAATAATTTTTGTAGTCGGTGGTAAAGTAAGGAAGACAGAGCTGTGGGTGCTGAGTGTCAAAGGCTATCGAGTCAGTGGGCAGGCTCTGCTTACTGGAAGAGTTCCAGAGCCTTTAAGGTCAAGGGTCTTAGGCCGGAGGCCCTGAGCTATGACACTGACCAGTGTCAGAGGCTGAGGAATCCCTATTCCTAGGTCTGCTCAAAGGCTGCGATGCCAGCTGCCAAATGCTAAGGAATCCCAACTTCCTCAGCCCACAGGGCTGTTGAACTAAGAGCCCTGTTACTGGAGACCTGCATCAGAGCTGTAAAGGTAGGGTACCACCTGTTGCTGATCCCCCCCCCCACTTCCTTCTTCTGCAGCTTGCTACCGTCACATGCTGAGGGACACTGCAGCAGCAAATGAACAGCCCTTGGGGAGCTTCTCCTTGCCTGCCATGATTTCTATCTGGGCAGAGCAAAAGAACCCAGCCAGCTGATTGGTGACATAATCATCCTTGTCAGAGATCATTTGACTGTAGAGGTGGGGGTTTAGTTCTGGGCTGTTTTCCTTCATTGGCATATACTGTTTTGATTACCATTAAGACAGAATAAGTTTTGAAATCAAGAAGTGTGGGTTGAATGTTGTGACACACACTTAAATTCCAGCACTTGGGAGGCAGGTGGATCTCTGAGTTCGAGGCCAGCCTGTCTACAGAGCGAGTTCTAGGAAAACCAGAGATACACATGAAAAACCCTGTTTTGGAAACGTAAAAAAAAAAAAAAAAAAAAAAAAAAGTGTGGGACCTTAAACTTTGTTCTTGGTCAGGATTGTTTTGTCTATCTGAAGAACTGTGAAGGTTCCATGTCAGTTTTACGATGGGTTTTCTCTTTCCACTTAGCCTCACTGGGGCTTAGTTTGGGGACACATTGACTTTGCATGCTGCTTTTGACAGCATTTACAACTGACCAGAGTGTAGCTTCTAGTGTTGGCTCACACCTGTAATCTTAGAACTCAGGATGCTGAGACAGGAGGATTACTATAACTTCAAGGCCAGCCTGGTCTATATGGTAAGTATTGGACTAGTCAAGGCAAGGTAATGTAACATGAGCCTGTCTCAAAAAAACAAAACAAAACAAAAAGCATGTATAGCTGGAGTTTTCTCCAGTCCTGCTTGGCCTATGGTCAGGACAAATCTCTCTCACCCGCCAGTCCTGCAGCTGCTCAGACCCAACCAAGTAAACACACAGAGACTTCAATTGCTTACAAACTGTATGGCCATGGCAGGCTTCTTGCTAACTGTTCTTATATCTTAAATCAACCCATTTCTATTACCTTATAAGTTGCCACATGACTCATGGCTTACCGGTATCTTAACATCTTCTCATGGTGGCAGCTGGCATCATCTCTCTGCCTCAGCCTTCCTGTTCCCAGAATTCTCTTTTCTGCTTGTCCCGACTATACTTCCTGCCTAGCTACTGGCCAATTAGCATTTTATTTATACAGAGTGGTATCCACAGCACTTCCCCTTTTCTTTTTTTTCAAAAAGGAAGGTTTTAACTTTCACATAGTAAAATTACATATAACAACAATTTTCAAGCAAGAATTACAGTTACAATATCTAGTCTATTTATAATAACTAGTCTATTTGTATTTGGTAAAACTAAAGAAGATATCCTATCTATCCTTTATTTTGAGTCTAAGGTTTCATATCTAACTTATCTCTTATTATAACTAAGGAAATTATTATAACTATGTAGTCTTCAACTACACCAAAGACCCCAGAAGGATATACTATTACTTGAGAAATGGGAAAAGGATGCAAACAACTTTTGGGAGTCTTGTAAGAGTAGACAGAGACAGCTGGCAGCCTGGACAGTTATCCAAAGTTCCTTTGTAAAGTTGGGGCATCTGTCTTTAGCCCACAAGCCTAGAGTCTCTCAGTCACTTCTCTCTATATCCTGTAGAATGTCTGGCAGTTTTCTCTGCGAAGCAGGAACCTGAAGAACCATTTTGCCAAGCAAAGTTCAGTGGTCACCTTCCTATGGGTCCTGCATGTCCAGTTGATCAAGCAGTCCAGGCAAGAACAGTTTCTTGCCCAAATGGCTATTTTTGCCAAGAAGAAGATAAACTCCATATGGAGTATTTTTGATGCCCATCCTCCTCTTTAAAGTAAATCGGTGCTGCCAGGAGCAGACATGTCTCATTCTCCAGAAAGTCTAAATTTTTAAAAATATTTTAAATGCCATATTCTGTAGGTCTTTGAAGTGTTTGAAGATTACCTGTCTATCTGAAATATATCTATGTATACCTAGAAAACTTAACTAACATGCTACAAGTTTGACTATCATAGAAGACTAATTGTTCCATTACAATTTAAATGAGTTACATAAACATAATACCTCAAATGAGAATATATATATATATATATATATATACACACATATATATATATATATACAGTATAACAAAATTAAGTTTAAACTTGTATCAATAAACTAAAATCCATAGCAATGTAAAACATTTTAAACAAGTTGTTACTCTTTAAAAGTAGGTTTATTAATCTACCCTTTCATCCTATCATATCTAAACTATCCCCTTTTCTTCTTAGAAAGAGAGTGCATTTATAATCAACCTGCTTTAAATAAAAATATTGGTTTTTCTCTCTCCCACACGAGAGGGTTCTTCTGATATGGGACACAAGAATCTCTTAACCTTTTTTTTTTTTTTTTCTTAGCATTATGTTTGGGTTTAGAGAAGGAGTGAGCCAATTCCATCTCCAAAGCCAGTTTGGTATATTTGGGAATTTGGGCATAGCTTCTCTTACTACTTCCTGCTGGAGGGGGGCAATGTATCTTATGGAGACACAAAGAAAATTTTAGGATTATGGAGTAGTCTGTAAGGGTGTATTGTCTGAGCCAGTTGCCTTGAAACTGTTATGGATGTTGGATCATATGCGCCATGGTGTCATCGGAGACCTCTCAGGGGGTCTTGGCTGGTCAAACCTGATGTATCCTAGTCTGGAACAAATCCATAGCCTCTGGCTTTCTGGGGAAACAAAAGCAGAGCCTCCTTACCAAAGCAACACATCCTTAGATCCAAATTTTGAAATCAAGGTATCTTTAAAATATACATATTTGCTTAACCCACAGCTTTTATGATCAAATGTTTTCCTGCAGTTAAGAATCCCAAAGACATCACAATGCAGATTCTCTGTGATATCCATCTTTACGTGGCTTATTTTTTATACTACCTTTACTGTCTCTTTAAAGACTTTATTTTTAAAAACTATTTATTTATATAACTGATATATTTCTTTTTTTCTCTCTTTCAAGCCTATGTACATTTTTACATACATTGTAAAGCATTTAAAGTCTTGTTCCATCTGAATCTGCCTTATTGTGAACCTATTGTTTTAAACTGCAGCATTCTAAGACTGAAATGGTAGCTTTGGCTGGTGGCTCTGCCCACCTCAGCTTCCCAACAAAACTGCCAGCTCTGGGAGCCATCATCTCTTAGAAACAGTGGTTCTATGCTTTTATCAAAGCAGCGAGTAGCCCAGAAACCTCTTTTTTAAAAATTTTTTTATTTTTTAACTAGCAAAAACTATATTCAACACACAGCATAGTGTGCAGCTTGGAGACACCTCTGTGTAACATAGCATAGGTCAAGCCTGCACACATGCCATGAACCTGCCATAGAGTAGCTCAAACCCGCAGGCTGCAGCTAACTTGAGAGAGACAACTAGAAAGCTCTTTTTAGCTCCATTTTAGAATCTTTTTTCTCAGATTTTAAGTGGAAACTCTTGCCAACCTGTTGGGCGCCATTTTTAGCTGGAGTTTTCTCCAGTCCTGCCTGGCCAGGACAAATCTCTCTCACCCGCCAGTCCCGCAGCTGCTCAGACCCAACCAAGTAAACACACAGACTTATATTATTTATAAACTGTATGGCCTTGGCAGGCTTCTTGCTAACTGTTCTTATATCTTAAATCAACCCATTTCTATTAATCTATAAGTTGCCACGTGGCTCATGGCTTACCTGTATCTTAATATCTTGTCATGGTGGTGGCTGGCAGCGCCTCTCTGCCTAAGCCTTCCTGGTGTTTTTTTTTTTTTTCTTTTTTTCTTTTTTTTTTCTTTCTTTCTTTTTTTTTTGTTTGTTTTTCGAGACAGGGTTTCTCTGTGTAGCTTTGCACCTTTCCTGGATCTCTCTCTGTAGACCAGGCTGGCCTCGAATTCATAAAGATCCACCTGCCTCTGCCTCCCAAGTGCTGGGATTAAAGGTGTGCACCACCATCACCCTGCTCCTCCTGCCTCCACTTCCTTCAGCAAATTCTACACTGCAGAGAAACCTCAGGTGACTGTCCAGGCAGCTGGCTGTTTCTATCAACTCACATTTTTTTTTTGGAAGCTACTTGCATGCACTTCTGTTTTTATTTTTGTTAGGTAATATTATTTCCTTCTTGGGTCTCTGAGGGACCCAAGATTAGATAGTTATAGTTGAAGATTAGATAGTTATAGTTACAGTTTTTCTTGTTAAGAATTTCAGAAAAGAAACTCACTAAAGAGATGTAAGTGTATACATTTGGAAGACATAAGATAGTTCTGTTAGTAATATAAGTTAGGATAGAAAGTGAATCAGGTCCATTTTGGACTTACCAAAATAGGATAGATAATGGAATTATTTTCTCTGAATATGTCAAATGCAAATGGACTAGACATTGTTTAGGTATTTATTGCTTATATATATTGTATATTGTTATTGTACTTTTGTATATAGTTTTTCTTATATTATAACTTTTTTTCTTTTTTTCTTTTTATTAAAATAGAAAGGGGGAAATATGGTGATATTTTATTTGTGCTGAAATGTGATTTTATTTGTATGTTAATAAATAAAGTTGCCTGGGGGTCAGAGCTAATAGCAAGCCACAGCAGAAGCCAGGCGGTGGTGGCGCACACCTTTAATCCAGATCACATGGCAGACAGATCTCTGTGTATTCAAGGATACAGCCAGCATGGAGATACATGCCTTTAATCTCAATACCAACCATAGAAGACCTGGAGGTCTGTATAGACAAGCAGTTACAAGGAGGTCATGTGGTTGGGTTTACAACCAATGAGAAGGCAGAACAGAAAGTCAATAAAAAGACAGATACACAGGAAGTAGGTCTCTTTCTCAGGGGAAGGATGGCAGTGGCAGGAAGGGTAAGAAAGGATTTTTAGCCTCAGCTCTCAGCTACTGCTCTGACCTCTTGGGCTTTTAACTCTGCATTTGGCTCTGTGTTTCTTATTTAATAAGACTATTATATCTACAAACGTGTTAATTTTATTGATCTTTTCAAAGACCTGTTTTTGGTTCTGGTGTGTGTGTGTGTGTGTGTGTGTGTGTGTGTGTGTGTTTTGTTTCTATTCTTCTATTTTCTTTCTTCAGATAGTTTTAGGTTTAGGTACCCCCCTACCCCCCCACCCCCCCACCCCCGTTCTATGAATGTAAATTTGTCTTGAGGCCTTTTTCAGTGTGGTTCCTCTTGACTATACCTGCACTGTGTTCTATGAATTTTGGTATAGTTTGTTTTCCACTGTTTCAACACAGAGAAACCCTGTCTTGAACCCTCCCAAAATTACATATGTATATAAATATATAAATCCATAAATATATAAACACAAAGCTGCTGAGCCCATTTAGTGTGGTCTCTTTATTGCCTATATTTTTTATTAGAATTATTTTATGTGTATGGGTGTTTTGCCTTCATGGATGTGTACGTACCACCTTTGTGCCTGGTGCCCATGGAGGCCAGAAGGAGTCAGATTCCTGAGACTGGAATTATAGATGGTTGTGGGCTGCCATGTGGATTTTGGGAATCTAATCTAGGTCCTCTGGAAGAGCAGCCAGTGTTTGTAACCACTGAGCCATCTCTACCCCCTGCCCAAATGTTTTCTTTTCTGGAATATGATGTAGTTGGGATCATCTCATCGCTAGTTGGTATGAAGTTTTTTCAGACTGGCTTCCTTAACTTCTTACACACTTAAGGTTTCTTACTTTCCTGGTCTGGTAGTTGTGTCTTAGCTCCAAATACTATTTCATCATCTATGTGTTTCAGGGATTATTTTGTCTATTCACCTGCCGAAGAGCATTCTGTTTTCTTCAAGTTTCAGCATTACTATTTCAAACATCTGGTTTTTGTGTGGATGAAAGTCATCAGATGGCTTGGGTAAATGCCAAAGATTGCATTGTAGAACCAGGTGCTAAATGTGGACTTAGTTTTATAAGAAGCTGCCAGATTGTTTTTCCCAGTGGTCACAGCACCGTGCATTCCCACCTACCACCAGTGAAAGAATCCAGTTGTCCCATTTATTGCCAGGATTTGATGCTGTTAGTGTCCTGTAATTTGGCCATTGTTTTAGTATTCTATTGCTGTGAAGAGGTGCCATGACCACGACAAATGTTAAAAAAGAAAACATTTAATCAGGGACATGCTTACAGTTTCAGAGGCTTAGTCTATTGTCATCATGGCAGGATGGGCATGGGGGCGTGCAGGCGGACAGGCAGAGTACCACTGGAGAAATAGTTGAGAGCTGCATCCTGATCAATAGGCAACAGGCAGAAAGCTCCTAGGCCTGGCATTCATTTTTGAAACCTCAAAACCACATCCTTCAATAAGGCCACACCTTCTAATCCTTCTCAAACAGTTCACCAACTGGGGACTAAACATGCAGATATGTGAGCCTATGGGGGCCATTCTCACTCGAACCACCACAGCTGTTCTAATGAGTGTTAGTGGTTTCATCTTAATGGACACTTCCCTGATGGCATGTGTAGCATCTTCTCATATGTTATTTCCTTCCTTCCCTCCTTCCCTCCTTCCCTCCTTCCCTCCTTCCTCCCTTCCTCCCTTTCTTTCTCTTTGTTTGTTTTTCAAGACAGGGTTTCTCTGTGTAGTTTTGGTGCCTGTCCTGGATCTCACTCTGTAGACCAGGCTGGCCTCGAACTCACAGAGATCCGCCTGGCTCTGCCTCCCGAGTGCTGGGATTAAAGACGTGCGCCACCACTGCCCGGCTATATGTTTATTTCCTATTTGTATATTTTCTTTGGTGAGTTATCTGTTCAGGTTTTTTTTTTTTTCATGAATTTTGTTACTATTTTTGAATTTTCGAAGTTCTTGGTATAGTTTGGTTTTTGGTGTATGTGTTGAGATAAGATATCATTCTGTAGCCCAGACTGGAACTTACCATGCAGCCCAAGGTGGCGTCTAGTATGGGTCTTCTCCTGCCTCAGCTGCTAAGTGCTGGTATTACAGGTATAGGTAGCTAAAATATATATATTTGTGGGGTTTTTTTTTGTTTTGGTTTGGGTTTTGTTTTTTGTTTGTTTGTTTGTTTTTTGAGACTGTGTAACAGCCCTGGCTGTCCTGGAACTTGCTCTGTAGACCCGGCTGGCCTTGAACTCAGAGATCCTACTGTCCTCTGCCTCCCAAGTGCTGGGATGTGCCACCACCTCCAGGCTTATACTTGTTCTTTTGTTTGTTGGTTGGTTGGTCATGTTTGGGATTGAACTGAGGGTCTAGCCCAGGCAAGTACTCACACAGTCCCTAGCCTTAGGCTGAACAAACACTCCCACTGAGCCTCCGTTCCCTTTGTGAGCCCGTTTCTGGACGCTGTGCTCTGTTCCACTGGTGCTTATCTTTTGGGCAGATGCATCACTGTCTTGATGACTATATCTTTAGATTTTTTTAAGATTTATTTATTTGTTTATTTTTGTTTTTTCGAGGCAGGGTTTCTTTGTGTAGCTTTGCACCTTTCCTAGATCTCGCTCTGTAGACCAGGCTGGCCTCGAACTCACAGAGATCTGCCTGGCTCTGCCTCCCAAGTGCTGGGATTAAAGTCGTGTGCCACCACCGCCCGGCTGAAGATTTATTTTTATTTTATTATGTAAGAGTGTTTTGTCTCTGACATAGTGTAAGAGTGTGTACACCCCATGAGTGCAGTGCCCCTTGATGCTAAAAGAAAGTATCATACCCCCTGGGACTGGACATAAAATACATAAATCTAATTTAAAAATATTTTTAAAAGAAAACACATATTTCACGAGATAGTTACAAGTTACATATGAATCCAAAAATTTTAGAAAAGTATTCTGAAGTTTATTTCATTGGTAACAGATTCTGGCGAACAAAGCTTAATGTGGATTCCCAAAGGGGAGCATGTAGGTGGGGATCTACTCCCTGAGCAGAGGTCATAGTCTCGTGATGGTGGTCCAGCTTCAGGCTGCCACGATACAAATGTGCAACTTCCTTAAATAAAAGTCTCCAGTAACTTAAAACACGGGTCTTAAGTCTGATAAATGAGCATAAAAGACATGAAGCACATTAACCATGGAAGGCACATTTGTTAAATTTGCCTATTAAGAAAGAATATATAACTGTAATACATAACTGCTTGATCTGATTGTTATCAAAGTCAGGGTCACAACCTGTTACCCAAGTCAGGTCCTGCCTTCCACCCTCAGTAAGCTAATTAAAAGAGCCGAATTAGTGGAAAGCAGAAAAAGATTGCTTCACTGTGGCCACATTGGGAAGAAGGACAAAGAGAGCAAGGAAGCCCCCCAAGTCAGTCTTCAGGTCCTGAAGTGAGATTATCCAGAGCGCAAGGGGATGTGCCGCTGAGCAGTCCTGGTCACCGTGTGGTCCCGCCCACCACAGACAGGTCCTTGTGTGGCCTGGCAGCTTGTTTGAGCTCTGTGAAGTCTCTTTCAGACAGACACCCCTCTCTAGCCACCCCTCCCAGCCCCAGCTGGTGCCCTTCCTTTCTGCAGGTGCGATTCCTGGGGAAATTCCCATTTCTTTGGGGTCCATGTCTATAGACTGCTGATTGAGGACTCACGTACCTACTTAGATTATCTTCATTTCTGCCAGGTCTGTAGGTGGTTTTGTTATCTTAGAATTTCAGTTGCAGCCAGAGAAATGGATGGCACAAGGCTTTTGACAGGGTTTTCCAAATGTTTTGAACTTTATAAAATAAACTTCTTAGGGCACATGTGCTTTTGGCGTTTGTTATATAGGCCAGGCTGGCCATCCACTGAAGTGTAAATTTCAGCCCAGAAGGAAATCCTGTGACCCAGATGTTCCTCTGTGGGAATTATTTTAGGAGTAGTGGTGGTTTAAAACTTGAGAAGAATTTTCCACGATGGCTGGGTTCTGACAGGAACTTGTGGTCTAACAGCCTTCCTCACAGGCAGACGTAGCTGCCAGGCCTCTATTTTTATTACATCATGTATTGTAGGAATGACTTCAGATCTAGTCCTGATTTGGTGCCTAAGGACCAATTCAGTGTGGTCTTTGAAGCAGTGGGTCCTCTCGGGCAGCAGTGACGCTGGGCCACTGTTTGCTCTGCTCCCCACCTGGTTCTGTCTGGTCATTTGGTGGTCTGACCGGACCGCAAAGCTGCAGGAACTGAAGTGTGCTTCCAGGAGCTTGGCAGCTGTGTCTCAGCTTGGATTTCCTTCCCCTTCTCTGCTTTAAGATGAAGTGGGCCTCCTGGCCTGCTGCTGCTTCTAACCGGACTGCAAAGCATGCTCGAAGGGCTGCTGTTCTTGCTGTATCTGGAAGCAAAGTCTCCTCCCTTTTCTCACCCCACATTCTTGGAAGTATTCACGTAGCTCCTCAGGTGTCTTTCTCAGCTGCCTTCTTCCCCTCAGATCTTTTGTTTGCAGCCTGCATAGTAACTCTTCCTCCTGTAGCCGCCTTCTGTTGTCTTTCCCGATGGATGCTGGCTTCTCCATGCTTTCTTAGAGCAGTGTCTTCCTGTTACTGCATCCTGCCACTTTCTTAGCCCATGTAGCTCCAAGCACTTACCTTAGAACACTGCTGTATAGCTACCATGATGGGGTGGGGGGGGGGTGGGGAACACTTTGGGACCCGTCAGCAAATGTGTGCCGTGAGTCCAAGCATTCACTAGGGCAACTTTGGGGATCATGAGTGACTGCTGAGGAGCCAGCGCTAGTGTGGGAACCCCCCCCCCCCCCCGATATGCACATGTAGCGTCCAAATTGGGGAAGTTTTCACAGCTTCTGCCTTGGGTGGTTAAGGGGTCCCCACTCTGTGCAGCTATCGGGGAGGTTGTACATTGTGTTAATCACCACTGGGGCAGCTCAGTTTAAGACTTAGCAACTAGCCGGGCGGTGGTGGCGCACGCCTTTAATCCCAGCACTCGGGAGGCAGAGTCAGGCGGATCTCTGTGAGTTTGAGGCCAGCCTGGGCTACCAAGTGAGTTCCAGGAGAGGCACAAAGCTACACAGAGAAACCCTGTCTTGAAAAACCAAAAAAAAAAAAAAAAAAGACTTAGCAACTAGCTGCCCAATAGCTTGTCCCTGACCTTTGGGGTGCAGGGGGAGCCCTCCTGGGAATCAGAGTTTGTTGTCTCCAGGTACTTACCCCATCAACAGTCAGCACCCTCGTCCTGGATGACTAGTTTCCGCCTGGACCATTGTTAGGTCTCAAGGTCTCAGGCTGCCCATACATCTAGAAATGATCCCAGCCTGGCTATAGGAGGATTTCTGGTGGTTAGGGGGGAGGGGAAGCCAGCATTCCTCAGGAACTTGTGAAACTGGTTTCCAACTGCCAAAAGGAGTCATTCCCCTGCCTCTGACCGAAGGGACATAGGGCTCCACTGACATACACCACTGGTGGGTACATGTCCACGCCCATGCTGGCCTCCCGCCTCCTGCAGTCCCTACTCAGTGCTTGCTATACATTTCAAAGACCTGCCCTGGCCCTTCAACCTCAGCTCTCTCCTCTCCTTATGCTCCCCTCCTGCTGTTCTTACTATTCTCTCTCTGTCTGTCTCTCTGAATGTCAGTGTGCACCCTTCTCTTGCCGACAGCCTTGGCCATGTCCGGTCTGCTGCTTTCTCTCCTCTCTGCTCTGGACTCTTGTAGATGCCATTGTATGGTTTCTCTTTACCTAAAATACCCTTCACCATAACTGTACCATGGAGCTCTCATGTCAGCAGTTGCTTCTCTTCTTTTTTTTTACAAAAGTAAATTTTTGTTAAAAACAGTAAAGTCTGAGCAAGCAGACAGTACAAAGAATGTAGACAATGTAAACATCACTGCATTCAGCTCAGCCCGATTGAATGCTGAAAACCAAGTCTAAATGTCGGCAGTTTCTTCACTCATCTCTTGCATGTATCTGACGCCGAACCCTCGCATGCACGCGTCACCTGCGTTTCTCAGCCACCATCCCTGGCTGCAGCAGCTCTGGCTGGCCTCTGTGACCTGGCTTGGTTCAAGGCTGAAGGAATCTGCAGAGTGGAGCCTCACTCACACCAGGGAAAGCTCTCCAGCCTCAGGATGGCCCTATGGTATGGCGGTGTAACTCGCTTGGCAGAAACGACCATGGTCTAAAGAGACTCTTGTGTCTCTCGGTCTATCAGACTGTTGAAACAGTGGACCCCAAAGAAATGGGAATCTTCTCAGGAGTTCCATGCTGGGAGAAGGAAAAGGCTCCAGCCAGACTTAACCCTGCCTCCCTGAAACTTCAGCCATGGGGAGAGGTTGAGAGACTGATTGCACTTTGTCTTGGGTGATGTGTAACTTATTAAATAGCCACTCCTTGCCCCCTGTCTGTGTAGGACCAAGCTAACATCCTGACAAACAGACATAAACCCTTTGGAATGTGTCGAGTGCCGTCAGCCAGCATCCAAGGCCTACGGCAGAGTTTTATGTCTCACTTGGACTCTCCTACCTAATGCGCCCACCAATGGATTTGAAACTGTCTTGATTTGTGACTTTTTAAATTTTGTTACGATAAAAGTTTCATGAAATTACTACCTCATTGGAACATGGCGTTTGGGGAGACCTTGATCTCTGTTCCCAGTTTGCAACCCCCAAATTCTGTATCAGTGGTTAACACTGGGCCACACTGGCCATTCTACTTTCCTGAGCTGCAAGCTTGAGCCATTTTTGATTCCTTGGTTGCTTGCTGGTGTGCATCAGGTCAGTGAGAAAGAGGGAGGTCTCTGGGGACTTGTGGAGGGTCCCAGAGCATGACTTTCAGGGGTCTTGCTATCAAGTCTACACTTCCTTCCCCCAGGAAGTCTGGGACACATGCTTAGGTCACTTAAGACAGTCTCAGTGTGTGCTCGGTACAACTGACAACCTGTTCTGAACTTGTTCTGCTGCTTAAGGGTAACCCTGAAAGCCAGGACAGGTGCACTGGGCTTTGCTGAGGGGTTGCCAAAGTCGTCGTCTTCTTCTTCTTCTTCGTCTTCGTCTTCGTCTTCCTTCTTCCTTCCTCCTCCTCCTCCTCCTCCTCCTCCTCCTCCTCCTTCTTTTTGAATGGCCCAGCACTTCGGATACTGTGAAAAATGAAGCTGTCAGGGTTCCCACTTACATGGAGTTAATATTTAAGTGAAAGAGAGAGAGGAGAACTCATCCATGGGAACACAAAGTGAGTTAAAGAAGCAAGTTCCCACGCAGCATAGCTAACAGGAGCAGTCCGGGGAGGAAGGATTTGTTTGGGCACAGGGCTCCAGTGAATCGTGCTGAGGGGGATGGGACCAGGGCAGAGAGGTAGGAAGGAGGCAGTGGGTGGAGGAAGGAGAGTGTGAAGGAATGCCTGGGATGCTCTTTGCTGGTTCTCTGCAGCTGACCTGGCCTCCGTGGTGAGGTTCTGTGTTCACCTCCCATCATGCTTTGCTTTGATGTTGAATACACAAGGTCTGTTCTGTCCTCCTGGCCAGCCCCCCTTCATCACTGCAGTTTCTTCCTGATCCCTGACGGTTTCCTATAATTTGAAGTATATTTTGACTAAAATCAGCATATGCATTCTTTTAATTCTCTTGGTAATTTTTAGCAAGATAAATCTTTCTTCATACCTTCAATGTGGGAATTTTGCAAACAACATACATATATAGTTGAATCTTGTTTTTGTCTTTTAGGGCTCACACAGATTAGCAAAAGTAGTAAAGTACCATTATTCAAAGTAAAGCGATGCTACAGGTCAGAAATATAATGTTAAGATTGATAGTGGAGCCGGGCGCACACCCTTGATCCCAGTACTCGGGAGGCAGAGCCAGGCAGATCTCTGTGAGTTCGAGGCCAGCCTGGTCTACAGAGTGAGATTCAGGACAGGCACCAAAACTGCACAGAGAAACCCTGTCTCAAAAAACCAAAAGAAAAAAAAAAGATTGATAGCGGATTGTGTGAGTGAAGGTACTGGAGGCCCCAATAATTATTTGGACTTTTATGGGGTTCAAGAGAAGGAATAATTTGATTGCTAAGGGGTGTAGTTTGGATGGTTCTTTATATTAAAAACTTTTAAAAAGATTTATTTTTATTTGTGTAGATATTTTGCTTTCATGTATGTATATCTGTGTACCACATGCATGTAGTACTTGGGGAGGCCAGAAGAGGGCATCAGATACCCTAGAACTGTGCTCTTAACCACTCAGCCATATCTCCATCCACTGGTTTTCTGTTTTAATTAACAGATAAAGTTACATTTTCTCCTGGGCATGTATCTTCCCATAATGCATTTGATTTTAATCATATGCATGCCCAATCATGCATAGGCATAAGATGGTAAATGGGAGATTCTCCCCCAAAGTTTGCTTTGCATACACATTTGCCTTATTGTGCATGTATCCACCGTTCTCCACCTCCAGCCATGAAACACTACTGCAGGGTTAATCACCATCTACTGCAAAAGAAGGGTTGAGATGCACTGAGCTACATGGGTATACTGATAAGTCATTAGGAATTGGTTTAGTAGTGTGTCCATCAGCAGAATAATAGTGGTAGGTTTTCCCTTAGTGCCTATGTCCTGTCTGGCCATTGGTTCTTGGCCTTGATAATGGTGCCAGGTATGAGTTCCATTTTATAGAGCAAGAGAAGGTGGTCATGAAGTCCTACCCTTGGCGGAGAAACTGTTGGCAATTGACGGCTGCTGGGAGAGGGAGAGTCAGTTCTCTTTAAGGGTGTAGCTTCTGGTAGATTGACCATGCTCTAGAGCAGTGGTTCTCAACCTTCCTAATGCTGGGACCCTTTAATACAGCTCCTCATGCTGTGCTGACCCCTGACCACAAAATTATTTTCATTGCTACATGTAATTGTAATTTTGCAACTCTTATGAGTCATAATGTAAATATCTGATATGCAGATGGTCTTAGGTAACTCCTGTGAAAGGGTCATTTGACCCCCAGGTTGGGAACCTGTGTTCTAGTGGATGGGCACACTTCCAAGAGTATATGGATAGCACAAACTGTGCTCCCCCAACCCCTTATAAAAAAGACAAAGTTGGCCGGGCGGTGGTGGCGCACGCCTTTAATCTCAGCACTCTGGAGGCAGAGGCAGGTGGATCTCTGTGAGTTCAAGGCCAGCTTGGTCTACAGAGCTAGTTCCAGGAAAGGCGCAAAGCTACACAGAGAAATCCTGTCTCAAAAAAACCAAAAAAAAAAAAAAAGAAAAAAGAAAAAAAAAAAGACGTTGGGTGGATGATAGGGAAGGGGTGTGGATCTGGGAATAGTTGGGTAAGGTAGTGAATGTAATCAAAGTACAATGTATGAAATTCTCAAAGAACTAAAAAAAAAAAGGAAATAGGAAAAAAGATGACTATAGGGTATGGAATTCTCACTTTTTTTTTTTTTTTAATCTTGTCACCATTTCAGCTATTTTACTTTGTCTTTTGTGTGTTTGGTTTCTGAGGAGAAAGTGCTCAGGGTTCTTACCATTAGTCTTCTCTAGTGGAATGCTTTCTCCCTTGGCTTCTTCTGGGGCTTCTCATTCCTCTCTGTAGCTGGGGAACCATGTGCTGTGTGCTCGTATTGTGGATGGCTCAGCTCTCTGAGCTGTAGTATCTGTGGCTCAGGAAGATTCTTTTGTTTGTTTGTTTGTTTGTTTGTTTGTTTTTTGTGGCAGGGTTTCTTTCTCTGTGTAGCTTTTGGAGTCTGTGCCACCCCCGCCCGGCCTCAGGCAGATTCTGAATTCTTGTTTCTGCCTTCTTCTGGAATTCACAGACACGCTTGCTGCCCTGCGGCTCTTCCTGGGTTCCCTGATTTTCTTCTGGACCCTCCTTCCTCATTGCTGTATCGTAGCTTTTTGGTGTGGGTGGTTTCTATTGAAGGGCCAGTCTGCCAGTAAGTGCACCAAAAGTATTTGTTTGAATTGGTCTTTGTGATTTTTGGTGTTTAGGGGTTTGTGGAATTTCCATTCCTCTGCTTGTTTGGTTTGTTCCTGGGTTCTGGACACTTAACAAGTTGGAAGCTTAGCTGGGTAGGGTCTTTCCTTGAGAGTACCCCTCCCTAAATTTCCTAGTGTTCTTTTTAACTTCAAAGTGTACATTTTGGATTTCTTTTTATTGTAGACCTGTATAAGAGTGATTACTAATAACCATGGGGCAGAGTCAGAATTAGGCTGTCATGAAATGTCCTCTGCTAAGGATTAGTCCAGTACTTTTAAATTTAGCCTCAAGCAGATTCTTATGACGGGCAGAAAGTAGTCATATTTTTTGCCAAAGTAGCACAAAAAACTTGTCTTTTAGCCCAGTTGCTAGTATTGAAACCTTTTGATCAAGGCTTCCATAGCACACATTGCTCTCAAAACCACTGTCTTTCAAGTTCCTGCTAGGATGGCCTATTAAACACTGCCTATAGAATTCAACCACTTTCCTTGTCCAAAGCCCCAACGTCTTCCACATTCTCCTCTCAAAAAGAATGGTCAGGTCTGTCACAGCAGTTCCCCACTCCTGGTTGCATCTTCTGTTTTAGTTAGTTTTCAGTTGCTGTCATGAAACACCATGGTCAAAGAAAGTATAAAGGAAAGCATCTGATTGGGGCTTCCAGTTTGAGAGGGTCCGAGTCCATGCTGGCAGAGCCCAGGCATGGCAGCAGGAACGGCTGAGAAGTCACATCTTATCTGCAAGTCGGAGGTAGATGAGAGACACTGGCAACGGCGTTTGTCTTGAAACTTCAAAGCCCCCCCCCCCCCAGTGACACACCTCTGTGGTGGGATATTTGTACCCTGTGTGAAGGTGTTTTGCTGTGATTGGTGTAATGAGAAGCTGTATAGCCAATAGCTAGGCAGGGGGCATAGGCGGGACTTCTGGGCAGAGAGAAAACATAGGAGGAGGAATCTAGGCACGTGAAAGCGACATGAGGAGACATAGAGGAAGCAGGATGGTCAGTGCGTGACAGAATGTAGATTAATAGAAATGGGTTAATTTAAATTAAAAGAGCTAGTAAAAACAAGCCTAAGCTAATGCCGAGCTTTCATAATTAATAATAAATCTCTGTGTCATTATGTGGGAGCTGACTGGTGGGACAAAGATTTGGTCCAACAGGTCCACCCCTCCTAATCCTTCCCAAACATTTCCACAAACTGGGGACCAAGTATTCAAACCTATGAGACTCTGGGGCCACTCTCATTCACACCACCGTACATGTGGTGTATATAACATTAGGTGTTGCTGTATAAGTCGCTACATGGGTGTGTGGGTGTAGCAGGAATCTTTAAAGTTCTTATCAATAAAATCAAACCTGAGGCAAGTTATTGGGGTCCATGCTGGTAGATCAGAGAGACAGAACAAGCCACAGCTATCTCACCTCCCTGGATCCTCATCTGGTCTTGTCTCCTCAGACTGGAGGCCTCTGAGTCCTCATCCAGAATGGGTCTCAGCTGAATTACTGCTCAAAAGCCTGAATGCTTAACCAGCCAAAATCTTAACCAGCCAAATGCCTCTAGTTTCTGGTCCTCACGCCTTATATATCTTTCTACTTTCTACCACCACTCCCTGGGATTAAAGGCTGGCTTTCTGGGATTAAAGGTGTGTGTCACCATGCTTGGCTATTTCCAATGTGGCCTTGAACTCACAGAGATCCAGAGGGATTTCTGTCTCTGGAATGCTAGGATTAAAGGTGTGAGTGCCACCATTTTCTAGCCTTTGTATCTAGTGGCTGTCTGTTCTCTGACCCCAGATAAATTTATTAGAGTACACAATATTTTGGGGAACACAATACCACCACATGTGGGTTCACATGGGTCCGTGGAATGAAGACACAGAGGCATCTTAAGAATAAATCTAGCCTTTCATGGCTGCAGGGGGGTTCAGCCTGGAAGGACTGAAGCCCCTTTTCCCTTCACCTAGGGCATATTTATTTACTCTTTTTTACAGTTTAGATAGTTAATTTCCATACCTTCAAAGCAACCCAAAAGGAGATCCCAGAGACCAATGCCAGGTGCAAATTACTTGAATTATCAGGTACCTCGGTTTTCCGGGTTTCCTGGACCAAGTTTTGCATAGGCCTTTGATCCTTGGGGGACTCTGACCCTTGACTCTCAGACAAGAGATAAGAGACACAGAAGGTAAGAGAAACAAAAGGTGTTGGTGAACAGAGGAAGGGGTAGGGCTGGGTGCTGCTCTCTGGAGCCTGGCCAGGAGCTCAGCAGGGATGCGGCCACAATTAGGTACGCACACAACAATGATTCTTTGAGGCTTTGTCAGACATCCTGGGTGGTGGTTGTCTCTCCTCCCTAGAAAGAGCCCCTCCCTATTTTCCCTGTGTGTCCCCTGTGTCCTCTTGTCCAGTTTACCCTTCCCTATGGTCCCTTTTTACTTTCCTGGTTTCCATAATTTCTCCAGGTTATAGACTCACATATGAAGATTTGGAACTGGGAACCAAAGATTAGAGAGAATATACAGCATTTGTGTTTCTGGGTCTGGATTACCTCACTTAATAGAATTTTTTCTGTTTTCATCTATTTACCTGCAAATTTCAATTTTTTTAGACAAGGTCTCTCTATGTAGTCCAGGCTGGCCTTGAACCCATAGGCATCTGCTTGCTTCTGCTCAAGTGTTGAGGTCTTGGTCTTTTAGTGACTCTGTGGCTCTGGACTGAGACACATATCTTGGTTTCCTCCCCTCTCATCTCAATGTCTAGAATGCTAGAATTGGGGTGTCCCTCATCCCACTTGGAAGGATCGGCCTGGCTGGAGTTTGATGTTTCCCTTCTGCCCTTTAAAAGAAGAAATGCCCTGGTCTCTCTCCCTCCCCATGCCTGAAGCAAAAGGAGATTTTTCTCTACAAGTCATTGATTTCCTGGGGAAAAGTTTTATTTATTTGAAAGATTTAGTTTTTAAATCGTCAGTGTATGTGTGTCTGGGGGGCAGGAACACATGAGTGTTGGTATCTGCAGAGGCCAGAAGAAGGCATCTGATCCCCTGGAGCTGGAGTTTCAGGAAGTTCCGAATTGCTTGACCTAGGTGCTGGGAGCTGAGCTTGAGTCTTGTGTGAGAGCAGTGCCCACTTTTAACCACAGAGCCAGCTCTCTGTCCTCCTGGGTGGTGGTGTCATGTTCAAGGAAGTTCTTCTCTCCTGTCTGGACACTCCTCACACGCACTCATCTCTCAGGTGCCTTGCATATTCATAATCATGAATTTATTTACATTTTGGGCTGGTTGTTCCAGTTCTTTTTAAAATTTTTATCAATAATATTCTATGAATATTTACTTAAAAATTTCTGTGTACAATGGGAAAGATGTTACTGGTATTATTCTAAACAAGGGCACAAAATAAAAGTCACACATACAGATACAGACACCCAGACACACACACAGACTCAGAGATACACATTCACAGGCACAGATACACACACACAGAGGCACAGATACATAGACACACACACACACACACACACACACACACACAGATACATAGGCACACACACACAGGCACAGATGTATAGACATACACACATACACAGGCACAGATATATAGACACACACACTCACAGATACATACATACAGACACAGATACACACACAGGCACAGATAGACACACACTCACATAAACACATACACACACACACCCTCTCTCTCACGGATACATACACACAGGTACACACACACTAGAAATTAGAAAATTGGCATTAGAAAAACAGATGAAAGAATACAGACAGAAGATTTCAACAGGAGATTTATTACACAGTTATTTTGTGAGACTAGAAAATTTTAGTAGTCACTAAAATTATACTAAACTATGGCAATTAATTACGGAAAAACTACAGTTCTCACAGAATGCTTTCCAAGCAATAATATATATATATTTTTAAAAAGCAAATTTGGGCCGGGTGGTGGTGGCGGCGGCGGCGGCGGCGGCGGCGGCGGCGGCAGCATAGCAGCAGCAGCAGCAGCAGCAGCAGCGGCGCACGCCTCTAATCCCAGCACTCGGGAGGCAGAGCCAGGCGGATCTCTGTGAGTTCGAGGCCAGCCTGGGCTACCAAGTGAGTCCCAGGAAAAGCGCAAAGCTACACAGAGAAACCCTGTCTCGAAAAATCAAATAAATAAATAAATAAATAAATAAATAAATAAATAAATAAATAAATAAATAAATATAAAAAGCAAATTTGGAAATAATATGCACAGGGCACTGTTACAAAGAATTGTGTCAAAAGAGAAATGTTTTTATTAGGAAATAAGAGAAAATATATGTCTGCACATGTTGACCATCTCTGGAAAGACAGATGCGAGACTGGAGGAGACTGGAGGTTTGGAAATCAGGGCTGGACATAGATCTATTTTCCATTACCCCTCCCCCACCTTCTGTCTAATGTTTTACATAAAGTAGAAGCTACAAATTAAAGCCAGGTGTGGTGGACACCTGTAACCCCAGGTCAGCATCTCAGGCTCAGTTAGTTGTCTGTCTGTCTGTCTGTCTCCCCCTCCCTTCCCTTTCCCTGCCTTCTTCTCATTAACACCAAGTACTGACGAATGGGTTCCTAAAAAACAGCCTCACTTAAAGTAGTCACTGTTTACCAACTTGGTGCCTCAGTTTCTCCTTGGAAGTGGGAGGTGACAGATTTTTAAAGTTTTAAAGACAGAATCCTGGGAAGGGCTACATTAAGCACATGATATATGAGCTCTGAGTCAGGGCCACCTGTGACTGACCCTAGGTTTAAGTTAACCACACTGCGGGTTGGCCGCACTGCGGGTTAACTTACTGAGATGGAAGCAGACAGCAGCGAGTTCTTCTGAGGATAGTGTTCTATTGCAGTGCAGAGACACCATGATCACCGCAGCTCTTATAAAAGAAAACATTTAATAGTGGCTGGCTCACAGTTTCGGAGGTTGGTCCATTGTCATCATGGTGGGAAACATGGTGGCACACAGGCAGACATGGTGCTGGAGAAGCAGCTGAGAGTTCTACATCTGGATCTGCAGGCAGCAGGAAGAGAGAGACTCTGGGCTTGGCATGAGCTTTTTGAGACCTCAGAGCTCACTCTTGGTGACACACTTCCTCCACCAAGGCCACGGCTCCTAATCCTTTCAAATGGTGCCTCCCCCTGCTTTTCAAATCTGTCAGTCTCCGGGGGCCATTCTCATTTAAACCACTGCAGTGTGGCTCGGACAGCAAGTCTTCAGCCTCCTCCTGCCACCTGGCCTCTGTCACCTCCCCTGTGTCTGTGGTCTCAGTTGAGTGAACCTCCCCAGTAGCTCTGGTGACCTGAGTCTGATGTTGTGGAAATCTGATTTCAGGACACATCCTACTTGTTTATCACTGGCCCTGATGTTGTGAAGTCTGTTACCAATGAAGACGTCACTCAGGAGCAGCTGGGTGGTGCTAAGACCCACACCACTATGTCAGGTGAGAGGTGTGACATGACCTTGCTGCCATGCAGGGTGGTGAAAAGTTGTTTGACATCACTTCACCAACAGCACTTGCCACAGAAGTGACAGGCAGACCGGAGTCTCGACTTAGGTAGTAGCTTATTACTAATGCCTCCCCCCCCCCACACCCCTGTGCTGCACACGTGCCAGGCTGGGATTATAGTCTTGTGCCATTGCACCCAGTTTACCATGTAGTTTTAAAGGCTTGTCTGTGTGGTATCCCATCTCAGTACTTCATTCCTCTTAATGGAGTAATTGTCCAATGTATAACTGTATAACTACTAATTACATTATTTATTTTAGAGATAGGATCTCACTAAGTTGCCCAGGCTGGCCTTGAGTTCTTAATCCTCCTTCCTCAGCCTCTTGAGAGCTGGGACTACAGGTGTGGGCTACCATTTACCCCCACCCGCACCCCTCCACCCCCAGGATGGAGATTACACCAGGGCATCCAGCGTGCTGGACTGCTGCTGTACCACTGAGCCACAGGTCCAGCCCTACCATGTCTTGTTTATCTACTGATGGACATTTGGGTTTTCTAACATATATATGTGTTTATAACATAATATCCTGTTATAAACATTTGTATGACATTTTTATATCTTGCTGGCACATGCCCACGTATGGGTGGAATAGCTGTTGATCTTTCTGAGGTTCTGCAGACTGCCTTCCAGAATGTTGTGCCAGTTTATAAATACTTTTTGACTAGTAGAATTCAGTCTTGTTGAGAATGCTTTCTCATTCAGCAGATATTCATCGAGTGCCTGTGTGTGAAGCATTGTGCTCAGTGTTAGGAACATGTCTGTGGGAACGACACAACCCCTGTCCACGTGGCAGTTACTAGAAAGGGAGATGAACAATACAAAACACAAATAAAAACATCATGGAAGCTGGGCGGTGGTGGCACGTGACTTTAATCCCAGCACTGAGGAGGCAGAGCCAAGTGGATCTCCGTGCATTCGAGGCCAGCCTGGTCTACAGAGCGAGATCCAGGACAGGCACCAAAACTACACAGAGAATCCCTGTCTCAGGAAAAAAAAAAAAAGAACATCATGGAGTGCATTCAAGGTGCTAAGTTCTGTGGATAAAGAACAGGCCACCAGACACTGGATTGTTGAGGTTCCACTCATGGACAAGGGTAGGGCTCACAATGATGGTGCTAGATGAATATACTTGAAGAGATTCCCTGTGGGCGTTGAGGAAGCACCCCAGACATGGGCAATGGCTTAACCAAAGGTTAAGGGGCAGAGGAGTGATGGACTGCATGATGAGCAGCCAGGAGCGTGACTTGATATCCTGTTTTGACATGAAAGTCTCCCCCTGGCTTCTTTGAGTCATAGATATTATGGAGCAGTGGTAGACGCAGATGGTCGGGTGAGGCGGGCCTGGAGGGTGCTTGGCTCTGCCAGGGCCTTGTTTGGCTAGTTTTTATTTCCAAACACTTCTAGAATGATGACTTGACCGTTCAACAGAGCCAGGGTGTGCCACCTTTCCTTCTATTGTTTATAAGCCCGTTGTGTGCTTGCTAGGAGGCAGTGAACAACTGTGGGGAGCTGGTGTAGTGTCCCATTGCTTACAAAGCAGCGAAGTGTAGAGGTCCCACAGTGCAGGGAACGTGGCGGCGTGGGCCGGCAGAGGAGCATGGGGCGTCCACCCAGGACAAGACCAAGGACAGAGCTGCCAGCTGGGTTGGCGTCTGCCAAGCTGGAGAAGCCTGCAAGCATCTTCATATGTCATCTGTAGGTGACCGTCGGCCCCCGGGCCTCCCATCCCCTCTGTGTTCTCAGGTGTGGCCCACAGAGCTTTCGACAATGATGTGGATGCCCTGTGTAACCTGCGTGAGTTCTTCAACTATCTACCTCTCAGCAGCCAGGACCAAGCTCCAGTCCGCGAGTGCCATGACCCCAGGTGGGTGGCAGCGGGCTTGTCCTTCTCTGGCCTTCTCTGGTCCCGATGGGACCTCAGGTCAGCTTGGAGCAGGCTGCGGAATATGTCAACAAGGTCCCAGCTGTGGTGACGTTGGGGGCATCTGGGTGAGAGGAGCAATCATTGGTGATTTCCTCACTTCTCTGGTTTTGGCTTTGAGGGTAGAAGGGACTACAGAAGTTTGTTAAGCCTTTTGAGTTGTCCAAAAATGGAGATGGAAGATTTTGTTTAGGTCTTGATAAGGAACAACCCAAGTGATGTCAGCAGCATGGCCTCAGGAGATGTGTTTGTGTGAACTGTTTCTGGCCCTAGGGTGGAGCTTTGCTGAGCACCTAGTAAAGACCTCAGATCCAAGATCCAAGCCAGGTTGTCCTTGCATATGCCTTTAGTCCCAGCACTCAGGAGGCAGAGGCAGGCAGATCTGAGTTCGAGGCCAGTCTACAGAGAGTTTCAAGACAGCCATGACTACCAGAGAAACCCTTTCTCAGAAAACAAAAATACCCCAGATCTCCTTGACATGCCAGAGAAAGAGCCACAGGCCAGGGTGTGACTGTTTGTGTCCTGTGGGCTCGCAGCTTTGCTGCTTAAAGGGGCTGTAGCTGGTTAACCTGTGTGTGTGTGTGTGTGTGTGTGTGTGTGTGTGTGTGTGTGTGTGTGTGTGAGAGAGAGAGAGAGACAGAGACAGAGACAGAGACAGACAGAGACAGACACACACACACACACACACACAGAGAGAGAGAGAGAGAGAGAGAGAGAGAGAGAGAGAGAGAGAGAGAGAGAGAGAGAGAGAGAGAGAGACCGACCCACTGTGGCTCCTTGCTCTTCTGTCTTAGAAGCTGCAGGAAGGTAGAGTGGGGTCCCTGGCCTTTGTCCTGTTACCCACAGTGCCCTTTCCAGTCCAGGCTGTGTCTCCAGCGTAGGAAACATTCTGGAAGGACAAACGAAAGAACTCCAATCTGTAGGAGTAATCTTTCTTTTCTTTTTTTAGTCACATGAGTTGGAACTGCACTCAGGTTCTGTTCAGTGATGATGACAAAGGTGGCTTCCAGTGAGGACACGTCACCCAGTCCCTGTGCTGTGTTTGCTTCATTTCCTTCTCGGCTCCCTCGTGACAGTGGTTTCTACACTGACTCCATTTGTGTCTTTTCTAGTGACCGTCCGGTTCCTGAGCTGGACACAGTCGTCCCTTTGGAGTCAAGCAAAGCCTACGACATGCTGAACATCATACACTCAGTAAGTGCCCTGTCCTGTCTTGTCTGTCCTCGCTCAGCCTGAGCCGTGGTCACTGTGCTTTGGCTTAGCAGGATGTTTTTGACTTGGTCTTAATGTCCGCACAGGCGGGAAATGCAGTGGCCAGTGGCTAGGGACCACCAGGCAGGATGTTCTGGTATGAGCTAGTGGCTATAACATCTTGAAGGCTCAGGTAGATTTGAGGGTTGGGCCAGCAGAGCTCAGGGGATTTAGAAGGCACTGAGGTGCACAGAATTCATGCCATATCCTGGCTTGGAGTGAGGCAGGGTTGATCCTTGTTGGGTGTTACTGTCAGGTGCTTCTGGTCAGGATACCTTGTCTTCCTAGAGAGCAGGGAGTAAGTGTGAGGCTCAGGATGCATGGTGCCTCTTCCTTTGTGGAACCATGTCCTGGTTTGATTAGCGAAGGCAGCTGTTGGGCTCTGGGTGCATGTGCAGATTGCAGATTTCTGGTGCATTTGCAGGTTGCTGATTTCTGGTGCATTTGCAGGTTGCTGATTTCTGGTGCATTTGCAGGTTGCAGATTTCTGGTGCATTTGCAGGTTGCAGATTTCTGGGCCCAGTTCCCAGCAGCTCTTGCTCGGTGGGATATTGATGGTTCTGTGGGCTTAGCCTGTCCTGTAGCCTGTGACCTGTTTCTTTTCCCTTATTCTGGGAGCCTGCAGGAATCAGTAGGCATGGCCAGGCTGCCCCTCCTCATGACTGTGTTCTGTATTGTTGGGCAATAAATCTTACTATAAACTACAGGGGAGCATTCACAGAAGATTTTGAATGAGGGCAGAAAGAAAACATTAAGTTTGATAAAAGAAAAATTACAAGTGGTACAGCAGGTGTAAAAGTGCCTGCCATCAAGCTGAGTTGAGGATGATCCCTGGGACCTCCTGGTGAAAAGAGAGCTGACTTCCACAAGTTGTTATCTGATCTTCATATGCACGCTGTGGCACATACGTGTGCATGTGCACACATACACATTTTATAAAATAGTTTGGAGATGGCTGATCTTGGTTGTCAGCTGGACTGCATCTGGATCAGTTAAAACCCAAGCTGCTGGGAACTCCTATGAGCGATTTTCTTAATCATATTGTTGAAGCAGAAAGACTGACCCTAAATCTCACCCACACCTCCGGGGCAGCCCAGATGAAGGACATGGAAGAAGGGGATTTGCCTTTGCCTGCCTCTCTCACTCTCACTGGCAAGTTCATCTGTCCTGTTTCTGCGGACAGTATTAAATCCAACTTCTTCAGGATCTCAACACAGGCTGAAGACCAGCAGCTCTCCAGGAATTCAGATGGGACAGCTGAGACATCTAGACCTGTGAACTGAACATCTACCAGATTATTAGCCTTTCTGTCACGAGACAGCCATTATTGGAATACCCAGACCACATCCTGTGAGGCAAACGAATACCTTCCCTTTTCCTCTCTAGCTGTCTATATATGTGTGCTGTCAGTTCTGTTCCTTAAAGAACGTTGATGAATACTGTTGGCTCAGTGGTTAAGATACTCACTGCTCTTATAGAGGAGCCAGGTTTTGGTCACAGCATCCACATGACAGCTCACAACCATCTGTAACTCCAACTCCAAGGGATCCGATGATGCCCTCTTCTGGCCTCTGCAGGCACTGCACACACATGGTATATATACATACGCACACCAAACACTCATACACATAAAAATAAATAGAAAATATTTTAAAATTATAAACAATACTTCTCCAGACTATGGATGCTTAACTACTAAAGTAAAAGTACCCCAAATACCTGGAGAGAAATCTGTTAAACAGTTCCTGGATGAAAGAGAAAAATATGGACCAAATGACAGAATTCTTTTTGTTGTTGTTTTGAGACAGGGTAACCTGTCTGTGAAATTGCTCTGGCTGTCTTGGATCTCACTCTGTAGGTCAGACTAGCTTCAAACTCACAGAGATCTGCCTGTCTCTGCCTCCCAAGTGCTGGGATTAAAGGCATGCACCACCACCACCCCGCTGAATGATAGAATTCTAGCATTGAATGAAAACACTGTGTATCAAAACTTCTGGACTCTGCTTCAAACAGCGGCAGAAGAATATGTGTCTTGAAACAGTGAAAATGACAAATGACCAGGCAAATTTAGTTCCCATCTTAAAAATATAGGGACCCTTCCCCAGAAAACATCCCAGATATCACAACTACAGACAAATGAAGAAACTGGTGATGTAGGAGATGAGTCAGGGGCAGACTTAAACAAATGGAGATATGCCCTTGTTCCTTGACATGGGTTAGTATAAAATGCTAGTTCTTCCTAAGTTTATATTTGCAGATTGTCTGAATAAACACTTTACAGAACTAGACAAGTTTATACATAAGTACACAAATCCCTGGGAATGTGCTGCAAAAGCTACAAATAGGACTAGCCATGTCTGTATTAAAGCTTTTACAGCTAAAACAGTGAGAGACTGGCATGTAAATAGACCACCGGCGTGGAACTGAAGAGCTAGAAATAGACCCAGGAGAGTTTTAGTGGATGATTAAAATAGATCCAAGCCCAGGAGCAAGGTTGCTTTTTTTAATCAAAGATGCTGTGACAGCTGGAGAGTTACATGGGAGGATGAGGACTGTCCATCATGTGACTAGAGAGGGTCAGCTGGATGTAGTGCTGGAGGCTGTGATCTCAGCACTTCGGAGGATGAGGCAGGAGAAGCCTAAGTTCCAGGCCAGCTTGGGCCATGGAGTCCAGGCCAGCTTGGGCCATGGAGTGAGATCTTGTCTATACGAAAACAACAACATAAAAAACAAATGGGTCAGAATTCCATCTGAACAGTAAATCTATGGGAACATTACCTAAAAGACAGGTGAATCTCTCTATGATCTTAGAAGGTAGAGAAATGCTTTTGAATTGTTGCTTAAATCTACTTCAGTTAAAAAAAATATTCCACTGTTCATGGGAACAAATGTAAAAGCCAAAGGATGGTAAGCTGGTAGAAAACATTTTCCATATCTGAAAGTATTGATATCCATAGCACCAATCAAGGGAAGAAAGACCAAAAATGATAGAGAAGTCACCTAAAAACAAACAGAAACATTGAAAAGACGAACATGGCCCTTAAGCATGTGAGAAAATATTCAAGTCCAGTCATCATGATGGATGAATGGGTAAAATGGCTCTCTGGCCATTCGAGTGTGAGGGCCTGAACTCAAACCCCAGAACCGTCATAGTCTGGATACATAGCAGGTGTCTGTCATTCCATCTAGTGCTCCAGATGGGGGGTAGATTTAGGAGTCCCTGGAAGCTCAGGGACTGCCTACCTGTGTACACAGTGGCCAGCGATGAGACCCTGCAGGGACTGCCTACCTGTGTACACAGTGGGCAACAGAGAGACCCTGCAGGGACTGCCTACCTGTGTACACAGTGGCCAGCGATGAGACCCTGCAGGGACTGCCTACCTGTGTACACAGTGGGCAACAGAGAGACCCTGCAGGGACTGCCTACCTGTGTACACAGTGGCCAGCGATGAGACCCTGCAGGGACTGCCTACCTGTGTATACAGTGGGTAACAGAGAGACCCTGCAGGGACTGCCTACCTGTGTACACAGTGGCCAGCGATGAGAGACCCTGCAGGGACTGCCTACCTGTGTACACAGTGGCCAGCGATGAGAGACCCTGCAGGGACTGCCTACCTGTGTACACAGTGGCCAGCGATGAGAGACCCTGCAGGGACTGCCTACCTGTGTACACAGTGGCCAGCGATGAGAGACCCTGCAGGGACTGCCTACCTGTGTACACAGTGGGCAACAGAGAGACCCTGCAGGGACTGCCTACCTGTGTACACAGTGGGCAACAGAGAGACCCTGCAGGGACTGCCTACCTGTGTACACAGTGGGCAACAGAGAGACCCTGCAGGGACTGCCTACCTGTGTACACAGTGGGCAACAGAGAGACGCTGCAGGGACTGCCTACCTGTGTACACAGTGGGCAACAGAGAGACCCTGCAGGGACTGCCTACCTGTGTACACAGTGGGCAACAGAGAGACCCTGCAGGGACTGCCTACCTGTGTACACAGTGGGCAACAGAGAGACCCTGCAGGGACTGCCTACCTGTGTACACAGTGGCCAGCGATGAGACCCTGCAGGGACTGCCTACCTGTGTACACAGTGGGCAACAGAGAGACCCTGCAGAAACAAGAAGTTTCCTGAGTTGGGGAGCCATGTTTTGAAAAATAAATTGCATTGAGTTATTTCTTGTATGTCAGATTGACTAGAAGTAAAGTTTGAATGCTATCCTTTGCAAGCCTGTGGGAAGCAGTCCTTCTCATACTCTGCTGGTAGGGCAAGCTGGCATTATATAGGACTAAGATAATAGTCCAGAAATTGCCTTTCTGGAAATTTATCCAGCATGTATGGTAGCCACTGTATGAATGCACAGACACCACAGTTTGTAATCACAAGATACAGGAGTTGGGAGGATGAGAAGGTGACTGAGAAGTGATTCCCAGGAGTTAAGTGATGCAATTCCCTTAAAAAACATCAATACTGGCTTGCCGTCCACAAAAAAGACAGGAAATTGTCACAAATGCAAACACAGACCAGAAATACACTAAAAGCAGATGGTGGATGGGTGAGTTAGTGACTCTCTGGAACTGTGAGCAGAGTCCTAAGAGTAACCAGATGTGAGGAAATGTACTTAACCTCACAGCTTCAGGGTCTTTGGCCCACTACACAGAGGATGCACTGAAGGTTGAAACACACGCGCGTGCGTGTGTGTGTGTGTGTGTGTGTGTGTGTGTGTGTGTGTGTGTGTGTGTTTGGGGGGCGGTTGGGGGTTGGTGCTGGGATGAGACAGGACATAGGGGGTTCGAGACAAGACATATCTCCAGTGACCACAAGCTTCACCTCCCACCTTTACACGCCCACCCAACTCCATACTAAGGCTGTCATACTATGAAGGGATAAATCTGCTCTTGGACTCAGAGTACGAAGATGTATATATAGCTCTACAGACATCTTCACAAACACCCACAGTGGTGGGTTTTGCTAATCTCATAGGTGTTTATTAGTTCAATTGTAGGGTCCAAGAAAATGCTGAAGGAAGACCCCACACTCAAATAGTATGTAAGAGCAACGAGTGTTTATTAATATTCTAGAATGTATGCAGGGTCGTTCACCTGTACAAAATGTTAATGACCCTGAGAGGAGCATGCGGGCTCTTTTTTAAGCACAGCTAAAGGAATATCAGGGATGGTTAGGTCATCTCAAACATCATTGGTTAAGCAAGCAGCAGTTACATTAGTATACTTTTAATTGGTTGAGGTTCTATCTTTGGACATACTTGGGTAAGTTTCAGGAGGGTTGCAGGAACTGTCCTTGAGACATTGTGGGGCTGACTCAGGCCTTGTTTGTGCTCTCTCCCTCATCCCTGAATGTAATTTTTGATAAATGGCCCTTTGTTGGGAGAGATACCTGTTTGCCCCATCAGAGAACTGAAACCTAAATTCAGTTGTAGAAGTGGGAAGGTTTAACCCCTTAATTCACCCCTTGAGTTTGGCTCTATCTCGAATCCTTAAGATGGGTCTAGGGGCTGATATTGGGATCTAATAACCATCAGCTTAATGGTACCCAGACAGGAATTATCATTTAGTTAAGGCATCAATGATGTAAGAGCCAGCAGCAATCAGTAGAAGCAGAAGGGCCAAAGGCCCTGTGATAGCTGGCAGAGTTCCTATCTAGAAGGAACCTGGAAATGAGAATGGGGACCGTTTATTTATTTTATCTCAGGTCCCCCATGACAGGGAGTTTTCTTTTGATCTAACATTTCATCCTGGTGGGGAACAAGAAGCAAAGTACTCTCTTGTGTAATTACTTCCTGCTGACGCTGTTGTCAGGGCTCAGGAAGTCTGCAATGTTAGTCAAAGGCACGGAGGGAATTCGGGCAATGGGGCATCCATCAGAAATGTCTAATTCACTGACCCAGCTGCAGAGACGGGGAACATTCTCATTGGCTGTACTGGTCCACACCAGCTTTTGAAAGTCCAGCACATGTAGTCATTTGGAGCAGGTTGTAGTCAGCAGCTGATGCTTGGATGTGTCTGTCAGCCAAGTGGAAATCTGCTGAGACAGATATAGACTAGGGACAGAAGTTAAAATTTAGGAACTTAAAGGAAAATATGTTACATTTGGAACTTTCAGGCCCATAGTCCTAGGAATTGGGAGAGGAGTCCCAAGACCAGGATAGAGAGAAATACCATCCTCAGGAATAGACAGGTGGGGAAACTTAGGCTGTACTTATCTGGAGTCCTTTTGATCTGTGAGAGGTGGATTCAAGTTTTATGTCTCTCTCAATTTTTTGAAGCTTATATGAATTTTAGTTTACAAAAAGACAAAAATTTTAGATACATTAGCATTATCAATCTGTACTGAAATCCACATTGTAGAAAAAGCAAGTAATAGGTGTCTGTAAAACAGCTGGAGTAGATTCACACCCTCAGGTCAGGTTTTTCCTATCTCCACTCAGCCAGACATTTTTACTTTAGACAAACTCCTCTTTTCCTCCCATTTCCTTTACTGTTTCAGTCTCCTGCCTTTTTTTCCTCAAAGTAAAAACTTTTATTAAAGTCCTTCTTGTAGTTTCTTTTAGTCTAACATATTTTATGTTTTTTGTTTTAAATTCAGTATTTGCAGGTATGAGAAACCAAAGCAAATACAGTTCACATCTCATCTGACCTTGTATAACTTCCCTCAAAACTTGTATTTTAAGATATTCTTTGACATTTAAAACTTGTGTGGATTTTAACCCTTTTTTTCCCATCTAATCATTTACCAGAGACACGAGCAGTTATTATTGCTAATAGTCAATTTAAAATCATGTTCCTTTGGTGGAAAATTATATTTGAAGCCTATTTATTTATTTATTTATTTATTTTGAAACCTAGTAGCTTTAGAAAAAGCAGGGCAGTGGTGGTACACACCTTTAATCTCAGCACTCGGGAGGCAGAGGCAAGTGGATGTCTGTGAGTTTGAGGCCAGCCTGGTCTACAGAGTGAGTTCTAGGACAGGCTCCAAAGCTACACAGAGAAACACTGTCTTGAAAAACCAAAATCAAACAAAAAAGTCTTGATTTTTACATATAAAATGAGCTAACCAACTGGCTACAGCCTTGTGGAAGAATCTGGTTGTCTGTTGCTGCTAGGCTGACAAAGTTATAATTAGCCTAGCCATCAATACCATCAGAGATCTGAGAAGGATAAACTATAACATGAAGTATAATCTAAATGGCCTGTATATCAGTTAAAAGGACAGAGACTAGTCTATTATTTAGACAGTCATCCCAGTCTCCTGTGGTTTCCATAGAATTGGGGCAGAGTTACCAGAACAGCATCAGTCTTTGGCTGCTGGGCCTATAAGGTGAGTTTCCTGTAGAGGAGGAACATGGGGAAGACTGACTTTTTTTTGTCTAGGCAAACTGGGGCAGTCAACTCTCCAGTGTCCTGCTTGTCCACAGTCTAGGCCAGGTCCTGGTGGCAGGTGTTGCATTGGGGCATTTTATCCAGTGGCCAATGTTACCAATAATCCAAGTGGAGTCGTCATGGTGTTCCATATCTTCTTTGGAGACCTCAGAGTTACTGCCAGGAGCTGTATTAGTAAGCTTTTTAATGAAATAATTTAAATGTCATATTTGTCAGATCTTAGATAGTTTTGAGGACCGTTATCTATTAAATATATCTGAGCTAAACAAACTATCCATAAACATAAGTATATTCTTAGACATTATCGGAGCAGTTAGTCTGCAATTTTCATTTACAGACCAGATATGTGATGTTAACAATTTTTAAGAAACAGGTTTGGACTTTTCTATGAAACTCTGAATAGCTAAGTGCTTTAGTCCTGCCATTTCATAGAAGGACAGACTGACATCATTACCACTTGATGTGAGCTACTTAGAAGTTACCATGGTATTCCAAATATGAAGAAATCACAAACAAATTAACAAGAAGTCACTCTACACGTCATGACTTGTTTTTGTCTTCAGAGATGTTATGATGGACATTGAATACTGATGTATGAAAAAGTTAAAGGGACCAGAGATTGGATCCTCGAAAGTGCCAGCTGCTCAAGTCCGTGTGAGGTGGTGTAGTAAAAATTAGTGCTGCATTCACTGACATTATCTGCTTTACAGGCCGTTGCACTTATGTCAGGAAGTTTCCTTGTTCTTAGTAAGCAACTCAGATAAAAGCATGTCTGTAACTTAGTCTTAAATGAGTCAGAGAACTCGATGTACATATATCAAGAAAAAGAGACCGTCATGGGAGAGATAATGGTAGGAAAATATTGTGAGGCATCTGGGTAAGGATCCATGAATATTTTTTTGTACTGTTCTTTTTAAAAAAGATTTTGGTGTGTGTGTGTGTGTGTGTGTGTGTGTGTGTGTGTGTGTGTGTGTGTGTGTGTGTGTGTGTAAAGTGAGTGCAGTATTTGTAGAGGCCAGAAGAGGGTGTTAGAGCCTCTGGAGCTGGAGTTACAGGTGTGAGCTGCCCAACATGGGTGCTGGGACCCAAACTCAGGTCCTCTGCAAGAGCAGCAAATGCTGTTAACCTCTGAGCCGTCATCCAGCTCTTTTGTACTATTCTTGATGGGTTTTGGTTGGTTGGTTGGTTGGTTGGTTGTTTGGTTGTTTGGTTGGTTTTTGAGACAAGGTTTCTGTGTGTAGCCTTGGCTGTCCTGGAACACGCTCTGTAGACCAGGCTGGCCTCAAACTCAGAGATCTGCCTGACTCCTGAGTGCTGGGATTAAAAAGGTGCATACCACCACTTCTTGGCTATTCTTGGTGTTTTTATGTAAGCTTGAAATTGTTTCATATAAATTGCCACAATTAATTCCAGATTCATATTTTAGAATTTTTACAGTGAGCTGTGTGCTCTGTGCGAGGGTCCCACTCCACCCATGCAACAAGGGAGAGATAGCTGGGCTGAGCTGGGCTGAGCTGGGCTGAGCTGGGCTGAGCTGGGCTGTCTGTTGCCCTTGGTAAAGCTGTCTGTGCTTATGCATCATAGCGTTTTTGTCTCCATCTTCTTGATCTCAGGAGGAAATTTATCCCTACAGGTGATTGATGAAAGAGAGTTTTTTGAGATCATGCCCAATTACGCAAAGAACATTATTGTTGGCTTTGCAAGAATGAATGGGAGGACCGTTGGAATCGTCGGCAACCAGCCCAAGGTAGCCTCAGGTAGGACATGGGCCCCCAAAACCTCTGGCTGGGTGTAGATACCAGGACTGCTTGCACTCTTGGTGTCCATCTGCCTTCTGCCCTTCCATGACCAGGGGAGAAACTCAAAGGCATGTGGTGAAGGCATCTTTCTCTCTTAGCATTAAATATTTCAAAAGTTTCTTTCACAGCTCTGCTCTCAAGTTTTAAAGATACTGTTCCTTCTCAGCTTCGAAGGTCTGGGATTTTAAGGGTTGGCTTTCTGTTCTCCCTTGCTGAGGGGATTGGTGTCTTCCTTGTGTCTCCAGCGGCTCTGTCAGAGGCTGCAGACACAGTAGTCAGCACCTGAGACATGAACAGCATCTCTCACATTGGGTGACATGGCCAGATCTGAGTCCTGGATGGCTGAGGGGACCTCCTCATAGCTGTGCCATGTAGGTGGGGACTGTGGGCACTGCCTCTCTTCACTGTTGTCCCTTAATTTGGAAAACAGAAGTTAGTGTTACTGTCAGCTGGGTAGTATATGCCTGTAGACATGACACTAGGTAGGGTGAAGCAGGAGAACCCCAAGTTCAAGGTCAGTCTGGCTTGCAAAGCAAGACCCTGCCTTCACAAAACAGCAGCAGCAACAGAAATCATACCACATGGCTGTTTTCCTCATTAGCATCTATTACATTCACTGTGGGCCGCATCACTGACGCCTCTGAAACTTTTCAAGACCTTAGGCCCATACTTGTGCCTCATTAACAGCAATTCCCAGCTACTCCTAACTACTGAATCTATCTATCTATCTATCTATCTATCTATCTATCTATCTATCTATCTATCGATCTATCGATCTATCGATCTATCGATCTATCGATCTATCGATCTATCCATCTATCTCCTCCCTCTTTTCTCTCTCTGTCTGTTAGGGTCTCCCTGTATATTCCTGGCTGGCCTCAAACTCATAGAACTCCAGCTGCCTTTGCTTCCCCAGTGCTCAGTCCTGGGGTTAAGGGTATGTGCCACTGTGCTTGGCTTGTTCCTGTGTCTTCTCTAAGCAGTGTATAATTTTTGCCCTTGTATTTAGGTTTGGTTGAATGTGAGTTAGTTTTGTGAGTTAGCTTCGTTCTTCTGCATGTGGAAATCCAAGTTATCTCTGTTTCTAGATTTGGGGTATTTTCATCATGAAAGGATTTGCTGATTGTGGTGTATTTTGATTTGGGTTCTGGTTTTTTTTTGGTTTTTCGAGACAGGGTTTCTCTGTGTTGCTTTGCACCTTTTCTGGAACTCCCTCTGTAGACCAGGCTGGCCTTGAACTCACAGAGATCCACTTGGCTCTGCCTCCCAAATGCTGGGATTAAAGGCGTGCGCCACCACAGCCCAGCTGGGTTCTGTTTTTTAACTAGACTTTGTAGCTAGAGTTTTCCTGCCTTGCACACAGTGAGGACAAATCTTTGTCACCTGCCAGTCCCACAGCCACTCAGACCCAACCAAGTAAACACAGAGACTTATATTGCTTACAAACTGGATGGCCGTGGCAGGCTTCTTGCTAACTGTTCTTATAGCTTAAATTAACCCATTTCTTTTCTTTTTTTTTTTTTGGTTTTTTTTTCGAGACAGGCTTTCTCTGTGTAGCTTTGTGCCTTTCCTGGAACTCACTTGGTAGCCCAGGCTGGCCTCGAACTCACAGAGATCTGCCTGCCTCTGCCTCCCGAGTGCTGGGATTAAAGGCGGGCACCACCACCGCCCAGCAAATTAATCCATTTCTATAAATCTATACCTTGCCACGTGGCTCGTGGCTTACCGGCATCTTCACATGCTGCTTGTTCTGGTGGGCGGCTGTAGGCATTCTCCTTCTGCCTTCCTGTTCTTTTATTTCTCCTCTCTGTTAGTCCTGCCCATTACCTCCTACCTAGCCACGGCCAATCAGGTTTTATTTATTGACCAATTAGAGCAACTTGACGTACAGACCATCCCACAGCACAGCCAAGTGCAGACCATCTCAGACACCTGCACTCAGGCCCGTGGTCCTAATCATCCTCTATGTGGACCTGCTGGGTAAAGCCACGAGGAACCCAAGAACAGGCTCCCACAGGACATACAGCACATCCCACAGCAAGACTTTATATAAGTAAACTGAAAAAATCGTGTGTGTGAGTGTGTGTGTGTGTGTGTGTGTGTGTGTGTGTGTGTGTGTGTGTGTATTTGGTGGGGGGTCTAAGTTTATTTGTACTTTCTATGTACATTATTCTGAACTCCAGCCATCATTATTCAAGATGGTGTACTTTCTGTGTGCCTTTATATAATTGTTGTTGTTTGATACACAGTCTTTCTATGTAGCCCTTGCTGTCCTGGAACGCACTCTGTAGACCAGGCTGGCCTCCAACTCACAGAGATCCACCTACCTCTGCCTCCCAATTACTGGGATTAAAAATGTGTGTCACTACACCCAGAATTATATAATTTTCTTACTGGATTAGCTAGTAGAATATTGAAAATCAGTTGGCTGACCCTTGAATTCAGAATGTAGACTAGGCTAGCTTCCAACCTGCTCTGTCTGCTGCCCCTGTCTGTCTATGTGGGGTCTGATTTCCTGGGAAAGCCACTTCTCTCGCTATAGATGTGATGATGGCTGTAAGATTTTGGTAGATGTTCTTTTTTTTTTTTTTTTTTTTTTTTTTTAAGATTTATTTATTTACTTACTTACTTATTATGTATACAGTGTTCTGCCTGCCTGCCAGAAGAGGGCACCAGATCTTATTACAGATGGTTGTGAGCCACCATGTAGTTGCTGGGAATTGAACTCAGGGCCTCTGGAAGAACAGCCAGTGCTCTTAACCTCTGAGCCATCTCTCCAGCCCCTTGGTAGATGTTCTTTATAAAATCTGTAAAATTTCTAATGGGCTGGGGGCTTTTTCCCCTTTTATTCATCTTAAATGGCCATTGGATTCTGTCAAATGCTTTCCCTGCATTTATTTATATGGTCAGTGACTTTTTCTTTAGCCTGTTAAATTGATAGATTATTACATTAACTGCTTCTCAGTGGTTGAACCAAATTTGCTTACCTGAGTTAAATCTTATTTGGTTGTGATATACAGTTCTTTTCATTCATTGTTGTTTTTCACAGTGTTTTGTTGACTTTCCTGTGTGTTGGTGAAAGATGCTGAGCTATAGTAGTCTTTTTCTGTTCTTTGGTCTGGTGTTAGGATAATGCTGCTATTATGGAACCAAGCTTCAGGCACCTTCCCTATGATCTGTCTGGATGGCCCCTAGCTACTGCCTTTGGGCTGTTTGAAAACTCTCTCTCTTTCTCTCTCTCTCTCTCTCTCTCTCTCTCAAAGATTTATTTATTTATTATGTATACAGCATGTATCACTGCACACCAGAAGAGGGCACCAGATCTCATTACAGATGGTTGTGAGCCACCATGTGGTTGCTGGGAATTGAACTCAGGACCTCTGGAAGAGCAGTCAGTGCTCTTAACCTCTGAGCCATCTCCCCAGCCCCGAAAACTCTTTCTCTTGCCGTGGTTTTGAGCAGTGCTCACCTTCACGCTTCAGACTGGCTGAGTTCTGGACCAGGCAAAGCAGATGAGTGTCTTCTGGTCTTCCAGCAGCCATGCCAGCTGAGAGCAGATTTACACAGTAACTTGTGAATGAAGTCAGCTCTGTATTCTCCAGAACCAGGGAGGAGAGGTTTGTGCTTCAAGCTGGAGACTTACACATTGAAAACATGTAGCTGTAATGTAAACAGCGACATGCACAGCTCTCAGGGCCGAGATTGCAGCTTAGTGGTAGAGGCCTGCCCAGCCTACACAGGCTCTGGGTGTGAGTTCCGGCACCTACTCTCCACCCCCACCCAGGGAAGCCCAGCTCTCAGGTTCTCCTTGAGACGGTCCTGACAGTGCGAAGACAGTTCCACACTCTGTGATCACCAAGAACAGGCATTGCCCATTGTTGCAGAGTGCTTTCTGAGGAAGCCTTGCTTCTGGGTGTTAGGTCTCTGTGTACTCTGGATATGAATCCTTGGTACTACTGGGAACCTTGTGTTATTCTTGATTTGTGACTGTTAATTTTTTTTTCTTTTTTCCCCCCAACAGGGAGTTGAGAGGAGGGAAGGGACGACAGGGTTTTGCTGTGTAGCCCTAGCTGACCAGGAACCTGACAGTTAGTTACTCCAGATGGGCTTTAAACATGTCATGATCCTTCTGCCTTGGCCTTCCAGTTGCAAGACTGAGGCATGCATGACTACACCTGGCCTTACTCATTTAAGAACATTTCACACGGGTGGGTGTTTTGCCTGCATGTATGTGCACCACATGTGTGCCTGGTGCCAGTGAAGCCAGGAGAGGGCATCAGATCCCCTGGATGCTGGCTGTGAGCTGCCATGTGAGTGCTGGGAACCCAACCTGGGTCCTCCCGAAGAGCAGCCAGTGCTCTTAACTGCTGAACCATCCCTCCCTCCCTCCCTCCCTCCCTCCCTCCCTCCCTCCCTCCCTCCCTCCCTCCCTCCCTCCCTTTCTTTTTTTTTTTGGTTTTTCAAGACTGAGTTTCTCTGTGTAGCTTTGGAGCCTGTCCTGGATCTCGCTTTGTAGAGATCTGCCTACCTCTGCCCCTGAGTGCTGGGATTAAAGGTGTGCGCCACCACCGCCAGCTACTTTATAGTTTTTAGTCTTGGGTCTTTTTGATGTCTTAGGGACATTTGGCTATGTTGACTATGGTTTTAGTTGTCACAAATGGGGTAGTAGGCTTTTCTCATGGATAGAAGCCAGAGATAACTGCTCAACATCCCTATGCACAGGAAGCCCCACAGCAAAGATTCTCCAGATTGCTACCCCAGCCTCCAAACTGGGAAGCCCCAGTCCTCAGCAGGTTTGCACACACATGCATGTGTGCAGCTAGCAATGAGACCTAGGGTCCCACTGCTCAGGCCAAGTGCTCTGCCTCAGAAATACGCCTGTAGCCCAATCGGTGAATTTTTAAGTTAGCTTGTACCAGTCTTTGACTCCATATCTTTTTCTTTTAAAAAAATCATTTTATTTTCATTGTACTTATTACTAGTGTGGGTGCACATATGTGTAGATATGTTACAGTTTTGGCTGAGTGGTGGCGGCACATACTCTTAATTCCAGAACTCAGGAGGCAGAGGTAGGTGGATGTCTGAGTTTCAGGCCAGCCTGGTCTACAGAGTGAGATCCAGGACAGCCAGGGCTGTTACACAGAGAAATCTTCTCTCAAAAACTCAAAAAAAAAAGTATGTTACAGTTTTGATTAATAAACTCCAACATTATTTAAATGATATAAGCAAATAATTTAAATAAAATGGAATTAAAAATTGAGATCCTCAGTCACACTAGGCATATCAATCACACATGGTAGGTAGCCACCCATGTCCAGAGGCCCTGCCTAGAAGACCACAGTCAGATCATTGTGGCCCTTCAGCAAGTCTTCAGGCACTGAGCAGTGGGGAGATGGTGTCTGACCAGCTTTATTCTTTTGTCCCATGAGTGTAAAAGGCTGTTGATAAATTGCTTGATCAAATTGTAGGAGTTTAATCAATCCTCATTTAGGGATTTTTAATGTCTATTCTGTGTGTATGAGTGTTTTGCCTGCACGTGTGTCTGTGCACCATGTGTGTGCACTGTCTGTGGAGGCTCCGAATCTCTCTTCTATGTGCATTTCTTCTGTCTGCTCTGCCACATTCTTTCACATACATTACTACATCATTTGTTCACTCTTTACTCACTCATTCTCTCATTCATTCACTCTCTCACTTTACTCTGATGCTGCTGCTTTTAAATCTCACACTTCTCCATCCTCTCCTTCTTTTACACTTTTCTCTCTGCCCATTTAGCTACATCCCTCACTAACGCACATCCGCACACACTCACTTTTACCTTCTCCACAGCTCTTTGCACAGCGATTCTCTCCATAACTTTTCACTTTTCTCTCTGCCCATTCTGCTGCATCTCTCAGCACATACCCACACACTCTCACTCACATACATTTACTCTACTCCCTCCTGGCCAAACTCTGCACAATTATATGTTACATTTTCAGGGTCCGACCCATTCTCATAACACATGATAAGTCACAAAGTTTCTCTCAGGCTAAGAAGGTCACGCTGACCAGACGGTGTAACGCTTGGCTAAGCACATAGCTCTAAGTTGGTGAGGGTTCCCAGACAGAAAGTAAACAGTGGCTGAACCTTGAGCCTAGGAGTACATACAGTCAATTACTGTAGAGGGTTATGTGTACCAAAGTTGCTTCAGTTCTGACTTTGATTCAGCAATACTGGGATCTTGTCTTTGTGTATTTTCTGCAAGGGCAGCTTAGTTTGTTTTGGATTTGTTCTGAAGTCTAAAATTAGCTGTCTTTGTGACTGAGAATACTGTTCCTTTCCTGTGTCAATAAAGAAAAATATTCTGGTATTATTTTTATTCATTAGAATTATACAGCTTAAACAGAAATCATCTTCCTGACCATCCACACCTAAAAGTGTGCCCAAAGATGGAATATTTTCTTGAGATAAACACACAAACAGTGGGAAACACCCATAGCAGTTCTTAGGGAAGAAATGTAGTGGCCCATGAGAGAAATTGCAGACAGAAAACAACCGGTTTCCACAGCCAGTCACCCCATGGCCTTGCCAGGTGGGGCTCCCCATCAGGTGGGTCTGTGGGCCGACCTGTTTAACACCAGTTGTCACTGCTGTACATTCCCACGGCCCTCAGCAAGTCCCCTATTTTGTTTAATTATAAAAGAAGCATGTAAGTCTCTCTTAGGGCAGCAAGTAACGTGGATAAATTTAAAGTCAGGATGATTGGAAGCCCCTTGAGTGTGTGGGGGACAAGCTCAAGCTGACATTACAGAGCCATGTCCTTTAGGCCTCCTACAATGCTGTAGGAGGTGGTGACTTCCCTTCTTTGCAGGTGAAGAACCTCAGGCTGGAAAGGGAACTTCCCAAGGGTGATAGCTTGATGGAGCATAGAGCCAGAGTCCAGCTTTGCATTCTCTAGAACCCTTCTGAGTGACAGTTTCCTAACTGAGGGTCTCCTTGGGACAAACCAGGCTGGACTTGAGCTGACTGCCCTTCATTCTCTGGGAAAGAGCTTGGCTAGCTGTCCCAGGCTGTGTTCTGCCACTGGTGCCAGCCCAGCCTTGTTTGCCTGGCATGAGTGCCCCTGAGGGCAGTCAGATGAACCTGCACAGCCTTGGAAGCCAGGACTGGATGGGGGAGTATTCCCACTGTGGATGGAGCTGGCGTTGTCTAGAAGTTTCCCATGGATAATCTTTCTCCTTGTAGGGTGCTTGGACATTAATTCATCTGTGAAGGGGGCTCGCTTTGTCAGATTCTGTGACGCATTCAACATTCCACTCATCACTTTTGTTGATGTCCCTGGCTTCCTGCCTGGTGAGTCCTGGCACAGGTGGGTGGAAGAGGCAGTTGTGTTCAGTGTATGTGGAGGTCTCTCATGGTCCCCAGAGCTCTGACTTCTCTGTCTTCTGTTGTCCAGAAGATAGGGCCTTGTGAGGATTGACTCTCTCTGAGGTTGTCACAGCCATGAGACCTTGCAAGGGCTTTAATGTTAACTCTGGTAACTCTTCCTCATGACCTAGGCACGGCACAGGAATATGGTGGCATCATCCGACATGGTGCCAAGCTGCTCTATGCGTTTGCTGAGGCAACTGTGCCCAAAATCACAGTCATCACCAGGAAGGTAAGTACCTCCTCTCAGAGACTGTCCCCTGGGTGCATGTCCCCTCAGGCTTCCAGCAACATGGCTGAGGTGGTCTGCCATGAAGTGTCTTGGTCTGGAAGGAGGCATGCCTCTTGCTCACTACTGTGAAATGTCTAGGGGGCTCTTTCTGGTCCATATTGTGTTGCAGGGGTGTCCATGGTATCCCAGCATCAGGGGAAGCCATCAGTAGCAGGTGGTGTAGACTATGAAGGGTTTCTGTACCTTGGCCTTGTGGCCAATAGGGCATGGCCCATCTCCCTTGGCTTTCTGGAGTGTTTGGGGATCTGATTCGCTTGTCCCTGGTACTAACACTCAGCATTTGGTTTGTTTTAGGCCTATGGAGGTGCCTATGATGTCATGAGCTCCAAACACCTTCTTGGCGACACCAACTATGCCTGGCCCACAGCTGAGATTGCAGTCATGGGTGCAAAGGTAAAGGCATCTAGCAGCATGTTAGGAGAGTCCTAAGAGGCCAGGTTAGGGCTGAAGGGAGCAGGGCCTAACCCCGGAAAGCCCCCTTCCTAGCCAGCCTGCCCTGTGTCTTCCCAGCAGCAGGGACATGGATCAGTGTCTTCATGGCAGAGGAAAAGATGGCTTTGGAAGGGTCCCAGGGAGAGAGAGGAGAGTCAGCTGAATTTACCTTTGGGACAGAGTTTCTCACCACCTCATCTCACCTCTAAAGCCACCCCTTCCCACCCACTAGAAGCTAAAGTTCTATCTTTGGTGGTTTTCCCCAGCTTAGAAAGCTCTATCAGGGTCGAGCCAGTTGACTCCCCAGGGTTCCAGAGTGTTCCCACTTGAAGGCCAAGCCCTCCACATGTGCTCCCTGGGTCAGTGTCTTAGTTTGAGTTTTATGGCTGTGAAGAGACGCCATGACCATGGCAACTCGTTATAAAAGAGAACATTTAATTGGACTGCTTTACAGAGGTCTAGTCCATTATCGTCATGGCAGCATGCAGGCAGACATGGTGCTGGAGAAGGAGCTGAGAGTCCTGCATATTGATCACAGGCAGCAGGAGGAGACTGTGAGCCACCCTTGGTGTAGCTCAGTGTGTGTAGCTCAAGCATGAGACCTCAAATCCACCCCACCCCCAGTGCCACACTTCCTCCAACAAGGCCACACCTCCTAATAGTGCCACTCCCTATGACCAGTCCTTCCTACGCATGAGTCTGTGGATGCCGTACCTGTTCAAACTACCACAGGAAACACAGTGCTTAGTGGAAAACAGGCTGAACATCCTGGCTTCAGAGAACCCTGAGGAGTGCAGAGGGAGAGTGGGGTAGAATCGGAGCCCCAGCCCAGCATTCTGTCCTCAGCCCCAGAGCATGAGAGGTAACCCTGCGCATGGCCTCTCTCTTTGCTCTGATCGGCTGTGAGGTTCACAGCCGCAGAGTGACAAGGAACTAATGGCCGTCTGGGTTGAGACCCCACCCTGGGGAAACCTTAACTCCTCTCACAGGGTGCTGTGGAGATCATCTTCAAAGGACGCCAAGATGTGGAAGCCGCCCAGGCAGAGTATGTGGAGAAGTTCGCCAATCCTTTCCCTGCAGCCGTGAGAGGTGGGGCCCAGTGGGGGCAGGTGTTGTCCATCTGCCCAGTCACTTGCTTCTTCTTTCTAGAAAGTCTTACAGAGTCGTCCGTTGTGTCTGTCGCCTGGGGAGTGATGGGCTGCCCCGGGCAGGATCTGTGGCTGCGTGGTGGACCTGAGCAGGCTGCTGGTGGCAGGGTTCTGTTCCTAGGTGATGGGCCAGGCATCCAGTCCACTCCAGACCTGTGGCTAAAAGCCTCTCCTCCCCTCGCTGTGTTCTGGGCTTAGCTGGGTGGTTCTTGGGGTTTTGCTGGGACTGTTTTCACTGAAGTCAGCTGCTAGCTTGACAGTCCAAGATGGCCTCTCCTTCAAGGTAACGTTGGCTGCTCGCTGGTCCTTCACCACTTCTCCAGACTAGCCCGGGCTTTTCTTCTAGGTGTCCCAAGAGCGGCTGAAAAGGAAGGGAGCTTAGGCCCTGTGGCCTAGGTTTGGGAGGCTCCATTGTCATTTTGTCACATTGTATTGATAAAGCAAGTCACGGGGCAGGGAAGAAAACTGACTGTCTCTCCATGGAGGAAACAAAGTTTTACTTTCTGAGGACCCATGGACAGGGATGAAGAAGTTGTTGTGTGTGTTTTTTCTTTTTAAAAATTTTGTTTTATTATTTATTTGTCTATGTGTATGTATGATGTGTATGTGTGCATGCGCACCTACAGAGTCCAGAAGAGGGCATCAGATCCCTTTGAGCTGGAGGTCCAGGCAGTTCCGAACTCCCTGAAGTAGGTTTAGTGATCCCAACTCAGGTCCTCTGGAAGGAAGGGCAGCCGTGCTCTTAACTGATGAGCCATCTCCCCAGCCCCATATACTTCCTTAATTGTGTTTCCTGTTGAGTCCATCCTGGCAGGGTGGAGGCCCTGGATCGAGGAAGGAAGGGAAAGGCCACATTTTCCTTATCTTGCCTAGTGCTCCTATGCCAAAGATTGGGAGCCTGGCAGAGCAGGGAGGCCTCAAGGGTCCGAAGAGCGTTTGTAGGCCTGGCATCTCTCTGCCAAGTCAAGCGCTGCCCACACTGTTGGCCTGTGGGGCTGAGAGCGTGGCTAGGGTAGATGACTTCAGCCGCCCACACAATGATCCCGCTTTCTTTGATTCACCAGGGTTCGTGGATGACATCATCCAGCCGTCCACTACTCGAGCTCGGATATGCTATGACCTGGAAGTCTTGGCCAGCAAGAAGGTCCATCGTCCTTGGAGGAAACATGCAAATATCCCATTGTGAACTGCTCAGAGGAAATAGACCAACAGTTGAACAACCGGCCTTTTGTAGCCCATCCCTGCCTTTTATAATCATGAAAAATGGGATCTACTGGCCTTGGAAATTGATTAAATTTTAGAAAGAGTTATTGTGCCTAGTGTAAAATTATTTGCTGTATTAAAATCTTAGTTGGTATTTTTTGAGTAAATACTCCATATTTATGGTAAAAATCTCAATCAATACAAGAAAACCAGAAAGGGGAAAAAAAAAAAGAATTATAGTATTAGAGCTGGCCCTGTTGACACTAAATGTGGTTCACGTGGCCCTCAGGCAGTTGTCATGTTGGAGCTTGATCTCCTCCCATGTGGTGATGGTGAGAGGTGAGACACAGTGGGGGTGTCGAGGTCAGCTTGGCCATGCTTTGTGCTCTGGAAGGTTCTGAGTTCTCAGTCTTTCCCTAGCTGCTTGTTGGCTGTGTGACCTCTACATGCACACAGGCATGCACTCACATGTGTACGACACATCCTGTGATGCAGCCAGGATGGTTCTCACCAGAACTTCACCAACAGTTCACCACCTTGCCATTGGGTCTCCGAACTGTGAGCTAACTAAACCACTTGATAAAGTTAGCCTGCCTTCAGTATTTCATTATAGTAATGAAAACATACTAATACAACATACCTTTGTATCCCCCTCAAGGAATTAATTTTTATCCCTAGGTAAGATAATATGGTTTTAGGGCAGTTTATTTAATATGCCTCAGTTTCTTTACTGTTGAGTAGGAATGTTAGAGTAAGCCCTGATCCTCTATGACTTGTTGATGGTTACATTCATTCCAGTCTGTCTAGCAGAATAGATTCTCAGTAAGATGTAGTATCCAATATTGCCTTGTGTGATTTCCCGATCATGAAGGTGTTCCTATGTTACGAAAATGGTTGAGCCTATAAAGTGTTACTAGGACTATATCATGTGCTTGGCACCAGTCTCCAGCTGTTAACATTGTGCACACGTACGAGTGTGTGGTGTGTGTGTGTCTTAAGTGACTGTCCTGGCTCTTGTGTGGTCAGAGGACAGACTTGGCAGGAATTGGTTCTCTCCTCCATGATGCAGTCTGAGGATCAAACTCAGATCATGTGCTTAGTGGCAGGTCCCTTTACCCAAGCTGTCCCTCGATTTGGATTTGTCTGGTCGTCTCCTTATGTTTAGTTGAGGGAAGAGTCATAACTGTCCCTTTGTTGTTACATCAGAACATGACGCAGGTTTCCCATTGTGATTGTTCTAGCGTGTGGGGCGTTCAGCCCTGCCTGTCTGCAGCTTTCTGTTCGTTGCTGGAGCGTGCTCAGTCACTGAGCTGCTTGTCGGATGTGGAGACTCCAGTGCTACCTTCATTCTGTGGTGTTAGTTGGAGGCAGCGCTTTGCCTGCTCTCCTGGTGTCAGTTTAGACCTGTCTTCGCTGTGATTTCACTGGTACCATTTTGAAGCTCACAGGGGAAGCGCCTTCAAGCCAGCCTCTTGGGCTTTGATCTTTTGGTAATTAGTGGAGAACTTCCTTATGGTCTGACACCAGGGAATAGGCTAGGTTCTAGGTTCTTCCTGCATCTATTGTCCGGCCCCAGAGCCTGCGTTTTCTCTAAGGAGCAAAAGTTAGGATGTTATAGCCAGCACCAGAAAGTATCCACACAAATAAACATGTGTCGGAGGCCTCTCCATTGCTTGTGGTGACAATACCTAAGCCAAACAATTTAAAAGGAAATACTGACTTTAGCTCATGGCTTTGGAGGTATCAGTTGCTTGTTCTGAGGTAAAGCAGAACTTCGTGATAACAGGATTGTGTTGTAGAGCTCGCTGCCAGCTATCAGCTCCACTTCCTCCTTCGCTCCCTTCTCTGTGGCAGTGTACTGTGAATCCACAAAGGGATTAGCCCACTGATGAGGACAGAACTCTTGGGATTACTCTCCACTGCCCATCAACTGGTAACCACGCCCCCAGTAATGTGCAAGTGGGGTACCATTTCAATGTTATATGTAGGGGTGGGTACATGGAAATAACTATGTTTTAAAATGATAAATTATAGAATTTCTAATTCCTAATCCTATGAATCATTGCCATTCTCACTCCATCTTTGTGTCTTGGCACAAGAGATGATAAACCTGGTTCCCGTTATCTTAAGCATGGCCCACTCACTTGCTCAGTGTGTAAGTGTACACTGTCTTGTGACTTCGCAACGGTAAATCTGAAGTGAAGTGTCCAACTTTTGTCTTGTTCTGTGTCTTTTACTGAAGATGTGGTCCAGTCACCTGGGTCTGTAGTGGGATGGGCAGGGTCTCAGTGGTTCAGACACCTTCGTTTGTTATGTGCTCTTTAAGGCTTTCCTCCCATTCCTTGGTGACCTTAATCTGCTGATTGTGCAGTGTACCTGTGGTTGCCCTGGCTACCCCTGAGCTGGAGACTTTAGCTGTGGGCTAAGCCATGATCTAGTGTTCTTCACAGTGGAGGACTTGCATGTGTTACAGGCCCAAGGCTCCTCAGGTGTGTGAGCATCTTTTAGCTGATGCATCATTATTTCAACGTCACCTTAACATATGATTGTGTGTTCCCCACTTTCATACCTACTAGCAGTGTGACCTAGATGACTGTCCTCAAAGGCCTGTGTGTTAGAGACTTGGTGCTGTTGGAGGTGGTGGTGCCTCACAGGTGAAGGGACATCATGAGTGATGTCGGGGTCCCAGGCCTTTCCACTCCCTTTGTGGACAGGTCTCCACTTCTGCCATGTCGTACTGTGCCACAGGACCACGGGCTGAGACCAGAAGCTCAGATAATTTCTTAAAATCATTTTAGCCTGTTTTTTGTGTTTGTGTGTGTTTGGGAACTCTGGCACATGTGTGTCGGACAGAGGGCAAGTGGTGGAATCCTGGGGATTGAATTTGGGTCCTCAGGTTTGGAAGCAAGCGCCTTTCCCTGCAGAGACACCTTACCACCCCCAGGATAAACTTTGAAAAAGTTGACTATTGGGAGGCTGGGGAAGTGACTCAGTGGTTAAGAGCAAGTACCACTCTTGTGCAGGACCCACGCCTGGCAGCCCACAGTCAGATAAGACGACTTTGTGTATGGTAGGGTTGAAATCCTGTCAGGAATGCCTAAGAGTGAGGTGGGAAGCCAGAGCAGCAGTGGAGACCCAGCACGTCAGATGCCAGGGACACGGACTGCCGACTGTAGCGAGGGCTGTGCCAGGCAGAACGCACAGACAGCCCCAAGATTGGCTGTGTGGCTGGACTGCAGCCAGGAGGCTACTAGGTGAGGGATACACGTGCCCTTGGCAGCATACATCACCGTGTGCCTTGGCTGTTAGATACAGACTTGCAGGATCTACTCTGTCAGCTGGTTGGTTGTTGTTTTGGGGTTCTTTGGTTGGTTTGGTTTGGTGTGGTGGTGGTGGGTTTTTCAAGACAGGGTCTCTCTGTGTAGCTCTGGCTGTCCTGGATCTCACTCTGTAGACCAGGCTGGCCTCAAACTCACAGAGATCCACCTCCCTCTGCCCCCGAGTACTGGGATTAAAGGCGTGGACCACCACCTCCTGGCACCACTGTAGTTTTAAAATGTGTAATTTGCTTTTGATTTGAACCAGAGCTCACAAATGAATTTGCCTTGTGTGTCAGAGAAAATGTTGCATTTTTGAGCTACGTTGGACCAGTTAAAACTTTGGATGATCTAAAAATGCATTTTGCATTATGAAATGAACATGAGTCTTTGGGGGCCAGAGTGGAATGTTATGGGGTGCTATTGGTTAGAACTTGTGAGAGATGGAACCTAGCAGGAAGAACTCAGGCCATGAGGAGTGTGCCCTTGAAGGAGTATTGGGATCCAGCACCTCACTGTGCTTCTGCCTACACTGAGTCATCTGCCTCCCTCCATCATACACTTCCGCCATGATGTGATATGCTGCCACAGGCTCAGGGCAAGAAGGCCGTGTTCCCATGGAACAGAGCCTCTGAAACTATGAGCCCTTCTTCCTCCCAAATTGTCCTTTGAAGTTGGTTCTCTGAGGTATTTTATCACAGTAATGGAAAGCTAGCACAGTGGTTCTGTCCCCAACATGAACCACATAGCTTTGGGACCTAGAATCCTGGCTGGGGCAATGAAGAAAGGAATAAAGGACAGTCAACACAGACTCATGTCCAGTGAAGCTTGGATCAAGTGGGGTTCTCCCACACTGCCAGTGCAACCTGAGCTCTGTGTGCTTGCTAGATCCAGCTCGGGAGGAGCTAGCTGCTCTCTGTAATCTTTGTAGGTGAGCAGCCTCAGGTTTAAACAGCTGGGAGAAGGAAACCACAGTTGTTAGTCTTTGCGCACTGATCAAGCATTCACAAACACATACTTGGGACTCTTGAAAAAAAAAAAAAGCCTCACTGTTTCCCTGGAGCCCTGCCCATTTCCTGTGGGCCAGTTAGAACTGGAGTCCTGGAAAGACCATGCCTGTGTCAAAATGCACATTCACTCAGGACTTTATTCACTCAGAGCTTCCTCTACTTTTTACAAGGATTTGTTTTCTTTTGATGTAAGATTATTTGCAGGAGGCCATGCGAGTATACAGCAAGTGACAACTAGTATTTAACAGGTCAACCCGCCAGATGAATAACTCTCGGTTTGGGGGCCCCACTAGGCAAAGTCCATGGGGTCACTGGCTGTGGAAACTGGTTATTTTTGTCTGTAGCCTTCTCATGTGCCACCACAATACCTTCCTAAAAATAACAGCCATGGGGTTCCTTCCACAGCCCATTGGTAGTGTGTTTTACATCTTTGGGCACACTTACAGCTGTGGGTGGTCAGGAAGATGATTTCTGTTTAATCTGTATAATTCTGATTAATAGAAAATATACTAGAACATTTTTCTTAATTGACACAAGAAAGTAACAGTATTCTCAGTCTCAATGACAGCTAATTTTAGACTTCAGAACTAATTCAAAATAGACTAAGCTGCCCCTGCAGAAAATACACTAAGACAAGATCCCAGGTGTTTATTGCTAAATCAAGGTCAGGCTGTTTACATTGAGACATAACCCCCTACAGTAATTGATTGTATGTACTCCTTGGCTCAAGGTTCAGCCACTGTTTACTTTCTGTCTGGGGACCCTCACCAACATAGAGCTATGTGCACGGCCAAGCGTTTCTAACTGGGCTGGTCAGTGCAACCTTCCTAGCCTGAGAAAAACTATGTGACTTATGTGTTATGAGAGTGGATTGGACCCTGAAAATGTAACATATAATTGTCCAGAGTTTGACTGTGAGAGAGTAGTGAGTGAGTGTGTGAGTGTGTGTAAGTGTGCGTGCTGAGTGAAGGATGTAGCTGAATGGGCAGAAAGAAAATTGTAATACATAATTGCCTAAAGTTGGGTGGAGAAGTATTAGAGTAAGGTGAGAGAGTGAATGTTTAAAGAGTGAATGAATGATGCACTAGTGTGTGAAGGAATGCAACAGAGTAGAAAAATATAACACTAGGTAAAGAGATGTGAGGGGGTGTAGTTAGAGTTTTCCTACCTTGCCCACAGTCAGGACAAATCTCCATCACCTGCCAGTCCCACAGCCACTCAGACCCAACCAAGTAAACACAGAGACTTAAATTGCTTACAAACTGTATGGCCGTGGCAGGCTTCTTGCTAACGGTTCTTATAGCGTAAATTAATCCATATCCATAAATCTATACCTTGCCACGTAGCTCGTGGCTTACTGGCATCTTCACATGCTGCTTGTCCTGTCGGCGGCTGGCAGTGAGTACTTCTGCCTTCCTGTTCTCTCTTTTCTCCTCTCTGTTAGTCCTGCATATACTTCCTGCCTAGCCACTGGCCAATCAGTGTTTTATTTATTGACCAATCAGAGCAACACATTTGCCATACAGACCGTCCCCCAGGAAGGGGGGCTGTGTAGAGCTATGCAGAAGAGCTGTGGAAAGGAGCTGCTGCTCTGTAGAACTGTGTAAAGAGCTAGCTGTCAGCGAGAGTTTCAGTGTGGGTGTGCAGAGGGAACTAAGGAAAGAACGTGAGTAGCTAGGCAGGAGAGAGAGCAAGAGAGATTTTCAGAGAGGAGTTTTTCAAGATGAAGTAAAAGAGAAAGTTACCATAAGAAAGCATGAATGTTTATTTACCTGTCAGATAGATAGAAACTTATTTCTAAATACCCTCAGATAAACAAGTTCCCTAAGCCCTCACTGCTCCGAGGTCTTCTATTTACAACCTTGGAGCAGTTTTGTGGAGTGGCCTCTCCCGGACTGCGATAATTATTTTTTTATACTCTTTAGGTCATTTTTCTCTTTGGTTATCATCCTAGTTGGGCTGTTCTTCTGTAACAGCTTATTGGTATTCATGACATTAAAAACATACTTTTGTATATATATATATATATATGTATATATATATATACACACATATATATATACATATACATATATATGTGTGTGTGTATATGTATATATGTGTGTTCATGTGAACACAGATGTACATGTGTGACAGTTTGCATATTGTGGTCAGAAGACAATCTTGGGTGTCAGTCCTCATCTTCACATCTTTTTATTTGGGGTGTGTGCCTGTGCATACATGTTTGCATTCGGTGTTCAGAAGACAATCTTGGGTGTCAGTCCTCATCTTCTTCATATCTATTTATGTGGTGCATGTGCCTGTGCATATATATATGCATATATATATGGAGATCAGAGGATGACCTGAAGGAGTTTATTCTCTTCAACTATGTGGTCCTAGGGATTGTACTCGGATTGTCTGTATTTGCATCAAGTACTTTTATCCACTGGGCTATCTTTCCAATCCCAATATCATTATTTTTTATAGAGGAATGCAGAAATTCTGCTGTGTATATGTATGTATTTTGTTTCTCTATTTGTGTGGATGATGGGTGTCTAACCTTTTATCCCTTAGCTATTGTGAATAGTGTAGTAGTGAGTATGCAGATTGTCTCTCTGGTGTGTGGAGAGTCTGTCATGCATAAACCCAGGAGTGATATGGCTGGCTTATTCTGTAGTTGTGTGTTTAGTTTTGTGAAGAGCCTCCATACTATAAGAAGCAATCAAATGTGAATCTTTTCTAGCAAATACTATGAATCTTGTGTTTAGGAATTCAAATAATTTTATTTCTCCCACCTGGTAAGACTTCTATGCAAATGTTTTAACCTCCCCCACCCAGTAAAACCTTTGTTTACACAAGGTCCACTACTGTATTCTAGGAATTTGATGGCTGGAACAGTGACCTCTTCCTCCTTTATTTCCTGTGTGCGAATTCTTTCCAGACTAGCCAGTTGAATTAAGACTATGAATTTGGACTCCAACCAATGGGGAAAAGACAGTCACTATCTGAGTTAGAATAGAAATCAAATGCACTTCCTATCTCAGAGTGTCTGCTCTTCTAAGCACACCCTCTTGGTCAAGAGTAAAATTTGCCTTGCCCAGATACTTTAGTCGGAATGGTGGTGTCTTCTCTTGTAACCTGAACTTATTCTAACAATTTGGGGGCTTGTTTGGGATCCTAGCTCATCAGAGGGAAGGCTTCAGATTCCCACCCTGGGGAGACATACCTCATTATCTCTTATTTTGATTGTTCTTGAATTCTGGGCCTCTGTCACTTATCAGGTCAGCAAAAGAACCCAGGGATTAGAAGTCTCTGGACAAAGCAGGAAGAACTGGCCCAAGGAAATTACCATGGCAATAGGATTTCTCTGTGCGTAGACTAAAGGTAAGAAATGCTATGGGCAACAGCAAAGTATTTCTTTGGTGGTCAGGTCATCGTGGGTATGAAGACTTGTCTTTGACAAGAAATTCAGTGCAAGAAATTTCCACAAAGGGGCATTGAGCACAAAATAAACCAAGATGGAAAAATAATGTGGGTACAAAGAACTCTAAAGAAAAAAGGGGGAAAAATGGAAAAAAGAACAAAAAAAGGAAGCATTTCCCTCATACAGAGGAAAACCAATTCCCCTGGCTGGCTCATGGGTCCCTTACTCTGTTCAATCTAACTATCCTTGCTGTACCAAAGGAGACATTGAACAAAGAAAGGCCCACACGCTTAGGTTAAGCCTCTATCTTCTCTGTGTGGTCACAAGATTCTTCTTTCCCTATCCACCCAGGCCCCTCAGATCCTAGAAAACATTGGATCAGGTCTAGTAGAAGAGATGAAGACAGTCTCTTGGTGTGGTTAAGTATGACTGGCTTAGAATTTGCCACTTGGCAGCTGCTTTTCTATCTGGGTAATAGTGCCACACGGGCCTGGTGGTAGTGGCATGCACCTTTAATTCCAGCACTCCAGATACAGAGGCAAGGCAGATCTCTGAGTTTGAGACTAGCCTGGTCTAAAGAGCAAGTTCTAGGACAGCTAGAGCTACACAGAGAAACCCTACCTGAAACCCTCTGCCCCAAATGCCACACAGGGCTACTAAGGTTGTAGGTTAGGATTAACTATTTTAACAAATAGGTTTCCAAAGGTCTTACGTTCCAGCCAATAATGAAAGTCACACATTGTCTGATCTTGGTCCATACAATGATCAAGATAAAAGGGCGCCAAGCAATATTTTGTTCCTGGGAGTTAATGGTGTTAGTTAATTGCACGTTTTGCAACTCTGTGGGTTTGGTGTCCTGGGTTTTGGTACTAAAATGTTAGTAAATTGATGGCTGAACTGCAAGGAGACAGTTCAACCCTGGAGGGCAAGGTATCCTGGACACCTTGAGCTACTCAGAACAACAGCTCTGCCCTGAAGGTGTCCCGGACACCTGGAGCTGTTTAGCACAGCTCTGACAGCTGGGACTGCAAGAAGCAGCCCAACCCTGGAAGGGAAATTTTTCTGACTTCTCAGGAGAGTCAGGCCTGGAACTGCTTCAGCAGGGAAGGGTATCCTGACTCTTCAGGAAAGTTAGGATATACTTGGTATGATGGGGGATGGTCTCCCCACAGGACACAGTAATCCTACTCCTCTCCTGGAGAACCACAATCTCCAGCTCAGTGTTACCAGCTCTCTCTTGCTCAGTCCACTATGGGACGTCTTAGCAAGTTCTTCTGTTCAGCTTCTCCCTTGCTCAATCCACTATGGGATGTCCCAGCAAGGTTCTTCTGTGCACCAGTGAATGAAGGTCTTCACCCAAAACTCTTTTGAGAAAGAGATTTATTTGGGAAGGAGTAGTCCAGGAGAGTGGCTGCCTTTACCAGGGTGGAGAGAACAACCCACAACTGACGGGGCAGGACGGTTTATATAGGATGTCTGGGGGCAGAGTCAACTGTGATTGGTTAGTTTTTTCTGCCCAGAGATTGGCCAGTTTTGTGGGCAAGGGGCAGAGATGGCCCTGATTTCAGGGCCAAACTGTGGTGGTAATCTAATTGTACTGAAATATTATTTTGATTGTATGTTAATAAATAAAGTTGTCCGGGGGTCAGAGCTATTAGAGCCATAGCAAGAGTGTGGCGGTGGTGGCACACGCCTTTAATCCCATAGATATCTGTGTGTTCAGGGATATAGCCAGCATTGGAGACATATGCCTTTAAGACCTAGGGGGCTGTACATTCAGACAGTGACGAGGCAGTCATGTGTTTGGGTTTACAACCAATGAGAAGGCAGAACAACATACTATAAAAAAAAGAACAGACAGGAAGTAGGTCTCTTTCGCGAAGCTGGGACAGCAGGAGGAAGGGTGAGATTTTAGCTCTGAGCTCTGACCTCTCGGCTTTCTCTTTTAAAAAAAAAAAAATTGGCGAGGTGAGATAGCTGTGGCTCGTTCTGTCTCTCTGATCTACCAGCATTGACCCAATAACTGGCCTCGGGTTTGACTTTATTAATAAGAACTTTTAAGATTCATACAACATCAAACTCTGTTTCTTTCACTGGCCTTTCTTGGCTTTTTGACACTACCTCTAAGGCCAGGGCACATTTCTTTCACTGACTCTGATTCTAGGGGCCAACAGTATTTCTTTGGTACTGGTTTCAGAGTCAGGGCATATTTCTTGGGTTCTGGGTTTGGGAATAAAGTGTTCATTTTTCTGGCTCAGGTCCCAAACACAGGCTGTGTTTCTTTCCCTGGTCCTGGGCCCTAGGACCAGGATTCTGCTGTCCTACTCTGTGATTAGTTGGTTTCACAAGTCAGTTGGACAGGGGCAGAGATGGCTCTGATCTGAGCTAAACTGTGTTCTTTCACTGGCCTTATCTGAGCCATCCTTCCCCAATTCTGGGCTCCAGGGTCAGGGTGGGTTTTTTTAGCCAGCCTCTTTTCTCTACAAATGGGAGGTTAAAACAAGATCCAGATGACAGCGTTTGGCATTTAAACTTACAGTTTGTGTGGTAAGATATGTGGACTCAGTTCTCTTGTGAGGAGACCATGCATCTTTCCTGTTCCTTTGCTAATTTGGGCTACTTACAAATTATAGGTACCATTTCTTCCTTTATCCATGCTAACCTAACTTTGGTTATATATGTCCACATTTAGCCTGTTGTATGTGGCTCTCTCAGGGACTTGTGCCCTGATGGAGAATTACCATGGAAGCTGAGCAAATTAAGTAACCACATGGTCTGTCCCCATCTTAGCTAGTGACATCGTAGTGACAGTGAATGTTCTGTGACTTTGCTGCCATCCTAGTTTTATTCCACATGAGATAAAACAAAGTGGTGGGACTCATGAACTTCTGGTGCCACTGAGCCTCCAGGGAGTTGCCCATGTTATACTAAGGAGGTAACACCAGACCTCTATGGTATTTTTTGTTTGTTTGTTTGTTTGCTTGTTTTGTTAGGGTTTGTTTTGCTTTGCTTTAGTTTTAGCACATTGTTTTCCATGACGTATTTATTGGCTTCTAGAGGTAACTTAAAGAGATTTCTTAGCAGTGTGCCTCCAACACTAGCCAGTTATCAAAGGCAGCTGATACTTTGAAATGGTTAGCCTTGGAAGGCTCCTGTGAATTTGTGTCAGTCCAGAGTCAAGTCTTGGGAAAGCACAGATCCCAAAGAGATCACAGGGAGTAGATTTTTAAAGTGCTAGACATGCTGCTATCAGTGGGCAGTGTAAGCAAGCGAGGGCAGGGCACGATGAAACCACTGAGCTAGACCGCTCCCTGGGTAGAAAGAAAGGCTTACTGGAGATCGAACTGCCAAGGCTACCTGTTGGGGCAGAGAGAAGTGCAACATGGCGGGAAAGCCAGCAGGTCTTACGTGACGTCCGCAGGTTGGGAGGATTTGAGCTAGCGGCCCTGCCTGAGGTAGCTGACATTTGGTGGGGATTAAGGGAGGTTCCTGGTAAACAGAAACCTGTATTTAGACCTCCGTTTACCTAGTAACAATCCTGTTTTCCTGGCCAATGACCTCTTGTTTAGGACAATGTCACTAGCACTGTCATTTTGGGGTGCCGCCTTGGACCTTACAGGCAGCTACAGCGGCTGGAGGCAAAGAGCAATCAGTCTGCTTAGGCGAGAGGCTCGAGATGCAGCCTATGCTGGGTCTTAATGTCTGCTTTTCATACTGTGGTTTTTCTAACCCAGGCAGACCGACTGAGAGTTGTTACCCCCCCCCCCCCATATACATACAGTAAAACCTTTGTTCATACAAAGGTCCACTGCTGTATTATTGGAATTTGATAACCCTTCTCTGAGGAGCAGTGACTCCTTTCCCCTCTTTCCTCCCTCCTTCCCTTCCTGTGGGCCGGTTCCTTTCAGACTGGTCAGTTGAAACTGTGAGGCTGGACCTCAGCCAATGGAGAAAACACACAGTCACCACCTGAGATAGAATAAAGAGCAATGGACTTCTTACCTCAGCGTGTTCGTGCCTCCGCTCCCTCGAGCACGCCCTCGTTATCCAAGAATCAAGTTTGCTTGATTGTCTAGACACTTTGTTGGAGTCGTCGTTTCTTTCTCTGTGACCCTGAAATTATTCCTAACAGTACTGACCACTTGTTTTGGCTGCACTGGTTTATATTGTTATTTTGTAAGGTTCACAATCTTTCTTTTTCTTTTCTTTTCTTTTTTCTCTTCTCCCCCCCACCTTTTATTTTTATTTTTTGAGACAGGCTTTCTCTGCATAGCCCTGGCTATACTGGAACTTGCTCTGTAGTCCATCCAGGCTGGTCTTGAACTCACAGAGATCTGCCTCCCGAGTGCTGGGATTAAAAGTGTGAGCCACCACCACCCGCCTAAACTTCACAATCTTTTTTTTTTTTTTTTTTTTTTTTAAAATATTTATTTATTATGTATACAGTGTTCTGTCTGCACATATCCCCACAGGGCAGAAGAGGACACCAGATCTCATTACAGATGGTTGTGAGCCACCATGTGGTTGCTGGGAATTGAACTCAGGACCTTTGGAAGAGCAAGCAGTGATCTTAACCTCTGAGCCATCTCTCCAGCCCATAAACTTCACAATCTTGATGAAGAATTTTTAGTTTTTTATGAATTTTTAAAACAAAGGTAATTAAGATGAGTTAATAAATATGTTTAATATACTTAGAACTGTGTTTGTAATTATGCCAAATATAAATGCTAATTTATCTGTAGAGACAAGATTTCTCTCTCTTTTTAAAATTTTTTTTTTCAAGACAGGGTTTCTCTGTGTAGCTTTAGATGTCCTGGAACTCGCTCTATAGACCAGAATGTGCCACCACTGCCTGGTATTAATGTATGTTTCCAAAAACTTTCTTAATGATCATCTGGATTTCATTAGTATTTGTTGTAATGTTTTCTTTTTCATCTAGTTTTGTTAATTTGTGTCTTCTTTACTTTGATTAGTATGCCCAAGGGCTAGTGAATTTGATATCTATAAAACGAACTCATTTGAAAACCTTGCACCACTTCAGTCTCCACTGCTAAATTCTGCCACAATCTTTAATCCTCACTCACTTGGATTTTACTGCCTCCCCTGAGACCATGGGGTACATCATTAGGTTATTTGGGATCTTCAAAATTTTTTATTTTGTAGTACTGAGAAATGTTTCATGCGTAATAGGCAAATGCTCTGCCCTGGTGTTGGCATTCAGATTGGCCCCTTGGGGACCTACCTAGCATCCTGACATCATCTTATGTAAAGTTCCTTTAAGAAAAAACCCCTCCCTCTTCTTCCTCCTCTCTTGCTATGAGGTAGTGCTCACTTCCTCTCTTCCTTTCTTCCTTTTTCTCTTTCCCTTCTATCCTATCCTTCCTTCCTCCTTCTCCCCAGTAAAACTTTCCACATGGATGCCATGTCTGTATGGTGTGAATAACTTTCCATCACACCACACTGCCTCCTGCCTGCCACATCTGCATGACATGTCTCCCTCACCTGCCATCCCTGCGGGGTGGGGTGGGGGGCATTTGATGAATCATTGAGCAGTTTGTGTGCCATTTAAATGGATCCTTAATCTCTGGGACGACAGAGATCAAAAGCGATTGGATCTCACATATCTTCTCTACCTCACTCATGGAAAATGCACCTACCATCACATTCAGACTTGGTTCCACAATTGGTCTTCTGCTTCTTAGAAATGCCTACCCCCACCTCATTCTTCTGAATGAATCCCAGATATTAACTTTAGATTGTTTGCACTATTGTAGCTAAATTGTGGTGATGCGATGTTTTCTCCCTCTTAAAATAAAAGAAGGTACTTTATTTTGGATATTACAGGAAGACATTTGAGAGATTTTAAACATTTCCTTAGGAACAGTTTTCAAAATATTTAAATTTAGAAGGCTATGGCCAACTTGTCAGCTCATTTTATAGAAAAAAATCAAGCCTTACTTTTTCTAAAGCCTACTAGGTCTCTTGATTTTAAAAAAAAGTGTTCTAAGATATAAAAGTCTATACAAATTTTGAGGGTCTAAAAATGTTTTAAGATATATAAAGGTTTGAGGACATAAAAATATATGCAAGTGAGCCAGGCAGTGGTAGCATACGCCTTTAATCCTAGCACTGGGGAGGCAGAGCCAGGTGGATCTCTGTGAATTCGAGGCCAGCCTGGGCTACAGAGTGAGTTCTAAGAAAGGCACAAAGCTACACAGAGGAACCCTATTTTGAAAAAAACATATATGTGTGTGTGTGTGTGTGTGTGTGTGTGTGTGTGTGTGTGTGTACAAGCTTTGAGGGTCTCATAAAATAATTCAAGATATAAATATCAGCTACAAAGATATAAATAGATGACTTAAATGCTTCAGATTACTATAATATATTAAGATTTCAAAAATTCAATTTTTAACATTAATTCTGGTGCTGTTTGGGTCACAAGCTCAGGATGTTAGATTTTCTTTGGTTGTCTTCTAAATATAAACTTAAACTTCTCATCAGGCCAAAGACATTTCTGTCAAATATGTACCTGGCTCTCTAAACAAAAAAATGTACATACTTTTAACCCAAATCTGTAACTTTGCTAGGACTCAAAAGTATGAGTCTAGATACCCATTACCTGCTTTTCTACAATTTTAATTTCAATACTGATTGGTACTACTAATATATCTAAAACTTTTTTGTCCTTTTATAAAATAAGAATTTATATAAGCTTCAGAGGATCAAAAGAAGTCATGAAAACTTGGATCCACTTCATAGCTGTCAAAATAACTCTAGATAAGTACAGCAATACAGCTTGAGTTCCCACCTGTCTATTCCTGAGGATGGTATTTTTCTCTCTGGAACTCCTCCCCTTCCCAATTATTAAATCTATGGGTTTAAAAGTTCCAAATAAGTTCATAAATTTTAACTTCTATTCCTAGTTTGAACTTGTCTCAACAGGTTTCCACTTGGCTGGCAGACAGATCCAGGCAACCTGCTCCAAATGACCATGAGCTCTGGACTCACTAAAGGTTGATGTGGATCAGCCCAGTCAATGTAATTATTCCCTGTCTCTACAACTGAGTCGGATAACCACATGCTTCTAATAAATGCCCCATTGCCTAAATTCCCTCCTAACCTTTGATTAACCTTTCAGCCTTTTGGGCACTGACCATCTACACCTCATTTCAGCTTGAAGCAGCTATAGAAGAGAGTACATCATCCCTGCCCCTGAAACAGGCTAAAAAGGCTAAGTCAAAGAGAAACTCCCTGGCCTCGGGGACAAAATGTCTACCTATAATGCCCATTGATATACTCTGAAACTGGGCCCAGAGCTGTCAATTGATAGATTTAATAACTGAAATGGTTCTGCAATAAGACACTTGTCCTTCTTTATGCAGAACCAAAGAGATAGTATATGACCTTAAAATTATTATTTCTAGATAAATCATTGAGGATTATAATCTGTTTATACTCAAAAGTCAGAACTACAGGAATTTAAAAATGACAGTAGATGCAGATGTCACTACCCTAGAAAAATCTGTTACACATTTAGAGAAATCACTCTCCTCTCTAGCTAAAATAGTTCTCCAGGATAGAAGGAGCCTTAACATAAAATTTGTTCAATTGGTTCCCCTGGTTATCATTCCTTCAACAAGGGGGCCTATGCAAGGCCTTAGAGGAGAGCAATGTTGTTTTTGTGTTAACCACTCAGGGATCATTAGAAACTCCATGTCCCTGCTAAAAAAGCGGATCCATGACAAAGGAAGGCAGTGGCAACAAGGAAACCACCCTGGTATCTGCCTTAGCCAGCCCCTTAATGATTTTGCTTCTTTTGAACCTTTTTACAGGGCTAGCCTAGGGCCACCTGCCTATCAGATGTTTGCACTGATATTCACAATAATGACAAAACTACAGTTATGAAATAGCAACAAGCCTCAAATATTTTGGATTGGTATGGACTTTTTATATGGTGGTAGAAATGTAAAGCTATATTTGATTCAACTCTGGTTTATCATATAGTCTATATGATAATAGGAATTAAAAGTAATAAAGATCTATTCAGATTAACAGAAGCTAATTTAGAGATTTACACCTATGTCTTTGCCAAATGTTCAACACCAAGCTTCTAGAGAATTTAAATGAATGATGGCATAGGGTTGATATATAAGATATTTGATAAATAAGACATATATTCCATAATGGAGTTTCTAGTCCCCCGAGAGGGTCATTTTCACAGAGTTGGGCCACACCCCAACTCACAAGCCCTTTTTTTTTTCTTGTTCACACTTGGCCCTAGGACCTTTCTCCCGTTACTCTTCTTTGCCTTCTCAGGAGACAGTAAGTCCTAGTCTAATGAAAGCTGCTAGCATATTGGAGAATGCTAGGGAACGTAAGCTGATAGTCAGCCATTCATACCTAAAGGGCAGACAGTCCTCAAATGCTCAGAGATCTGCAGAATATGGCATTTAAAATGTTTAATTAAAAAGCTTTTTGTGATAGACATGCTGACTCCTGGCAGCACTTTTATTTCCTCCAAAGAAGATGGATGTGCACAGAAGAACTTGCACCAAAGTGGCAGCACCAGCCACTGAGCATAAACTGCCTTTCACTTCAACTACTGCCTTTTGCCTCAACTGCTGCCAGGGCCGTCTTCAGACCATGGATATCAGGACTCTGGGAATCCATTGCCTCACTTTTGCCTAGACAAGGTAGACTGGTCCTTCCCACAAGTCCCTACCCCACAACTGTCAGATCTTCTGAGGCCTGGTAGCCAAAGACTGATGTTGCTCTGAGACTTTGGCCTTCAATGACCCTGGAGGACCCTGGGGTGGCTGTCTTGATAGCCAGCAAATAATTCTCTGTCCCTTTCAATTGCTAACTCAGGTAAAATTTATCCTTCTCAGATCTCTGATGTTGTTTGACAAGCAGGCTCTGACAGTTCAACAGCAGTAACTAAGGCTTCAGCTGCCTTCTCAGTTCTCTGTATGTGTAAAATCCTAGAGCTACAACTAGGTCTAGACACAATTTACCTTGTTACCAGCTCAGATAAATCCACAGAACAGATTTCAACGTAACCAATTTCAGATATAACTTAGGAGGTTCAAAGTTTTAACACTGATAAATGTAGCTTTGCTAAACTGATAGAGCATTGGTTACAGTTTTTAGAAGTCCTTAAATTTCTGTGGATTTTTACCAGGCCCAGCTTTTAGAGAAAGGTTAGCATTGGAGGGGGTAGGGAAGCCTCCCTCCTCCTTCACTCATTCAACCACTTCCATTCAGTAAATTTCCTCTGGCTATAGATTTAAAGATATGCTTCATTGGGCTGAAACCAGGCCCTAGAAAATGTTCATACCTTTAACCCAAAGCCATAGCTTTTGCTATGACACCAAGATTAAATCTGTCCCAGTTGTTTTACAAACACTTATAGGTTCCTGCACAGATCCACCCCTTCTGCCAGACTTGTGCCAAGGCCAGACCCTCAAAGACCCTCCAGATACACCACCAGCCACTGCACCAACCGAGGACACCAACCGGACGAATACTGGCACATTAACTTCACCCACATGCCCACTCATAAAAACTCTGTTATCTCCCAATTTGTTGACACTTTTATAGGTTGGATAGAGGCATTTCCCATCTCCAGAGAATAGCAGATGTGATGGCTCCAGTACTCCTGATTTGGCATGCCATTCCTCCAGGTTCCTGGAAAATCACTTCATTACAGAACATTACTTTATTACCACCATTCCATACTCAATGGCATACCTGCTCTTTTGTCTGGCTCATCCACCCTTGCCTCTTCTGTACAACCAGGGCACTTCTCTGTCCCATTCTTTTTGGCAGTTATCACTCTTTCCATGGCTAGACCTGTTCATGGTAACAATCCATTTTCCCCCCAACCACCTGCCTTCTCGGCTCCCTCAAGGGGTCTCCAGGATGACAGCTAACTGAATGCTTCTTCACTCATACCTCCCATTGTGTGTGTGTTTCCCAACTTCCCCCTCACCACTTTGCCCCCAAATCATCAGGAAGCAGTCTCGAGAATTCAGTACCCTCTTCCCCTCTCCACTTGCTATTCAAAACTTACCTTTTTATAATAATGAAAAATGGAGGAATGTTGGCATTCAGACCTGCCCCTTGGGGACCTGCCCAGCGTCCTGACATCATCTTATGTAAAGTCCCCTTTAAGAAAAAAAACCCTCTCTCTTCTTCCTTCCTCTCTCTTGCTATGAGGTAGTGCGCACTTCCTCTCTTCCTTTCTTTCTTGTTCTCATTCTCTTCTTCCCTATCCTCCCTTCCCTTTGCCCCAATAAAACTTTGCATGTGGATGCTGTGTCTGTATGGTGTAACTTTCCACCATGCCATGCTGCTGCCTAATACATCTGCATAGCATGTCTCCCCAACCTGCAGTGCCCCTTGGCTCCACCTGCCAAGGCCTCTCACATGTCATTTTACAACACCTGGGCTATCCTCAGCTCTGAAGTTTTATTTTCAGGCAGCCTCATTAAGTTGGCCAGGATTACCTTGCATTTATGATCCTCCTACAGCAGGGTCCTAACTTGCTGGAATGAATTACCAGGCCTGGTTTGAATTCTGATGTTTTTAAAAAAATGTAAATAGTCATAGCTCTAAACTTTCTTCTTAGAAATGCTATTGTTGGGGCCAGCAAGATGGGTTAGTGGGTAAGGTGCTTTATGCTAAGTCTGACAACTTGATTTAGATCACTTGGTGAAAGGAGACTCTCACATTATTACCTGGGTTCCACAGGCATGCTACATAGTACACACACCTGAAACAAAAACAACACAATGGATTTTTTTTCCTCCCAAAGAAATACCTTTATTCAAATGTTTCTGTTAGACTGTATTTCCATTTTCTTATAGTTGTAAAATTCCTTCAATGATTTTTTTCAAAGATACACTGATCATGCAAGTACACAGTTTAATCTCTATGTATTTCTATAGTCACTACTGCTGATTTCTATTTTTATTCCACCATGATCTAATAAATTATTTTACTTTTTTGTATTTGGTAATTTCTGGATGGGATATTATGTAGATGTTAAGTACATTAAGATCCAATTTAACTCTGGTTTCTTTCTTTCCTACATCTATTCATTAATCTAATATCACTCTTTTATAGCCATCTGTTTGTTCAGCAGTATCTATGAAAATGGGTGCATAAACATTCAGTGAGTGTATATTGCAATTGTTAGATCTTGATAGATATTAGAATATATTTTTTTTATTTTTTACCTTTATTTTTTTTCTAGTTTGGCTTAAAGTCTTCTTTATCAGATAAAAGTATAACTACTCCAGCTTGTTTTCAATTTCCATTTGTTTGACATTGACTTTCATTCTTTCGATTTCAGTCTGTGTCTTTGTTTTTTTTTTTTTTTTTTTTTTTTTTTTTTTTTGGTAGACAACCTACTTGTACATGTTCATCTTACATTTAAATCATCTTTTTTTCCCCAATGTCTTAGCGGTTAAAACACCATGACTAAGAGCAGCTTGTGAAGGAAAAGGTATATTTTACCTTATAGTTTATAAGTCTATCACTGAAGGAAGCAATGACAGGAGCTGTGCTTACTGGCTTACTCCCCATGGCTTGTTCAGCCTGCATTCATTCTTATAGTACTCAGGACTGTAAGATACCAGGGATGGCACTTTTCACAATAAACTGGGTCCTCTCACATCAATCACTAATGACAAAAATACCCTACAGACTTGCCTACAGACAAATCTCATTGAGGCACTTTCTCAATTGAGTTTCTTCCCAAGTGACTTTAACCAAGACAAGGGGCTAAGAAAATTTCCATTTAAAGCTACTGAAAGAGATTTGTTGTTTTCCTCAATGGTTGGAATCTTTGTTGCTTTCTCTCTTCATACTAGGGGTTTGCTGGTGTTTGAATTTGCATGAGGGTTATTTTAAGGGGTGTTTGTGTGCACACACATGAAGCCAGAAGTGTGTTAGATTTCCTAGACTTAGAGTTGTAGTTGGTAGTGGGCCACCAAACATGGGTGCTAGGAAATTATTGAGAGTTGCTGGTAACAAGAGGCTGTGGGAGTATACAGCAAGTGACAACTAGTGTTCAGCAGGTCATCCCACCAGACTCCTCGATGGGGAGCCCCATCTGGAAAGACCATGGAGTTACTGTTAATGGCCAACATGCTTCTGTCTGTACTTTCTCTCATATGCCATTTCATTTCTTCCTTAAGAACAGCTATGGGTGTTTTCCCACTGCTTGTATGTTTATCTCATGTATATATTCTATCTATTGGACACACATATCTGTAGACAGTCAGAAAGATGACTTCTCTGTGGTTATATATTGTGTACCTCAATAAAATTTATCTGGGATCAGAGGACAAAGCCAGCTATTAAATTAGACATAGAGGTCAGGCAGTGGTGGCACATGCCTTTAATCCTATCACTTGGAAGGCAGAGATCCATCTGGGTCTCTGTGAGTTCAAGGCCAAACCGGGAACAGAGCCAGACATGGTGGCACATGCCTTTAATCCCAGCACTAAAAAGTAAGTGAGATGGCAGGGCACAGAAAAGTATATAAGGTGTGAGTAAACATTAAGTCTCTCGAGGCTGAGAATTTTGTAGAGGTTAAGAACATGGCTCGTTTGTTTTGTTTCTTTGATCTTTCAGCTTTCACCCCCCATATCTGGCTCTGGGTTTTCTATTAATAAGACTGTTTAGCAATTCATGTTACACTTCTCATTTAGCTGTATAACATTGATATATAGAAAATAGCCGGGCGGTGGTGGTGCACACCTTTAATCCCAGCACTTGGGAGGCAGAGCCAGGCGGATCTTTGTGAGTTTGAGGCCAGCCTGGTCTACAGAGTGAGATCCAGGAAAGGCACCAAAACTACACAGAGAAACCCTGTCTTGAAAAACAACAAAAAAACAACAACAAAAAAAAAAAAAAAAAAGAAAGAGAAAAAGAAAATATACTAGGATATGCTTCTATGCTTCATAACCATGAGGACTGAAGACTCTTAAAAAAGCCTGCCTTGCTCCTTTTGCTTAGACTAACTGCACACAATTAGCTCATTTTTACTTCAGAGCAAGTTCAAACTAAAGGCTTTCATATATAGATTATAAATTTAAAACTTTACAATTATGCCCAAGGCCAGAGTTGAAGGTATCCAAACAAGGTTATCCACATAAGACACCCTAAGAAAAACATGCCAGTTCTTTGCTTGCCAAGTCTGCTGGTAAAGAGCCACATCTAGAGTTTGTGGCACTGGGCACTGGGCCCCTCCCTCTGGTCCTGTGACCTTGGAACCTTGTATTGCCTTGGTAAATGGCTCTGTCCTTATCGATTACCCTAGGAATGTGCTTTTGGCCAAAGAGGTAACTCATGTAATTTTTATTATTGCTTCAAGTCTCCTAAAAAGTTTTAGGCTAGAGAAGCAGCAGGAGTATTAGAAAAGAGAATTGGTGTGAGTTGACTTGTTAGCTCTCAGATTCTTATGTTTCCCTCACTTGCTGTAGCATCTTTTCTGGTCCCTAAAGGGGCCGGAACCTGAAGGACCCTGTAAGGAAACAAAGGCCGGTCCTCTGCAAAGAACAGTAACCATTCTTAACTGCTAAAGTATGTCAACTCCCTAGACATTATTTTTCAGTTCTCCTTTTTTCATCAGTCTTATGAAATTCATTCCTTGCTGTGTTTTTTTCCCTCCTGTGTAGGATTTAGATATCTTCTGCATTGTTGGCTTAGTGGTCATGAATTGCTTTAGTTTGTGCTTGTCTTGAAATGTCTATTTCTTCACCAATCTTATGAGATTATGACTGGATATAGAAATCTTGATTGACAACTACTTTCAAGTTTTGGAATGTATCAGTCCATGCTTTCTTCGTTTTTTAGGATTTCTGTTGAGATCTAATGTTCTTTTGATGGGTTTGCCTTTGCAAGCAAATTTGCATTTTTTCTTGCTGGTTAGATATTGTTTCTTTTGTAGACATGACATTTTAATTTTATGTTGTGGAAATATTCTTCTGCATCATGTTTACTTGGGGTTCTAAATGCTGCTTGTGCTTCAAGACACGTTAGATCCAGAAAATTTTTTGCTATAGTTTCACTGAATATTATTTATGCTTTTCACCTCTGTCTTGTGTTCCATGGATCTTCAGTTTTAGACCCAGCTTCAGTGATGAGTCTGACAGTCCATACAATGATACATATACTGTTGCCTTAATGATGGACTCTTACCTGGGTGCCAAAACAAAGAGTGGCAAATTACTCAGGTCACAGCTCAGATTTATAATAAGCCTGTGTGTCCCAGATGAAAATTACAGTAGGGGAAACTGTCTAAACTTAGATTCCCTTCTTGCTTGTCCAGTTGATTGGTCTATGTCCCATGTCCTTACCTTTTCTACATTGTCAATTTTGGCTATTTAATGATCTCCGAACAAAGGACATGGCCAAGCCATAAATAGTGTAGGTTGTGACTTTGCTTCAGAGTGAGGTCTGGCACCAATGGTAAAAGAAACTTTCACTTCTGTGGGAATGCAGAGTCTTGCAAATTGCCAAAGAGCTACTGCTAGGAGCAACCACACAGAATCTTAGGAGGAAAGAGGACTTAGCCTCATCGTTCTTTATAGGGAAATCTGAGCAATTAAAAACTTGTGATCAGTTCTTAATTTTTTTTTTCTTAAAAAACAAAACATCTTAGCCAGGCATGGTGGTAAATGTTTACTCCCAGCACTTGGGAGGCAGAGGCATGCAGATCTGTGTATTTGAGACCAGCCTGGTCTGAGGTAAGACACTGTCTCAAAACAAAACCTACCAAAAACACTGAAACAACTGTCTTGCTATCAAGTGACAAATTATCTGAAAGAACAAACTCTCAAGGGCAGCAGGCAAGGAAACAGTCTTTTTAAACCTCGCCCAGGAGCAACAACAGGAGGACTACTACAAGCCTGATTTTGAATAGTTTATTAAAGGAAAGGTGAAGCATCAGTTTCAAATTGTACAAAAGGAAAAAAAAACTTCATATTGCAAATGTACAATTTACAGAATTACTAGCAAAATCAAGGAGACACTGAAAATACAAAAATTTGATTGACTTCAAACTGAACTTGGAAACCCATTGGAGTAGAGATTAAGCCTTCTTGGTTGTTGCATGGTAGTCTGTAACTCTAAGTCAGCATGTGTTGTTCACAGGAGACGTCAAGCAAAGGATTACTCTGTGCTTATTCCAGGGCCCCTCAAAGATAGGTCCCTGGCCAGAACCATAGTCAGACAGGGCTGAGGTGGACAGTCCATTCATTCCTGCCCCTTGAGTTCCAGTGAGCCCACATTTCTAGGAGAGAGCAAGGCCCCAGATCTCTCAACTGGAGCCTAGGACTTGCTGAGTTAGTAGGGAAAACAATTTTGGTAACCAAGTTGTTTTTTTTCCCTCCAAACTGTACAAATGTTGAGAAAAATCTTGTCTACTAAAAGGATGAGTAAAATCATGTTTTGCTTTCCCCCACAAAAGATAATCATAGAGTTCGCATACTTTTAAAAAATGCTCTTCATTTTTGGTAAAAAGGGAAAGCCTCTAGATTCTGTTGTAGCTATTTTAAAAACCATCCCAGAAACAGCTGTAGATGGACTGGTTTGGAAATTTGAAGGCCTACATTCAAATCAGGAAAAAGTTAAGTGGGCTTTTAAAAACAACAGCAAGTCATAAAAGTAAGCAGATTGTAACTCTAAACCACTGAAGAATGTCCTGAAGAGTCAGAATTTCTTTCTCCCAAAGACTTTTTCTTAATATGCACACTTAACACTGAAATGTAGCTGTATTTCAAGGTAAGCTTAGGAACGTCACCCTCTAAGCACAGACTTCTATGCAGCACATACTTCTATGATTGGTAAACAAATTCACAAAGTTAGCAGGTTTGGGGTATATTAAGTGCATGGGAAAAAGACAGTTACATGTCTTAAAATTACTTTTGAATGGCAAAGAAACTTCAGGAAAATGGAAGTCTGTGTAACTTGACTTTGGCAGGGCATGAAAACAAGTGGTTAGAAACAGCAAGACCGATGACTTGAGAACCATTTTTGTTTTACTGAGAATACTTTATTTGCTGGTAGAAGTTGCTAAAAATGCACAGAACAAAGACCAATAGAAAATGCACTGTATTTGAATCTCCCTATTCTATATAAAATGAACGGTGTACAGCATCTGTTGGAAAAATGGCTGCATGGACATTTATTTTATGCCCACTTATAAATAAAAATAAACCTTTTTATTCAAGAGTATATAAAATCTGGGAATTCACATCCATCCACAGAGGGTGTGTGGTTTTTGGCAGAGACGCACGATGTTAGAACTCTATTTTAGCTTGTCCATGCTCTGTTCCTTCAATGTTTCTGTTTTGTAAGGTCAACCAAATCCAGTGAGCTCCAAAAACACTCTTCGGCGATTAGAACGAGCTGCTTACTCATATTTAATAAAAATGGTTAGCTTTTAAAACATAAAAAGGCAAAATGTTAAAACGGTTTTTAAATTGTACAACAGGAAAATAAAGTTAAAAATATTTTTTTACTCAATGCTGAATTTTCATAAAACAGGTGTATAACAGTGTTTATTTTGACAGCTGTTTTAAAAATTTAAAATATCTTCCTCCTTTCAGAAAAACACACACACATCTGTACTGAGATAAGTCCAACATTAGAGTACAAATGATTTTTTTGGTCAGTCTTTCCGAGGTGACATTACCAACATTTCTGTGGGTAACTGACATGCTGCTCTGTCACTGCAAAGGGGACCAACCTTTAATCATTTGATTACAAAACAAATCAGGTCACATCAAAAGTGTTTCTTCCCCCATACAAGCTATCACAGTATATAGGCCTCTAGCTCTAAATAATAGAGTTCCAGATTTGTAAATTTTCTTCAGACTTCAGAACATCGGCATTCCAAATCCCTAGAAAAAAAATGAGAAATACAATTATATTATGTATCCCCAGGGCCAAGGAACACATAAAACACAGTAATGATTTGATATTTACTGAATCATCTTCTATGATAGCTGCAGAATCAAAGAAGTCTGGCCTCAGCTCAGCTCTTTCTCGACGATTTCTTGATGGGGGCTGAAAAGAGAATCATTTATTTTTCCGGTGAAATAAACTGTAATAAAAGCTATTTTTTTTTTTTACAGTACATAAACATAGGAATAATTAAGAGTCAAATTTAAACGGAGAATGAGAATCTGGCTTGTATAGAAAGTATAGATTTTAAAAATGCAGCAGTATTTGAATTATTAAAAGAGAAAAAGACTTTCAACTAATATGTTTTTTGTTTGTGGCCCTGGCTAGCCTGAAATTTGCTGTGTAGACTAAGCTGGCTTCATATTAACAGAGCTCTTCCTGCCTCTTCCTATCAAGTGCTGAGATTAAAGGTATATGCCACTACTCTTGGCTTCTTCTTTTTTAAACTTTGTATCTCTGTGTGCGTTTGTGCCCAGGAAGCTATAAGAGGTTGTCAGATCTTTTCGTACTATAATCACTGGCAGGTATTAGTCCTCCAATTTGGGTTACGGGAACTGAACACAGGTCCTCTGGAAGGTGAGAAACAATGCCTCTTACTTAGCCATCTCACCAGCCCCAAGACTTAAAATTTTAATGAATAAACTGTGTATGTAAAAAATGTAATTTGGACTTATAATATAGAAAATACCTTCCCTTTGAAGACACAGAGTAATAACAAAAATGATGAATATCAGTGAATTCTCCAAAGCAGGTAGATGGAATGAATGCTTTTGGGGAGGGAGTAGGGCAGGAAAGTTCTATCAAAGGTTATACCAAAACTTTTTATGATGGAAAATTCAAAACATGTAAGGCAGACTAGTATGTGCTGCATTATGCCATCTTTGATTTACATGTTGAAGTGCTCACTCCTAGAACTTGAGAATGGGAGTCTATTTAGATACAAGGTCTTTTTAAAGGGTTTAATGTAGTAAAAAACTGCAGCAAGACAAGTGAGGGCTTCGAGTCAAATGACTTGGTGTCCTTTCAGGAAAGACCATGAAAGACAGTCGGGAGTCCTTTTCTCTTTCTACCTTGGGGTAGAAGTCTTGGGGATCAAGCTTAGCAGGAAGCAGCTTTATGGGCTGAGCCATCTTGCCAGCCCATAAAGACACTGGAAGAAGCCAGCCACCTAAAGCCGAAGAGTACTCAAAATCAACTCTGCTTCACTTGACTTCTGGCAATTTAAGTCACTCAAGACTGGTATTTGTTATGGCAGATGTAGCCAACACTGGGAAAACAGTATAACGAACATTAACATTAATCGACCAGTCACCTAGGGTTAACAATTGTCAAGTATCTAGTTAGTCTTATTTTACCGAATCTATTAGCTCTTTTTCCTTCATGTCATTTCAGCTATAACTACATTTTAATATTACCTATAGCCAATGACAATTTTTTTTTTTTTTTTTTTTTTTACTCATTTTTGGTATTAAAGATTAAACCTGGGGCCCTTGGGCATGCTATACACATACAGCACTGACCACTGGCCCAGTGCTTTCTATTTTGATACAGGCTCTCAGTATGTAGCTCAGGCTGGCCTTGGACTTATAATCCTCTTGTCTCAAACTCTCATCCCTTACTGGGTGTCACAGGTGTGTACCAACATGCTGGGCCATGTAATGAAACTGTTAAAAACCATACATGAAAAACTGTCATTGTATTGCTTTTAGTTAGTCTATATTAATCTTACCTCAAAGATGTTCTCTGTAAACTGTATATACAAGTTCCACATTCTATATTTGATTGTCACATGTTGGAACACAGAATATATTGTAAGGTTCCAATTTAAAGTACAAAATGCCAAATATACATGCTGTGCCAAAACATTTTTTTGGAAGAAGAAAAAAACCTAGCTTTTTTCTTTTTTGGCTAGGACCCAAAATGATTGCTTAAAAGCAGCCCTGAGAACCACAAAAGCTCATCTTGATGCCCAGTAATGGTGCTTACTCCTCACCTAGGCCCGCTCCCACAGCAAGAATATCATTTTAAACTCCAATGCTCTTAAATACTGTAAAAGAAAAAAACAAAAACAAACAAACAAAAAAATCCCAGTAAATTCCTTACCAAATCAATAACCATGGTGTCTTCAAATTCTTCATTCATGTCTTCTAACTGGCTCCGTGATGACATCATCACATCTTCAAAGATGGGCTCAGCGTCTTCCTCCATTAGACCCCGACTGGTGAAAAAAGAGGTGGTCAGCAAGCTGTTGAGACTGTCCAGCATGGAGTCCTGACTCTTTCTTAGATCGCACACTTTCTAATTATGAACTATAGACTATACTATGATACTAACTCAAAGAAAATTAGGGTTATTCCCAACAAAAGAATTATTTCTTTGGTTCAAATTTTCACTTCAATGAAACAGAAAGTAGAGTTAACTTTAATAAGAAAATATTTAAATATAATAATGAAGTATCTAAGCTGTGTATCAATTCCCTCCAGGTTCTGTTCAATCACATCTCAATTTTACCAGTAAGGACCCCAGGAGACAGGTGTTTTAGAGTAGCTGTGTGTAAATCTGGAGAGTGGCAGCACTAGGACTTGAGTGCAGAAAGCTTCAAGTGCCCATGCCCTCTACTGTCACCCTGTGCTGTAGGACACGTATCCAGAACTCATCTGAACTACTAACAAGCAGAGACACCCAAATGACCAGCACCGTGCAGCGGCTATGTCCTCGTGATGCTCAAGTTGACACTTACACAGCGTGCCTTACTCCAGCTCTCACTTTCATGTAGTTCATTCCTGTTCTGTCCTTCCGATTCAAGTCTTCTAACTTCGGCTGGCCTAACCAAGAGATCTGCATCTGGGGACTGAGAGAATACTATTATTCATTTTGTGTAACAGATAGTGTACACAGGGAATTAGCTTCATACTAATTAAGTATGGTTGGCTGGCTAAATCTTCATGTAAGGGACTTAGATTTATTCCATTGCTTTGCAAATAACAAGTCAAGTGCTTCCAAATATCTAAGTGTCCGCAAGAAACAGGCTGGGGTGCTATTAATCCTTATGCTATGTATTAGCTTCATGCCCCGAATCTCTGCTAAATAAGGGCATTCCCAGACTTGTGTTTCAAGCTACTGTATCATTCACTTGTCTACATAGCTAGGCAGCAAGCCCCTAAGGAACACCCACAGCATTAAGAAAAGGATATAACACATCTTTTCCTAGTACTTAGAAGTCTTCATGACACATAGTTTCTTAATGCTATGGAGTGAAATCTTCACCTGTATTCTATACTTAAAAGAGCATGAGAAATGGTATTTACCCACCTCCCCCCATTTTATAGATGGTAAATTTTAGTGGCTCTATAGATAAAAACTTGCCACATGAAATTCTAAGTAGCTGTTTTTTTATCCTTTGGGGGTCACCACTGTGATAAGACCTAGGAACACAGGGCAGGGAACAGAAGACAACCCATGGCTAATGGGACTGATAACCGGTAACATCAGGAGAGCAAGGCAGGTTGATTAAGAAAGGAGAGCTCATCCTGAAGGAAGAACCTTTGATGCCCAACAGTACAAATAGTCCCATCTATTCAATGCCTGAGAGAGACTATCCTTTGAGGTTGGAAAGAAAGATTCTTTGGTATAAAGTTGACCTTTGAAAACCCAGGGTCTAAAATACTTCTAAAATTGTCTATTTTTAACATATTAATTTGTTCAGATAGGAATTTTCTCATATCCATCAGTGCAATTCAAATCTGTATTCATATATACAGAAATACAAGTAAAGAACAAAGAAAGTTTTTAAGTTGGGAGCAGAAACAACACTAGAAGTTTCCATATAGCCCAAACTGGTTTCAAACTCACTGTGTACTAAAGTTAGCTCTGAGCTCCTGCCTCTACCTACCACATACCAGAATTACAAGTGTGTGCCACCATGACTAGCTTTAAATTTAAATCATCAAATAGATGCTGAAGGTGGTACAATCTATTTGAGGCTTCGTTACAGCCAGCCTAAGTAAGCTCTCACAGGTTCCTGTCAAGGAGATAACAGGCAGTAAACAAACAGATGTACCCAATACAGATACAAAATGAGTGCACTCAGTGAGCCACTGTTCATTCAAAGGTCTATGAACCTTTTATTTGAGGAAAAATATAATTATTAAAGAACTAAGGGCAAAAAGATACTTTTAGTAGCAACATATGGGACAGGGAGAGGAGGTGGTATTGTTTCTAGCATATACACGCAAAATGTTATTTAGTATTAACATTAACTGATATTTATTTAATATTTAAGTTTTTTCCAAAGCTCTCCTAGGTTTAAAAATTCATTTACTCTAACACATTACTGGAGTTTTGGAATTGTAGGTGGGGAAATTATCATTGAATCTTGAAAGATAAAAAAATGGAGGCTATTTAAACAACATGAAGCTTGTCCCACTAGATCAAGAAAAGTCTGAACTTTGTTGTAGAATATTATTTCAAAATGTGTTACTTTTGTTTATACTCTGGAATGTTTGTTTAATGATGCAAAAATGTGTTTGATTAAATAAAATTCACCTACGGTCAGGAGGCTGAGTCAGCAACAGGCTGACAGGAAGTGGTAGGGAGGAGCCAGGTGAGAAAGGGTTTAGAAGGAGGGCAAGGGGAAGCCTTTTTGCTTCTTGGAGGACTCAAGCAAGGAGAGGAGGTGAGCTACTTGCTGTTCAACCTCTCTGAAGAGTAGAATTCCACCTTAACCTCTGAATCTTGAGTTCTTTAGAGGGAGAGAGGTTTAGTTAAGTTTCCTTCATAGCTTTGCGGGAGTTGGAGCCGGAGGAACAGATTTCCCTCCGGCTACGGCCCTTGTGGCCTGACTGCTGCTAGGAGCCGTGGAGCTGCTAGTTGCTGATTCACACAGCTGTGGCTTAAAAGGCAGCAACCATTTAAAAAAGGACAACAGAACTTTGAGGAAAAGATGTCCAAAATAGTGTTGGCAGACTTTGATATACTATTCACTCTCCATTTATGGCTTCATTTTTGCAAGATCTCACCATGTGTTCAGTTTTTCTTAGCTTTACTTTAACAGTTAGAGATTTTATGACAAGATAATGAACTTTTGGTACTTACTTGTGTAAAAAGTCTGGTTCAGAACCATGTTCAGACTCAGGCTCCTGGATCTGTTCTCCCATGGGGCGGCTGTTCTCTCTAAGCACAGTGGAGGTGAGCTGTGGGGTTGGCAGGGGTCCAGGAGTCTGAATCATAGTGTCAGTCCTGTTTAGCCATGTGTTATCCAGACTTTCATCTGCAAAATTTCATTTAAAGTCTCAAAATATCAGAAATGGGGCAAACTCTGGTGGCAGTTATAACATTTGAAAAGCATGACTCTAGTTAGACTACCTAGGTTATTTACTTTATTTTATTGTTTTGTTTTTTAGTCTCATGTAGCCCAGGCTGGTTTCAAACTCACCATGAAACAAGGCCCTTGAACTCCTCTTTGTCCTGTACCTACTTCCAAGTACTGGGACATGCCCAGCTTATGTTTAGTTTTTGTGGTATCTTCTTTATGAAACAGGTCTCATGTAGCTTAGGCTGGCTTTGAACTCCTGATCTTCCTACCTTAAGCCTCCTATATGCTGGAATTACAGACATGAGCTATCATGCCCAATGCCTGGCTAGAGCAAAGAGTTTAAATCCCAGTTTCACAACTCTCTTGTTTGACTTTGTATTATCTTAATGACTTCTTACATTTTAGATGGGTATTTTCCCATCTAAAATGAGGATATTAGTACTTAGAAACTACAGGAATTAAATGAGGTTATTAGCTCGTTATAGGCACCAAATATCATACTGTCTCTTGTCTTCTTATCTCTGAGGATTTATTTGCCCTAGAGGGAAGAAGAATGTTAATCAGAGCCCTCAGCAACCTTCTTTTGCTTTTCTACTGACTGCCTGAGCCCACAAGGTGTCCCAGGTGGCAGCACTTAGGACTGGTTGGCTTTTACAGAGGAATCAGCAAATGCTGTTAATACAAGCAGACAATGAGCACCAGAGAAACTGCTCTACCTGCCAGGTTGTATGTGTGGAGACAGAGAAGCTCATAGTTTTCATGCCTTTAAGTCCCTCTGGGGAACCTGACTGTCCTATCCAGCATTTAATTACAATTTCATTTAACTCGGAGGAAATATAATCAATTCTGCTTACTTAGAACTAAATGTTTTTTTCTCTCCTGAGGCTGCTTTGTAAAGACTGGAGCAGACAAACATTATTTGCATATCTAAGACATCCTGATAAAATAATGCATAATGAACTAGTCCAGTTTTTGTGAAGGTGCCCAGTGGAGACCTAATTACCTCAAGAGCTTACTTTCTTTGGATACATGTTGTAACCTTTTAAAGATTCTTCTGTGAAAACAGCTCTTACAGTGAATAGCCTTTCATCTTCAACTCAAACAGATGAAACTGCCATTGAAGGGCTCCAGCTCACAACCTATCTTGAACCTTCAAATCCACATAGCTAAGCTCTCTTTTACCATTTAACAATTACCAAAGTGGCTACCCAGTCCACACATATGTCCTATAATCTTAAAAACAATAGTTTTGACTATTTATAAATGAGTTACATGTAGTAATTTAAATTCTTAAAATTCTCTAAGGCTTAGTTCCTCCTTTATAAAATATGGGTACTAAGTTGATTAATACAACATTTACAAATGATAAAATGCATGAAAAACATGAAAGAATTTAGTACATGTTGCCTAATAAGATTATAATTGAGCCATGTAGTGGTGGTGCCCGCCTTCAATCTCAGCACTTAGGAGGCAGAGGCAGGTGGATCTCTGTGGGTCAAGGGCAGCCTGGTCTACAAAGGGAATTCCAAAACCCTGTCTCGAAAAACCCATTATAGTTGAGAAGTATGAATGGGGAAAAACATGTTGTAGACATGGAGCACCTTGATAGAGGTTGTCATAAAAGATACTTTCAAAGGAAAACAACTAGAATCATTCTTTGGAGGAAAGTCCAGGATCTTCAAAATCTTCAAATACAAAGACAAGATTTTATATATATATATTTAACTAAAAGTATAAAAGCTGAAATGTGAAAGGACATTTCAAAGCATGTAGAGACTTTGTTAAACTTTAACATTAAAAATGTTAGTCTTCTGGCTGGTACTAAAGAAGTATTATTGTGAGCTCTTGGGAATATCCTGAAAATAGCTAACATTTACTGGATGCTATTTATAGGTGAGCACTGTGCTCAGTAACGTGTATACTATGTTTTTTGAGAGTACCTCATTTACTATTCATAGTAACTGAGAGACTAAGTACTCTAGATAATCTGGTATCTTTCATTCAATGCATTATTAAAACTCAGGGTTAAGTAACATGTTCAAAATGAGAAAGCTGGGTTTGAAATATAAGTTTATTTTAAAGTTTGTTCTTTATTAATAGTCAACACTTCTCCAGTAAGGAAAGGCACATTAGGTTTACATTAAAATTAAGTGTGCCAAGGAGTTTGGCAAACCTCTGGTGAGTCATTGTTCCTTTAGGCAGCAGGGTGTGGTGCTGGTAACTGAACAGAAGTTATGAAAACTCATAAGAAGCAAAGGAAAGGCAGAGGCTATTGATTTTCATGATAATTCAAGTCCCTATTCCCTAAAGTCTAAGCAGGTATATTATAAATCAGGTTTGGCCACCACTGTCTTGTGACATAAAAATAAATTACTCAAGCAATGACAGAATTGTAAAGGGAATCTAGTATGTTTAATTTGTTGCAGAGGTCTACTCAAATTACCAACAGCCCTCTTCTAGTAAGGTGAATTTGTGTGTGTGTTTGGAGGGGGAGAAACTAATTCATGTAGCTCAGGCTGGCCTCAAGCTTATTACAGAGCTGAAAAATGGCCCTGAACTCTATCTCCTCTCAAATGCTGGGGTTGCAATCATACATTACCACATCCAGCTTAAGATGGATTTTATTTTTTGTTTCTTAAACTTTAGTTTGCATATTTTAAGATGTATTTTAATACAATACTTGCTCTTTTTTAAAAATGTAATGTATTAGAGCCACAGAGGTCAACTTTATAGTCTGTAAAACTGCTTTGTCCTTTTTTGTGTCTTCTATGTTCTCTGTTTCATCACGTTTCTTTTCTGCCTTACTCTGTATATCCAACCTTTGTCCTTGAATTTTTCAGTTGGTAGCAAATATTTAATGACATCATGTGTCTTACAGCATCTTGTTTCAAGAAATCACCTGCTGCTTATTCTCTGTAAGCCAGGCAATGTAACTTGCCTCAGAGTGTAAAAGAGGACTTACCTTCGACTCGTTTTCTGTGCAGTGGGGGTCTTCCTTTCTTACTCCTCACTGAGGAAGTTTTACTGCTGCTACTTCCACTGTTCACAGACATTCTATCATCTTCACCCCCAGTGACTAATGAATTTCTATAGGAAATGAGTGGAAGCCATACATCCTCCCTCCTTTCCATCATCTGCTCAGTGAGGAATTTCTCTAGATATGAATGACTGCAAACACACAAAGAACAGCAGTGACTTTCATGTCAGCACTTATGCATCACTTACAGTTTTGTTTCACATTCCTGCAGTCCTTTGAAAAGGGAGTATATGCTTAGTAAGAGTGTGTACATGCCTTTTTCCTTTGCTTTTAAATATTAATTTTACTCTCTCTCTCAAGCTAAGTTTGCCTCACTCTTGAGTTTCTTTAAAAGAATTCAAATGAGGACAGGATTTCAGTAAAGTTAGAGTGAGGAATCTGGCATATCCTTTCCCCAGCATTAACAACCTTTCAACTGGGAAAAATTTCAAGACATAATTTAACATCTACAAATTGTCCTAAGGTGATATGACAAACAGAAAAATATTTATCTAAGTAAGTCTATTAAATCTTGGTAAGAAGGAGAGTTGGTCAGTCTTTGAACCACACCTTGCTTTCTTTCCTTTGCTTTTACCTACTGGTATGGCCTTTGCATTGTGGAAACTACTCTAGGAAGGTGGGCTATTGAATTTGGACCAGGCAAAGATGGACCCAAACCATCTTTGGGTCTGGAGGTAGGCCTGTGAGCATAGAGATGGCAGCAGGTGGAGAAAAGCATGGGAGAGGAAGGAAGTGCCTCACCAGTCAAAAATGGCCGAGGAAGAGGGGGTTCAAAGGTCTACCCACCACCAACTTTACTCTGCCTACCTCTGGTCATGCAGCAGCTGCAATGCACCAATACAGGGTACAACAGATTCTCACACCAGATATACAACCAAAGAGAGAAGGCCAGATGCCCAAGTCAAGTCATAATAACAAAAACAACATAAACAGCCAAGACAGCATGGTTCCTATCAAACACACCAGTCTTACATAAATGTTCTTGAAATAGAATGCCCAGAACATGGAATTTAAGAGAAAATCATAAACCTTATCAAATAATTCAAGGAACTTAAAGGACACACACGAAGATTTTGTTAAACTCCAAGAAGATAACAGATTGAGGTCCAAGAAAATACATATACACAGTTGAATGAAATGATAAAGATAATCAGGATTTGAAAACTGAATTCAATAAAAAGATAAAAACTGATGAAAACACAAGCTGAAATGAAAACACAAGCTGAAATGAGGATGGTATTGAAAGATTCGATATCCCAATTAGAAAATGCAGGGAGAGCAAAAGATAGACTAGAAGGATCCAAATTGATAAAGCAGAGACTCTAGACCAAATAAAGAATATGAAGAAATTGAAAAAAATAAAGGAAAGGAACATGTGGGATACCATCAGAAGACCAAAATCATTGAATTATGGGGATAGATGAGGGAGAAGAATCCTAGGATAATGGCATAGACCAGATCTTTAACAAGATCTGTGGAATATTCCTTTACATTGTCACTGTGATTAGTTTAATAGAAGCTGACTGGTCTACAGCGAGGCAGGATAAGGTTAGGTGGGTAAACCAGACTAAGAGAAGCTGGAAAGAAGGAGGGCGGAGTCAGAGGAGTCACAAGACCAAAAAAAAAGCAGTACATACAGGAGAGGTAAAAGCCATGAGCCTCGGGGCAGCACATAGATTAATAGAAATGAATTAATTTAAGTTATAAGCTAGTTAGTAATAAGCCTGAGCTGTCAGCTAAGCATTTATAATTAATAAGTCTCTGAGTGGTTATTTGTGAAGTGGCTGTTGAGACACAGAAACTCTGCCAACAAAGATCATAGAAGAAAACTTCCCCAAACTAAAGACATACCTATACAACACACAAAGAAGAACATAGGAACCCAACTAGACAAGACTATAAAAACAACTCTCTAAGACATATCATAGTTTAAATACTAAATAAACAGAACAAAGAAAGAAATGCTTAATGCTGTAAGAGAAAACAATGCCACCCCCCAAAAAAAATCCCCCCCAAGAGACATAAAAAAGAAACCCCACCAGAATAATACAGGTTCTCAATGGAAATTCTAAAAGTCACAAGAGGATGGAGAAACACAGTCCAAGGTCTAAAAGACTGCCAACCTAGACGACTATATGCACGCAGCAAAACTGTCATAGTTGGAGAAAGAAAAACACTCTCTGATTAATATCCAATAAAGCAACATTAAGTGGTATACTGGAAGCAATACTTTGAACTAAAGAGAGGAATAAGCAATGAAGAGACTAGAGAGAAAATAAATAAAGCTGTCATTAATGAAATACAAAAGACACAAACAGCAAATACTAAGAACACAAACAGCAAAAAACAAACAAAAAAACCCCAATTACAGTGGCACTTACATATTGATGGTAACCAACACCTGTCTGAGGAATGTAAGGCATTTTCAGCAGGAGCGAAATCATGCTGGTACTAGAACCTCAGCCAACTACCCAGGGTTAGTGAAGTCATGGATTTAAAAGACAATCAATCTACTACTGCCACTTTGCTAGACCAGCATAATTCCTTAACTACCTTCTAAATCTCATCCTTATACTCACAGATAAGTATAGCTATTACCTCTCACCAAAGAAGCTTCTCTTTACAGCAAATGGAGACCATTACAGAAAACCACAATTCGACACAACATAAAGATAATGGATTATGGGGAACCCAACCCCAGTGGAGAGATCTGCAGCACAGCTTTTGCTTCTATGGCTCAGGGAACCTATCAGACAAGGGAGTAGAAAGATTGTAAGAATCAGAATAGCAAGAAGTTTGCTGTGAGTCTATCTCTCTTAGAAATGGCTGCATATATAAGATCTGAACAGTGACAAACCAATGGACATGCTAAGCAGAAGGGAAAGCATTTCATGATGTCCTACTCATAGACAAAGAACTAAATGCAACTAAAGAGTGCCTTGAGAGGGAGAATTATCCTTTTTCAGGGATGAGCCCTTTAATTGGTTATCCAGTACAAAGTAGTCAGTCCTGAAATCATATACATAGCAACAACAAGGGACTCAGCACACACACATGTAATATTAATAAAGAAAAAAGCTACCATTTTGAAGGGGAGGTAGGGAGAGGTTAGAGGGAAGGACATGAGAAGGGATAGAGGGAAGAAAGGGAAGTGATGTAATTATATTTTATTTAAAAATGTAAAAAATGAAGAAAATTATGTACTAATACTGTAAACAGGGTTGAAGCAATGGCTCAGTGGTTAAGGGTACTGGCTGCTCTTCCAGAGGATCCAGGTTTGATTCCCAGCACACACATAGTGGATCACAACCACTTGTAACTACGGTTCCTAGGGATCTGATGCCCTCTTATGGCCTCTACAGGCACCAAGCACATATATGATATGCACAGACATACATGCTGGCAAAACATGCATATAATATGTATGTATGTGTGTGTGTGTGTGTGTGTGTGTGTGTGTGTGTGTATGTATGTATGTATGTATGTATGTATTGTTTTTTGAGACAGGGAGACAGGGTTTCTCTGTGTAGCTTTGGTGCCTGTTCTGGATCTTGCTCTGAGATCAGGCTAGCCTTGAACTCACAGAGATCTGCCTGGCTCTGCCTCCCGAGTGCTGGGATTAAAGGTGTGTACCACCACAGCCCAGGTACAAAATACTTGAAAAAATTAAAAAACCCAAAACAATGAAAACTCATAACTACATTACTATGGGGTGGGGGAAGGAAATACAGGGAAAGATGAAAGAGGGACATCAAGGGAAGTAGGAAGATGAAGGATGAACAGCAGTGGCGGTGAGACAAGGAATTCAGATGATAGAAAGTAAATGGGACCTACCATAAAAGAAGTCTGAGAAAGCTACAGAAAGTTGAAACAAGGCGCAGGGTTCAAATGGTAAATGAGGTGTGTGCCTAAGCATGCATGAAGCTCTGGACTTGACCCCCAACACTGAATAAATGGCATGATAGCACAGGCCTGTGGTACTGACACTCAAGAGGTAAAAGACATGAGGATCAGAAGGGTCAAGGCAATCCTAAGGAATTTGAGGCTAGTTTGGAATAAAGGAGATCCAAAAAAAAAAGAGGTGGGTGTTGATGTAACCAACAATCTTATTAAATAAGAAATACAGAAACAATGTAAAAGAGAAAGCTGAGAGGTCAGAGCTCAGAGCTCAGAGCTCAAATCTCACCCTTCCTCCTGCGGTGTCCCAGCTTCCCGAAAGAGAGCTATATTCTGTCTGTTTGTCTTTTTATAGTATGTTGTTCTGCCTTCTCATTGGTTGTAAACCCAAACACGTGACTGCCTCATTACTGTCTGAATGTACAGCCCCTTAGGTCTTAAAGGTATATGTCTCCAATGCTGGCTGTATCCCTGAACACACAGAGATCTATGGGATTAAAGGCGTGTGCCACCACCGCCACACTCTTGCTATGGCTCTAATAGCTCTGACCCCCGGGCAACTTTATTTATTAACATACAATCAAAATCACATTTCAGTACAATTAGATTACCACCACAGGTGGGACTTCTCTGCCTAAGAAGCCAACAAGTACCTCCTAGGAAGTGTGCCCTAGGACTCTTAGGTACTAGACAGCTGATGGAGTTGGGGACAGGCAGTTTCTGTTTTCAGAAACTAAAAATTAAGACACTGAACTCAGAATCAGAAATGGAGTACAGGAGTCTAAAATAAAGCTGGGAGAGTAGCTGGGCAAAGAATTGGGAGCATGGTGGAACACAGAATACCCTGTTGGGAGCAACAAACTCAAAGCAGCACAGACTGTGGAGAAGACAGCACAAGTGGAGGAAGGGAGTCTGAAACTGAGGGAATTCCTAGACACCCCCATCCTGGCCATAGCATCAAGAAGCCACACAGTTTACAGGGCTTTGTCAGAACTCACTGCAGCTGATTGATAGAACTAAGGTAAACAAAGTAAGTGGGACCTCACCATTCAGAAAGAAACACTGAAACTACAATACCTTCTACTTCATTTATTGCTTGTTTTGCCTAAACAGAAATTCAGGTAAGAAAGAATCACAGAAGAGAGCAAAAACCATCACCAAGGACAAGCCTGCACTAGAAGACTACATCTCAGAGATGGAGGACAAGGTCATAGCAGTAATACATGCAGACACATATGAGGAAAACACCTAATGAACATGACCAAATTTATCCAAGAAATGTGAAACAAACACATTCAAGAAACCAACCACAGGAACTCATGAGGTAGAAGGACGGGCTGAGATATAAAAACTTATGTAATCTACTTATTGGAACTTGAACAAAAATTACCAACATCCTAAGAAAGAAAGGCATCCAAATGCAAGAAACATTTAGAATTCTGAATAGTTATGACAGACTAGAATCATGACATACCATAAAAAATATATAAAAAGCAAAGCAACAATGTTAAAATTGGAAGTGAAAAAAAGTGATTGACAAACACAGAAACACCAGAATACCACCAGATCTTTCATCAGTAACCATAAAAGCCAGGAACACACAAAATGATACATTTCAAGCCCTAAAAGCAGTAACTATAAACCAAGATCACCAAACCTAGCAAAATTATCACTTAAAATTTATGGATAGAGTAGGTGGGATGATTCAGTGGGTTAAAAAATGCACAATAATCTGAGTTCAATCCCTAGGACTTATTTTTTGAAAGAAGAGTACCAACTATTTATTTCAGGTTGCTCTCTAACCTCCATATTCACTTTGGCATGTGTGTATGTGTATACATACATGTGCATGTGTAGACACATACAAAATAAAGTATGGAGAAATACTATTTCTTGAGAAGCCCAAGCTAAGGTAATTCATAACTTACCAGAGCCAGAACTCCAGAACAGTTTTAGAGGAACATTATACACAGAGAAAGAAGAACATTTTATCTAAGAGAACACAGGAAAGAATACATTTCATAAAGAGGATCAGATGAAAATAGGAAAGCAGACACAGCAAACCTTATGCATGCAAAGGACCAACAACAAAAACAAAAAGCTGAGAGAATATGCTATATCTTAGCATACCAAAGGGCTATTCTGACAAAGACAGCATAGTACTGGCCTAAAAATGTAGACCAATAGGGCACAGTAGAGGACCCAGAAACAACATACAAGTAAGGCTCTTTAATTTTTGGCAGAGGAGCAAAACACACATGGAAAAGGCAGCCTGTTCAACTGGTATTTGCAAAACTGAGTACCTACCTCCTCAAGAATGAAACTAGTTCTGTATCTCTAGCCCTGAACAAAACCTAATTTTATCTGGATCCAAGACCTCTATTTCTGAATGACAAAGTAGACACCCAGCCCAGTCAAAGAAAATAACAATTAACTTTCACTCACCTAATCTTGAGTGCCCAAATACATACAATAAATGCCAAACTGAATTGAAGGGAAAGATATACTCCACATATAACCCAATCATGGAGAATTAAATTGTACTCTAGACAAATGAACCTAACAGATATTTATAGATCTTTTTTACTTCACAGTGTAGTATATAAGTTGGTACAGGTGTACACACCTTTAATACCAGTACTCAGGAGGTAGAGGTATGCAAGGTAGATTTTTATGAGTTTGATGCCAGCTGTGAAAAACCAAACAAACACCACCCTTAATAGAATATATTCTTTCTTAACAGTAAGTAGAATACTCTTCAGTATAAATCTCATAATAGGGTACAGCACAAGCAGTAGTAAACTAAAAGTAAGCTTCTGTAATGATATTATCGTGACCACAATAACAGAAAATAATTTAAAAAAAACTACAGAAACAAATATATAGAAATTTAATAACCCAGTCTTGAACAAACATAGCAAAAACACAAAAAAGGAAACTCAAGAGTCTTAAAATCTTTTTTTGAAATTTATGGGTGTTTTGACTGCCTATATATCTATGCACCACATACATACAGTGCTGGGGGATGTCAGAGAGGGTGCTAGATCCCTGGTACTGGAATTACAGAAGGCTGTCAGCACCATGTGGGTGTCAGGAATCAAATCTGGGTCTTATGAAAAAGCAGCTTCAGCTACATCTCCAGCTCAAAAGAGTTGTTGAAGTAATGAAATGGGAAACCCAACTCAATTAAAACTAAGGGATCCAATAGGCACAGCACTTAGTTTATAGCAATCAACATTTACATCACAAAAGCAGCTAGAGCTCAAGCTATTATGGCATCTCAGCAAGCTGGAAAGAAAGAACCCAACTAAACTTAAATTAGGGCAGGAAAAAAATAATAAAGATTAGAGTAGAAGACAGATGTGGTAGTACACATCTGTAATCCTAACACTCAGGAGGCTGAGGCAGGATGATTATCACCAGATTAACCTGGGCTAGTGAGTTCAGAACCACCTGGGTAGCAATATATAAGACCCTGTCTCAAAAAACCAAATCCTAAAATCGATAAAGCAAGTGAACAAAAAGCCAAAATAGAAATAGACTGAAAATCTTACAAAAGATCAATGAAATTGTGAGCTGGTTGTGTTTGGAAAAATAAAACTGACAAATTTTTAATAATGAAGAAGGGAGGGAGGGAGAAAGGGAGGGAGAGAGGGGGAGAGAACACATACTCAAATCAGAGACCATGAGGAAATATTACTATAGAAATAAAGAACAAATGACTATACAATGACAGATTTGAAAGCCTAGGGGAAAAATGGACAAATTCACATTAGCTTACTCAAATTTGTTATTACAACTAATTCATCTTCCTATTGATTTAAAAATTTTGGCATTTATTATAGTAGCATTCCCATTAGAAGTTTAGTACTTTGTTCTACCTACAACATCTCATCATCAGTATTCTGAAAAAGATAAACTTCTTTACTGTTTTTAAACAAAACCACAAGAAAAGCCACTTATTTCCGGCATGACAGTGGAGCAAAGGGTTCGAGACACAGCCCAGGTGGTCTGGGGACTTTCCTGCCTCACGCTCTTCAATGATGGACTGCAGCACACACAGACAAGGTTAATCTTGACGTAAAACCAAATTAATGTAAAAGTACAGATGGGGTCGATAAAGTAACCAGTCAATGTTCACACATCTTGAACTATAGAATAAGAAAATAATTTTCATCTACTTTAATTTCACATTACAGCTTCCAGGTCAAACTGGGTCTTTATTACTACCACAGCCTAAATTATCAATAGTAATGATTAAAAAAAAATAAAGTTTCAACGGTGCCATTTTAAAATCACTTCTGTTGGTGTGTTCAACTTACACAGTCTTCTTGTCCTGTCGAAGAAGTTTAGAAGAAAATTCACTTAGTACTTCAAGAAAAGCCAGATTAGGAGGTGGATATTCTTGTCCTTTCTGATTCTGGTATTTAAAGGCAAACTCTATTCCATCCCTGAATTTAAAGAAAATAACATTTTAATTTTTTTTCAGATAATGTAGTCTCAAAGGGCAAAAATTATAAAAATATTTGGAAACATAGTGAAATCATTACTCAAGTTTGAACAAAGTATGGTAAATTCATATGGCAAAATAATGCTAATTTAATGAGATATTTGTATATACTTTATTGTTTACAGTACAAGTCTCTAAGTTGTAAGAAAAAAAGCTACAAAGAAACAATGCTATATCCCAATGTATTTTTTTAAAGGTAATACAAAACCTTGTAAAGAAACTGGAATGGCAGGAAATCTGTTTCTGGGAGTTACTCATGATACCAACCAGCTCTCTGAAACTAAGGTTTCCTGTTAATTTGTGTGTGTGGGATAGTGTGTGTCTGTAGTGTTTTGGGTGAGAATATTCTCCAAATGCTCAGCTATTTGGACACTTGGTCCCTAGTTGGTTTAGAAGGTACAATGCTCACCAGGGGGCTTTTAAAAAAGTATTGCATCTTTTGAAATACACAGACCAAAGAATAGGTTGTTAAACTTTGCTCTTTATACTATAGAAGATGGTGTAAAACTCCCACAGGTGGTTTAAGAAATCTTTTTTAAAGTAAAATATTGCTACCCAGTTACATTAATAGTTTAAGGAGTTTGAAAATTCTGTATTCGTCACTTTAAAAATGGGTCAAATAACAGCTGTGTATTTATATTCCAGTAAACCTTCTGAATAACAGGAGGTGTTTCGCTCACTTGTGAAGGGTGGCGACTGCCTCTCGGGTCTTGATCTGGTCCAGTCCAAATGTAAGGGCAAACCGACGTGCCAGTTCTTTAATGCCACTGACGTGGGCAGAGGTCCTATCCAGATTAGGACCTTGTTCTTGAACAAGTTCATTGAATAACTGGTGAAAATAAAAAAAAAAAAGAGAAAAATTTACAGCAAAGAAATATTTGAAATTTTATTTACTTTTAGAATAGGTAATATAATTTAAAAATATACAAAGTACAAAGGGCATAAGGTGCTTTAAAATAGTAGAGAAAGAAGATATATTTTCAGAAGTACAGTATAAACCTACAAACACATGATATAAAAGGTTCAGAACATTTTTTTCATTTATATTGCAGTTCAGGGTATCAGTTAAATATTCATGTATAGTTGGATATGAGAGGATATAATAATTTCAACTTAGCAACAAAATACAGTCAAAAGTTGGTGATTTTACAAATTACCTATGTGGCATACATTCTATCAAAGTGAAAGCAAAACTTCAGAGCAGTAATAATATTAAAGCACTTATCATCCCATTACCAAATCTAGACACTAAACTGGGCTTGTATAATCTACCTCCTGGATTATGGGGTACTAAACGTCCAGACGTGTAAAGCCATCCCTCCTGACATAGTTGATAGAGGAATAATATAAGGCTTTATCTACCGCATCTTAAAAAAACAAGCCTGATGCCGGGCGGTGGCAGTGCACGCCTTTAATCCCAGTACTCGGGAGGCAGAGCCAGGTGGATCTCTGTGAGTTCAATGCTAGCCTGGTCTACAAAGTGAGATCCAGGACAGGCATGAAAAGTACATGGAGAAACCCTGTCTCAAAAAAAACCAAAACCAAAATAAGTGAATAAATAAAAACAAGCCTGAGTTCTTTATACTCTTTCCTCTGCTAGCCACCAAGTCATTTGTCTGGTTTCTCAATGGTGTAGGTCCTGAAATGTGTTTCCATTTGTTTTCTTCACTTTGAGTCTCTGGGAACCATCAGTAAACTCTTGGTTTCCTCCTTCACACTCATCACACCACCTACCTGAGAGAACTCCTGTCTCAGCTGTGCTGTCCATCTCTACGTCTTCTTCAGTAGCACATCCTGACCTTCCTATGCCGTAACTAGTGGGAATGGTTCTTCCACAGGTTTTCAAATAAATGTAGCTAATTATTTATAAATTCATAAACTTTATAATTTTTTATAGACAGTGACATATAAAAGCCTTAAATTCTAAAAATCTGAGCATTTCCAGGTCAGTTTATTCATATTATCTATACATACAGTTCTGATTTTAAATAAGTAGTACCATACTTATTTTATCTTGAAATTTGCTTTGTTTCCTTAAGTTGCAAAAATTTTCAATGTGTACAGTGGTATGTGCACCCAGTTTCAACTACTTGGGAGTGTGAGGCAGGAGGATCCCTTAGCCCAATCTAGACAACACAGTGAGATACTGTCTTAAAAACTAAATAAAAAGAGAAACAAAATTAACTACTTCAAAGTATCAGCTTATTTAACTGTTCCTCTACTGATGAACATTTAGACTATTTCTAGAAATTCCTATATTGGGAATCTTCCTTATGCAAATATGTACAGTATATTTACAGTGAGACAGGATCTCACTGTATATAGACTGGGCTGGCCTCAGACTTAGGCATATATGCCTTCCTCTGCTTCTCAAGAGCTGGGATTAAAGGCACATGCCGCCATGCTCAGCAAATTAATACTTTTTATAATTACTTTTAATTTTAAAAGCTATTATTATTATTATGAGACAGGGTCTTTTGTATCCCTGAGTAGCCTAGGGCTTGCTATGTACACCCGGCTGACCTGAAACTCAGGTCAGCAAATTATTTCTTAAATTTTCCAATATGACACTTCCTTTGGCCCAAGAGTCAGTCACCTTAGCATTTCATCTATTTAAGATACAAAGCACACTATGTATTAAAAATTAAATAAGACATGTAGCACATAATAAGCACAGAGAAGTTTTATCTACCCTCCCCTCCAAATTTCTTACCTGCTGCAAACTGAGAATTAGGGTCTTAGCACACTGAATTTTATCAATCTGCCTGGTCTTACTCAGGGTTTCCTTAATGATATCACCATAGTCATTGTAATACTGTGAGATAAAAAGGAAACATACTTTAGAATTAAGAAATTCCATGACAGGCTGTAGTGGTGAAGCTGAGTGGTGGTACACAACTTTAATCCCAGCACTCGGGAGGCAGGGACAGGCAAGATCTGTTAGTTCAAAGCCAAACCTGGTCTACCGAGTGAGTTCCAGGACAGCCAGGGCCATAGAGAGAAGCCCTGTCTCAAAAAAAAAGAAAAAAAAAAAAAAGAATGCACTGGAGAAAGAAAAAGAAACTACTATAATAGTTTTTATTTCTTCACCTAGAATATGAAAATTAAATGGTATTGTTTACATTAAAGATTGGATATTTAAAATTATGAAATAACTAATAAAAAAGCTAAAAAATCCAGGACAGGGAGTGATACATATAAGGGAGAACATTTTCTCATTCTTCTTTTATATGTTTGATGATTTTTGTTGTTGTTGTTCATCTTGAGATACAAACTTGCTTGGTATATTAACTAGGGTGGCCTTGAGCTCATCGCAATGATCCCCCTGACTGTCTCCTATGTTTCAGCTCTTTAATATTCATAATAGGATGGAAGACACATTATCTAAAGCCATTATTGGGCATGGTGGTTTACACCTGTAACACCATCATTCATTAGGCTGAGGCAGGAGGATTACTCAGGCATTTAAAGTCAGCATATGTGGTTGAGTTTCTACCCAGGCCAGTTTGGGGTACAGAGTGAGACTGAGTCAAACTGAAGGTCTAAAGAGGGCTCACTTGGATAATGGTACCTGCCACCAAGCCCTGGGACCCACACGGTGGAAGGAGAAAACAGACTCCTTCAAATTGTCCTCTGACTTCTACAAAGATGCTGAGCCACACACGAACTAACACACGCATATATACACGGTCAAACATGGAGTAAATAAAAACGTTATAAAATGTTACAAATTGAGGGCTAGTGATACAGCTCAGCAGTAGACCACTTGTGTGTGAGGCCCCAGTACACATATGCACTGAGCCATGCACACACTCACCCACACATGCACGCACACACAGGGAATAACCACAAATGTTTAGCATCTGAGCCAATATGAGTGGAGTGGATTAGAGCAGGAGTTATCACGTTATTTCAGACAAGCTGGTTTCACAGACCAGATAAATCCTAAGAAATCTGTAGATTATGAAAACTGTGTTTTAAGAATGAAGAACATTAGGCAAGTACTGGAGGATAGAGTGATATAGTTAATTTTCCAGAAGAAACAAAGATTAGATGGAAAATTATATAATCCTTCACCTTAAATGTATGCAGGGGCAAGCATGGTAGCATATACCTCCCCCCCCTCACTTATTTTTTCTTTTTGGTTTTTTTGAGACAGGGTTTCTGCGTGTAACAGTCCTGGTTGTCCTGGAACTTGATTTGTAGACCATGCTGGCCTTGAACTCACCAAGTGCCATCTGTTTCTGTTTCCTAAATGCTGGAATTAAAGGTGTGCGCCACCACTATATGGCTGGTAGCACATATTTTAATGTTAGCAACCAGAAGGCAGAGGCAGAAAGATCTCTGAGTTCTAGTCTAGACAGGGCTATGTAGTGAGACCTTACTCTAAAAAAACAAAAACAGACATACAAAAGTACATGAGCCCCACACCAGACACTCTCTTTTTTAAATTAGCATACGAAGTACAAAGTTTCATTATGTGAATTATGGCATTTTGATGCATACTTTCCCTCAATTCTCTCATGATGGTCTCTTTTAGTTTCATGACCTATACCTGCAATCAGATACACATTTATACAAAACTTAGAAGCAAGGATCAACATATGAGAGAACAGGTAGCATTGTTTATTTGAGCCAGGGACACCTCACTCAATATAATTGTGAGATCAACCCATTTTCTTGAAATTTTCATTTTTCATCATGCCTGAACAGATGTGCCATTTTTCATTATTCATTCATTAGCTGATAGCCACTTGGGCTGGTTCCATTTCCTCGCAATTGTGAACAGAGCAGCAAGAAACATGGATAAGCAAGTATTTCTGTGGTAGTATAGAGAGTACTTGGATATATGCCCATGGTTGGTATAGTTGGGTCAAATGGTAGCTCTATTTTTAACTTTTTGGAAAACCTCCATACTTATTTCCATAATGGAGGCACCATTCATACTTGATCAGCAGTGAATATGATATGTGTGGGTTCCCTTTTCTCCACATCCTTGCAAGAATTCGGTGTCATTTGTTTTCTTGATGAACACATTCTGATCAAGGTGATCTGGAATCTCACAGTTGTTTTGATTAACATTTACCAGATAGTTAAGTATGCTGAATACTTTTAAAAATATTTATTTTTAATTGGTGTTTCTTCTTTTGAGAACTATCTATTTACTTCACAGATCCATTTGTTGATTGACAGTTTTGATTTTGGGTATTTACTGTTCTGTAGGTATAATTCCTTATCTGATAAGTAGGCTTTTTAAAAATTCTGTAGGCTCTTTTCACTCTGGTGACTGCTATGCACAATCTTGTTAACAGTAAGTCCTTACCCACTTGCTAATTTGAGCAATTTCCTCTACTTGATTCCTATTCAGAAAGTTCTTACCAGTGCCTAGATCTTGAAATGTTTTCTTCTTCCTTTTTTTAAAAAAGATTTATTTATTTACCATGTATATAGTATGCCTGTACACCAGAAGAAGGCAGATCTCATTATAGATGGTTGTGAGCCATCATGTGGGTGCTGGGAATTGAACTCAGGACCTCTGGAAGAGCAGCCAGTGCTCTTAACCCCTGAGTCATCTCTCCAGCCCTTGAAATGTTTTCATATAGCAGATTCATTATTTGGGTTTCAAGTTAAGGCTTTTGATTCACTGTGAGTTATTTTTTTTTTTTTTGTGGAGGGTAAGAGACATAGATATAAATTCATTTATTTACTAATAGAGCACACCTAAATCCCAAACTGTTTTGAAGTCTCAAGTCATTTTAAGGTCTATTTTTCTCTGGTGGTGCTGTGATGGAGCTTGTCTCTCATGCACAACAGGCACATATGGAGCCACTAAGTCACATACAAGTCAGTCAGATCTGGAGTGCACAAGAAGATTCAAATTAGGACTGGGATAACAGTTGCTCAAGCTATACATCCAAACTGGAATCCGGTGATATAAAAACATAGAGAAAGATACAACTAAAAGACACAAGTAATATTCTGAACAGGGGCAAAAAACACTCCCTGTGTCTTGAAAACAAGGCACATACACTGGGAAGTGCTATCTCCTTTCTGTGCCTGTCTGGCCATCCCATTAATAGTTCTGAGCATTGATTTTACAGGATCAGGAAAAGGAGCTTATAGAAAAGAGAGAAGCCAAAAAGTGTTAGGAACTCATACTGTATGGAATAATTAATACTAAAGACTGATAAAGAACTTAAGTACATTTAACCAAAGAGAACCTTCATCACAAAATTATACCCACAATACACCGGTAAGAGCTATTGACTTAAGATTCAGTTATCCATTCATTTTAATTACCTATTTCTCTACTACATAGGAAGGAGAAAAATATGAAACAATACCTTCATGTAGTGTTTAAAGATGTCTGCAGCTGCATGCATGTCAACAATATCATAAATGATAAGTTTGCTGAAGGCAGCAAGTAGATTCCTTCTTTTATGTAAGGCTTCAATTTTATTAGCTTCATCTTCTTCATCACCCTCTGGCCACAGAAAATAAAGTGGTTATGAACTTAGTCTGTTTATGCAGAGAATCTGTACAACTGAAAACTAGCTGAATATTAATTCTGATTTATTTATTTTTCTAGCCAGCTGGGCTGGGGACCAAATTCTGGGCTTTGCACATGTTAGGCAAATGCTCTACCAATGAGCTACAACCCTAGCCAATTTAGTTTCTAATGGGGTGAAAATAGTAAGCTTAATACTTCAGAATAAATAGTAGGAACTAAGATCCCTATATTCTAGCTGTGCTAAGATTAAAGAAACTATAGATAAAGACATTGCTTTTTCCTATATTTTTATCATAATACACTGTTGTGTTTATCATAAAATGTTGCCTGCTGTGGGATGTCTTTCTGTATGCTGTGAATATGTGTTGCTCTGATTGGTTGATAAATAAAGCTGTCTGGCCTATGGCAAGGCAGCTTAGAGGCAGGTGGGAAATCCAGGTAGATATACAGGGAGAAGAAAGGAGAGGAGAGACGCGAGCCTGCCGCCAGGAGAAGCAAGATATGAAAGTACTGGTAAGCTACAGCCATGTGGCAACTTATAAATTAATAGAAATGGGTTAAGTTCTAAGAGCTAGCTAGCCTGAGCCAGTAGGCCCTACAGTTTGTACATAATATAAGCCTCTGTGTGTTTACTTGGGTCCAAGCGGCTATGGGACCACAGACTAGGCAGGACCAGAGGAACCTTTCAACTATAGCTGCCTTTTTCTATTTCTTTTTCTTAAAAAAGATTATTTATTTATTTATTTATTTATTTATTTATTTATTTATTATATATGCAGTGTTTTGTCTGCACACATGCCTGCATGTCAGAAGAGGGCCTCAGATCTCATTATAGGTGGTTATGAACCACCATGTGGTTGCTGGGAATTGATCTCAGAAACTCTGGAAGAGCAATCAGTGCTCTTAACCTCTGAGCCATCTCTCCAGTCCTTTTTTTTTTTTTTTTTAATATTTTTATTATTATTTACTTATATGTACATGTGTGTATGTCTGTATATGTGCAGTACCTAAGGTTAGGGCAATCCCCTGGAGCTGGAGTTACAAGCAGTTGTAAGCTACCTGATGTGGGTGCTGGGAATTGAATTCATGTCCTCTGCAAGAACAATACACATTCTTAACCACTGAGACATCTTTCCAACCCCAATTTTCTTCATTCTTAGCTGCTAATATATTCACCCAGAGAAGAACTTTCTGAGGTATGGATGAAAAGTTTTTTTTAGAAATGGAAATGTAATAGCTAATTTTTGGTGCTTCTCCTACATTTGATTACATAATTGGTTAGAAATCATATATACAAACATATATGATGCTTATTTATTATATGTATATGTTTGTGTCTATATGATTATATGCCACATATGTACAGGTGCCCCCTCTGGGAGAGCAGCAGGTGCTCTTAACCAATGAGCCATCTCCATTTCCCAGTGAAATGAATTTTTAAATGTTTGTAAAAACTATCAAAAACTTGCATAACAAATACTGTCTTTTCCTCAAATTTTGAGCCTTAGGTCCCACTGCTTTATCTATTTGTAGTCCTAGAGAAAGCTGCCCTTAAAGATCTAGATAATAGAGTGTATTGACATTCTCATATCCTGGCCCATTTTGTATTTGGGATTAGTATTTTTTCTTCACACAGATACAGTTAATATATATTCCTTTTCTTTTTGTAAACAGTGTTTTGCGATGTTTGAAATCAGTGGGGATATCTTGTCTCCTGAGATAAATACATACTCAAAACATACTCTGTTCCATAGTCTTAGTATTTCTCAAATATTTTGTTAAAAAAATATATATATATATTGGTGGTGCTACATATTGAACCCAGAGGCCTTGCATACACTAAACAAGTTTTTTACCAATAAGCTATGCCCCTAGCCCAATATAGAACATTCTACAAGTATTAAGAAGTGTGGGCTAATATATGTTTCTTTTATTATTATTTTAGGAGAGCTTAAATAATCTACTTAACAAAAATCTATTTTAAATGAACATTTAATTACAATTAACCACTAATAATTCATTGTAATTTTTGTTAGCAGTTTGCAGGCTCAGAATGATTTTAACTATATAGTTTGACTATCATTTTTCAGTATTGACACCATATAGTTTTTTTTTTTTTTTTCAAGACAGGGTTTCTCTGTGTAGCCTTGCGCCTTTCCTGGATCTCGCTCTGTAGACCAGGCTGGCCTCGAACTCTGAGAGATCCACTTGGCTCTGCCTCCTGAGTGCTGGGATTAAAGGCGTGCACCATCGCTGCCCATAGCTAGGTAATTTTAAAGAAAGGAGACATCATTTGGTATATTCTTATTGATTTCAAAAATTATGAATATATTAAAAATTTTTAAAGGCAGTTGGGGGACAAGGTTTTACTATATAGCCCAGGTTGGCCTCAAACATACACAGAGGTCAAACTGCCTCTGCCTCCAGAGAGCTGAGATTAAAGGCAGAGTGCTTATGTAGTGCTTTCTGGCCTGTTACTTGCTATGTAGTTAAGGATTTCTTCAAGCTTGTAGTGATCCTCTTGCCTCTTCCTCCCAAGTACAATGATAATAGGATGTGTGTGATAAAGCTTGGCTTAGATTTGTTTTTCCTCTACAGCACTGGGTTTTGAACTGATAGCCTAGTGTATGCTAGGTAAACACTGACCCACTGGGTTGCATCAGCAGTTCTCCTTTCATTTTTATATAAAATTATGTAACAGGATCTCACTAAGTTGCCCAGGTTGGACTTGAATGATATAGTTCAGTCAGTCCTGAATTTGTAATTAGCAGGGATTATAGGCATGCTCTTCTACCATGCTCAGCTTATTATTATTTCAGTTTTCTGGTTTCTCTGTGTAGCCCTGGTTGTCGTGGAACTCACTCTGTAGACCAGACTGTCTTGGAATTCAGAGAGATCCTCCTGCTTCTGAGTGCTGAGATTTAAAGCCACCACTGCCCAGCTCCCAGCTTAATTTTTTTTAAAAACAGAAACATCTCTTAAGTTTTAGAATTGATTTACCCCATGCACCTCTGCTATCTTTTGAGGCTGACAAGGTGACAAAAGCCATAAGTACCCATGCTTTGGTTTTCCTCATCTTGATCAATGAAAACGTGATCCATCACAAAACTGAGGAGTTCAGACTGGAGTCCAGTGTCTGGGTTGAACACCAAAGGCTGAAGGCCCTCTCTGCCACCGGTCATTAACTGGTGGCTGAAAATCATTAAGAGATCACAAAGCAGCATGAAAGCCTGCAATGCAAAGGGAGTCAGTTCATTAGCCAAATAGTACATGAATTTAGGAATATCTATTAGTATATGAATATAGGAATATCTACAAACCAAATCGGAAACACACTAAATTACAACATTTCAATACCAATACCACAATAAAAAAAAACATAAGAATTTTTAAGTTCCAACTTTTTACATTTATCTACCTATGAAATTAATTTTATCATTAAACTGTGGTTACATTGAAGACATTAGTTTCCAATTTTATTTTTTTTAAAGTTGAATGTATTTACTAAAGAACAGCAGACTGAGATATTTTGGGTTGAATTTAAAAAAGTTAAGTTCAACTCTGGTAATGTAGGATTATTAACAGATGACATTAGAATTCTATTATACAATGCTTAATCAGGTAATTAGCATACTATCTGATAAATTACAATTCAACAAATTATTATGTATTACTAAAAATCTACGCTACTACTTAGAGTTAAAAAAACTAATATAAACTATTTTCGAAATACAATTAAAATTAGATTCAACCATTAATTTCAAAGTATCTGAAAGCCCCACAATAAATTTCTGTAAAGACAAAATATTATATAGGAAAATTTTTACTTTTTAATTGATGAAGTAAAATAATGTACCACGAGTTTTCTTTCTGTCTTTTTATTTTTTTGCGAGGTTTCTCTGTGTAGCCTTGACTGACCTGGAACTCTCTCTGTATACCAGGTTGGCCTAGAACTCAGAGATCCACCTGCCTCTGCCTCTGCCTCCCAAGTGCTGAGATTAAAGGTGTTCCCCACTACTGCCCAGCTGTGCCATGAGTTTTATAATAGTTGATTTTGTGAAATTATTCTGAGTGCAGAAATCTCCAAATAATTCACTAAAGCCAAATTTCTAAAAGCTTACTTAAAAGGAAAGATGACAACTTTGGCATTTATTTTGGGACAGTTACATACCTGGCTATCTGATTCCAGCAAGAACAATGGAAACTTATGCTCTGACTGTACAGCTGTGACATGTATTAAAAGTATTAAGATACTTAAATACTATTTATAAAGGCAGAAACTTTCAAGAGAATCTAGAATTATTTTATTTTATTTTTTTAGAGGCAGGGCTTCTCTGTGTAGCTTGGGAGCCTGTCCTGGAACTTGCTCTGTAGACTAGGCTGGCCTTGAACTCAGATATCAGCCTGTCTCTGCCTCTCCCAAGGGGAGAATACTTTTTAACCCAGGATATTTTGGATATAAAACACACCAGAGCAGAAACATCAAATTTTGGTTAAACAGGCCATAGCAAGGTATTTTAGGCAGCAATGGTGGGTTCTGGAGAGTTAGAGAATAAGACTTAGGGAAGATCATGTACACCCTGGGAAGAAGAGATTTGTGGCAGTTTATGTTAAGAAAAGACTGTGAAGGATGAAGATCTTTTAATTTGACTTATTTTGTAGCCCAATTAAAAAATAACAAAAAAGTTATACATTTTGTTTTACATAAAAGAATTCCTTAGTACAAAGTATATTAAATAATTTGTAAGTTTTTATAATGGAAAACCCTTCAATTTCTTGGGTCACATTCTGACCATCTTTATGCAGTATCCCTCCTTAAGGAGGATCTGTTGAATATAAGGGATCGTGTCATCTGAATGCTGACTTCTAGACTCCAAGTACACAGACTCAGGAGTTTACTGCCCAGAAGGAGCTGATTATCTCATCAAAGCCTGTAAAAGGCTTTTTTGCATAGCTACACTATGTCAACATGTGTACTTGGCTTCATGGTGGTCAAGAGGTAGCTACGTAGAGGATTATGGTATGGTCATACTTTAGACACATGGGCTGACATATTCATATGTATACATATGAAGAAGCTAGATACATATGTATACATATGAAGCTCTTTCGGGTATCAGGAGCTGAAGGTGAGAAGTCAACCCAAGTTATGATGTCAGCTCACCAGACCCTCAATATTTTAGCATAGAATTTGTAGGAATCAAGAACTCCAAATCTGAACTTAAGTCTCCAGTTGACAGGAATATACTTGTCAAAGTACAAGAATAGAAGATACAGCCTGGTTTATAACTTAAAATATCCATACATCTATACTCTAGGTTGTATATGTTATGGATAGACATATGTACTAAAATTTGAAACATTGTATCTTCTAAGTGTTCATCAATACATTTGGGTTGTTAATCATAGTCAGTATAGAACAATATTAACTAATAATTCCTTACCTGTTCCTTAACTGGAGTATTAACATTAGATAGGCACTGTTGGCAAACAGCCAAAAAAGATTTCACTGTCTTCCTCAAAACCAACAAATCCTCCTGTAAAACACATTTAAATATGCAAACATGAATAACAATACACCAGAAAACTGATCCAACAAAAAAAAAAAAAAACAAACAGAAAACAGTCAAGCTGTTTATTGTAAAGAAATTCAATCATCATTGGGAAACAATTAGTAAAGTTATTTCCTAGTTATTGAACATAATGGAAAGGGCAGAGACCCAGAAATACTAAACACTCAGTCATATTTAATAATGAAATGATCAGTGTGACTATTCAGAAAGATTTCCCTTTATAAATATAGTTTTATATAGGCTAATATTAGAATTGCTAGCTCTATAACATATAATGTAAGATGATGGAATATAAGGCTGAAGAGATGGTTCAGTGGTTAAGAGCATGTACTGCTCTTCCCAAGGACCTGAGTTCAGCTCTCAGCACCCATACTGGGCAGATCACAACTACCTGTCCCAGCTCCAGGGGGTCCAATGCTTTCCTGGGCACATGCAAACACATCTACACAGAGACATACACACAAACATGTAATTAAAATAAAAACTAAATAAAAAATAAAACTTTCAAAAACATGATGGAGAGGACACTGAAAAGAAGAAAAAACATGTTAGCAAGAAACATGTCTCCTATCTTTATAGTGTACTGCAAAGTGATTGAGGGAAATGAGTATGTGGCTTAATTCTAAGCTTGAAGATAAATAGGATTTCACATTAGACAGTCTGATAATATTCCACATATGGTAACATTTAAAAAGTATGAAGATAAATTTTATTTTCTTCTTGTTCTTAAAACTATTTTTTATGTTTATTTGTTTATTGTGTGTGTGTATGTGTGTACATGTCAAGGCAGAGGGAGATATGCAGGGGTCAGATTTTTATTTCCATCTTATGTGTTCTAAGATAGAACTCAGAGCAATATGCAGCAAGTATTCTAACCTGCTGAGACTTCTTATAGGCCCCTATTTTTCTTTCTCTTTAGACAGGGTTTTACTGTGTAGCCCTGGCTGTTCTGGAACTCACAGAGATCTCTCTCTGCCTCCTGAGTGGGATTAAAGACACTTGTCACCAAGTCTGTCTTTTAAAAAAAAAGAAAGAAAGAAAAGACACCCCCACCCTCACACCCCTGCCCGCCTTTGGTACTAGAGACTGAACTGAGCCTTGAAAAGAAATACAAAACCTGGTTCCTCCAAAGCCAGAACCCAGGGTAAAATGGTCTCTGCAAAGAAGGGGAGAAGGCACTCAAAAGGAAAAGCTGATACTGGCAAGCATGGAAACAGTCCTGCAGACAACACAGATGCCAAAACATACCAGGCACAGACAGCTGAAGATGCCAAGGGAAATGTGTTCACTTCCACCCCCCTCCCTGGGTTTCTCTGTGTCACAGCCCTGCCTGTCCTGGAACTTACTTTGTAATACAGGCTGGCCTCCAACTCATAAAGATCCACTTGCCTTTGCCTCCTGAGTGCTGGAATTAAAGATGTGCACCACCACTGCCTGGCTTAAAATGTGTTAATTTTTAATTACTCTGTAGTTCTGGTTACTGTTTGAAATACGTTTTTAAAAATCAAGGTTTATAAAATTGTAGGGTTTTTTGAAGTTGTTATCACACAGAATGCTTTATATTGTTTTTTTCTGGGGGAGGGGAGGCATGTGTCACTAACATCTCTCCCAACCTTTCCCTGCTAATTTAGGAAGAGTCCTTTGTTCCTAGGAGGGACTTTCTGATGTTGATGGGTGTGACCACCTAGGCACAAAATGCCTTGTGCACACCACAAAACTCAACACTTTTATATCCTCCTCTCCCTCTACAACAAGTATAGATTTAACTCCCTAAAAACAGAGACCTGTTGGGACTTGGACCCCTAAAACTGGTTTTGCCAGTGTGTTGGGAATCCAGACTTTCCAGTGACATCACTGAGATGGTTTTCCTCAAAAGAGCAGTGGTTCATTTTCTAGAAGACTATGGATCTTCAGACTGGTCATTCTGTTATTTTCATTTCATTTCCTGCAAGTCAGAGTCAGCTTGTAAAAGATTAAACAACTCCTTTCCCTGTTCAAAGTATGAACAGTTCATTGGATTTCTGATCTTGGTAGTCCATACAAGAAGGGAATTTAGAAGATCTTGTATATTGTTAATGATTGTTTGCCCATGTCCTGTCTGAAATAACATGATTGTTCATGAAACTGGATGCAGTTTAGCGTGGGAAAAATGAATAGGTTCTATTGTTGGACATGTTAGTAGCATCTAAATCAGGAGTTAAGACAGTGTGGACCCTCTGAGTTCAAGAATTTCAAACGAGCCTGGCCAACACACAGTGCGAGTTCTGTCTCAAAACAACGCACCCAGCAAATAGAAGCCACCCTCCCCTTCACAAAAGATTCTAAACTGAGTGCAGTAGTATACACATACAATCTCTGCACTTGAAAAGCTAAGGTGGGAGAACCAGGAATTTGAGGCCATTGTGGGCTACACTGTTCCTCAAACCACAGAACAAACTAAACACAGACAAAATCCCTGGAAGAAGGGGGCAGTTAGGATTAAACTTTGAAACCAGGACCACCTGCCATTGGCACTCATTTTGCCCTGACAAATGAGCCAGACACACGCATGTAATTCAGCATTATACTGGTTTTTAAGAGTAAGGAAGAATAATTAACTGAATAAAGGACCACATGGAAATAACTTTAAAAGCTACTTTAAATTATTTTAGTAATTTAATAAACTAAAATTGTTTACAACTATTCTGCTTGGTACTCTGTTTTGGGATCTTCACAGGCCAAATGACATTTCAAAATATTTTTGCTAACATGAGCACATATTTTGAAGGAGGAAAGTGCCTATATTGTGCAAAGTGGTAACAGAAGGACACTGTCTTGAGGACTTTTAATGTTCCTGCAGATAAATACATAGCTACATCTCCAAATTCCTTGAACTTTCAATATCAAACATTTGCAAAGCACTGGGTGGGGGAAAACAGATGAGGTAATAGACAACTACAACAGAATATGTAGTATGAGGATGGGGGAAGTATGGGATTTATGCTAAACAATTCAGGGTCAGAAGTCTTGGAAGGGTTCTCAAAGATGACAAGTTCTGCAGCTGGAACCAAGACTAAATTGATAGAACTACATGTAAACAAGCTCTTGATAGAATGGGACAGGGTTACAACCACATGACACACCAGTGTTAAAGATTCTGCAAGGCAGAATGACTAATTAGAATTTCCTGATTGTAGAGAGTTAAAATACTGTAGACCTACAGCCAAATTATGTCTGCCTACTTTTGGTGTCCATCATAGGCATTCATTGTCCACCTGTGTCTGACCTAACATCCTTTTGTCAGAAAAAATTACAGAATGTATTCTTAGCCTACCAAGCTTCCACCAATCCAAAGTTAAGAATGTCATTTGATAGCATCTGACACTTAGAGCGGTTTCCCCCACTCTGATGAAATTCACTTCTGTGCAGTCCTCACCACATGTATTCGGTAAATTCCTTGATTTATGACTTTATTTTGTAAATAATAAAGTATCACATAAACACTTCTATGGTGGAATATACTATTTGAGGCAGCTGAAATCATGTTGCTGGGTCATGGTCCCTCATATTTAGTTCAAGAATAAACTACTATCCCCTTCGAGGTGAAAGCTGCATTTTGCATTGACATAGGCCACACATGGTGATGTATGTCTGTAATGCCAACACGTGGAAGATTGGGGAATATTTTAAGTTGGAAGCCAGTATAGGCGCTATCACAAGACACTGTCTTAAAAACAAAAACCCTTTAAAATCCATATGCTTCCCAAAAAGAAGAAAGGTGTTCTAAGTAGGGCAAATAATATTGAAAAAGAAAATGGATATATCACTGAAAAAAGTTACTATACTTGGGACAAGTACAGGCAAGAAAGCAAACAAAAAAAGGAAACAGGACCTACTTTCACTTAATGTGAGGAAGGAGCCATTTAAAATGTCATGATAATTATTTTGGATATTATACTGAAGGATTTTTATTTTATCACAGGTGCACTAAATTTTTTTGTGACAGTGGAAGATAACATGAAATACACCAGTTAAAGAGTCAATACAATCTTTTGTTGAAAGCTTACTGTGTACCAAATATTACGTTCTATGTTTATAAGTCTCATAATCATTAGGAGAAATAACTGAAAATAGTCCAGACTTATTAATTTACTTTCCCCTTCTTCTCTTTCATTTATTTATTTATTTGTTTATTTATTTACAGAGTCTTACCCTATAGCCCTTGCTGGCCTTGAACTCAAAGAGATCTGTCTGCTTCTGATTCCAGAGTGCTGTGATTAAAAGTATGTACCACACCAGGCCCCATTAATAATACATCTCTGTTTTCTAGAAAGGAAAACTAATGTTCTGTATACCCACAGAAAGCTGTGTTGACAACAAGCATTTGGTCTTTGTCTATTTCTTAACATACAACTCTTAAAATCTTTGCAGTTTCTAAAGTGAAGTGACTTTTTCTGTGCTAATAAATAAGATGACTAATGGCTGATACTCCCTAAGTATCTTCAGGCTATCCATTGGAAAGACAAGGAATAATTAGTGTTAGGCCTTTAAAATCCTTTCTCTCTTATAGTTCTGAACAATATTCTAAATACTTATCCTTACACCCACAGATAAATGAAGCTCTCACCTCTTATTAAAGCTTCTTTTTGCAACAGATGGAGACAAAGACGTCTACAGCTGGCCAAAATGGATAGAATAAGTGACTGTGAGGTGACTAACCACAACTGATACATTTGCAGTGAAATCCCTACACGTAAGGCTCAAGGAAATCACGGAAGAAGGAGAGGAACGAGTGTAAGAGCCAGAGACGCAGAATGCCAGTTGTTACTGTTTGTTACACATGACAGAGAAAATGCATGCATGAACTTTCAACAATACGGTTGCCTGAACAAGGCTAGTATGATACCAGTGCACTCACTAAAGCAGACAGGAGAAATTCTACATGGTCCCTTTCCTAGATGAAGAGCTACAGGTGGTTAATGGCTACAGAGAGAGGGACAATCATTTTCTTCCATTGATGAACTCCTCCTGCATGGCTTGTCCAATCCTGAGTGATCAACTCTAGAAACATGTACATATAAGAAAAGCTACACAGACTCAGTATGTTATATACTCAATATGTGACACGTGCATATATACAGACACACACATATATACATATACATATGTATATGCACATATCAATAATTAAAGAAGAGACCATGGATTTGGGGGAATATTGGGGGAGTTGGAGGAAGGAAAGGGAAAGGTGGGAGTGATGTAAATGCAGTGTCATGTATGAAGTTCTCAAAAATTACATAAAAACAAGTTGAATAAAGAAATCTATTAGAATGAAGTCCAGTACATATGATCAAAACACAACCAAACAACAACCAACCAAACCTTTTCTTCCACTTCCATGCAGTGGGAAGTTAACCGTTGAGTTGGTCATCAAGTACCAATGATTAAATGAAGCATGTTATGTAATGAAGTTCCCATAGAAACTCAAAATGACAGGTTTCAGGGAGCTTCTAGACAGATGAACACTGCATCTTGGAGATTAGAGTTTCTGGGTGGGGAATATACTTAGAGAGAACATGGCAACTCTATCCTATGTCTAATGTGCCTTGAGCCCTACCCAGCTCTTTATCTGTATCTACATAACATTATTATTATTATTATTTATAACAACACAAGGTCTCATTATGTAACACCCAGATTGGTCTTAAACTCTCATTCTTGTCTAAGCCTCCCAAGTTTTGGGATTACATGTGTGTATTATCATACCTCTTTTGTATTATCTTTTATAATAAAAAGATAAACTGCTTCTTTAAATTCTGGAATCACTCTACCAAATTTATCAAAACCAAGGAGCAGTGATAGGAAATCAGATGTGGTGGCTTTAATGAGAATGACCCTACAGACACATATATTTCAATGCTGGGTCCCTAGTCGGGACTGTTTTGGAAGGATTAGGTGTGTCCTTATTGCAGGAAGTGTGTCACTGGGGGTGGGCTTTGAGGCTTTAAAAGACTCATGTCATGCTAAGCGACTCTCTTTCTTTGCCTCATGTTTGTCTTTCAAGAAGTGAGCTCTCAGTTACTGTTCCAGCACCATGTCTGTCTTTCTGCTGCCATGCTCCCTACAATGACAGTCATGGATTCACCCTCTGAAACTGTAAGCCCCAAACAAACTCTTTCTTTTTTAAGTTGACAGTCACAGTATCTTATCACAACAACAGAAAAATAACCAAGACACCAGATTTACAGCAGGTTAATGAGAAGTACAGATTGAAAAACCTGGAGCTTGGAGCTGACATCAGAAGTGAGCCCTCAACCTATAGGACCCAATACCACTTCCAGATAATAACAGAATTGAGTTAGAGGACAGTCAGCTGATGCATTCTAAAAAACAAATTCATTTCTGGAGGGGTGAAATCCTCTCACTTTTGGGTCACAGAAATATATTTTGTTGTGGAAGTATAGGAGAAACAGACTTTTCTTTTCCCTTAATATTCTTACATTTGGTAGTAGTAATAGCCCTGACTCATGAACACGAGTTTTAGAAAGAAAAATTATGAAAAAGTATATAGAAGATGAGGAACATTTGGTTGGAAGATTACATATTTACTCATGGTATGAAGAAACTTCATTTGTGTTGTAATTGGTCATGAAATATAACAACTATCAATGGAACTTAGAGATGTGACAGACCCAGCTTCCAAGGAGATGGTTCATTAGGTACACACAGAAAGAGAAAATAAGAATCAAACTAAACATAATCCCATGGTTATCTTTACAAGCTAAAATAAAGGTAAAAAGGAGAACTTTTTGTATAAAGGCCCTGACAATGGATAGACTAAGCTTATATGCCAGTATCTCTGAGCTCATGCCAAATGATATCAAATCCTTGCCCTCTGTTCACAAAGGGGAAAATTGTTCCAGGACAATATAGATAGCAACTCCAAAACCCTTGGTCACCAAAAAAGTAGTCAATGCTAGTTAGGGGAAACCCTAGCCAAGAAACTAGGATAGGGATAGAGTATGGAGGAACTACTTTATTTTGAAAATCAGAATAACCAGCTTCCTGAGGAGCTTTTATTAAAATACACCTTGGTAATACTAATTAGGAGCAGTATCTTTGGTTTTAAATGCTGTTGAGTGGAAGACTATGAGTTAATTAATGCAGCTCACAAAGCAGCAATCACAGATAACTGTATACCACCTAGACATATAGGATATTATTCCCAAAGCAACAGCTAGTTTGGTGAAACAGGTAAGCCACTGTTAAATAACCACACAACTCTACCAATAAATGCCAAATGGAATATTCCAGACGAAGCAGTAAATATGTTTTGTATGCAGGCTATTGTGAAATTGGCTCTATGATAGCCATGATAGTTACCCAGTGAACATGCCTATGATGGTTTGAATGAGAATGCCCCACAAAAGCTCATGTGTTTGAATGCTTGGTCCCCAGTTGGTAGAACTGTTTGGGAATGATTAATACGTGTGACCGTATTAATCATTGGAGGAGGAGGAAGTGTGTCAGTGGGGCAGGCTTTCATGTTTCAGAAGCCCATACCTATGGTGATATTTTATTTGTACTGAAATGTAATTTTATTTGTATGTTAATCAATAAAGTTGCCTGGGGGTCAGAGCTAATAGCAAGCCATTGCAGAAGCTGGGCGTTGGTGGTTCACGCCTTTAATCCCAGCTCTTGGGAGGCAGAGCTAGGCGGATCTCTGTGTGTTCAAGGATACAGCCAGCATGGAGACACATGCCTTTAATCTCAATACCAACCATAGAAGACCTGGAGGACTGTACAGACAGGCAGTGACGAGGCGGTCATGTGGTTGGGTTTACAACCAATGAGAAGGTGGAACAGAAAGTCTATATAAAGACAAACACACAGGAAGTAACTCTCTTGGCTGAAGAGGATAGCTGCAGAGTGAAGTGTAAGGCTCTTAGCTCTGACCTCTTGGGCTTTCATCTTTGCACTGGTTCTGTGTTTCTTATTGAAAAAGACGGTTACTTCTACACACACCATTCCCAGTTTGCCCTCTGCTTTGTGTTTGTGGATCAAGATGTAAGCTCTCAGCTACAGCTTTGGTGCCATGCTCCATGTGTTATGGTCAGAGACTCTAATCTTCTGAAGCCATAAGCAAATTAAATGCTTTCTTTTATAAGTTGCCTTGGTCATGGCATTTTTATCACAGCAATAGAAAAGTAACTTAAAATAATGACTATGCATTCTGTGATTAAAGGCAGTCTTTTCTCTTTTATTCTCCAGTAATATACATTTTTTTGTATAACCTTAATGCCTCAAAATTGACAATTAGTTCAAGAAGCCATATCAGACTTGCCATCTCATTTTGCTACACAAGTCTAAACAAAGTAATAGGAAAATGAACAAAGTCAAAAGGATAGAGAGTCAAAGGGGAAGGTGGGTATTTTAAACTTAGGGTGGTGAGATGGCTCATCCAGCAATATTGCCCACTGTGCAAACCTAATGACCTGAGTTCAATCCCTGGGTCCCACAGAAGGTAGAAGGAGAGAGCCATTTGTCGTCTCGCATACTCATATAAGTCATGTATACACAATGGTAAGTTCTAAAAACTTTAAACTTAGAAATAGTTAAAGGCTGAGGGTAAAGATCACAAGCCTGCTGGTTTCTGCTATTACCATCTATGACCCAGGAACTCCAAGTTGCTTACTGTAGTTATAAAGAATATCTTGATCTCTCGTACTATAAAAAGATAGTAGGAACTAAAGGAGTCAGGTAGACAGAGGTAGACAGGAGAAAGTATTGATGTTAGGACCAAAAGGAAAGGCTTGAAATTTCCAAATGATCTCAACTCAGAGGAAAGAATTTACCACATTGTTCTAAACCTGTACTAGCCACTGGGTTTATGCTGCAGATAATATGTCTTTTAGTATAGGATCTTAGTTTTGGCAGAGGAAAGCCCTTTGACAAGGACTGACATTTAATATCAACAAATTAACATGTATTATTAACTGAAATACTTAACTGCTAACTGAAACAAATCAATTTAGTTGTCTTAAAAACCTAGCCAGCAATGAGTATCATTCTTATTCTGTATATTAGGAAACTGAAGCTTAAGATGAGGCAACTTATTTTGCTACTACTAGCTAGAAAGAGCCAATTATTTTAACTTAGTATTTAACTCCAAAAGACCATCTTCCACATCATACATATATGTACACACACACACACACACACACACACACACACACACACACACACACACACAGGAACTGAACTTTTAAATACATTTGGTAAGTAGCAAGAAAATATTTAATCAACACCTAGTAACTGTTAATTACCAGAAAAAAAAAATCAAACTAACAAACCTACTGCAGGAAGGAAAATGGGTTACTCTAGATGATAAAATATGTATTTTATTTTCATTTTAAAAAATGGCCTGATAGTAAAATAGACTCCTTTGTCATTAATTTTGTTGGACAAAATTTCCTTGTACTAGAAAGCACATTGTTATGTTTTGTCTAAATATGATTTTTTGTGCATGTGTACATATGTATTTGTGTATGTGCACGTGCACTTGCATGCATAGGCCAGAAGTCAACATTAGATGTTTTTCTAAATCTTTCTTCATACTGTTCTTTGAGACCGAGTCTCTCATTGAACCTGGAGCTCACTGACTTGGCCGGGCTGCCTGGTCAGCGAGCCCTGGGGATCAGCCTATCTCTGCCTTCCTAGCACTAGGATTACAGACATGTCATTCATACCCAGATTGTAAGACGGGTACAGGGGATCTGAACTCATGTCTTCATGACTACACAACAAATATATTACTGAACTATCTCCCCAACTCCTAAGTATTTTAAAAATTGTCTTTGGTCTCTGACAAGCTCACTTAAAACCCATTTTTTCACACTATAGAAATTATTTAGGATAGATTTTTTTCACCCCCCACTTATCACTTAGCCCAGGAAAGAATATTTCAATGAGTCTGAGTGTTAAAACAGTACCCACTGGTGGACAGGCTAGTGAAACAGAGGAACCCTTCATAGAAGATTCTCTACCAGGAAACAAGATCCTTAACTTGGAAGTCCAGGATTAGGGTTGCAAACACAGCACACACTCTTAGTAAACCGCTGAAACCATAAACCATAAGGTTTTACTTTTCTATACTAAAAACATTTATTTCTGGTTCTCAGATGATTTGAAGATGTTGGAATTGTATATACATTTCAAGGTCAGAATTTTTCTGACTAGTTACATCTAGATTATTTTCCTGTTTGGTATTTTGAGAAAGGGTTTCACTGCCACTTAGCTAGGTTGGCCTTGAACTCAGCTTTCTGAGGTCTAAGTGCTGGGATTAAAGGAAAATGTCAAGATGACTAGCTCATGGGTATTAAATGAGACCTGAATCTTTCTTTTTTTTTTTTTTTTCCCCTAGACCAGTCAAACAATTCCTTGTGATTGGACATAGCAAGAATAGATAATGAGGACAGAATTTTCAAAAAACAAAAGGCAGAAGGACAGATTCTAAAAGCAAAATAAATTGTTTATATACTAGTGAAACTTGCTCTATAGGTATAGTTATTATCTCTCAATCCTTGCCCCATTCCTTTCTTCTCAAAGCAGTAACTGCAGATGTCAAGATCCTAGCTGCACTTTGTTATTATAGGAATTCTGGGCAAAGATCCAAGTAAGCTATTTCTTGTTCATAGCTACAATGAAGGAGTAGGGGAAGAACAAAACGAAAGCAGTGAAGAGCCTGTCGTTTTTTAAACATTCAGCTTACTCCTAGGAATGTGATTTGTGGAAAAAAGTACAAGGTTGAAACGACTTGGTCACCTCTAGCAGCCCTTCCCTACTCCTCCTTTCTTTGGTCTGTTTGGATGTTAAGTGGAATTTGCAGAGGAGACACTATAGTCAAAAATGTAAAGAAGGAACATTTTTAATAAAGTATTTCATTAACAATGTAAATTATAGTAATCTAGGGGATGATGGCTTTGACTTAAAGGATTAGGATTAGGGCCAGAGTCCAATGGAGGCAAAGATGTATACTTGAAGCAGTCTAGAATAGAAACATGCAGGGTGACGTAGGGTAGAATACTTGGAAGATTATAGAAAACAGGACATGCTGGGCATCATAGTAGATTTAGAAGGCAGAGGCAGCCAGATCTTTGAGTGTTTGAGGCTGGCCTGGTGTACATAGTGAGGCTATGTACTAGGTTGTCCTGGGCCACATAGTGAGAACTCACCCCCAAACAAACAAACAAACAAACAAACATTTAAAAAGGTATTCCCCTCAAAAAAGAAAGAAAAAAGAAAACAGAACAACACTTAGGAAAAGGAAAACTGAAGACAAATTCTTTGTCTACAGGCTAAAAAAGGCAACTAATTTAGTCCCAAGTCTAATATACCAGGCTCTTTAAATGCTTTTGTATAATCCAGTCCTGAGAGAGCTAAAGTAAGAATGATGTTTCTTGTTAGAGAAGAGAGTTCAAGCTGCTTGTAAAAACCAGCACTAGGGGGCACTGGAACAAAGAACACTGAACCTGACTTGCAAGCTTGTCAAAGAGCATCAACTCACAGGTTTGACACCCAGCACACCTACATTTTACAAAAAGGTCTAAAACTGTTTTGATACAGTTTTCTCAAATACTCCACTACAAAAGGTTTATCACCAAGTTAAATTATAACTTGAATTTAAACTTCAAATATAATTATCATTTAGAATCTCCTGAATGAGAGTACTTATGACAGGTCAGAAGAAAATTAGATTCAAGAAAAATCTCTCTACAAAGAAGCAAACCGGTATTATATATACTTAAGGGTCTTAAGTATACTGTAACTGTTGACTCAGAAATTCTATTCTAAGTGTATAATAAAACATAAAACAATGAAGAACACATGAACAAGGTCTTATATCAGAATGGCCCTTGTAGTATTAATTTCACAGCAAAAAAAAAGTTTAAAATTTAAGTATTCAAAATATTCAGGAGGGCAACAAATTCTTACGTAGCTACAAAACAGGCTATTACACATTTATTAAAAAGTATGGAGCGATGGCCAGGGGTTAAGAGCACTTACTGCTCTTGTAGAGCACCTGGGTTTGGTTCTCAGCACTTGCATGGTGACTCACAACCATCTGTAAATCCAGTTCTGGAGACCAGGTGCTCTTTTACAAACACACTGCATATAGATACATGTAGGCAAAACATTCATTCATAGACATAAAATAAAAATAAACCTTAAATATATTCTTGGGAGACATTCAACCACAGTCTCTGGAAAAAAAGGGGGTAAAGGCTGAATACAGCCATGAGAAAAGCAATGGGTACTTTAAATAGCTGGTAGAAGGGCCATACCCAGGAGAACAGCAGCCAAGGCAGGACCAGGGAAAACCTCTTCACCTTAGCAGTGGGTATTCAGCACTTACAACCAACAGAACAGAGGCAAAATGCCATTTAAAAAGATTTCTGCTGTCCTAGAGAGTATCAGACCAAGTACTAGGGCCTGCACATTAGAACCTGACAAAAAGAGCATTGGGATACTGTGGAAAAGAAACTTTGAAACAAATTTAAACAGTGTTCAGGAAGCTGAACATTCAATGGGAACTAAAGTTACTTCAGAACTTTCACACAGATTTCAGGCAAGAACTGCACAGGAGCCAGGCCAACATTTGTACCGGGGCCTAGAAGGAAATCCTGCAGTTGTGACCAGATCAGAGACTCCACCTGGGAAACACCCAAAGGCAAGGCAGAGGAGAGAAAGGAACCACCCACAGAAGAGGACTGCCCAGCAGAAGGAAGAAACTTGATAGTCCAAACAAGAGCCAACAATCAGGCAGTTTTTACATCCTAAATCTTCACCCAATTTTCTCCTCTATATTTATCCCATCTGTATTTAATATCCAAGGTCATTTTAGAAGTACTCTATTTCCTACTACAGAGATACCTGAACATCAATGTTCACTGATCTATTCACAATACCTAGGAAATGGAATGAGTTAGAGGTCTATCAACTGTGTGATATGAAGATGTGATACATATGCACAATGTAAATTTTATTCAGCTGTAAAGAAAAACAGAAATCATGAAATTTGTAGGAAAATGAATGTAACTGATAAATATTAATACTGAGTAAAATAACTCAGGCTCAAAAAGAAGAACACTGCATGCTCTCTCTCCTATGTGGACCCCAGCTTTGAAATCTTAGAACTGTATGTTTAACCTGGAGTGTTAGGAGAGGCAGGCAGCTAGAGGGTTTTGGGGGGAGGGTGGTGGTGATGGAGGAGGCTTTAGAGGAGGTGGGAAAGTAGAACATATGCAGTATGAAGTAGGGTGGGATGAGGGGAATCACATTCTTTGGTAGAGACACTTGTAACTTACAGTTACTCAGTTAAATAAGTTTCTACCTACATGCATGCATGCAACTCTAATTAAATGCAATGAGCTACAAAAAAGGAGGACCTAAAGAGACAACAGCATCAGTGGCAGCAACAAGTCTCCTAAAACCCCTAAGAAGCGGGAGAACTTTCTGCAAAGAAGGGTTTTCATAAGAGGAGGAGGGAAGAAGAAAGGACAATGGGGATGGATTTTGATTAAGGAGTATTACATATATATGAAACTGTGAAAGAATAAACAAACATTTTTTAAACATTTTAAAGATGATTTAATTTCTTTGATTTTTATTCTAAAAGAAGTTTGAAAAATAGTATAAATCAAGTTACTTTGAGACAGTGTCTAATTTTTTGGCTCAGAATAGCTTTCAAATTATGATCCTCCTGCCTCTGCTTCACTAAAGACAATCATTACCATACCTGGAAATATTTTCTTTTTTCTTCAGATAGTGTCTCACATAGCCCAGGCTAACTTCAAACTTGCTAGGTGGGTGAAGACGACCTTAAGCCCCTAGTCTTCAAGCTTCTCCCTCCTGACAGCTGGGATTCCAGTCATGCATCATTAGACCTTGTTTATGTGGTTCTGGTGACTGAACTCAGGCTTTCATGCAAGCTAGACAAGCACTCTACCAACCCAACTATAAACACAGTGCTCTGCGTTCTTTCTTTTAAGATTTACTTATTTTAATCTTATGTGTATAGTGTCTTGCATTCATTATGTCTGGGTACAACATGCATGCGTGTCTACAGAGACCAGAAGAGAATGTTAGATCCCCTGGGACTGGAATTACAGCTGTTGTTAGCTTCCACATTAGCTGCCATGTGGGTGTTAGAAACTGAACATGGGTTCACTGGAATGCCAGTGCTATTAACCACTGAACCAACTCCTCAGCCCCCAAGAATATTGTTTTCTTTTCTCTTTCTTGTTCTCCTCCTCAGCTTTCTTTCTTAGATCTATCTATGCCTGCCTCTCAGGTGATGAGATCAAAGGTATATGCCATCACACCCTGCAGCAGTATTTCATAATAAAAAAAAATGTACTCACTGAAAAGAATTATGGATCTACATGAGGCTAGAAATGTATTTTTAAAAATAATAAAAGAAAAATATTAAAACATTCACAGTGGTTATCTACAGCTGGTAATATTTGGTGGGTTTTTATACTGAGAATACATCAAATAAATATCTTAAAGCCAAAATGAATAAAAATTATTAGTTAAAAATTTAAATGAACTATTCAGAGATTTTAAAATAAGTTTCCGTAAATAATCAATGATCAGGGGAACAAATAGTGGTCAGGTGGCCCGTTTCCTGACTACTAGTCAAATAATCCAGTCTATCTTAGCATTCTTTAAAAAAAATTACTTCATATAATGGATTGTGAGATTATTTTTAAATGACAACACTAAAATATTTAGTTAACATTTAAAAATAAAAAAAACTGATTCATTTCTTTTAATCTTATGTGTATGATTGTTTTGACTGCATGCATGTGTGTATACTACATGTGTGCCTGATACACACAAGAGGGCACTGAATACTGGAGTTAAAGATGGCTGTGAGCTGCCATGTGGTGCTGAGAAAAGAAGCCAGATCCACTGCAAGAGCAGCAAGTGATCATAACTGCTAAGCTATCTCTCCAGCACTACAATTAACATTTACAAATTTATCAATATATACATTTTAGGAAATAAAGAGGAAAAAAGGGAGTTTTTAATTGCATTACTACTAAGAATTCTGCATATTTCAACTGGTACTACAAATGAGACATATAAAATCATACTAACTTCTTATTTAAACATTGTTAGGCATATAGAATGATGAATAAATCCTAGAAGTGTGCCATATCTGGGTTAGAAGCAATCAACTAACAAACATTATCAATTTGTGATCTTTGAAGAGTTGACAAATGTGCTCAGAAAATTTTTGTGAAAATAAAACCCACAAAATTGTTATAGTAAAAGCTTAATATAAGAATGTAAAGAGAGAAAGTAGAAGGGAGGGGCACTGAGTTTGAAGAGTTTTTGGAGGCGCAGCGGTGGCGGAGGCAGAGGCAGGTAGGCCCAGCGACTGTCAGCAGAGGCAGGCAGGCCTGGCGGGTGGCGGCCAAAACACAGTTGCAATAAAGACCAGAAATTGAACTATTACCCATTGAAGAGTTAGTGAAAACAAGCTCTTAATCAAGAGCTTGGAACAGGGACACCTTTAATCCCAACACCCAGGGAAGAAGCTATCTCTGTGGGACAGAACCAGAACGGATCTGAACACTCTGTCTGAGGCCAACCCAGGGACCAGCTGCTGATCCTGCGAAACCCAATAACTTGGAGGTGTTGGTGAGACTACCCTGCTCAGCTGAAATCCATCTGGGAGAGGATTCAGATCCCTACAGTTTGAAGTCTGAGGAAACAAGATCAGCTGAGGAGTTGACGAATGAGCAAAACATGACCTGAGAACACAGAAGAAGGCAACACCCAGCCACCGAACCAGATCACCAGAATCATAAGTACATACTTCACCGACTGAGATCAGCTGCTCCCAAAGAAACAGCCCAACAGCACCAATTTAACCAAGAACTACTAGTGAACCAAGACTAAAAATTAGAACAAGAGAGGCACTCTCAGACACAGACACCACCTGCACCAAGCAGAGGAAGAGATGAGTAGACGCCAGTGCAAAAATACAGGCAACAACATAAAGACCTATATGGCAACATCAGAACCTAGTGATTCTACACCTGCAAGACCTAAACATACCAAGACAGAAGAAACAGAAGAAATCAATCCTAAAAATGACTTTAAGAAGATGATAAAGGCCCTTAAAGAAGAAATAAAAATTCTCTTAAAGAGGAAATAAAAAATTCCGTTAAAGAGGAAATGAAAAACTCCATTAAGGAGGAAATAAAAAATTCCCTTAAAGAAATAGAAGAAAAAAATGAACAAGAAATTGGAAGAAATCAAAGAAAACCAAGAAAAAGCAATTAAACAGATGAAAGAAACATTCCAAGATCTGAAAAATGAACTTGAGACAATAAAGAAAACACATGCTGAGGGAATGTGGGAAACAGAAATCCTGACTAAACAAACAGGAACTACAGAAACAAGCATAACCAACCGAATGCAAGAGATGGAACAGAGAATCTCTGATGCTGAATAGAGAAAATAGATTTGTCAGTCAAAGAAAACACTAAAGACAAAAAAGTTGTAACAAAAAACATCCAAGAAATTTGGGACACCATGAAAAGGCCAAACCTAAGAATAATAGGGATAGAAGAAGGAGAAGAATACCAACTCAAAGGCACAGAAAATATATTCAACAAAATCATAGAAGAAAACTTTCCTAACCTAAAGAAAGAAATACCTATGAAGATACAAGAAGCTTACAGAACACCAAATAGGCTGGCTCCACCCCCAAAAAGTCCCCTCACCACATAATAATCAAAACACTAAACACACAGAACAAAGAAAAAATATTAAGAGCTGCAAAGGAAAAAGACCAAGTAACATATAAAGGCAAACCCATCAGAATAACACCAGACTTCTCAATAGCGACTATGAAAGCTAGAAGGTCACGGACAAATCTTATGCAGACACTAAGAGACCATGGATGCCAACCCAGACGATTATACCCAGCAAAACTCTCAATCACCATAGGCGGAGTAAACAAAATATTCCAGGATAAAACCAGATTTAGTCAATACCTGTCCACAAACCCAGCCCTACAGAAAGCACTAGAAGGGAAAATCCAACCCAAAGAAGCTAAACACATCCATGAAAACTCAGGCAATAGATAATCCCACACCAACATACACCAAAGAAGGACAACACAACCACAAAAAAATAACAGGAATTAACAATCACTGGTCATTAATATCCACCAATATCAATGGTCTCAACTCACCTATAAAAAGACACAGGCTAACAGAATGGATAAAAAAAACAGGACTTATCCATTTGCTGCATACAAGAAACACACCTTAACTTCAAAGACAGACACTACCTCCGAGTAAAGGGCTGGGAAAAGGCTTTCCAAGCAAATGGACCTAAGAAACAAGCTGGTGTAGCTATCCTAATATCTAATAAAATAGACTTCAAACTAAAATCAATCAAAAGAGATCAGGATGGATATTACATATTTATCACAGGAAAAATCCACCAAGATGAAGTCTCGATTTTAAACATTTATGCCCCAAATAAAAAAGCACCCACATTCATAAAAGAAACACCACTAAAGCTTAAAACGCACATCAAATCCCACACATTAGTAGTGGGAGATTTCAACACACCACTCTCACCTAAAGACAGATCTACCAGACTGAAACTTAACAAAGAAATAAAGGATTTAACAGATGTTATGACTCAAATGGACTTAATAGATATCTACAGAACATTCCATCCTAACACAAAAGAATATACCTTCTTCTCAGCACCCCATGGAACCTTCTCAAAAATTGACCACATGCTTGGCCACAAAACAAACCTCAACAGATACAAAAAAATTGGAATAACCTCCTGTATCTTATCGGACCACCATGCCTTAAAGTTAGACTTCAACAACAACAAAAATTATAGAAAGCCTACAAACTCATGGAAACTGAATAATGCCCACTTGAAACACCAATGGGTCAAGGAAGAAATAAAGAAATAAAATTAAAGATTTCCTAGAGTTCAATGAAAATGAAAGTACAACATACCCAAACTTATGGGACACTATGAAAGCAGTGCTAAGAGGAAAATTCATAGCTCTAAATGCACACATAAAGAAGATGGAGCAATCCCATACCAATGAATTAACAGCACAACTGAAAGCTCTAGAACAAAAAGAAACAAACTCACCCAGGAGAAATAGATGCTAGGAAAAAATAAAATTGAGGGCTGAAATCAACAAAATAGAAAACAAGAGAACAATACAAAAAAAAATCAATGAAACAAAGAGTTGGTTCTTTGAAAAAAAATCAACAAGATAGACAAACCCCTAGCCAAATTAACCAAAAGGCAAAGAGAGAGCACCCAAATTAACAAAATCAGAAATGAAAAGGGACACATAACAACAGACAACAAGGAAATCCAGAGAATCATCAGACCATACTTCAAAAACCTGAACTCCACAAAAATGGAAAACCAGGAAGAAATGGACAATTTTCTGGACAAATACCACATACCAAAATTAAATCAAGATCAGATAAACCATCTAAATAGACCAATAACACCCAAAGAAATAGAAACAGTCATCAAAAGTCTCCCAACCAAAAAAAAAAAGCCCAGGACCAGATGGTTTCAGTGCAGAATTCTACCAGACTTTCAAAGAACTAATACTAATACTAATACTAATACTAATACTAATACTAATACTAATACTAATACTAATACTAATACTAATACTCTTCAAATTGTTACACACAACAGAAACAGAAGGAACACTACCAAACTCTTTTTATGAGGCTACAATTACCCTGATACCCAAACCACACAAAGATGCAACAAAGAAAGAGAACTGCAGACCAATCTCCCTCATGAACATTGATGGAAAAATACTCAACAAAATATTGGCAAACCGAATCCAAGAATACATCAAAACAATTATCCATCATGACCAAGTAGGATTCATCCCAGGGATGCAAGGAGGGTTCAACATACAAAAATCTGTCAATGTAATACACCATATAAACAAACTGAAAGAAAAAAAACCACATGATCATCTCATTAGATGCTGAAAAAGCCTTTGACAAAATCCAACACCCCTTCATGATAAAGGTCTTAGAAAGATCAGGAATACAAAAAACTTTCCTAAACATAATAAAGGCAATTTATAGCAGGCCAACAGCAAACATCAAATTAAATGGAGAGAAACTCAAAGCGATACCACTAAATTCAGGAACAAGACAAGGCTGTCCACCCTCCCCATATTTATTCAATATAGTACTAGAAGTTCTAGCTAGAGCAATAAGACAACAAAAGGAGATCAAAGGGATACAAATTGGAAAGGAAGAAGTCAAACTTTCACCATTGGAGATGATATGATAGTATACACAAGTGACCCCAAAAACTCTACCAGGGAACTCCTACAGCTGATAAACTCCTTCAGTAAAGTGCCAGGATACAAGATCAACTAAAAAAAAAATCAGTAGCCCTCCTATACACAAATGATAAAAGTGCTGAGAAAGAAGTCAGAGAAACATCACCCTTTACAATAGCCACAAATAATATAAAATACCTTGGGATAACACTAACTAAACAAGTGAAGGACCTTTTGGATAAGAACTTTAAATCTCCAAAGAAAAAAATTGAAGAAGATATCAGAAAATGGAAGGATCTCCCATGCTCATGGATAGGTAGGATTAGCATAGTAAAAATGGCAATCTTACCAAAAGCAATCTACAGATTCAAGGAAATCCCCATCAAAATCCCAACACAATTCTTCACAGACTTGGAAAGAAAAATACTCAACTTCATATGGAAAAAACAAAAGACCAGGATAGCTAAAAGAATCCTATACGATAAAGCAACCTTTGGAGGCATCACCATCCCTGACCTCAAACTCTACTATAGAGCTATAGTAATAAAAACAGTTTGGTACTGGTATAAAAACTGACAGACCAATGGAATCGAATTGAAGACCCTGACATTAATCCATGCACATATGAACACCTGGTTTTTGACAAAGAAGCCAAAACTATATAATGGAAAAAAGAAAGTATCTTCAACAAATGGTGCTGGCATAATTGGATGTCAATATGTAAAAGATTACAAGTAGATCCATATCTGTCACCATGCACAAAACTCAAGTCCAAGTGGATCAAGGACCTCAACATAAATCCACTTACACTAAACTTAATAGAAAAGGAAGTAAGAAGTACTCTTGAACGTATTGGCACCGGAGACCATTTCCTAAATATAACACCAACAGCACAGACCCTGAGCACAATAATTAATAAATGGGACCTCTCGAAATTGAGAAGCTTTTGCAGGGCAAAAGACACGGTGAATAAGACAAAAAGACAGCCAACAGAATGGGAAAAGATCTTCACCAACCCCACATCTGACAGAGGATTGATCTCCACAGTATATAAGGAACTCAAGAAACTAGACATCAAAATACTAAACAGTCTAATTAAAAAATGGGCTAAAGAGCTAAACAGAAATTCACAAAACAAGAATCACAAATGGCTGAAAGACATTTAACGAAATGCTCAATATCCTTAATCATCAAAGAAATGCAAATCAAAACGACTCTGAAATACCACCTTACACCTGTCAGAATGGCTATGATCAAAAACACCAATGATAGTCAATGTTGGAGAGGATGTGGAGCAAAGGGAATACTCCTCCACTGTTGGTAAGAATGCAAGCTTGTACAACCACTGTGGAAATCAGTATGGCGGTTTCTCAGAAAATTAGGAATCGAACTACCTCAAGACCCAGCCATACCACTCTTGGGCATATTATACCCAAGGAATGCTGATTCATACCATAAAGATACATGCTCAATTATGTTCATAGCAGCACTATTTGTAATAGCCAGAATCTGGAAACAACCTAGATGCCCGTCAACTGAAGAACGGATGAAAAAAATGTGGTACATATACACAATGGAGTACTACTCAGCAGAGAAAACAATGAAAGCATGAAATTTGCAGGCAAATGGATGGAACTAGAAAAAATCATCCTGAGTGAGGTAACCCAAACCCAGAAAGACAAACATGGTATGTACTCATTCATAAGTGGATTCTAGATATAAAATAAAGAACAATCAGACTACAACAGAACCATGGAGGCTATATATATAGCATGGAGGTCCCTATGACGACTGTGGCTTATAATAAATTTTGGTTTTACTCAATTCCTGAGCAAGCCTCAATGAAACATCTCACTATTAAGATAAGAATACATACTGTATCAAGGTGATAATAGAAAAATTAATTAATTTTAAACAATAAAAATAAAGAAAGACAAAAAAAAGAATGTAAAGAGTGGTAACAAAATATTAGGTTGAGATTAGAATAAATTATGCTCAAAGTCTGTGATTTTAGGCAAGGCTCAATCTCTGACAGTGGTTGCATCCATGTAAACTGGGATTTTGATAGGACCTCCTGTACAGGATAATCTTGAAGATTTCATTAGAGCATTTTTATTCTCATGTGATTTATCAGTAAGGTAACAATAACAATAATCTTCCTTCTGTTCTTCATCTAAATTAAACAGATTTAAATAAATGATTTTCAAGTTCTTTAGAGTCCTAACAGTATATTTATCAACAACAGTATAATGTCAGTATAGTAAATACAACATAGGACAATTTAAACATTTTTCAAGGATTTATACCAGTTCAACAATTACATTATGTAGGATAAAAAGAAATAGGAGATTATTATGGAGAATCACAATGTTTTTGTTCTAACAGTTGAAAAATTATTATTAAAAACACGAATTATATGTAGGTGTGTGTGTTTCTGTATGTGGATAGGTACATATGGAGGGCAGGTGCCCTTGGAGGAATCGGATCCCCTGGAGTTGGAGTTATATATGATTGTGAGCTGCCTGACATGTGTGAGAATCAAACTCAAGTCATTTGAAGAACAGCAAGTGCTCTTAACCACTGAGGCAACCTCCATATTAATTTTTTGTGTGTGATAAAACTATGTAAAATACCAACAACAACCATCACTCAAACAGCATTACAAAAAAGTATACCACAAATCTTTCTTCTCTTATACCTCCTCCCAAAGACATTCTATTTTATAGAGATAACTGCTATTAAGGTTTGTGATGAGAATATGTATACATCTTAATAGTTTTAGTTGGTTCTTTAAATATTTGCTTTTTATTTGTATGTTCAAGTCACCTTCATTTTATGAATAATTCAAAATCTTATACTTATGTCAGATAGATTTAATTTTTTTCTTTTTGTCCTAAAATTGTATTTGCTAAAAATTCTTTAAGCCATGTGCTTTTAGAAGATTCAGATTTGACTGTTAGGTGTTTGGGGAACACACTACAGAATTCTTAAAAACCACAACATGATTTTTACCACTGAAATAGGATTCTCTGTGAAAACTAGCTCATGGTTCTAAGTCTGATCAGAGATATTCTTCCCTTTAATGTATGACAGATTTTAAGATAGGTGTTTTTTTTTTTTTTTTTTTTTTTTTTTTTTTTTTTTTGGTTTTTCGAGACAGGGTTTCTCTGTGTAGCTTTGCGCCTTTCCTGGGACTCACTTGGTAGCCCAGGCTGGCCTCGAACTCACAGAGATCCACCTGGCTCTGCCTCCCGAGTGCTGGGATTAAAGGCGTGCGCCACCACCGCCCGGCAAGATAGGTGTTTTTGTTGTTGTTGTTTGGGGTTTGTTTTTAAAATCTCAGCATGAATGGAGCTGGTGTGCATTTATTTTTGTCTACCATTGAATCAGAGCTCTCTCTTCATGATCTTGAGTTCATCAGAGAGATGTTAGACTTAATAAGACTCTAGATTAGAAGTGAACATCAATGTGAGGGGACTTTAGTATTGTTTTATTACAAAAAAGTCAATCCACTATTAAAATAGAATATTGTACTTTATTTTCTATCCCATGTTTTCCATTTAGCTTCAGGGATCCAGGATTATTAAGTTATTTTTAGCTTATGTCAGCTACTCTGGCCCAGAATCAAAACCTGCATATTGTCACTGTTCCCTCTTTCTCACATTATTTTGTCCATTAGAGCTTTGGTTTCTAGTACCATTCTGTCTGCCTTAAAATAGAAAAGAAACAGCACTGTTATTTCTTAGAAATATTTTCATTTTGTGCATTATTTAAATATATGTGTACACATGTGTAAATGTATGTTATATACCTACTAGTAGAAAACTAACATATACTCAAAGCAAAAACTGATTAACAATAAGCAATAATTTTATAAATATGATTTATGTAACATAAGATATTAAATGAGTTCAGCACGGTTATTATTTTCATAAACCTTCTGCTTACAGAATTCCTTACTTACTTTGGAAGGAGAACCGTCAGTAATCTTCACCAGCTGCCACAGAATCGAGTAATGGGAACACTGCAGTGCCTGTACGACTATCTGTGTCAATGAAAATAAAAATTTTAATAAAAAAAGAGACAATTTGTTTGCACAGTACTAAATATAAATAATACTTATAAGCTTTATTTCATAATGAAGTTTCAAATCTAAATTTTTATAGAGTCAGAGTAGATTGGGTAAAAATCATAAATCAAAAACTCAGAAAATAAAGAAAAAACAAATTTTGAAAATATCAAGTCAGATAGATAATGCTGTTTTAAACAAAAATGTACTGCCATGAATATTTTGCTGTTAAAGAAATTGATGAAACTATTTTATCCAATTTTTGTTTTGTTTTGTTTTGTTTTTCGAGACAGGGTTTCTCTGTGTAGCTTTGCGCCTTTCCTGGAACTCACTTGGTAGCCCAGGCTGGCCTCGAACTCACAGAGATCCACCTGGCTCTGCCTCCCGAGTGCTGGGATTAAAGGCGTGCGCCACCACCGCCTGGCATATTTTATCCAAATTTAAAATAGGAAATATTCTACTTATTTTAAAGCAAGATATAATACTTATATCAAATTTGCATAAACAAAGCTTTATGCTTAATGAACCAAAGTAAAGCGAAAATACTCATGTAGCCACTATTTATGTCACCTTTCTTCTTCTAAAATTAACAGTGATTCCAGCTTCCATGATAATAACCATATTCCCAGAGTATCTAGTCTGCATCCTCAAAATTTACTATGACTAGCTATGAACAAACAAAATAATTATGGACAAACAAAATAATATAATTATGGATTACTTTGACTTGCTTTCATTTATCATTTATGTTTAAAATTTGTATTTGCTGTACCTATAAATTATTAAATTTCAGTACTGTAAAATATTTAGAACATACTCCTAATTATTTGGTTATTGATACACTGTAACATGCTGAATTTTAAATCATTATGGATAATTGGTATTAATCATTTCATATATATCTTTTGGTACACTGTGTACAAGCTTTTCTAGGGTGGAGATTTCCAGTGATTTTAGTGTTCTGGACCTGCTAACACTTTTAAAAGTTACTAAGGAAGCCCAGGCATGGTGGTCCATGTCTGTAATTAGCATGTGGGGGTTCCAGAGTAGCCTGGACTATATAGCAAGTTCTAAATCAGATTGAACTACATAGTGAGGCTCTGTTACCAATCAACCAACAGCCAATAAAGCAACCAATCCATGCCTACTCTTATTTAAGCTACCCCCATTTTTCCTTTTTATATCAGCATCTGAATTCCTCCTGTCTCATGAAATACCTTGTTCAAGTCTTTGGTCTCCACTCTCTACGGAGATGATAAAATTCAAGGAAATAAAACTGATCAAGAATCATAATATTTATAAAATTCCATTGGGGCAGACTCACACCACCATCTGAGCATTAAACACAGGGCCTTACACATGTGAGTTACACTGCCAGCATGGAACAAGTTTTTCATTACATTTTAGTTTAAGTACATAGTATACCTTTATTGCAATGAAGTGTATATAATATTATTCCATTATTTTACCCACTAAATTTATCTAATGTTTGTATTGACACACAATAATCTTTAATACCATAGAAACAAATTACATGTAGATAATAAGTTCAAAGAAAAATCAACAAATAGAAGGCTGCAGAAACTGAGTAAATGTAGTTCTGTTAATTTTATAGTATTAGGTTTCAGATTACATAGGCAAAGGGTATCATCATATGCCTACATGAAACTCAATACCTTGTAAGAATTAAGAGGAACAAGTGGTGCTGCTTTTGATGAATCACTAATGAGACAATTCCATGGTTTTACTCAAAGAAAAGATTGATTTATGTTACAAATCATAAGGATTCCTAAAACACCATCAAGATATATGCATTAGTGCTATAAAGCCATTCTGTGTAGGTGTGTGTGTGTGTGTGTGTGTGTGTGTGTGTGTGTGTGTGTGTGTGTATGCTCACTGATAGAATAGCTGGTAGTCCTGAGATACTTTGGGGTAAATTCCAATTTATTATTATCAAGTACACTAGTGAGAAGGTTTTGGTGGAGGAAAAGACAAGATTTACAAACTCTCCTGGAAGTAAGATGCCATGTTGCTTAGTGCTACAGAGCTGGCTGAGCACACAAAGCCCTGGGTTTGATCCAACAAGCAAAATGAAAAAGTTTTTAATTTGAAACAAAATGAACTGTTAAATAAAGCAGATATTCAAATCAATAGTAATTAGTAGAAAATGGAGATATAGAAATAAGTAATGTTCAAGAATTGCTTAATTTTGTTTATATCACTTATCCAAATCCACACAAACAAACTCCTTTCATATTACACTAGAGGTTTCTTAAAAATAGTTTTGATGGAGTTGCAGATTTATCTCAGTGGTGAGCACTTGCCTAAAAAGCACAAGGACCTAGGTTCGGTCCTCAGCTCCAGAAAAAAAAAGTATTTTTGATAGTTTCACAGAAGCTTCTTGGTGGTAGATATGTGGAAAGCCAGATTTCAAACACCTTTTTTATTTTAATGTTCCATATATTGGTATTCTTCAAAAGTTTACTTTTAATAAGATTCTACTATATTGTTTTACAATAAAAAAAACTAGCTGTCATTGACTGAGAGACATTTTGCTTTGTCACTGTCGTAATTATATAAAAATATAGCTAACCCATGTAATTAGTCATTTTGGTATTTTATCCTCCATACAAAAATACTATTCTAACTGTCTAGAGATCATTTACTTGGTGGTATCATGCCTATGGAGCATAGATGAAGTAGAACTAGCAATAAAAAAAACTAAACAAACCAAAGGTTTTTTTCTATGTGCCCCTCAACTTTCCCTTTTCTTCATTAACAGCGTCTTGATGGAACCTTCAAATAACAAGTATTAAAGATTTTGTTTCAGTTATCTTCTCTGTTCTTATATTTGCATGAAGCAGTGCTCTTCCTAAGAAGAAAACACTAATTTGTAGCAAATATTTGGTAAATTAAGCAGGAATGCCTTCAGTATTTTTTCTTAATCATATACTCAACAGGTACCAAAGCCCAGGAGCATGATCTCTGAATGAGTGGAAGGGCAATAACACTCTACTCCTTAAATGTATTCTATAGTGCTGGAGTGACCAATATTCCCACTATTAAAACTGTTTAAAGAAATTAAGATTTTTTGACATTAATCTATTACAGAATCTACCAATAAATTAAGCAATATAAAATTGTTACTAGAGCATTTTATTAATTTTATAATGGTAATTATGGCTTTTTAATTTCTCACTAGCAAACTAAGTAAGTGAGAATCATTCAGGTTCTGACACATCATGATAAATTTTTTTGTTTTATTTAGTTTTAAAAAAAGGTTCTTATGTAACTCAGGATGACCTAAATTTTGCTATGTAGCCAAGGATGATAGATAGATACCCTTCAAGTTTGGATCCTCCTGCCTATACCCCAACAATGCTGGGGTTACAGGCTAGTTTCCCAAGTCTGTTTTGATACCACATCTCTTAAAAATAAACTATATTAGTGATGAAAATGAGGACAAGAGACATTCTGGAATATTTAAATGTAGAAAAATTGAATTTGCATAGAAAATGAAGTCTGAATTAAGAGTACAGAATAAAGTGGGTGGTGGTGGCACATACCTTTAATCCTAGCACTCAAGAGGCAGAGGCAGGTGCATCTCTGAGTTTGAGGCCAGCCTGGTCTACAGAGTGAGTTCTAGAACAGCCAGTGCTACACAGAGAAACCCTGTCTCAAACAAAACAAGAATATAAAAAAAACAACAATGAAAATAATTATGTATAACACATCATCCACATTATAATATCTGTATGTGTAGAGCATGTTTAAAATTCTGAAAAAAAAATCTACAGAACAGTCAATAAATATTTTTCATTTTTATGTCAAGAGACCTTAAGAAGAGAATTAAATTTTATAGTTGGCATGTACATGACAAAAAAAAAATCAAATAAACACCAGTTTCTTAATATTTTAAGTTTGGGTTAAAATGAGGGACAACTTTAAAAAGAGCCCTTAAATATGAATTAATAATCAATATAGTTGGCAAAGTGATAATAAGACATGTTTAAGATCATTAGCATTAGGAAAATATATCCTATGTTAAAGGCATGGGGAAATACTACTGTATATCAAGAAGGATAGCTAAAGTAAAGATTATCAACATGATCAAGTGTGGGTAAGATGCAGAACATCAGATCTCTCATGCATTAAGGGTAGTAATGTAGCCAGCCATTAAAAACAGCTAGGCAGAAAATAAAATGAAACACAGTACAAGACCTAGAAATTGTATTCATTGGCATTTAGAAATGAAAACTATGTTCACAAAAATTTGCACACAAATCCTCATAATTGCCTTAACTGTGACAGTTAAAACTTGGAAATAACTCAAACATCTTTCAAATGGTTAATGGATAAAACAAATCGTGAAGAATCCAAACAGTGGAATATTAATCAGCAGTAAAAATGAAGCAACTACTGGTTCACACAACCATTTCCATTTGGATTAACCTCAGAGCCCTTACTTTCATTGGTGACATCATGCTTACTGAAACACATATGTCCTAAAGGATTCCATATTGTATGGCTACATTTTTGAATTTCAAAATGACAAAATTATAGTAATGGAAAACAGAAGTTGTACTGGTGCCTAGGAGTTGTATGTGGGTGAGAAGGTAAAGGGACAGTAGGATGTGATTTTGTGTGATGGTAACACTTATATATTATGACTGTAGTGGCAACTAAAAAGAATCTATATACATATTAAAATTGGTAAGTCAACATAAAAAGTTAGTATCACTATCTAATAAATGAAAAAACTTAACAAATATGACAAAGAATAAAAGTTGTAGTAACATATTTTTCTTAAAAAAATGTTCTGGAAAGCACAAACATACAAATCATGTTATAAAAACCTAGTAATTTGGTGAAGTAGAACAACACTTAAAAGTTCGATAGGCCTTTAGCAGTGAGAGAAGTGTGCATTTTGGTGTGCCACTAGCACAATAAGCACATGATTCTATCAATTTAAAAAGACAATCAGAAGGACGGAATACTACAGTACAAAATCCCAGTCAATAAAAGGTTTAACTTCTGTCATCACAGTTAAAAGTTCCCAAAGAATGAATTACAAATCAGGTTAGTACACATTTAAACCTTGGCATGCTGAGATATTACTTTCAGGCTTATTAGTTTCACGTATCTGAAAAAAGGATAGGGTGAAGAAAAATATCAATAATAAGCTCACTGCAAATATATTCATTTTGTAATTGCTGTATAAACTACTGTTGAAAGGAGGTTGGTTATAGAGTGGAAAGAATGTGTAGCTAGGAGTTGACAATACATGATTTGAAGCCCATGTTTTTTTTTTGTTTGTTTGTTTGTTTTTTTTTTCGAGACAGGGTTTCTCTGCGTAGTTTTTTGCGCCTTTCCTGGAGCTAACTTGCGCCACCACCGCCCGGCTCAAGCCCATGTTTAACCAGTTCAAATGCACTACCAGCCTTCTCTCTCTAAATACACTATTACTATAACCCACATCTAAAACATCTTCCTTCCTATCTAGTGATTTGTTCTAAAGACTCAATGACCAAGTTCTACTAATGAACTTAAAAAAAAAAAAAAAAGAGAATCACAGGCAGATATTACTTTACTATGTGTAATTTTTAGGTTTATGTATTAGTTTTAAAAGTTTATCTAGGCGGTGGTGGCACACACTTTTAATCCCAGCACTCGGGAGGCAGAGCCAGGCGGATCGCTGTGAGTTCGAGGCCAGCCTGGGCTAGAGAATGAGTTCCAGGAAATGTGCCAAAGCTACACAGAGAAACCCTGTCTTAAAAAAAATCAAAAAAAGTTTAAAGAAAAACAACAAAAAGCAAAGCAAAGCATGAGAAAAGGTAATATTTTGCAATCATATGAACAATCTGATATATAAATTTATAAAGGACATAGAATAGTAATCATTTGTACAATATCCAAGTGCTATAGTAGCCACTAACATACTGAAATAAAAGGTTTAGCAAATAGTATCTGGATTCTTGGGATTTTAAAATAGTTGTTTACGAAGGGCCTCAGCTTTCTGATAGGCAAAAGAGCTCAAACACAAATATATTCTTGATCAAATGAAAAGATGAATAAGCATCAAAACTATGATATGATAATTGGTCTAACCAAGTATACATAAGCAGCGTTAGGTGTTAAGGTGCAAAAAGAGATGCTCACAACTTAGTTAGCAACAGAAGGTAACACTAGGAAAAAACCATTCTAGAGAAGCAAGCATCTACCTTAAGCCTATTTTTATTATTAAAACCATTATTGTTATATTTATTTTTATTTTTAGTGCTGAGTGACTAAACCCACGTTCCAGTCTATACTAAGAACATGCTGTACCACTGATTGTACCCTCAGGTATCAACAAATCTGGAAACAAAAATATATAAACTAATCTTGGAATAATATAAAAACAGGCAAAGGGGTGGAAATTACAAAGTATGCTTTATTGACAAACTGTGAACAGGCTGTCACAGCATAAGTATAGGCATAAACAGATTGAATAAGTAGAAACCAGATCACAGACTACCTTACAAGCAGATGTATATATGTCCTGTCTATTCTTAGGTCTCAGTTAGGCCCCACAGTAATTAATAATAACCCCTTTTACTTTCAAAAGAATTGGGCAATAAAATGGTCATCTTACTATGATAAGGAAAATCTGAAAGCTCTCTACAAATGCTAGGGAAAATCTGAAGCTCTCTACAAATGCTAGGAAACACACAAGAGATATTTGATAGAAGAGTGACATCATTATATGTTTAAAAAATCACATACTAATAGTAAAGGTAGTCTTAATTATTGATTAGCATTTACAAGACATGTTTTTATATGTATATGAGTATTTGCTTGCATGTATACATCAAAACCATGTGGGGTGGGTGTCAGTGGAGGTTAAAAGTTGAGAGTTCAGTCTTCTAGAACTGATACTACAGATGGTCTTAGGGGACTATGAGGTTACTGGAAACTGAACCCAGATCCTCTCTGCAAGAGCAATAAGTGCTCTAAACTTCGGGAGTCATCTTTCTAGCCATGTTCATTAGACTTTTAGTAATCCAGGCTTTATTTATTTGTTGGCAGTCCTAGGTAAATCCAGGACCTCGTGGAGACTGGGAAAGCACTATTCATGTTCCCAGTACTTGTATTTTTGTTTTGGAGATAGGGTTTCATTAACTGAGGTTTTGATTCTCCTGCTTCTATCTACTTCCGAAGTGCTGGAATTACAGGCATATATCACCATGCCAGACTTTGTTAGCTTTTTAAATGAATATATGACACTTTAAAATAGTAGCACTGTAAAAGACAACCAAATTGAACCTATGAATATATTCCTAGTTTAAGGTAAGGACCATTAAAATGATGTTAATAACTCTACAATTATCTTAAAGGTTTTTGTTTATTCTTTATCGACTGGTCAACCATTCTACTATATAATTCATGTATATTATGCACTTGCTCCGAAAAAAAAATCATTTTTTAAAAATCACATACACATAAGATGACGTATGCAATTTTGTTTTAAAGATTTTTTTGTAACTGGTGTTAGACTGTATGTTGTTTTCTGAGAGGTGTACTTCACTGAAGTCATGTCCTACAGGATTCTTAAATACCACTATTTGCATTCCACCAAATATTAAGAGAAAATAAAAGTAATTTAAAAATTTAATTTTATAAATTTTATTTTATGTGTATTTTTACTTTGTCTGCACATATGTCTATACACTGGTACCCACTAATGTGAGAAGAGGGTGTCTGATCCCTTGGAAATAGAGTTACAGATGGCAGTGATCTGCTATGTGGTTATTGGGGACTGAACCTGGGTAGAGCAACTGGGAAGAGCAGCCAGTGCTCCTAGTCACAGGGCAAACTCTCTAGCCCCCACCGACACTGATTTTAAACTTTAACTTTTGGCAATCATTATACAACTTGGAGCTTTGGGCTAATGGTCTGACCTGTAAGGCTAAGGACTAAATCAAACTTTCATCTGGCTTTTGGTTCTGATTTTTTCACCATTCCAGGTTTCCTCTGTTCTTTAATTTTTCTCCCTTTTGGTGTTTTTGTTTGTTTGTTTTGTTTTGTTTTGTTTTTCGAGACAAGGCTTCTCTGTGAAACAGTCCTGGCTGTCTTGGAACTCACTCTCTAGACCAGGCTGGCCTCGAACTCACAGAGATCTTCCGGCCTCTGCCTCCTGAGTGCTGGGATTAAAGGCATTTGCCTGGATCCCCCTTTTGTTTTCTTAAAAGGAGGGATCTTGTTATATAGTAAGGCAGTTATCTGTCATATTTTTTTCATTACTAGAGATTGAAATTATGTGTGTGCTAAGCAAGTTTTTTCTCTACAACTGAGCTATATCCCTACCCTCCAGTTCTCTTTATACTTTTCATCTTGAGACAGGGTCTAAGTTACTCAGGTTTGCCTTTAATTTATTACTGTGTAGCCAAGGCAGGTTCTCAATTTGTAATACTCCTACCTCAGTCACTTTAGGAGCTGAGATTATAGGCATGTTAAAGTAGACCAGCCTTCTGAGAAATCTCTGATTAACTCAAATTCCCAAAGATTTTCCTCATATTTTCTTTTAGAAGTTTCCTGTAGCTGGATTTTTTCAGATTTATAATCTGAGTATTTATGTTATTTTATTTTGGCACAGTCTTAGGTTTTCAAGTAGCTGAAGTACAGGCATACATCATTATGCTTGACGTGCTAATTGTTGTACATGATCTGAAGAAGTATGATTCAGGTTGTTTTGTTTTGCATCTCATTATCTAACTGTGTTTCAGCACAATCAGACAAAAGCTTATCCTTTACATCTGGAAAGAAGTGCTTTTTTTTGTCCTTGTCATAAAATCAATGGACCAAGCAGGGCATGTTAACACATGCCTATAATCCCAGCAACTGGGAGGCTACAGCAGAAAGATTTCTATGAGTATGAGGGTAGGCTGGGTTACACCCTGTTTCAAAAAACAAACAAAACCAAAAGTTAAACAATCAAACAAACCATTTGAAAAAAACAAAAAAACCAAACATCTTAAAGTTTTTGGTATGGCAGGTCTGAGGAGAATGCAACTGAAACAAGTTCTAAACTCAGGAAGTGCGCACATAGTCTTCTAGGAAAGCATGATTTTTAACAACATACACAATAATCCATAATCTATCCAAAAACAATAACCTGACTTAAGTTAAACTCACCCCCTATATTATGCTCAGTCTGAATAATGTGGTGATTTCCAGTTCATGATGACGGATAAAGTACCAGCATCTAATTTCTCCCCACAGTTCCTATTGAAACAGCCCAAAAGATATTTGGGAAAAAAAGATCAATACAAAAACGAATTTGACATAGAGCAAACATCAGAGGGCATGGGGTGAGGGGAAAGAAGGCATGGGAAAAGAGTGGAAGCATAGCCTGGGCTACCATATGCTAGTAGCATATCAATAGCAAAAGTGAAAAGAGAATGGAAATAATTTAAAAGCTTGGTTTTACTAGGTGTGCCATACTATAGGGCCCTAAGCACATTATTTAAAGTTTCAGTTTTATTTGTAATAAATAAAAATAACTATATAAGTATAATATATACATAAACTATATATTTCTCATATGGTTTAAAAAAATGAATACATGTAAAGACTTAGTACTCAGTTTATTGTAAAAATAATTTTTTTTTAGCCCTGGTTGGCCTGGAACTTGCTCTGTAGATCAGGCTAGCCTTAAACGCACAAAGATCTGCCTGCCTTTGTCTCCAAAGGGATAAATTTAAGTTTGAATGATGCATGGAGAGGCTCAACATTAATCACATATAATTCCTTTTCTTTTTCAGAGAGGGTCACACTATGTAGCCCAAGCCATCCTAAAATTCTCTATGTAGAGCAGGGTTGGCCCAGAACTTACACGCCTGGCCTTGATTACCTTTCTTTAAAAAACAAGTTCAATTATACTATTTTGCTTGATAGTAAATAATACTGTAAATAATCTTTATTGATTTTCAATCTTCTACAGCTTGCTTGGAGCTATGAAAATGATACATAATATAGAGTTTTAATATACTTTATTTTTCTCAGACGCTAGTCAAGATACTTATTATATTTATATATTTACTTTGTGTATGTGTATGGGTGCGCATATGCCATGGTATAGGTGTGGTGGTCAGAGGGTCACTTGCTGAGCCAGCTCTCTCCTTCCTCTAGGGCGCCTGGAGATCCAACTCAGGATGCCAGGCTTGCTGCTTGAGCCCTCCCTGGCTTTTAAATTCAATAGCAAGCCAGTAAGAAACAGGCACAAAGCCACAAAGTAAGATAGGGAAAACCTTAAATATCTTTTGCATTTTGTTTTATAAAAATTTGTATGAGGAAGATAAAATAATTTAGAACATCTGGTTTCTTCACAGTAAATAATAACCGTGTTATAGAACTGATATATTTTAAAATACTTTTTATATGTTAAATATTCATTAGCATGGGGGTTTCAGTTTACCCTGCAATGCATGCTTTACTAGAAGTGCTCAGAAAGTATTAAAAGCACATAGGAGCCTGTTTGAAAGGAGCACAGAAGCTCCACCTGACAAATCTGCAAATCTACAAGCAACAAAATAAGTACCAACAAAAATGAATTATAAAACATACTAGTATATGACGATTAAATTAAAAAATAATTTAAAATGAAAAAAGATGAGTAAATGAGTGGACAATTTTTCCTTACAATACAGTATCAATTAATAAGCACAAAGTGAGAACTAAAAAGTAATTAGAAATTGTTTTGTGATCATGATAGCAGGGATTCAGACAAGTTTACATGAATGGCATAAAATTTTGCCAAGAAACAACAGCATGATTTATATACTTTTAAAGAACTTTTTGACAGCCTATGAATTAAAAAGGACGTTAACTACATATGGGAAATTTGATAGATTCTACCTTAATCAAGTGATTTAATATCATTAATCGTGAGCAAATTGACATTATGTTTCTTTTCATTCCTCTTCCTTTTCTGTTATCATATACTAAATGTAAAATATACTTTGGTCATATTTAGCCTCTACGTACCTCTTGACATGATACATTGAGGACAGAATATCATCCAAAACTCATTTCTGGAAGAATGTGTAATCCAAATTGAAATATACCACAATCAGACAAAATTAACTGAGAATATTTCATAAACTAGGGGTACTCTTCAGAATATCAGTGTTATGAAACACAAAGGCTTCCGATTAAAAGTGACAAACAAGACAGACTATCTAAATACTACTATATGTTATTCTAGATTGAGAGTAATGATATAAATGATGTTTAAAAGTTTCCCTCCCCAAGACAAGGATTTTCTATGTAACAGTCCTGGCTGTCCTGGAACTTGCTTTGTAGACCAGGCTGGCCTCGAACTCATAGAAATCCACCTGCCTCTGCCTCCTGAGTGCTGGGATTAAAGGCGTATGCCACCACCAGCTGGCCTTTTAAAAAACTTTTATGTATATGAGTGCTCTATCTTCATGTACAACTTTATGCCAGAAGAAGACATCAGATCCCACTATAGATGATTGTGAGTCACCATGTGGTTGCCGGGAATTGAACTCAGGGTCTCTGGAAGAGTAGCCAGTGTTCTTAACCACTGAGCCATCTCTCCAGTCCTAGTAAATTTAAAACATTATTGGCATCAGAAAAGACAATTACTACCAGAGAATCCCCTAGCTCACCCTACAAATTCTGCTATCCCTAAAGAGTAAAACTAAAGAGAGATTTAGTTAAATTGTTCATTATGGAAAACAAATAGTCAAGGATATGGTAAATATAGTCCTCCCAAATATCTAAAGAATTAGATTATCTAGAGAATTAGCCTTTAGACACATTCACAATACTGACCATAATTGAGGGGTAATATCAGTAAAAGTTTTGGTAATTCTTTGAGGTCTGTGCTCAGAAAAAGGAATCTCAAAGAAAATCTCTGGATTCTAACTAAAAGCAAAAAGCTAGAATCTGAAAAGGGGAACTAAATAATCACATAAAAGTTAGTTGAATACAGTTTTTGTCCATTTCTATATATATCTTAGGAGATATTTGTGAAAATGTAAATATAAACAAGAACACAATCTAGTAGCCATGCTTTCAAACTTCATATACCTGGTTAAAGGCTAAGGATATGAGTCCAAGAGAAGTTAAGATACATACAACATAAGTAAGTTCTTATTAAAAAATTAACATGAGGAAGAAACATCTATGCAATGATGAGGCTGTCACAAGTTGAGCCATTATGTGGCTGTCACAAGTTAGTGGCTAAGACACAAATGATGGTATTGTGGATTGAAAATAAATGTCAACAGGTTCATAATCCCATTAAGCAGAAATGTGTTAATTTTATTCTTTCCTTGAAGAAAATAAGGAAAACAACAAAAGAATACCTTTATCACCTTTCAAATTTGTAAGATACAGTTTGAGAATATGAATGAGTTATATTTAGGAGATTGAAAAGTGAGATGAAGACAGAATGGAAAACTGAAGTGCCATTAATAAAAGAAGTAAACAACATGGTTAAATATTAAGCCTCTTGCCACAATAAAGCAAACACATTAACTTTATTCTGTAGTGGAAGAAAAATCTGAGCTGAGCTTCAATACATGGAAGAACAAAACAGCTTCCCAACTTCATTTTCCTGTAGATCCATAAAGGAAATGTTCAAATGTGATACATTTGCCCCAGATTTTATCCTCTTTTCACAAATGAAAGAAAAGCATCTAATTAGGTACACTGTGTTTATTAAGAGTGGGATCAAGAAAGTCATTGTTTTGGGGGTGGAGGGAAGACAGATTTCTCTGTGTAGCCCTGGCAGTCCTGGGACTTACAGAGATCCACCTGCCTCTGCCTTTCTGAGTGCTGAGACTAAAGGTGTGCAGCACTACTGTCCTGCAGTAATTTTTTATTTCAATTTTTTTTTTTCAGTTCTAGGAGTGTAATCCAAGGCCTTGTATACACTAGGCAAGTGCTGGGCCACTGAGTTGCACACCCAAACTATGTTAGGCAACTGAAAAGAATTAATCATAGAAACAAACAAACAAACAAAAATACTGCCCTTTAAAGGCTTTTGTTTAGGTTGTGGCTTTTTCTTTATTAAATTTTTTTTTTTGTTGTTTGTTTTTTGTTTTGATGGAGTCTTACTCTGTTGGCTCAGGTTGTTGGCCTTGAGTCTAGGAATAACTGGTGCCCCTGTAACAGCCTTCTAAGCCGCTCAAACTATAAATGTCACCATACTTGTGTTTTGTGACTCACAGTTACTAGGCTTTTGTTTGTTTGTTTTGTTTTTGTTTTTTCAAGACAGGGTTTCTCTGTGTAGCCTTGGCTGTCCTCAAATTCAGAGATCTGTCTGCTTCTGCCTCCTGAGTGCTGAGATTAAAGGCCTGTGCCATCAATGCCCTGTGAAATGACTGACTTTTAATATGCAATTAACATTTTGTTCTATCTCTTGACATTCTGATTAAAGAGTAATAATGTATCATCTAAACATCTCTTTCAAATAGGAATGAATCAGATAATCCCCAAGCATCACTAATAAATATGAAGTTGGGTCTCATGTGTATCTGTAATACACAAAGTAACTCTTCTCTTTCTTATATAGAATTAAGCTAATTACTTAAGTCTCTTTCAGATTCGGCAAAAAATTCAGATTCCTGTCCTTTTTACTCCAACTTGAATGTGAACACAAAAAGTTCTAACTACTATAGGCATCCAAACAATGGTTTTACTATACAATTAAGTCACGTTGAAGGTCTGGTGCCATTAATATTTATAACACTGCTTAGAACAGTCATCATCAGAAATGTATTATAGAAATTAATAGTTTTTACCTTAACATTAATTTTTAAAGATAATTATAATAAAAATAGTCTATCATTTCTTACTTTAAAACATCTGAATATAAGACATACCAAACAGTTAAAATCACAAGGACAATAGTTCTCAAAGTAGCTAACTGCATTTTAGACTTATCAGCTATTTTCTGCAACAAGCTTTGGAAAATCATTTGATTTCATAGTACCTTAGCTTCCTAAAGAATAGAAAAAATATTAATAATTGCCTACCTGTTCTGGCATAGCTCCATGTTCAATTCCAGTCTTCAATAGTCTATAGCAGTTACCAAATAGATCCCATTTCGTGAGATCATGAGCACTAAAATAAATAAAAAAGATTTTAATTTTACTCTAGAATAAAAGATCGTTTCGATTTGAGCTCAGTTTCACTAAGCAAAACAACACAGAAATATTTCCTTTTGTTGTCGACTTGAAAACAACCCATAAAGGAAACATTCAAACGTGAAAAGAAACAAAGAATGAAAACAACAGTTGATGGGAGAGGTAGAGAGTCTGTCAAATAAATCACGAGTTTCACATTTAATGTCAAGTTTCTCCTTAGATGGTTGACCTAAACCCATAATGTATACATCTGCAACTTTATATTTAAAAGTACGTTTTAAAAAAGACCCTTTAAAATTAAAAAAAATAATTATATGTGTATTTTTGAAAGAGAACTCTGCTATCATCAGATGGACAGAATTACAAAACCAGAGGAAAGGAAATATGAGAAAACTCAAAATCCATTGTGTAGCCATTATATAGCCTCAAGACTTGTGAAAGTGATTTCCGTCAGCGTTCACTATGTAGTGTAGAATGGCCTGCAGCTCCTGTACATCCATCTGCCTCTGATGCCACCATGCCTGGCTTTTTTTTTTTCTTTCCCCCAGAGCTGAGGACCAAACCCAGGGCCTAGCAAGTGCTCTACCACTGAGCTAAATCCCCACCCCCTATGCCTGGCTTTGAAGGAAGAAACTTGAACTATACTACAAAGTCAGTTTTTTTTTTACTATGGCTGTCTTTTATCGTAAACAACAAGATATGTTTTAAAATAAGAGTTTAGTTCTATACAAGATTCCAAAAAGTTTCTTTGTACGTAAAAATGGATTAAATTTCCTTTTCTTTATTTTTCCCTTCTTTCTTTCCCCTCATCCATAGAGACAAGATCTCACTACATCTCTCTGTTGTACAAGGTTGTCTCCATCTCTTGAGCTGAAGTCATCCTTTTCCTCAAAAGCAAGTGGGAGTAGTGCCAGGCACTCCCACACTGAACCAAAAACCTAGATTTTAGAAAACTGCCTTGTGAATAATTTATTAAGAGCTACAAACAAACTTTCTTTTGACAACACAATTCTGTTTCTCTTCCTTTGTGGAGAAGATAAACCTCATTACAGGGATATGTGGATTATGGTTTGAAAGCACATTTCATCTGAGCCTTTTACTCCTTATTCAAAACCAATTGTTCTGTCTACACATTAAAAACAGTAATAATCTAGAAGTCCACAGGAATTATTGCAAGACTTCCTCAAAATCTTCTCTCATTAACTTATATATAGTTCGGCAATTAAGAAATATAGTGTATATACTTAAGATAAAGATTGGGGAAATAGCTAAACAAAATCAATCATAATTTTTTGTTTTTACTGAAAAAAATGTTCCTTACATCAAACCGAAAATTTGCAACTTTGAGCCAACGTATACAACCTTCCCATCAATCTTACTTTTTACTTAACAAGACTGTTAAATACCATCAATTGAAAATTACTTATAAAACTCTAGCTTATAATATAAGCTCATCTGTTTTGTTAAATAATATGGATTGATTAAAATGTTTATAGTACACTTTGTACTTGAATGATTAGTTTTCAAAAATTAACAAATATTCTTATACCAACAATAATTAAAACTAAAAAAAAATCCAGAGAAAATCTGGATGAGCAAAATTTGTTACACTTTAATATTTAAAAATGTATCACTGATCTTTCTCTGGAATGAAGGGGAGCCACCGAGGCCAGGCTTGTGGCAAGGGATCCCCTACAGGGAGGATCTGAGAGCCCATTTCATGAATCTGTGAAAGTGAAGCCTGGACTGCGTTGGACACCCCGGGACGCTGGAGGTACCAGAGCCGTGAGATGTCTACAAGGAAGAGCTGCATGTAGGGAGTGGAATCAGACCAACAGAGAGAACTGTGTTGTGGTCAGCCGAGATGGAAAGGCAGAGCTATAGGATTTGGAGTTTGCCTTGCTGGGTTTTGATCTTGCTTTGGTCCAGTATTTCTTTACCATGTCCTCATTCCTCTCTTCAGGGATGGTAATGTATATTCTATGCCATCATATGTTAGAAGCATGTGATGTGCTTTTTGGATTTGACAGAGGGTTATACTTAGGAGATTGCATTGGGTCTCAGAAGAGGCTTTGGACTTTTTAAACTGTGGTAAGACTGTGGAAGACTGTGGTCTTTTGAAGTTGGACTAGATGCATTTTGTATTATGATAGAGCTACAGACCTATGGGGACCAGTGAATTGAATGTGGTGGTTTGAATAAGAATGACCCCCATATGCTTATATATTTGGATACTTGGTTCCCCAGTTGGTAGAACTGTTTGGGAAAAATTAGGAGGTGTGGCTCTGTTGGAGGGGGTGTGTCACTGAGGGCAGGCTTGGAGGTTTCAAAAGCCCACATCATTCCCACCTAGCTCTTTCTGCCTCATACATATGTTTCAAGAAGTGAGCTTTCAGCTGGGCATAGTAGTATATACCTTTAATCCTAGCACTTGAGAGGCAGAGGCAGGTGATCTCTGTGAGTTTGAGGCCAGCCTAGTCTACATAGTGAGTCCCAGAACTACATACTAAGACCCTGTCCAAAAAAAAAGCGCTCTCAGCTACAGTTCCAGCAAAATGGCTAACTGCCCGCTGCCATGCTCCCCATCATGATAGTCATGGACTTTAATCCTCTGGAACTGTGAGTCCCCAAATTAAACATTTTATTTTATAAAAAAAAAAAAAAAAGAAAAAGAAAAAAGAAAGGAGAGAGAGAGAGAGAAAGAAAGCAAGCAAGCAAGCAAGCAAGCAAACAAAAATAGTAATCACTTTTTAAAAGGTGGGAATAGGGGCTCATGAAGCTGTACCCGCTCCCTGAGGGACTAACGGCAGTTCCTGATTGCTAGGGGAGAGGATGTCATTGAATTCAGCATTAAGGCCAGGGGTAACTTGCCCATGCTCCAGTCAATGACATCCCATTCATGCACATGCAAGCAGGCCTAATTAAACTTGGTGGGTTACAGGGAAAAAAAATACAAAAACAGGAGGACTTGTTATGAAAAATAAAGGTTTGATGGGGAAAAAAAAATGTATCACTGTTGTAAGAAGTCAAATATTACATTCAGTCTATTCATTGGCCAATATGTTACTTGCTAAATTTATATTAATAATAAACATGACATACTTGTGGAAAGAAGTTAAACGCTTTAAAGTAGAAAGAACATTGTAGATATCATCATCATCAGCTTCTTCACCCTATAAATAAAAAATAAAAGTGACCTCATTTTCATAGTAACTTAAATTTAATTAAATCCTACTAATTCTTAACAGCCTGAAATTCATTACATAAAGCAGTATATTCACTCCAAATGAACAAAAACATACAAATTTTTTATAATATACTACAGTAAATTCCTTGAAATTGCAATTGTTTGTGACAGTGTTTGAAAGTTCTAGCTAGTGTACTGTCTTTCAGTTCTGAGGACTAAACACCAGGGGTTCCTCAAGAATGCACACATCAGTTACTACTTGAGTGAGCCTTATCCTGAAAACAGTTTAAAGATTATTTAATATTTTACTGATGGCCAGGTACTTCAGAAAATTATGGTGAAAAATCATATGTCATGTTTAAAAAAATATTACCAAAATTCTTTAAAAAAAATCAGTTATAAAGATTCTCAGGAGGATCAAAGCATAAACTACAGGAATTTCAGATTGCCTTATAGTTCAGAAGCAAGGGCAAAAGGAACCCCAAAAATAATGAGAAAAACTACGTTTGGCAAGAGTGTTACTTCCTTGAGCAATCATATTTAACTTAATTTGTATGTTATATTCACTAGTACAATATAATAAATAAAAATTTAAAAAATGTAAATTGGATCCCAGAAATAGGAAACAAAACAAAGAAAAAGCAAAGTTTAGATTGTTCTTAAAAGAAGAAAATAGCACAAAAAGTAAACTATAAAAGGCTGATTTTTACAGGATTTTTACAGGATGTACAGTTTCCACAGTACTACTAAATTCTGAAAAGGGTAGAAAAATTTAGACTTTTTTTGAAAAAGGACTGACTCCCACATTCAGGTATTCTGAGTAATTATTAGACTAAATTAGGATATGTACCATCAACTTTATAACTAACCTCTTGCAACAGATCTTCCACAGAATGATTGAATCGATCTACAAATTCATCAATCAGCTGGCTCCGAGCAATATCAACTCTGTTCTGAATCGTATACTCTTCACTGCATAAAATGCTGTAGGTTTTACTGCAGGCTTCTAGAACATCTGATTCTACGTGTTTTTCTACAACAAACTTAATCTGTTTTAATAAAGCATCCAGGTGCTGAGGAGGAAAAAAAAGAAAGCTGTGATATTTAGATTAATAATGAAAATGAAAAACATCATTTATCAAATAATTTATGATTAGATGAAATATAAAATCCAGCTACTAAAACTACTTTAGTAGCAGAATTTCAGGGTCTTACCTTTTCCATCCTACCCGTGCTGTAGATTTCTAGATCAAAATACTGTGGAATCTGTAGCAAGTTTGCTACCTTCTCTGCATCTGCAGAATACTAGAGGAAGCAACAAAGAAAAAGGAGTAACTACAGCAATAGTGCAAGAAAGCAAACTCAGGGCACATTACCACAAAACTGAAGATGGCATCTACCTTTGATAGTAACATAGGAAGTGTAATGATAAAATGCTCCGTTAATTTGTTTCTATCATCAATTTGAGTTTTCCTTTCTTTGGCTGTTAGCACCTAGAAATAAATGGAAATAATAAAGTGTCATTTAGCAGTTTAAAAATTGAAAATGTTAACATAAAATGATGAAGAACTGGCAGATGACATAACCAAGAAATTTAAGAGGAATATAAAAAATTAAGTGTTAGGATAAGCTTAAGTCAGAGCAATAATGGATGTATGGTTATATTCAAATAAATATGTATTTCTCATCTCTGTCTAGCACACATGCCTACAAGACATAATAACCTAATAACCATAATCAAACTTAGTGTGAAGATTCTGATCCTTACCAGTCACTGTAAGGAACCATGGCTCACAAGAGAAATAAATGGTTGGTTATTGTGTAAGACCAGAATGGAACCCAGAGTTCAATAAATTCCTTTATGGTCCCCATTCCCTGGTATTTATACCCTTGGTAGACCTTTTTCCCACAATGAGTAAGGCTAACTTGTGTGATTAACAGGAAGATACTAAATCTAACTATATCTCCAGCATGATTTCATGACTTTTTGAAGACTGGGGCATTAAAAATACAGCAGTGTTCACCTTAATGTTCTGAGAAAGATAATCAGCCATATGATGAGAATACTCAAACATCCCTATGGAGGGGGCATGCAGATAGAGAAGCTCTAAGATCACCTACTAAGCATCAGTCCATACCTACCAGCCACATGCGAAATATGATTCATGTGGATGTGACTTACAGCCTCCCAGTAAAGACTGATGATAAAGATGTGGTCAACCCTAAGAGGTGCTAAGTCAAATAGCAACTAAACCATTAATGAATTTCAGACACCCACAAACTCTGAAATAATGAATGCTTATAGTATTAAGTCTATAAATTTTGGAATTATTTTCACAACTGGGCCAGTTTATTCTGAAAGAAGGAAGTACAAAAAAGAGGCAACATTTACGAAAGGACTAGGATTTAGCCCTAAAAGTGAATTATTTGTCAAAGTTGGAGCAATAAATTTTTTAAGACTTATATAACAGAAAATTTCAAAATCACTAAAAAGCTGAGTACTAACCAGCATTCTGTCATTCTAGCTACAATACTAAATTTTTCTCTGTAGAATTTTAAAACAAATGATATATAATTTCATTCGTGATAATTAAGTATAAGTGTGTTAACAGATAAGAACTTAAAATAATAAGTTACTATTTTCAACAATATTAAGCAATAATACTTTAGTATCATTTTACATGCAGTCCATACTTTCCTCAAAAATTGTTCTTTTACAGCTTGCTAATGTAAGAATCCAAATAATTATATTTGTCTGCTATGTTCACACACCCTTCCTTTAATTCCAAATAATCCGCTCACTTCTACATTCTAAATTTGGCTAATTGAAACACTAGAAATCTCCCTTAACATGTTTCTCCATTCCTATGCATTTTTTTAAAGTTTCCGTTTGTGTGTACATGTGTGTAGGTACATCTATCTTTTCTCTCCCTCTCCCCCCGCCCCTCTCTAACACACGCACGCACGCACGCACGCACACACGCACGCACATCTTTTCTCTCTCTCTGTCTCTCTCTCTGTCTCTCTCTCTGTCTCTCTCTCTGTCTCTCTCTCTCTCTCTCTCTCTCTCTCTCTGTCTCTCTGTCTCTCTAACACACACAGACACAAAGACACAGAGACACACAGACACAGACAGACACACACACACCCTGAGGCCAGAAGAGGTCCCCTGGAGGAAGAGTTACAGGTTGTTTTTTGAGCTGACTGACATGGGTGTTGCTGTTTCTTGAAAACTGGTAGTTATCTTGTTTACATTAAAACTCTCCCTTGCCCACACCTAGGCTCAAGAATATTTCAGATATAGCAGTCTTATTTTCAGTGTTGTTAAGTTTAATAAGTTCAAGTGAAGTAATTCATTATGAAATTCCCCATCAATGTTTCAGGCAGTTATAGGCTATTAGTAATTGTTGCCTAGATTCCTTATTTTATTTGCATGACAGAATAGTAGTATTCTAATGTTACTACTGTCCATTTACTGCCAGTGATATGACTGTTGAAAAAGTTTACAAGAGTTCTTTTGTTACCTATAAACCAATACATTTTAATTTTACTAGGCTTAAAAGGTATGGTATTTTTGTGTTTATTAGGCTTGAGTTTTGTTAAGCTTCTGTTTAGAATTGTGAATCAATTTTGATGCTTTTTAAATCAAAGTTGGGATGTTTCTGGCAATTATTCTTCCAAATATTTCTCTTAGGGGTTGGGCACAGTGGAGCATGCCTTTACTCTCAGCACTCCGAGCACTTGGCAGGCAGAGGCAGGCAGGTCTCTGTGAGTTCAAGGCCAGTCAGGGATACAAAGTGAGACTCAGGTCACAAACAACCACCCAGAAATTTAAATATTTTTCCTCTTTGGAACTTTAATTACACGAATTGTTTCATTTGATGTTTTACACATGTCTATGGATCTGTTTATTCACTTTTTTCAACATTTTCTTTCAGTTATTTAAGATGAATCTTCTAATTTCATGTTCAATGTATTCTCTATAACCAAGTGGTTTGTATCTTAAATGTCTCCCTCAAAAACTCATGTAGTAATGACTTAACAAGTCTTCCATGTGCTGTGACTATTTGGAGATGATAAAAGCTTTAGAAAGTGGGGTCTAGTTGGAGGAAGCAAATCACTAGGTCAATGGAGAATACACCTCCAGTGAATATATAGAACATATATATATGGAACTTTTCTCCTTTATTGCTGTTTGTTTCTTGGATTACTATCTCCAATTATCAAAATTGTGTTTTCCCTGTATATTTCTACCAAGTGTACCATTTGAGTTAACAAAGCTATGACTTGCCATTTGTCTACACTGAATCCATTCTGACAGGAAAGCTGCCTGTTTTTGTTGTCAGTACCACTCTGATAAAACTATACATCTTATCCACAAAGACTGAGAGGAGGGGGAGGTATTGGCTGTATGGCATAAACCTGGGGTGGGATACTACAAGAAACTCTTGCTGCATTTACCTGTAACTTTATCCTTTTTTAAAAGTTAAGGCAGGGTCTCTTAAACATGGTCCTGGCTGGTCTCAAAGCCCCATTTTAGTATCCAAGAGTAAGGGATAGGATTACAAGCACGCTTCTCTATACCCACCAACTTTATCAGGTGGATATTTGTGACACAATTTTTAGTTTTACACTTGTTATTGCAAAAGGATTTGCTTATGTCTTTCATATCAAGAAAGTTCTTCCTTAAATACTGCTAAACACTTCCTATTAAACACTTATTAAATACTTGCTAAATATATTATTAACCACTTATTACTGATAAGGAAACTACAGATATACAAATATTCCCCTATCCAAAGATTAGATAGCTGCTACACAGAAGAGGTTACAAATATTGCAGTCTGCCTCTTGAGCCCTTAAATACTTAAAAAATAAAAAAAAAATAAAAATAAAAATAAAAAAAAATCAACCAGGCAGAAGCAGGAAGATCTCTTGAGAGTTGAGGCCAACCAAATCTATACAGTGAGACCCAGGATACACAGAGCTACATAATAGAGATCCTGTGTCAAAAAATGAAATGAATAAATAAATAACTAAGAAAGTATTAATATTATTTTTTGTGTACAGGTGTTTTTCCTGCAAGTGTGTCAGTGCAGCACATGCATGCCCGGTGCCCACAAACGCCAGAAGGTATCAGATGCCTGGGAACTAGAGTTACACAAAGTTGTGAGCACTGGGTGTTAGAAATCAAACTTGGGTTCTCTGGAAGAGCAGCCAGTGCTCTTAATCATCAATCATCTCTCCAGCACCCCTCCCGCCATCCCGGGCTTGTACTTATACTGTTAAAATACAAATAGAGAATATGAAGGAAAGATATTTTTAGAACTTGGGTCAAGCAGGTAAGACACAAAGATGAAGCACCATGCCATGCATGTGTTATTTGTAAAAAAATCCTATGTTTAGGGATACAATCACCAGTAAAGTGTCAAAATAGTCTAGACAGGTAATTGCATTTACAGGTTTGCTGTAGACGTTTTACTGACTGAAAACTTACTCTCTTGCCGGTACCCCTTCCCACGGGAGGATGTGCCTCAGCTGCTTGGCGAATTGTACAAACCATTAGCTCTATAAGAGCACTCTCTTGACGGTCTGACATTGCTGAAATGAACAAAATATGAGTGAGTGGTTTCATAATCATATCCTAAATTAACACAATGATTTATTAAAAACTGCAAACATTATTACTTATGGAGAGTTAAGGTGGACTCTAGTTTTGACATTTCCCTCCCTCTATTTTAGTAATAAGTGGCTCCATCATTAGCCAAACAAACAAACAAACAAACAAAGCACATAAAGTAAGCACTCTCGTCTTTTCTAACACCTAGTTTCTTTTAATTCCTTACTTTTGAGTAAGGCAATGATAAAATTTTAATGTATTCTCTTCTACATAACTTCAAATCTTAAAAATTTTCTTTGGCTGGGTGGTGGTGATGCACACCTTTAATCCCAACACTCAGAGGAGACAGAGCCAGGCGGATCTCTATGAGTTCGAGGCCAGTCTGGTCTACAGAGCGAGATCTAATATAGACACCAAAACAATACAGAGAAAACATGTCTTGAAAAAAACAAAAAACAATATTTTCTTTGATTTCCCATAAATAAAAGATTGTCATATATTTAACAGGTTAACAATACATTGTAATGTATTTCCGGTCAATATACACATATAGTTTTGTTTTTTGTTTTTTGAGATAGGGTTTCCTGGAACTTGCTCTGTAGACCAGGCTGGCCTTGAACTTAAGAGATCCACTTGCCTCTGCCTCCTGAGTGCTAGGATTAAAGGCGTGTGCCACCACACTCAGCTCACATACAGACATTTTAACTTATTAAATAATTTATAAAGTATAATTTAGTCCATGTGCTTATAATCGAATCAAGTATTTCCAAGTGTTTGATAGACATGAAAATGCTGCAGTAAAGTATCACTAATACGTATGTGTTTATGTATGATAAATTTCTAAAAAAGAAATTTGCCCAAAAATGGGAACAACATGTCAAAGGGCAAAATCTTGAGCTCAAGTCTCTGAACTGATAGGAAAAAAAATAAATAAACAAAAGGAAGAAAGAGAAGAGGAGGTTTTTGTTTCATAGCCCTTTTCCAGGCTTACAGAAAAATACAAGAAAAAAGATTTACTTTTGAAAAAATTAAACATTAAGCGTATTTTGTGTCTGAAGTCAGCAAACAAGACTTGAATATTATACAACACATGGACTTTGCAAACACCTTGTGCATCATATTAACTGTGTTAATATGGAAAGGTGTAAAGAAGAAATTCTTACTATTGTAGGAATTAAGTTGTTCTATTTAAAAAGACACATGGCATGTTTACACAGAAGATGTTGCATTTATCAACGAAAATAAAACAAAATGAAAATAGACTTGTCAAAATACTATACCTTCCTCTCCTTGAACAGGTTCTTCTAATAGCAACTCTGTCATACATTCCCAATCTTTCAACAGTTCTTGAGAGCTCTCCCACAGACTGTCCACCAAGTAGGCTGCATGTTCATGTAACTAAAATTAACAAATTGAATGTGACCAAAGTATTTAATAAGAGAACTACTAATAATATTGTGAGTTAAATCATTTTTTTCACAATTAAAATGGCTTGGTCTCAACAGTTCTAAGCCATTCAAAACAAAAACAAAAACCTTATATATATGTGTGTATAGTTGGAAGGTTTCTCGGTTCCACCTGGCCGGTATATGGCATACCTGTGGAGGTCATAGGACTTGGTGTACTAGACCTCACCATCCACCTTGCTAGAGACAGTCTCTTTTCACTATCACACAAGCCAGGCTAACTGGCTACTGAGTAAGTACATAAGGATTCTCCTCTTCTCATGCTTAAATGGAAGGTACTATGCTACCTCTCCAGGCCTCTGTTTTTCTTTTTACAAAGGAAATAATTTTTTCCAGAATTCCATTTGAAATACTGGCAGATCTTGTCATCTTAGTTAAGGTAACAAATTTAAGTCTCTCTTATTTCTTCTTCCCTCTTCTCATTTGAGTTTAACTCAATGCACCTTTCATCTCACTATTTTCTATTGTCATGATTCTCTTGCTAAAACATATGTAAGCCCCTTACCTACACTTCAAACACAAACTCTCTTCCACGGCTAGTCTTTAAACCTTAAAGAATATTGTACTCTTTAAAAGCTCTTCAGGTAGACATGTAAAGATGCTGACACTGGTCCAGATGCTAATAATAATAATAATAATAATAATAATAATAATACTTTTCCCACCCTTGTATGAAAGAGTTTCAACTTTTTTTTAAAGAAAATTTTTTCAATCATTTTATACACCAATCAAAGATCTCCCTATTCCCTCCTCCAACCCCCCCCAAACCACCCCCCCACTCCCTCCCACAAGAAGGCAAGGTCTCCCATGGGGAGGCATATCCAGTAGAGGCAAGTCCAAGCCCTTTCCCCTGCCTAAGGTTGCATGAGGTGTCCCATCATAGGTAATGGGCTCCAAAAAGTCCCCTCATGCACCAGGGATGGATTCTGATTCTACTGCCAGGGGTCCCCAAAGCAGATCAAGCCACATAATTGTCTCCCATGCAGAAGGCCTAGTCCTGTCCCAGGTAGGCTCTACAGCCATCGATCCAACTTTCATGAGTTCCCACTAGTTTGGTTTGGTCGTCTCTGCAGGTTTCCCCATCATGATCCTGATGCACTTGCTCATAGAATCCCTCCTCTCTCTCTTTGACTGGACTCCTGGAACTCTGTTTGGCTGTGGATCTCTGCACCTTCCTCCATCAGTCACTGGAGAAAAGCTCTGTGATGACAGTTGGGGTATTTACTGATCTGATCACTGGGGCAAGCCAGTTCAGTTCAGGCACCCTATCCAGTATTTCTAGTAGTCCAAGCTGGGGTCATCCTTGGGGATTCTTGGCAACTTCCCTAGCACCAGGTTTCTCTCTAACCTCCATCATGGTATCTCTCTCATTGCTTTCCCACTCCATCCCTGTTTCAGCTCAACCATCCCATTCCCTTATGTTCTCATTCCCCATCCTCTACCCTTCATTGCTCACCCCTTACCCCCAGTTTACTAATGGAGAAAAAGATCTTAAATTTTTGAGGCTAGTGATATCCAGCTAGTTAACACTTGGGATTATATTTTATAAACTATAGATCACAACTCATTTTGAGTTCTTAAACTAATTTATTCACTGAGAGAAAAGTTTAAAAAATGAAGCCAAATAGAAAAGCACACACAAAGGGTAAATATTATTTTAAGGCTGGGAATTGAACCCAGGGTATTGTGCATATTAGGCAAGATTTCTACTAAGCTACCTTTCCAATCCTTAACTGTTCTTTGTTAGTATGCTTGTACTTGTTTCCTCATCAGTAGTGGTATCCTTTAAAGTGCGGATCATCTTTCCAGATTTACTGGTTATCTACCGCTATCTAGGCACAGCTGACATTTAAACTGTGTGTTTTTTCTCCTCATTAATTAATCTTGTTGTAAATCTGGATGATCTGTGAGTACTGTTCTGTCTTCTTTTAACTTAATTTTCTACTTTATTTCTACTGCATTTAAAATCTTACACATTGACTCCAGAAATACCTAAGAAAAACCACATTCACACATGTATGCATGTGAGGGCGGGTGGACACCCCCCCACACCTCCATCTCTCAATGAATTCTCAAAACCAGAGGAGGTAATACTAATTAGCATTTTCGCTGAGGGGGGTTGTAATGGGACATCTTTAAACTTTTTAGTCACCCATATTAAAGAAACTATTCCTCAGTCATCACTAATTTAATCCCTAAGGTGACAAGAACAAATGGTATATAATTTGGTGTCAAAGATAAGAAACAGGAAAACAAAAGTACTGAAATATCGCCATTAAACCTATGGTAAGGAAAAAACTTGTTGAATAGGTACAGTTTTAGTTAGGAAGATTTTGAAACAGTTCTGGATATTTTAAAACTGTTGGCAGAGACAACAGCACAGCAATGTGATAGGTACTTAATGCCACTGAATTCTTTACTTCAAAATGTATACTGGTACTCAGATTACCACTATAAAAACCCAAGCTGACTAAGTATTTTCTTATGTTTGACTAAGTACATGTATATTGCTGTGGAGAAGGGTTATATTCAGCAGATTATAACTTTTAAAAACAAAGCCATATCTTTCTGTTTCCTTTAATGCTACTGGTCTTTAATTCCGATTTAACTTTCATGATTCCATCCTTGCCTTTTTTTCTAAGTACTTGTTACGTAGTCCATTGCTTTTAAACATTCTGTGATATTCTAAGATATGTTTTTAAGTAGCATTCAGCTGTTTTAATTTTCTTTATTGCAACTTCAAAGGACAATTTATTTTTTTTATTTTTTATTTTTTTTGTTTTTTCGAGACAGGGTTTCTCTGTGTAGCTTTGCGCCTTTCCTGGGACTCACTTGGTAGCCCAGGCTGGCCTCGAACTCACAGAGATCCACCTGGCTCTGCCTCCCGAGTGCTGGGATTAAAGGCGTGCGCCACCACCGCCCGGCAGGACAATGTTTTTTAATAGGTCATGCTTGTCCGTTTATATTTTCTGGCATAACCAATGGAAGAAATATTCTTCTTCTCCCCCACCTTCCAGTAACACTTCCCTTAAGTATTTGTTGCCTTTTTTCTGCTTTTGAAATGAGCTTTCAATTACAAAGTATCAAACTACACGCAAAGGAGAGAGTAGAAAAAGCAAACCAATGGCATAGTACGGAGATTATATGTGAAGACAGAGCAACAGAGGCCAAAGTGACAGTGGTTACAAATGTTCACAAGAAGCTAAGCTATCCAACAGGGCAAACACTAATGTCAGCACAGGGCAGAGACTGGTCACTAGGTGTGTGTCTGGGTGTTGCAGAATTTGAGTTCAGGTTCTATATGAAAACAGAATTTTTTCCAGTTAAGAGCTCTTGGTTTGCACTGATTGCAAGGTGGCTGGATCAGTTTATGTCTTTTAAAATGGTATAATTAAGCTCATAGATGAACTGAGACTTTAGCAGCTCCACACTTCAGTGATGGTGTATAATTGGGGCTGAATATATAGTTTACCCAAATTCCAAATGCCCTTTCATATTCCTTTTAGTAACAGAATAAAAACTGTTTTGTAACTTGCTGGAAACAGTGTAGGCATCTAAATAACATTCCTTAATTTGAAATTGGAGTTCATTTTCTTGAGAATGCCCTTGTATGTTGTAAAGAAGACTTGAAGCTCCATTTTGCTATCTTCTATATTATAGAATCTATAAAAAGCACATTAGGTGGGATGAGGCAGTTGAAACAGAAGACATCAACACTGTTTTAAGCAGGCACCTGCAAGTTATTCAGGTTCTATCTTCATGACAGAGCTCAAGGTCCTGAGAGGCAAGAACATAAATGCTCTGGTTTGGCAACAGTAGAGTATCATCCCCCCCCCCCCCAAAAAAAATGCTTGGGATGATATCAGAGCTGTTCTTATTAAATTGTACTGCAGAATCTGTTGCATGATGAGGAGCTTTATTGGCGAAATTTGTTTCCATATAGATGTGCCCATGGTGAGTAAATGTCACCTAAATTGCCACGGTTTTAGCCTTTTTCACAGGTACTCAGACTGACTTAGGAGCCACATACCCACCAGGTATCATTCCTATCCCCATGGAAAGTTTAAACTTGCCATTTGAATCACTGTGGATCACAGCAGTAGGTGAACGAGCAAAGTTTGCAGGCACTAGTTGATGGAATGAAGAATTACCTAACAGACTATCCAGTCCTCCTCCCTAAAATGATCTAGAGCTCCTGTCTGCATACAGGACACCTCTGATATATTAACTGAGGGACCCGGGTCAAGATTTAAAAGACCTCCCAGATCACCTTGAGAGGGGATGACCTAAGGCTGTTCCAGGTGGTTGCAGTGGCAGTACCAACAGGGCTGCCACCTGCACCAGTGTTCTCATGATGAATGAGCTTATGTTTGCAATGGATGCCATGACTCCCTTCTGCAAAAGCATTTGGAGGTTTATGGCACACAGAGGCCAAGGAATCAATGTGGCAGATTAGCTCATCCAGAAAGACTGGCCTGAAGAGGTCTGTCTCCGTGTGAGATCAATGTTTTCTCAGAGACTACTTCTTTGGCTGTCACAGGTGAGCTGAAAGAAGGTGACAATGAATATAACCCTTACTTTCAAGTCAGGATTATCAAAATACTGTGTGTACAAGCTTAGGACCTATTGGAACAGCTCCTCCATTTCTGATAGTTTCTTGAGAAACAGCTTCACTAAGGTCATAAATAGAGTGGGCTGTACCTGGGTACTTTCAGGACCTCCACTCCTCAACCCCCAAGGAAGCTCTCTAGAAACTCATCTGCATTATTGATTCTTTCAGTATAATCTCCTATAATTCATGGCTGCTTAAGAACTGGGGTCATCCATGGAGTCCAAGTTCTCAGAGAGAATGGCAATGATAATCTCATGCTTGGTGTACTTGCAGAATATACTCCTGAGGACAACTACCAATTGGATAACTTAATTTACTTTGGTCTGAATTAGATCAAGCAATGTGTTTACATGGGTGTTCTGCTGATGTCATATTGTCCAATGGCCTGAACAGCTTTGGAAAAGATCAACATCTACCTCAGGTGTATATTCCTTCAGCTCTGCCAGAACCTGAGCAATGTTTGCTTGAGATGTAAGAGCAATCATGATGTTTAACTTCTCTATTTTAACATAGATAGGATCCTTGTACTTCACAAAAAAAGACTTCGTGGTTTTTTTTTTTTGTTTGTTTGTTTTGTTTTTGTTTTGTTTTTTCCTTCCCCTTCAACATTTTAGGCCTTCTCTGGAAAATTAGGTTGTTATTCTTCAGGGCATTATTATGGCTTTCCAGACAGCATGGTGACAAGTGGAAAGGATACTTCTTCAGTAGCTTATTATAGTATTTGGGAGTCTTTGGGTGACAATTTCAGAAATTTCTTTAGGATGTCTACTGCTCAAAAGCACCACTGCTGAGTTGGCATGACTGTCCAGGACTTACTTCCTCACAGATACTATTGGAATTTTCCCAGGGGTCTGCCCTGAGAAGATTTCTCCCAGAGTCCTGGGGAAGATGCTATGTCTAGCATGGGGTTATCTGAGGAAAAAGAATCTATGTACTTTAGTTTCTTATGTCCGTTTACTTTATTTCTCTATAACAAACTTCTGTCTGTACAGCTTCAGTTCTGTCCTGACACTCAGCTCCTCTCTGTCCCTTCTTCTTCTGTTCTCTCATAGTTTTAGTAAGCTCCTACGCTTTCAATCTCATCTTCATCTTCAGTTTCTCCGTCCATACTCATGTTTTCTCTTACTACTCTCTTGACATGAATCAATCCTTATTCTCTACAAAAGATCTGCCTTGTTCCTTTCTCTCTAACCATGTGAAACTGCCCTACCATCTACAGAAACTCTGCCTTATTCTCCTTTCCTCTGGTCACCCAACTCTCTGACTAGGAAATCTGCCTCCCCTTCCATGCACCTGGATATGCAAAAATCCTTTGTTCTAAGTCAAATGCTCTGGAATGCCATTTGGCCAGTCTGTGGAAGGAAAGTCTGAGCTTTATTTGCACAAGAAACAAAGCTATGCATATACAGTCCACCTGTCTTCTAGGCTCTGTAGGGAAGTTACCTAGTAGATCAGTAGTAGGTCTGAGAAGTTTATACTGTTTGGCGTACAGCCTAGTAGTATATGAGCACACAAGAACTTCATAACGAAAGACAGATAGATACATCTTTTTTTTTTTTTTTAGTTTTTCAAGACAGGGTTTCTCTGTGTAGCTTTGCACCTTTCCTGGATCTCGCTCTGTAGACCAGGCTGGCCTCAAACTCACAAAGATCTGCCTGCCTCTGCCTCCTGAGTGCTGGGATTAAAGGTGTGTGCCACCACCTCCTGGCCAGATATATCTTTTTTTTTTTTTTTTTTTTTGGTTTTTCGAGACAGGGTTTCTCTGCGTAGCTTTGCGCCTTTCCTGGAGCTCACTTGGTAGCCCAGGCTGGCCTCGAACTCACAGAGATCCGCCTGGCTCTGCCTCCCGAGTGCTGGGATTAAAGGCGTGCGCCACCACCGCCCGGCCAGATATATCTTAAAAGCGGAATAACACCAAATATCCCTGATAAATGACTTTCCTCTAGAAAAATTCCTTGATCTTTCCAGGAATAGCTTTATTATATACAGCTGAATTTCTGTAATATATTCTTGTAGCTTGCAGCAAGATACTGATTTTCCAGGTCATCTTTAGGGCTGTAATTTGATAGCCTGCCAAGTATGAAAATCTGGATCCATTCAGTGCACTCATTCAAAAAAGTGAGAAGCTAATAGATATTTTGTTGTTTCAGAGTGACTAAGTTGCTGATTGGCTAAGACTCAAATGATCTCAGACAATGATGCTACAGTATTAGTCATCATTACTGGATTTGAATTTGCTAAGAGATTCCATAGAAAATACAGAAGTCCCTGATTTTCCATTTGTTCATTGACAACACAAAATTTTGCTACATAGATTGCTGTCATTTTCTGAACATAGGGATCTTTGTTCTTTAAGCACTTTTGGAAGGATTCAGAGAGATATTCTGTAATCTTGTTTATCTGGACGCCAAGACTAAAATCATAGGACTAGGATCTTCACAAATCTGTTGACAGCCATGATGGTCATGTCTGGATGATTTTGGCATAGTTCATTAAATAGAGGTACCCAACCCTTTGCTCCAGGTTGTCAGTCTTACATACACTGTATCTGGAGAAAGCTAACATCTTCTTGACTGTCAGTACCAATCACTTTCTCCTTTCTCCTTTCTTTGAGTTTGGCTCTCTCTCTCTCTCTCTCTCTCTCTCTCTCTCTCTCTCTCTCTCTCTCTCTCTCTCTCTCCCTCCCTCCCTCCCTCCCTCCCTCCTTCCTTCCTTCTCTCTTTCTTTTTTCTTTTTGGTGGGGGTTACAGGATGAGCTTGAGACGAGCTCTCACTATGTATCTCTGGCTGTCCTAGAACTCACTAGGTAGACCAGGCTGACCTTGAACTCCAGAGACTTGCCTGTCTCTGCCTCCTGAGTGCTGAGATTAAAGGGATATGCCTCTACGCCCAGCTGAGTTTGGTTTTTAATTCAAAGATTTCTCCCTTTTTAATTAGTTGTGAAGTACTTGAAATCAGTCATGATTCTGGATCTAACAAGCACTAAAGGCAAGAGCAGGGAGGCAATGGCAGCCAGAAAGCCTAGACAGGGTGATGTGTAATGGGTTCCTTCTCACCACAATTCTTTCTCTAGGTCTGAATATTGTATTTTTCATTCAGTTTATTTTTTTATGTATTTTTCTATTAGGCTTGCTGCACATTTTACTTCTTTATTTAATTAGAATATTATGCTTCTACAGTTTTGTATTAAATATCGGTCAGACTTTATAAGCTTATCCTCAAAACTTTAGACTTAGTTACCAAAGATTCCTACATTCCTGTTTTTCTTTTATTATATTTAAATTTCATTTTGCTAAAAAACATTCTCAATGATTTGCAATATAGTTTGTAGTTGGTGATAACTCCACTGTTCCACTCTCTACAGAGTTCCTGTTAGACAATACAGTAAAACTGTAAATTTGTACTTGCTGACTATTCATTTTCTCTCATACTTGAACTTTTGCTTCTTAAATGTTTGAATTCTAGTTTAAGCTCTCTTTCTCTTTCATAAAATTCTCTTCTTATACTTTGGGATATAAATTATGCTTTTTCATTAATATACTGTCTTTATGTTTCTTTTTCAAGCTTCAGATACTCTTGTTTGTCAATTCAAGCCAGTAGGCTTAATTTTAAGACCCTGGCTTCCTCAGTTGACAGAGAAAATGGAAAGAGGAGAATCTGTAATCACACAGAATTTCTGTTAGTGATATACATTTGTAAGCAAATAATTCTCTGTCCCCTGGGTGGACATAAAGTACCTGAGCATTCACTTTATTTCTAAGACACACTGTATATATCCTAAATGCCCTGGACTAGCAGTTCTAAAGTGGTAAACATGGCAGCTATTTAATTACTATGTATGTTATGTATTCAACAGTCTCTGCTGCCCTGATCCTTTGTGTATATTTTTTGAGCAAAGTCTTCGTTAATAAAGGAATGTTCTATTTTTGTAAATCATTTAGTGTGAAAGTGTTGTGTTGCTCTTTTCTCATTTATAATTTATTGCTTTTACAGTCTTTATCCATGTGGAAACTGGTAATGACCCTTCAACTTAACTGATTTAGCTGGACATGAAGACATATTTCAATTCTTTTAACTAGTATAATTCTATTAGCATCAGTATTCTTTAAACATTTTTTAAAAAATATTTGAGGGCTGGAGAGATGGCTCAGTGGTTAAGAGCACTGGCTGCTATTCTAGAGGACCCAGGTTCAATTCCCAGCACCCCCATGGCAGCTCACAACTGTCTGTAACTCCAGTTCCAAGAGATCTGACACCTTCACACTAATGCACATAAAATAAAATTAAATTATTTAAAAAAATATTTGAGTGTTTGCCCTATATGTATTTATATGTACCACATGTGTGCCTGGTGCCCTGGGAGGCTAGAAAATGTATGATACTCTGGAACTGGAGTTACAGATGGTTGTGAGCCACCATATGGATGCTGGAAATTGAACCTGGGTATTCCAGAAAAGTAGCATATGATCTCTATGAGCTGCAGAATCAGCATTTTTATAGATGATTTTCTTTTCTATGCTTTATCATTTAGCTCTGGTATATATACTGTCACCATTCTTATCACAAATTTTGTTTATATTAATCAATGTTCTTATTGTAGTAGAGTAAATTTGGTAATTTACTCATCTTTCTGACTGTAAAGAGATGATACAGTACAGTGCTGTAGTAGTCTTTACTGTTAATTTGACTGGATTTGATACAGCATAATATCAGGTTATGGTACAGTTACTGTTCAATAGTCTTTGCCAGATCTATGGAGAGAGAAGACAGAAAAAAGTAGTTTTGGGGAGGAGAGAAAAATCAAGTTTAAAGCTCAAGACAAGGCTTGTGTGGAGAAAACTACTTTAACAAAGTGATTAGCACACTGGGACAACAGGAAAGGTATTCTGAAAGCCATATCTAACCCACTAAAAGGTCAGCTTGTAAAAATGCAAATTCGTTTGAAGGAAAATGCTGGTCAAAGGGTTACATGCCAGAAAACAACTGCCTAATGAAATGTTTACATATGCTTAGCTGCTAAGGCACACTGCAGCAAAGGTAGAAGGGGACCAGATGACATCTCCAGCTGTCAGAAGACCTTGGCAACATCATCCACATGGTGCTAGTATAGCAAATACAAAAAAATGGAATACTTACAAGGGCATGGAGGTTTCTAGTAAGGATCCATAAAGGCTCTGAGCCTAGGTAATGTGTGGAAGGGTAAGAGTCCCTGCAAGGAGGCCATGTTTTGAAGCGGTGGTGAAGTTCAAGTTGTAATAGAGACTGTAAAATGTCAGAGATGCCAGGAGCATGCAAACTGTGTCAACAAAAGCTTCAGGCACAAGTAGTACTAGCCCAATGGAGAGGGCAAATGTGTTACACAAAGCAAAAAATAGAGGAGTAGGATACCCAAGTCTGTGAGAACTTGGGTGATATAACACAGTGCCAGACACTGAGCACAAGGTTTGGTTACTGCACTGTTCTGATTTGGGCTGATCTTTAATTGTTATACCAATATTCCTACCTCTTAGAACAGAAATGCTTATTTTTTGCCTTTGAATATTGGAAATATATAATTTGCTTTATTTTATAAAGGCTCATAAGTTAATTTTGTCTTGACTCCCAGAAAAGATCTTGGACTTTTCAAGAGCATTCAGACTGTTGACTATTATGGGGACTTTTGAAGTTGGACTGAATGTATTTTTGCATTATGAGACAGATCTAAAAATTTGAGGGCCTGAGGTGGAATATCATGGCTTAAAAGTGATGGATTTGGGTGTCACATTAACAAGGGGTGGCATGATAGATAATCTTGTAGACTATTAATTTAAGATGTGTTACATTTGTTTATGCTATGGAATATTTGTTTAATAATGCAAAGATGTGTTACATTTTTTTATGTTGTATTTGTTTAACTCTATGAAGCTGTGTTACTTTGCCTGCCCCAAATACCTGATTGAGAAAAAAAGGAGGAGGGAGAAAAGCAAGAAAAGGAGAAGAGGATGCTGGGGCTAGCCACCTAGCCACCCAGACACAAAATAAGAAAGGAAGAAAAGATACACAGAAATAGAGAAAGGAAAAAGCCCAGAGGCAAAGGTAGACGAGATAAGTTAAGAAACGCTGACTAGAAATAAGTCAAATTAAGGCTGGACATTCATCAGTAAGCATAAGCCTCTGTGTATTTATTTGGGAGGTGGTTGGTGGGTCCGCAAAGAGTAAAATAAACAAAAACAAAAAAAAAGATAATCTTCAAAGTCAAACTGAGTGGATTTGAAATTACCTGGGAGACAGATAAGAGGAACTTTATTTAGAGAAGTTTAACTGAGGAAGAAAGAACCATCCTATGGACTGGGAGTTAGACTGAATAAAAAGGTAAAAATTAAAAAGCAAGCCAAGTACTACCACAGTATCTTTCTGCTTCTTGACATCAGAGGCCATGTTAGCAGCTGCCCCATTCTCCTGCTGTCATGGCCTCTGCCACAATGGACTAGATCTCAAATGATGAGCCAAAATAGCCTTTTTCCTTCTTTAAGCTACTTAAGTCAGATATTTAATACAATATCTGACAATGAGAAAAGCAACTCATATAAGTGCATTCTATTAAAACCAATAATTAGTTGTTACAAATTTCAATGAGTATATCAGAAAATCATCGGTTAAAAATTTAATGAGTATATTAAAAGAGCAGGATTATGTATCGGCTCATTTTCTGATTAAGTTTCAAATTCATCAATATTAGTAAGCTAGAGCTACATTGTCAGTCAGGGATGGGCTTGATATAATGTTTAGCATATTTTGTCTTTAGACATGTGACAACTATAGAACTTGATTTCAAATTAATTTGAACTACCATGAAACAATGTTTGGGTGAAAAAGTTCTAAGAAAGGTAAGGATAGCAAAGATCTTCTATTATGAGTCAAAGATGAAGCTCTAAGAAGGACTTGGAGGCATTTTAAATAATTGTTATAGAGCAGCAGCAGTAAGGAAGCTCTCAGGATTAAAAAAGTTTGGTAACTTTAAAATTATAAGAAAAATAATTTTCTAAAACATGGTTATCAGTGTTACCTTTTATAAAATCATGTAATAGAAAAACTGTTTTATACTCTTCAAGAATTATACAAACAAAAAAATCAAATAACTTTAATGAACAGTTACTATACAGCAAGATGGATATTTGAAAATTTATTATAAATAGATGTTATATCTAAATTGACATTATATGTTAAATCTTATTTATATACTGGTGCATTTTATATTGAAAGATAAAATTAGATTTTATTTTATAGGATTTCTTCTAAACTTGTACATGTGGTGAAACAATCTCAAATTCCTGGAGATTTTTATAATAATAGTTCAGGTATGTTCTGATTCATCTTTAAGTAGCTTCAAATTTGCTTCCAATGTTTTATTTAAAGATTTGTCTGCTTCTTAACCTCTGGTCGACGTTAAAGGATTGTGTATATAATGTAACTAAGAATTATTACTCCTTATAATTTCTAAACATTCCAATACTTTGATCTTGCTAAAAGAGAGCTAGTCATTAGTTAATTTTATGAAACCTGAATATGAACTGAAGAGGTCATCAATGGATAAAGTGCTTTTCCTACAAATCTGGGGACCTGAATTACAATTTCCAGAAGCCACAAAAAAGCTTGTGTTAGTGCACAAGTAACCCTGACACTCGCAGGATATGAAAGACTGAGAGAACAGAACCCTGTAAACTTACAGGCTATCTAGCATTACATAAATAGCAAGATCAACAAAGGAGCCTATTTCAAACAAAGTGGAAGACAAGGACCAAAACCTAAGATTGTCCTCTGATGCCCACACACATGCCCACATTAAAAAAACAAAGAGACAACAGGCTGTATTTTTTGGGGAGGAAAGAGGAGGGAGAGTGGGAAACCAAGAATTCAAAGAACATTATTCTAGGTCAAGAAATGCGCAATACCCTGAAGAGACTTTTTGGGTCTATCAATAATATGGGTGCCTGTTACTCTGACTATTCCATGAGACTACAAGAGGGAACCAAATTTGTATAAATCTACGTGAAAATAATTATGTCAGTAGGAAATACAATTTAGTTTATATAACAAACTTCATTGTTAAACCATCTATAGAAAACTCTGGACTCATGACATTTAAATAATACTTCTACTACCAACTGGCCAAGTATGTAAAATACAGGATACTTTGTCACCTAAAATTAACTACTACCAAAAGGTTGCTGGAGTTTATAAATGTCACATTTTGATACCAACAAAAAACAAACGATTAGTTTAAGTAGATCTCTCATTCTTCACCATATTACCTGTTTAAATCTTTCAACATTTTATAATTACATTACTAATAGTTTATTTCACATTTCAATAAAACAAAGGATTGTGCTCAGTTCTACTAATCACAGTTCAGTGATTTACAACTCATCCGATTTCAAGAGATTCTATCCGAAATTTTACAAAATGACATGTTTTACAGAAAGTAAGTTTAAAAACAGAATTCAAGATAGGAAAGTATTGGGAGTTTCACTGTACTAAAGAATATGGCTTCAACATACAGTTAGCTCTGAATGTGCACAGTCGTGTAACAGAAAAGGATTTTTTTTTTAAATAATGGCTATTTCTTGTGAAATACATGACATCAGAATGGCCAAATCCTTAAATGTGATTTGCACTTGGCTTTGGTAGCTATGAAGGAATGGCATGTGTGAAAACTGGGATATATATTTTTACACTGTTGTACCACTGGCAAGCATTAAGATTTAGTAATTTATGAAATCAGTAGACATAAGCATGACAAATTATTTTAAATGAAAGATGAAAATGCCTAAAATAAAATACTTTTATGCCTTAATAAATCAAGAAGTTCTTGAGAACTTTCAGAAAACCAAAGTTTTTCCTTTAGTTAACAGTAAAACTAGCTAAGACCATTAGACTCCTTAACTTTTCAACACTTTAATACTTAAATGGCTAATCTCTACTAATATCTGAAGCCATTGTTGGCAATACTTTTTATATAGTTTATAATTATTGAATAATACATTTTTTTCCCATTTCTTTATAACAGTGATTCCCAATCTTCCTACTGCTGAGACCCTTTAATACAGTTCTTCATGTTGTGATGACTTTCAACCTTAAAATTATTTCATTGCTACTTCACAACTGTAATTTTGCTACTGTTATGAATCATAATGTAAATATCTGATAGGCCAGCCTCAAAGGGGTCGTGACGCACAGCGAGAACTGCTGCTCTAAAGTCTAATGGTATAGTGAAAAGAGCTATCACAAGGTGACATTTGCTGGAATTCATTGCTTTACTTTAAAATTGAACCGTTACATTTTATTCTGTAACATATCTAAACTTACTTGTTAATAAAACAATGTTTTAAATCCTTACTTAAGAAAATGTGGACTAGAAGCATATGCTTTAGCCTTGAATTTGTTCAAAAGTATAATGTAAGGTCCCAATCTAGAGGTTTGGAACTGGCATTTTATTAATAATAAACCATAGTGTCAGATTTCTAGGCATATGTAAGACACTGTTACTAACATATTTGAATGTAACTCTCCTGCTGATTTTGTTTATTATTATCATTATCATTATTATTATTATTATGGTTATTTGAGACAGGATTTCTTTGTATAGCTCTGGCTGCCTTGGAACTTGCTTTGTAGACCAGGTTGGCTTCAAACTCACAAAGATGCACCTGTCTCTGCCTCCTGAGTACTGGTATTAAAGGCATGTGCCACCACCACCTGGCTCTTTTTTTTTTTTTTTTAAGATTTATTTATTTATTATGTATACAGTGTTCTGCCTAAATGTATGCCTGCAGACCAGAAGAGGGCCCAGATCTCATTATAGATGGTTGTGAGCCACCATGTGGTTGCTGAGAATTAAACTCAGGACCTTTGGAAGAGCAGCCAGTGCTCTAGCTGTTAACTGCTGCTGGCTCTTTATTCTTATTTGAAGAAACAGTGACATTTTGTTGTGGAATAATTTTTTGCACACTGTAAATATGTGTCACTTTGGTTTAATAAAGAGCCAAATGGCCAATAGCTAGGCAGGATTTTAGAGACAGAGAGAATGCTGGGAAGAAAGGTGGAGTCACCAGGAGATGCCAGGAATGCAGAGTAAGCAGCATGGGCTTTACAAAGTAAAGGTAACAGAGCCACATAAAAGAACATAGATTAAAACATATGGGAGGCCGGGCGGTGGTGGTGCACGCCTTTAATCCCAGCACTCAGGAGGCAGAGGCAGGCGGATCTCTGTGAGTTCGAGGCCAGCCTGGTCTCCAAAGCGAGTTCCAGGAAAGGCGCAAAGCTACACAGAGAAACTCTGTCTCGAAAAAACAAACAAAACAAAACAAACCAAAAAAAAACAACAAACAAACCAAAAAAACCTATGGGTTAATTTAAATTATAAGAGCTAGTTAGAAACAAGCCTAAGCTATTGGCTGAGCTTTCATAATTAATGTCTCCATGTGATTATTTGGGAGCTGGCAGGTGGGACAGAAAAGTCTACCTACAACAACTTTTTGCTTTGTTCTAATGTCCCTCATTCTATTTATTTGCTTTGTATTTTTTTCATTTTTTGTTTTGTTTTGTTTTTTTGAGACAGGGTTTCTCTGTGTAGCTTTGTGCCTTTCCTGGAACTCACTCTGTAGCCCAGGTGAGCCTTGAACTCACAGAGATCCGCCTGGCTCTGCCTCCCAAGTGCTGGCACTAAAGGTGTGTGCCGCTTCTGTTGCTGCCACCACCACCTGGCCTCATTTTAGTTTTTACATACGTCGTATATTTTTCTGTTTCTTTTTCATTTTTACATAGCAGTTACAGTGCTATCAAATTTGAATATTCATAGAATCCTTTAGGTTTCTCTTCTTCTCTGATATTTTCTATTTTCCAAATAAATTGAGTCTTAATTTTTTTGTGGTATGAAACTAGAGCCTGACACATATGAGGCAAAGGTCTTATCACTGAGCTGAATGCATCCCCAGCTTTCTTTGTATTGTCTTCAAAATTCTGAGACAAGGCCAAAATTGCACAAGCTGGCCTTGAATTCACATCGTAGCCTAGTCAGGCCTTGAATTTGTCATCTGCCTGAACACATCCTCTCATCTACTTTGGATTACAAGTTTTTGCCACCATGTCTGCCTTGACTTTAGTTTTCTTAACTTCTTTTGCATTTTTATTTTCATTCATTTCTAAACTAAATAGTTTATTCATTCAGGGTCTCCTTATAATTAGTTTATTCTTTAATCAACATCATGCCAGTAGGAAATACTAAATAAAATATCAAAGTACAGTAGAATGAGCAAATGAAACTTTGTCTTCAAAAACAGATATGTTGTGAGTGCTAAGTATAAAAATCACAATAATGGTAACAGACTATAGTATATGGAAAATGAATAATGATTCTTAAACTAGCTAGAATTAAGTTTTAACAGTTTGACAATGTTCACAACTTTTATTCTTGATGCAGAGAATTTAACCCAGGGCCTTGTGTGTGCTAGGCAAAACTCCACAACAAAACTGAACCACCAAGCTCTTAAAACTGTTTAATAAAATAAATTAGACATAAAAAAGGGAAAAGTTAAAAATGTAGAACTCGCATTGTGAAATAGTGTAAAACTTTAAAATTACTAGACTATATTTAATGTTGATACACCCCTATACGTATGTATATTCTCACATAAAGCAAAGTACACAGCAATTAATAATGGTGACTTTACAAGAAAAGCGTTTGTTTTCAGGACTATAGTGGACTGAACCCTAACTGCTTACCTCAGATCAAGTGACAGAAGGACACAATAGTCAACTAAAACCCTTCTTACCTCACTTTCAAGAAAGAAGAGAACAAGCATCCGGATGAGGTTCCCATTTGGACTGTTCCTTCCTCTCCTCTTTGCTAATGCTTCCTCTGCTTGTGGGTCATGTCTGCTAAATAGCCTGTGGGGGAAACAATATAAATTCACATGAACACAAATTTCAGTAATTTTACAAAACACAAAAAATTCACTGTTGAAAAAATATGAAAAAGATTTTTAATCTAATTCAATACAACTTATCTCTTTATTTTTTCAACAGGAAGAAGAAAGGCAGAGGGAAAAAGAGATGCCAGTCTGCTGCCCAAGGAACAACATGCCAGCCGAACTGGTAAGCCACGGAATACATGCCAAACATAGATGAATAGAAATGGATTAATTTAAGTTATAAGAGCTAGCTAGCAAAAAGCCTGCCATATGCCATGCAATTGTTAATATAAACCTCTGAGTAATTATTTTATAAGTGGCTGTGTGAGATAGTGGGCTGGGAAGAACCAGAGAAACCTTCCAACTACACTTCAATCAAGTGTTATCCTGTCTGGCTATTAAATGATACCTTTACAGAGATAAAATGGTCAAATTAAAAATATCTTGCCGGGCGGTGGTGGCGCACGCCTTTAATCCCAGCACTCCGGAGGCAGAGCCAGGCAGATCTCTGGGAGTTCGAGGCCAGCCTGGGCTACCAAGTGAGTCCCAGGAAAGGCACAAAGCTACACAGAGAAACCCTGTCTCGGGAAAAAAAAAATATCTTACATGGTTCAACATGAGGAAATGTTTTTAATGATGAATAGTAAATGCTTAAATATTTATTAAAAATGTAAGCACTACTTTCCTATGGTTGATACTAGAGTATGTAATTTTAAATTTAGATTAAAAACAGTTTCTTAAATATTTATTTCAGTTGTAAATACATTAAAGAATATCCTGAGCAATAACCAAAAATCTACATTTTAATATTTATGTCTCTTGTATTCTCCAATGGTTATACCTATTATTTAGAAGCAGTATTCTTAAGCCCAACTGTTTATAATAAAATTTTATTAGTACTATATATAAAAATTTATTTTCGATAACAAAACTTCTAAGTATGGCTAAGAAGGAAATTCAAGTTTTAAATTTGCTATATAGATTTAGTCTAATAAAACAAAGCTCTCCTATTTTTAGGGACTACTCTAAGCCCAAGGGATGCAGCAATGAACATGAAATTGGTTCTCCGAAGGAACTTTAATTCTAGTGCAGCAGTTCTCAACTTGTGGGTTGAGGCCCTTTTGGGGATTAAATGATCCTTTCACAGGGGTCTTGTATCAGATATCCTGAATATCAGATATTTAGATCACAATTCATTACAGTAACAAGATTACACTTATGAAGTAGCAACTAAAATAGTTTTATGGTTGGGGGTCACCACAACATGAGGAACTGTATTAAAGGGTCACAGCATTAGGAGGTTGAGAACCACTGCTCTAGTAGATGGAAACAGACTAAATGTACTGTCTCAGATAATTTACAGAAAAATAAATATGGACAAGCAAATAACATATGCAACATATAAAAACATGTATAAGTTTCTAAAATGAGAAGCTAAGTAACTGAGAGGTGTTCTTTTTGGGGTGGCTTTCAAATTTGTGATGAAGGTAATAATAGCCTTTGGTAACTAAAATGTACTAAGCTGAATAACTGCATGTATTTCACATAAGGTTCTGAAAAAATAGATGAAATTTATAGTGTTAAAAATGTAGAATTTTGAGACCTCCTACGGGCTAGTCCCCTGACTTCCCCATCCATGCTTTCTTCACAACCAGTCAGATCTAGCCCAAGTCCCATATCTACTGACCCAGCCTAGTTTGGCCTCTCTTGCTTGCATTACAAATCATCTCTAGACTTCTGCCAGGATCCTCCCTACCTGTTCTCCAACCCATAGGCCCTGCCATGCCACATCCAAAATTTTTACACAGCCAGATCTAGTTTCACACTCCAAGCATAGACTAAGAAGCTCATCCCAATACACCAGTCAAATCCCCTCTGTTCACCTGACTTCATCCCACCCAAGCCATTATAATGTCTAGGCTCAACCTGCTTCACATTGTCTCTTCTGCTGCGACCTGTTCTGTCCATATCCTGTTCTGCCCATATCAGATTAAGAACTAAATAATAATTCATATGTACAGACCTTATTCCCAAAACACTAACAATATGAAAACAGAACCAGTATGTTCTCTCCAAAACCTACCATTCCTGTAGAAATATTTGCCAATGAGAATTTCTGAGGTGAATTCCAGGACCCACAATTTAAAACAATCATCATAAACTTCATAAAAAAATAATTTATGGAGTTAAAAAACAAAAGACAAAGAAAAAGCACAATGAAATCTAGGAGAAAGAACTTGAGAATAAACAACTGATCGATGACCAAGAAAGCACAAACAGGCTAAGGGAAATGACTAAAACAATCCAAGACTTCAGAATGGAACTCAATAAGGAGACAGACAAACTGAAGCGGAATTAGAGAACACCTGTAACTCAACTAGAAAATGCAAAGAAAGTCTTACATGTAGAATGAATTAAGCAGGAGATAGAATATCAGGACTTGAAAATAAAAGTAGGATATAGATCATTTTATCAAGGACTATGAAAAAAATTAAAATCACAGAAAAGGAATATATAGGAAATATGAGACACCATAAAAATATCAAATCTTTGATTACAAGAATACATGAGGGAGAAGAATCTCAACAAGATCATAGAAGAAAACAGCTCCAAACAAAGGAAAGACACACCCACAGAGATGTAAGAATCATAGAGAACACCAAATAGATAATCCCAAAAGAGAAAAATCCCTACAGCTTATCAGAGTAAAACACGACAGATACATAACAAAGAGATTGAAAGCTACAAGAGAAACAAACAAAACAATGCAAGTTACATATAAAGAAAAATCCATCAGAATAACAGCTGTTTCTCAATGGTAATTTAGAAAGCCAGGAGAGCAAGGCATTCCAAGAACTAAAAGGCTAAGAAAGCTAACCTAAACTAATAGACCTAGCAAAATTATCTGCCATAATTGAAGGATAAAGACTTTTCAAGACATAAACAGCCTAAATAAATTTATATTCAACAAACCAAATCTAAAGAAAATACAAGAAGTAATACTATGGGCTGAAGAGAGGAATGAGTATAGCAGGAAGACTGTGGAAAGATATACAAAGTTATAATTATTTAAAAACAAAGTACTACTAAGAATACGAACACCACTACCAAAAATCAACAACACAATGACCAAAATTTACTCACACATTACAATATCTTTAAATATAAATGGTTTAAACTCTCCCATCAAAAGACAGAAGCTGACTGAAAGAATCAAGAAACAAAAATCCACCTATCTATAAGAAACACATCTTAGCTTTAAAGACAGGAATCTCCTTAGAGTAAAAGAAGGGAAAAAAGTACTCTAATCAAATGGGATCAGAAAGCAAGCAGGTGTCAGGATCCTAGTATCTGACAAAATAAGACTTCAAACTAAATATAATCAGAAGAGATAAAAAGGGATACTTTATTCATTCTAATCAAGGGAACAGTTAGCAAGAACATTACTATCTTAAACATATATGCACCAAATTCTGAGGTACCCAATTTCATAAAACAAGTACTACTGGATTTAAAGGCACAAATTAAAATCAATCAGTTAATATTAGATTATTTCAACACCCCACTTTCTACAACAGACAGGTAGGTCATTTGGACAAAAAACAAACAAACAAACAAAACAAAACAAAAACAGAGAAACATAATTAATTGATTCATATACCAAATGAACTTAGCAAATATCTACAGAATATTCCACCCAAACACCAAAGATTATACATTCTACTCAAAAGCACACATAAGCTGCTCTAAATATACCAGCTCTAAAATATACCATACCATGGAATACAAAACAAATGATTTAAAAAATATCACAAAGATTGAAATCATTTCTTGTATTCTAGCTGACTACAATGCAATAAAACTTAAAATTGACATTAAACAGAACTCAAGTAAACAAACAAATTCATGGAGATTAACTAACTCATTACTAAATAATGAATGAGTCAAATAAGAAATCAAGAAAGAAATTTAAAAAAACTAAATGAAAATGAAAACAATACAACAAAACCTCTGGGACACATTGAAAGCAGTCTTACAAGAGAAATGTATGACCTACATAAAAAAAATAAAAAAGAGCACAAATAAATGATTTATGATGCAACTAAAATTTCTGGAAAAAAACAAGAGCAAACCATATATAAATCCAGTCACCAGAAAGAAATAAAGACAAAAACAAGCAGAAATCAATGAAATAGAAACAAAGAAAAAAAAAAAAAAACACAAAGTATCAATGGATGTAACAACTGGTTGTTTAAAAGATAAGTAAGATCAACAGACCCTTAGCCCAACTAAGCAAAGAGAGGACCCAAATGAACAGACTTAGAAATAAATAGGAAAACGTTAGATCAGGCATCAAAGATACTCAATTATCATACGGTTCTATTTTAAAAACCTAGACTCTATTAAGTTGGAAAATGTAAAAGAAATAAATGAATTTCTAGATTCAGCCAAACCACCAAAATTAAACCAAGAAGTCAGCAACCTAAACAGACTCATACAAATGAGGAGATTGAAATAGTAATAAAAGGTTTTCCAGCTAACAAAAGTCCAAGGCCAGATGGATTCACAGCAGAATTCTACCAGACTTTTGAAAATTTAGCCAATCCTTCTTAAACTAGGAAGGGAGGAAGAGAGAGAGAGAGGGGGGAGGAAGGGAGGGAGGCTGGCTCCCAAATTCCTTCTATGAAGCCAGTAGTACTCTAATACCAAAACCAGGTAAAGACACAACAACAACAACAAAGAAAACTATAGTCCAGAATCCTTGATGAATATAGACTCAAAAATACTCAATAAAATAACTGCAAACAAAATACAGACAAACATAAAAAAGATTACCTACCATTACCAAGCTGGCTTTATCCCTGAAATGCAGTGAAGGTCCAACATAAGCAAATCAGTAAGTAAAACAAACCACATAAATGGACTTAAAGACAAAAATCACATGATCATCTCAATATATGTAGAAAAGTCTGACAAAAACAGTCATGCTTCATGGTAAAGCCCTAGAAAATGTAGTGCTAGTGGGAACATACTTCAACATAACAACATCTCCCCGCCCCACTCCCAATATCATCCTAAATGGAGAAAAGGTTGAAGCAACCCATTGAGGTCAGGAACTGGATAGAGATTTCCACTATTCTCACTCTTTTTCAATTGTGCTCAAAGTACTTATTGCTGGAGCAATAAGGCAAGAGAAGGGAATTAAAGTGATACAAACAGGGAAAGAGGTCACAATTCCTATCTGTAGAGGATATGCCACTATACATTAAAGAGCCCAAAAATTCTACCAGAGAACTTCTAGAAACAGCAATGTGGCATGATACAGTCATGCATAGATCAAGAGTTTTCTATACACCAACAATAAATACTCAGGGAAGAGGATCATGCATGTACTCCCATTCACACCAGCCTCAAAGAAAATAAAATTTCCAGAAGAAACCTAACCAATAAAGCAAAAGACCTCTACAATGAAAACGTTAAACCTCTGAAGAAAGAGATAAAAATACCACAAAATGGAAAGCTATCCCATGCTCATGGATAATTAGAATTAATATTGTGAAAACGACCACTTTATCAAAAGCTATTTATAAATTCAATGCAATCCCAATCAAAATCTCCATCTCATTCTTTAAGAAATAGAAGAAAAAAACTGTTCTAGAATTCATATGGAACTACAGAAGACCCCAGATAACCAAAATATTTCTGAGCAAAGAGAGATGACCAGTCCAAATCTTAAGATATACTATGGAGCCACAGTAATAAAACACTATTGTATTGTTATAAAAACAGAACAAAACTGAAGACCCAAACATGGAGTGTATATATAACTACAGCTATTTAATATTTGACAAAGATGACAAAAACATAAGCTGGGGAAAAGAAAACACTTTCAACAAATGGTGCTGTGGAAACTGGATGGCCACATGCAGAAAATGACATCAAACAAACTATATCTATCACTGTGCATAAAAACTAATTCCAAATGGATCAAAGACCTAAATGTGAAACCTTAAACTCTGAAATGGCTAGAAGAAAACATATGTAGTACCCTACAGAAAAGGACTTTCTGAATAGGGCTGCATTTGCCCTAGAATTCGGTCAAGAGCTGACTAGTAGAACTCCGTAAAACTAAAAACCCTCTGCACAGATAAAGTAAAATCAACTGGGTGAAGAGGAAACTCACAGCATTGGAGTGAATCTTTGCCAGCTATACATCTAGCAGAAGATTAATATCTAGAACATATAAAGAACTCAACAAACAGAAGAAGAAAAAAAAAAAGATCCAGTTGAAAAACTGGCCTGGGATCTAAGCAGAGAGAATTCCAAAAAAAAAGAAAAAAGAAAAAAAAATGGCTAAGAAGTATCTAATAAAAAAAAAAATGTTCACCAACCCTAGCAATTAGGGAAATGCAAATCAAAACAATTTTGAAATTCCATCTCACCCTCGTCAGAATGATAAAGATCAACAGAACAACTGAAATAAATGATGTAGGGGATGTGGAGAAAGGCAAATACTCATTCACTGTTAGAGGGACTACAAACTATGGATATCAGTGTGGAGAATCCTCAAAATGCTAAAAATGAATCTATCCTATGACCCAGCTACACCAAAACTTGGCCTATGTCCAAAGGACTCTACCCTATACTCCACAGATATTTGCTCAGCTATGTTCACTGTTGCTCTACTCACAAAAGCTAAGAAATCAAAACAACCTATATGTCTTCCAACTGACAAATGGATAACAAAAATATGGTACATATACACTATGAAATACTATTAAACTATAAAGTAAAATGAAATCATTAGATATGAAGGTTAATGTACAGAACTTGGAAAGATTATATTTAGTGAGGTAACTCTGACTAGGAAAGATAAATATCATGGATTCTCTCCCATCGGAGTCTCCTAGCTACAAATCTTCAAATGTGATATTCTATCCTGCAGTAGCTACAGAAACCAGGAAAGTAAAAAGATGCCAGTGCTGGGGTAGGGGTATGAGGGAGTAACAGAGGGGAATAAAAGGGTGTAAGTGATCTGTCAGGGAAATGGGAAAAAAGGGAGAGCTCTAGTAGGGGAGAGGGGGAGAATATAAATAACAGAAAAAGGAGGAAGAAGGGTAAAATAACAGCAAGGATGTCTGAAAAAGTCAGGAGGAATTATACCATTAACTCTTAACAAATAACAACAAAACCCTGGAATATCTTAAGTATGTGCCTAAATATATGTACACACTTTAGATGAAAGTCCTTAAAACACTCCCTCCAAAAGCCAAAGGCTACCTAGCAAAAATCTCAACACTAGGTTTGAGAAGTCCTCTTTTTGTTTTTATTTTTAGTCAAGGTTGCTCAAGAGATTGCTAAAACACACAGGCTATTAGTATTGCCCCTGTAGCCACCAAGAGATGGAAGGTAAGTTCCTATTGTTGAGGAAACTATGCACTTCAGACATGGCACAGAGACTCCTGAACTGGAACTGATCTTAATGCCTCTTCTTTGAAGACTAGCTTTGACGGTACCAGAAGGTACCATGTCAATTTCCAGTGGAGGGAGGCAGCCATCAATCCTACCCAGATATTATGCTTGTAAATCACAACAATTGGCATGGCAAGTTATATAACCCTAAGGGTGCAGTAATAGCATTTAAACCTTGGCGGTAACCAACAGATTTCTAGTTGGACTTAAGACCCACCTCAATGAAAGGGAAACCATGCCTGGTCTTAGAAACCAAACTAACTATCCAGGACTAGTAAAGTCATGATTCAAGGAGAAGACCATATAACTACCACTTACTTTACTAAACTAGCATAATCTCTAACTATAAACATTCTAAATACATGTCCTTGTACTCACAGATAAATGTAGTCCTACCCCTCCATCAAGGAAACCTCTCTTTGTAACCGATGGAGACAATTACAACAAGCCACAACCTATCAAAATACAGAATTGTGTGAGTACAGCTACCACCTAAGGGCTCAGGGAAATATCGTGAAAGAGAAGGGGTAACGATTGTGAGAGTCAGAGGATCAGGGACTGTGTCTCCTATTAATCTCAGAATCTATATTCATAATGTCTTACCAACATGACGGCCTAAATATGACATGAACAAGCACAACAAAACAGACAGAGGAAAGGCCACAAGGCCTCAACCCTACACAAAGTACTACAGGCAACTAAGGAATGATGAGAGTGGGAGAAATAGTCTTTCCCAGAGATGAGCATGTCAACTAGTTATTCAAGATCTAATGGTCGGCCCCCAAACATACACGAAAAACACTATTCAGATTGAGCTGGTTATATAACACACACACACACACACACACACACACACACACACACACACACACACATATGTGTGTGTTTCTAAATATACACATATAAAAATAGAAGCCATTAATTTGAAAGAAAGCAAGAAGAGGTACATGAATGGGTCTGGAGGGAGGAAAGGGAAGATTATAATATTATATTATATTCTCAAAAATTAAAAAATGTAGAATTTTTAAAATTTTTTATTTTATTTTATTTTATTTTTGGTTTTTCAAGACAGAGTTTCTCTGTGTAGCTTTGCGCCTTTCCTGGAACTTGTTTTGGAGACCAGGCTGGCCTCGATCTCACAGAGACCTGCCTGCCTCTGCCTCCCAAGTGCTGGGATTAAAGGCATGCATCCACCACCGCCCGGCACAATCCTCTTCTTATCTCAACCTCCTGAATTGTTGGGACTATGTGCACACCAAAACTTAATACTGAAAATTCTATGGCTATACTACAGCTTGCTTATTAGTATTTTTAATATTTATTATATAAATGATAGAAAAATGCTAAAATTAGTTATTAAAGATGAAGTTACTGAAATGTGAATTTTTATTTTTATTTTTTGTTTTCTGAGACAGAATTTCTCTGTTTAACCACACTGGCTGTCCTGGAATTCTTTCTGTGCACCACACTAGCCTTTAACTCACGGAGATCGCCTGCCTCTGCCTCCTGAGTGCTGGGATTAAAGGTGTACACCACCACCACCCAGCTTTGAACTTTTCTGAGAGGAGTTTGAAAGCATTAATAGAAAAAGCTTTCATAATTTGCATAAGAATTAGGCTGATTTTCACAAAGAAATAAGACAGAGTAGAGGCTACCTATTCTGAACTGTCATGTAAAATATTCTAATTAAAATTTCTAGCAAATATTTTAAACTCAGTCATATAATAAAATAAATGTCTGTAGTTTATGGTCTCTATCATATATATGATAGATTATATACTAACTATATATAGATTATATGATATATATATATAATATAGGTGATGTATATATTAAACAAAGTCCTTGATGTTCTTAGTGAAGTTATAGAAGCAATAAATTCCTTCTAAAATCATAAAACAGTTTAAAAAGTTAAGTGGACAACTGAGGCCAAATATACTGTAATATTCTGAGGAAGGAAGGGCAGATTCTGATATACTATTGACGTTTGTGGCATACAATATCCCAAGAAAATATGGAAATTCCCTTATTCTATTAGCCAAAGGTGTCAGAGTAACTGGCAAAGCCATTGCTATTTTAAAATTCATGCCTAAGAAGGCTGGGGTGTAGCTTAGTAGTAGAATGCTTGCCTGGCATGTGTGAGTGGCCATGAGGTCAACGAAAACCTTGAATTCTTCCTTTTCACTTTCAGTATCAACATGTACTAGCAGCTAGCTACTATTTAAGAAAGATTTTAAACAGAAAACTTTTCTCATTATGAGTAGTAATAGACTAGAACACTGTTGCAACACCAAATTAGATACTGTAGGATGCCAAGCCTGCTTATTATCATAGCTTATCATCCATGTAGAACTGATGCACAGTACATGTCTTACTATGCTTCTGTAAAATCATAAATTAGTACATGTAATGGACCTTTAGGTTCTGCCTTGCTCACAACCGAATCCACAACCGAATTCACTAAGTCTGAGCAAAAAACCCCAAAATGAAAACAAAGCAAAAGATATGTACACAAACAAGAATGTTAATATTGTGAGAATAAATTAATTCACTAATAAATTTACAATATATATAATAGTTCACAATCAAAAAGTGAATTTCACTCTAGTTAAGTGCTATAGTCAGCCAAAAATTAGAAGTAACTTAATATCAACTTTAATATATACATAGCTCTCAGAATTGCTATATATCACAATAATGATTCCCAAGGAAACAATGGAAAAGAAGCCATGAAAGGATGGAAGACACTTGCAATGGGGTACAACTTCATGATTATATAATACACATAACAAAGGCATGAGCTGAGATTTTGAAAAGAAACAAGACTTCATAAACTTTAAAAGTCTATTCCCATACCCGGCTAAGAACCGTATTTCAGATTTTACTGAAGAGGAATATGACACAAGGCTCACCACTCTCCCAGATGTGAGCCATGATACAGGAAACAGGCTACAAAGCTATGAGAGCGTTCAAGCACAGTGAAGAGGACATTTTAAGTCCTATGTTCAGTCTCTTCCACTATTGAAGATTATTAGTAAGTGCTTTTAACAACTGAACTCTCTCTTTTTTCAGTACACAAAAGTGGAGCCTGTTTGCAGGATAACTGACTCACTTTTTGTGAAGGAACTCTCCAGCTGCCACAGCAACAGGGCGATGTGCTGAATACACCAAATGGTAAACATTTTCACAGTCTTCATTGGAAAGAGCTTCTTCACTTCCACTGAAAATGTAAAGTAATATCAGAACCACAGGAACTTTTGATTTACGTGACCCCTCATTTAATTTCTGTAAAGTGATTATAAAAGCTGAAAACACAGATTTTAGTTTTCTATTACTGTAAAAGTATTATTTCCCACTAATTATAAATGTATTCACTAAATAAAATTCAAATAAAAGAAAAATTTCAAAATTTTTCCATGTGAAGTATCCACAGATAATGACAGTCAGTATCTCAGAGTACGTATCAGACCAAATAAGCATGCTCTTTAAATATGCACAAAGCTTTTATTTCTTTTTTTAAACATGCTTAAGGAATATATTTGTCCTTGTTTCATACAACTAATCATGCTAGGTAACTTTTCTTCCTAGAACTGTATCAACAAAATAGTATCTTATCACCTCTTTACAATGTTAGTCTTCCCACTAAATACAGCCATTCTTTTAAATATTACATTTGTTGGTTTATTTATTTGTGTGTATACCAGTTCTTTGGTCAAAGGGCAACTTGTGAGAGATGGTTTTTTTCTTCTACCATGTGGGGCCCTGGGATTCAATTCAGGTCATCAGGCTTGGTGGCAAACCTCTTTATGAACTGAGCCATCTTGCCAGTCCCAGCCATCCCTTTACTAACACAATTTTCCTGTCATTTACTCATTTTTTATTTACTCATAATTCCGTGTTTCTTAAATGGTCAAAATGTGTTTGAAGCAGTTTAGCCCAAAAATGAAACATTCATTTTCTGATGATTAATATATTTTTAAATGATGAATATGATTATAGCTTAAGTTAATTTGAATACGTAATTACTGAGCTGCACAGGACCCTGGTAACATACAGAGTTACAAGTTTATTTCATAGATTCTCAAATGTATATAGATGACCTAGGACCCAAGCTCTTCAGAAATCTAGTAAATAAAAATCAGAATGCTCTTGGCAGCAAAGGACTGTGGTTAAATTAGTTCCAAGGAGAAACTGTAGTTTTGGCTGAAAACCATAAATGTCAAATTGGCAGACAAACTCCAAGTGTTTAAATATATTCTCCCTTCCACCGCACCAATGCTTGTTCCCTTATGGTGAGGCAGATAGTATAGTATAATCAGGCAACAGTCTTATTATCTACAGACACTGGAAGGGAAGAACACTAGGTCTAGGAGAACTAACTTAATGCAGCTAAAGACTATAACTGAGGCAAATAGGCTTCAGGACTGCTAAGGAAGAGTTGCTAGGTTAAAACAAATATATCTATAAATGCCCAATTTGTATCCCGTGAATTTTAAAGAGAGGCAACAGGCTCAGGCTCCTGAAACAAATTATATATTATCAGCCTAATGGGAAAGTAGCCTCAGGAAAAGTAAACACATACGGAGGAAAAAAACCAATTTAAAGTTACATCTCAGAAATACAAACTCATAAAAAATATTCTACAAATGTAGAATTATGCTTGTAATCCCACCATTCCAGAGGTTGAGAAAGGAAGAGAGAGAGAGTTTGAGGCCAGACTGAGCTAGGTTGTTTAAGACTTTGTTGGAAAAAAAGGAAAAAAGTAGCAGAACTGACAGATGGCACAAAAATATTTAAAGGAGTTGATAATGGGATATAAAATGTGACTTTACCTGTCATTTAGGAAGGTTTACCACTAATCCTACGTGTCAAGAGAAGTAAAGCCAGGTCATTTCATGCACATTCTATAAGAGACTGGTAAGCTAAACTTTGATTCTTAGCTCATTATCAAGTAAAAAACTAAGCTAGATAAAAATAGGACACTATGAAATTGTATCAGCACACATGACTTTTTTAAAAAAATATGAAACAGTGTTAAGAGAATAATAAAACCTTTACAGATTTTATTTATTATTTATTTTTTATGGGTATGGGTGCTTTGTCTGAATATGTCTGTGTATCATATGTGAGCCTGGTGAATGTGGCTCAAAAAGGGTGTCAGATCTCCTGGAACTAGAGTTATAGACAGTTCAGGCTGTCATGTAGGTGCTGGGAATTGAAACTAGCAGGCAGTGCTCCTAACTGCTGAGTCGTCTCTCTAGCCCCATCACGAAGCATTTATGAAACCAATAATACATATCAAGTCTCAGAAAACGATGACAACTTTATAAAATATATCCTTAGGTTATGTTTATGAACTGGTACACAGCAAGGCCATAAAGAGTTCGAAAAGAAAAAGACTGACTGAAGGAGTCCACAGAAGCAGAGAAAAACATAAGGGATGGAGGGCTCTGAGGAATTCATTCTTCCTCTACCCGTAAGCTCTTGGTTTCCTATAGGCCATATATGTAATATTAAAATTGAGCCTGCATGGATAGTTTTAAAAGATATTGCCCAATAAAACTGTCTATAGGGTAGATTAAACATAGAAAATTTGAAAGTCAGGCTCTGGGTGATAATGTAGAAGAGACAAAGGATTCATTGCCCTCTATGAGATATTTGTAATCACAAATTTCTAGAGCAGTCAGAGATCTCTGAAGAATGTACAAAAAAAAATAGACATAACCAGTGCTCTAGGTAAGACACAGATAGAGGGCCACAATTACATCTGTAAAACATCAGACATTTTCTGTTCTTTCTAGTCCAGTTAAAATTCAGGGAAATAATTCTATGGAGATTTTTGAAATTAGACAACCTATTTTCCAAATTTATGGCAAAAAGAAGAATTTCCCTCCAGCTAAACAAGGTTTTGGAAGGTTTGAAAACACTCTTGAAAGAAGTAATTTAGCTTAGTATATTAAAATATGTTTTTAAAAGGAAAGAAATTTTCAGAAATGATTAGGAAGAATGGTATATGAGGGTAAAAAAAATTACAAACATTAGTATATATGTATTGAAGCATATCATATGTGTAGCATAGCATAGTATATGAAGCATATCAAGCAACAATATATGAAAGGCAAGTCAATATCTATGACTGAAGACTAATACAGTACAAAGACTAGAAGAAAAGTTGACAGTAGGCACTAAGTTACATAAGAACACTAAGTTCTGAACTGCACAGGGTACAAAGTGAGTTTAAATGGCAATAACAATACATTTCAGCCAAGACAAAGGGATGAAAGACTTGACTTTGAAAGTATTTATAAGAAATGTTAGTGATTAAAGATATATTTAACCTGTTTTAAACATTGGTACAAATATCAAAAATCATTTTATTCTTTTAATATGGAAATTTTTTAGATTATCCTTTTGTAGTGAATAGAGGTAAAACCCAGGGCTATGTACATGCTAGTAAAACACTGTACCAATGTTATGCTACCATTCCCACATATATTTTTGTTTCTAACTATTAATTAAAAATTACTTTGGTTAAAAGTGTGTCAATTTATTCATGAACATACATATAAAAGCAATCTATTGTAATGTTATATTTAAGTAAAACAATGTATGATATGTTCAAATACAATTTATTCAAGTAGGGCAAAAGTGGTTTAAATTAGCGATATATTAATTCAGGCTAATTAATAAATTTAAAAAATCCTACAGCACTCAGAATAAAGAAAAATTTTCAACATAAACCAAAATATACTTAGACTGAGCATGTAGCTTAGACATCTAGTACTTGTATAGGAACACTGGGCCCTGGTCTATGTTCCCAGTACAAGTAAAAATAAAACAAACACATCCAATAACCAATTTATAAAAATATAACACAGAAATAAAATTTTAAATTACTTCAATAACAAAACCAAAAATATCTGCTATGAAGGATAGTATTAATAAAGCAGAAGGTCTTGGCTATGCAATCAGACAAGGTAAGGAAATATGAATTATAAAGTTAGGAAGCTGAAATCATTTGTCCATACTATTCTAATCTACATGGTAAAAGCAACAGGATCAAGAAAACATTACATGTTTAGGAGTTCTAATATGCTGTACATAAGATCAACATAAAAAAAACCAACATAAAATTAAAGGTTTCTTTACCTTGCAATAATTAAGTACAAAATACTAAATGCTAATAATGACACTAAAACTACATAGTATTTAATAGTTAGCTTATGTAAAAAATACACACCATTGTGGTCATATACACATGAATAAACCCTACATATAAAACACACTTAAATATCTGAAGACAGAAATGAAAAAAAAAAAAAAACAAATGAAAATTTCATAACATTACAAAATACGATTGTTTGTTTGTTTGTTTTTTAAATGTAGCCCTAGCTGTCCTAGGACTCACAGAGTGAGTGCTGGGATTAACACTGCTAGGATTAAAGGCAGGCAACATCCAGTCTTTTTCTGTTTGGTTTTGTTTTTCAAGACAGGGTTTTTTGTATGTGACTCTCATAGAACTAGCTTTTGTAGAGCAGGCTGGATAGGAACTCAGAGATAGATCTACCTGCCTTTGCCTCCCAAGTGAGGAGATTAAAGGGTTTGCCACCACTGTCAGGTCCATTGTACAGTTCATTGTTTGTGTGTTTGTTTGTTTGTTTGTAGACAGGGTTTCTCTGTGCAGTTTTGGTGCCGGTCCTGGATCTCGCTTTGTAGACCAGGCTGGCCTTGAACTCACAGATCTGCCTGGCTCTGCCTCCCAAATGCTGGGATTAAAGGCATGCACAACCACCACCTGGCCACTGTCCAGTTCTTACATTCAAAATCACATCAAAGGCATTTGACATGTATGTTTTAAAAATTCCCACAATAGAAAAAAATATGAGAATTAGTCAAGTAAGATTTAAAAACTAGAGGAGAGAATCATCTAGTAAGACAGGAGGTCTCATGTATAACACATGATATATTAGAAAGCTACAATGATAAAAAGCATGGAAAAGACACAGAAAAAGGAACCCATGCAAATTCTGACATTTGAGCAGCAGATACCCAAATCAGGACAGATGTATTAACAAAGCAGTGAGATGGGAATCTCCCTGCCCGCCCGCCCCTCCCCCCAGGGTTTCTCTGTGTAGTTTTGCACCTTTCCTGGAACTCACTTTGTAGACCAGGCTGGCCTCGAACTCACAGAGATCCGCCTGCCTCTGCCTCCTGAGTGCTGGGATTAAAGAAGTGTGCCACCACCGCCCGGTGAGAATTTTGTAAAAAACAATTTTACTAGAACACACATTATCTAACAGAATTTTTCTAGCTCAGTAAACACTATAAAGCTATAAAATCATTTATCTCTTTAAAACTTTAAAAATTGATGGAATAGTCACGTTTAATTTCTTTCACTTCTATGTTTATAAAATATCTATTTGAAAACCTTTTCATTTTGAAGCTTTGAGCTTTTGTTTTAAATAGCAAAGTATGACATTTCATAGCTAACTTTCCTAAACTACACAAAGTAACTTTACCTGGAGGAAACAAACATCAATTCAAATGAAAAACTATTCATATCTATAATTCTAGAATTCAGCAAGTCAAGGCAGAAGAATTTTTCCAACTTGAGGCTAGTCTACATTACATAGTAATTCCAAACCTAGGCTGCAGTGTGAGACCATGTTTCAAAATAAAAAACACCACCTAAAATACATTTGGTTATAAACAGGACCTTAAAAAATAAAAGTGGATTCTTCATATGAAGTATTTATTTGATGTACTAATCCAGAAAAAAGTATTAACTACTAAAAGATTAAATAGTTAACAGATACTATACTTACTGAAGTATCAGAGTAACCAATCGAATTGCTTCCACGGCAACATCATATTCTTTGTCAAGAGTCATTGATACAATGCGATCCTGAAAGAAGTTATAAACAAATCAACCTTGAATATAAATGAGCCAAGACAAGCTTAAGGTATTCTAAGGCATATATGCAATACCATGAAAGATAAAGCAGGAAGTCTCCACTATTTCCTTTTTTTAAACAGGGTCTTACTATGTAGCCTTGGCTGGCCTCAAACTATCATAGAGATTCATTTGCCTTGCCTCTTCCTAATTGTTGGGGTTAAAAGCATGTGCCATCATGCCTGGCTTGGGAATTTTTACTCTTGAAACCATATTATACAAGTGGGGTATGGGTTTTTTGTTTGTTTCTTTGAGACACAAGCTTACTATGTAGTACTGATTAGCCTGAAACTCACTATATAGACCAGGCTGACCTACAACTTACAGAAATCCACCTCTTCGTCCCCAGTAACGTGATTAAAGGTGTAGCTGAAAATGTTTGTTTCATTAACTGGCATTTCCTAAACTAAAACATACATGTCAAGTAAACCTTCAGTTACAAAATTAACATATTTCAAAAACTCTTTATACAGAGAAATTCTCATTTTAAGCAAGAAAGTTCCTTCAAAGCTATAAATAAGAACTCCTGTTGGGTCCATATGCCATGAAGCAGATTTATTCATCTATTTCATATGAGTTTATTTAAAAAAAAATA